>NC_059227.1:14124596-14830846 GCF_020615455.1 Coregonus clupeaformis | reverse complement strand
ATCTTTGCCATTGATTGCTTCTGTGAGGGTTTTCCTGTCTAGTGGCAAGTGTGCTCTCTATAAGTCTCTATAGGTGCGGTCTGTAACCAGAACTGGCAGCTCAAGAGAAAGATTTTGAATGAAAAGATAGGAAATCTGTACAGATGTTTGGTTTACAGTATTTATGGCTAATTAAGCAGCCCATAGTGCAGCACTTTTAGAGTAGCACATGAAAGCAGCACCACAGAAGAAAGGACATTTTTACATTACACATTTTAGTCATTTAGCAGACGCTCTTATCCAGAGCGACTTACAGTTAGTGAATACATATTTTTTTGATACTGGCCCCCCGTGGGAATCGAACCCACAACCCTGGCGTTGCAAACGCCATGCTCTATCAACTGAGCTACATCCCTGCCAGCCATTCCCTCCCCTACCCTGGGCCAATTGTGCGCCGCCCATGAGTCTCCCGGTCGCGGCCGGTGGCGACAGAGCCTGGATTCGAACCAGAATCTCTAGTGGCACAGTTGGCACTGTGATGCAGTGCCTTAGACCACTGCGCCACTCAGGAGTACAACCTAGTGATCAAACCTGAGTTAGTAAGTAGCCTATCTTTGGTAGAGCGTGCACGGCTCGCCTTGCTCCCTCCTATAGTCAGACAAACTGTGAGATGTTTAGATTTTTTCATGAAAGTAACGCAAAGTAATATAACGCAAACTAATATTGTAAAGGAAAGTTACTTCTGTTAAATGTAACTAGTAATTAACGCGTAACATGCAATGTATTACTTTTTCAAGTAACTAATCCCAACACTGCTTGGTACACACTAACACTTTACAAACATGCAAACACAAATAGGCAAACAGATAATGTATACGCACACACACACATGCACACACACACTCCGAACCCCCCCCCCCCACACACACACACACACACACACACACACATATACATTATGCAGCGATTAAGCTAACATTTGTTGTGTATCTGTGACCACTGAAATTATGATGTAACAGCACTCAGCACTTTTCCTTCCTGCATAGAGGCCTAGGTTACTGGAACAGCATCTGGGAATCTGTACTGTACCTCTGTGTGTGTGTGTGTGTCTTCTTTCTCTCTCTCTCTCTCTCTTCTCTCTTACCAGCTCCTGATAAGGGTTTCCCATCTGAGCAAGGTGGCCAGGGAGTCGAGGGAGAGCCAGGAATGCATCCCAAATGGCACTCTATCCCCTACATAGTGCACTACTGTTGACCAGGGCTCATAGGGCTCTGGTCAAAAGCAGTGCACTATACAGGGAATAGGGTGCCATTTGAGACACAGGCCAGATCTGATCCATTAGCATTCGGGTCAGAGGGTCCATTGAGCTGCTGTGCTTCCATCTTACATTCCACTGAGGAGAGATCAGGAGGCTTAACCACACACACACACACAAACACATGCACACACACGCACACGTACACCTATATGCACGTACGGATGCACGCACACACACACCGACACACCTACACACGCACGCATACACACCCTCTCCACAGTAGCCCTGAGCACCACAGTTTCAATGGTAACGGTCAAACTCCAGCACTTAGTGCATTTATTTATATTTAATCCTGACTGGCTGGATGCTGTGGTCCCTCCGTTCCACGCACGCTGGTCGATAATATGACAACAGTAATATGTTTCCTTTATTAAAGTAAAATCGAAAGCAGAGTTGTGTCTGTGTAGCTGAGAAAATCGCAAAGGGCCTCTAGTTCAGTGTTTCCTGAACTTTTTTAAAAAGACATTGTGCTGAAACGTGTCAGCTTTTGATAAAAGAGCACCATGAATAGAAAAATGCAGTATATCTAGTTGCAGCCTTTCTCCACATTTTTGGAAAACATAACATTTCAAGACAAATCTCAGACATGGCCTAAAATGAATCAGCCTAGACCCACCATTCGGGAAGCACTGCTCTAGTTCACCAACTCTGCCAGTAAAGAGTTTGAATACTTCCTGAGTGATGATTGTGGTTTGCCCACACATCACTTTCACTTTTCTGAGAACTGTCCTGCATCTCCACCTCTCCTCTGGCTCTCCTCCTCTCCTCCTCCACTGCTTTCTTCCTCTACTCTCCTCTCCTCCTTTTCTCACCTCCTCTCCTCTCCTCCTCTCCTCCTGTCTTTTTCTCATTTTGCAGCAATACATCATACATCAGTGCCAGCCACAGTTTTCCCCTGAAGAGGTAGGGAGAGCATCCAGCTCCATTCCTCAGACAGACAGAAACAGAGAGAGAGAGGGCAGGAGAGAAGGAGAGAACGGGCAGGAGAGAAAGAGAGAGAGAGAGAGAGACAGAGAGAGAGAGAGAGAGAGAGAGAGAGAGAGAGAGAGAGAGAGAGAGAGAGAGAGAGAGAGAGAGAGAGAGCGAGAGAGAGAAATAGTGTGTATGTCTGGATTCAGGCCCTGCTTCTCACCTCTCTGAGCTAAAAACGGCTCAACTCATCTCCCAGTCCATCCACACACTGCAGACTCTCTCCTTCTTTCACTCTCATTCTCCCCCTCTTTCTTTTTCTCTCTCCTCCCTAACAGGGAAGGAGAGGCCTTCTCCAAATGAGTGACATTATGAGAGCTAACCTGGACATGGCTCGTAAGGCCTTGATAAAAGACTGTTCTAATTCAATATTAAACTAATCCATCTGAGCGCCAGCCCTGAATACTGATTCCTATCATGAGGAAGAACAACCTTGAAGACAAAGACATGAGAAACAGCGGATGTGTCCCAAATGGCACCCTATTCCCTATATAGGGCCCATAGGGCTCTGGTCAAAAGTAGTACACTATGTAGAGAATAGGGTGCCATTTGGGATGTACCCAGAGTCTTGTTTCACTGTGGCTGGCTATCTCACTCTCAGTCTGGTCGGGTTTTCCTTAGTCATGCTGTGGGCGGTGGCGTCTGATGAGCTGATTGATTGATTGAATTGACCTTGTGGCTAATTGTCAGATTGGACAAGGCCTAAAGGTCCAAGGTGAAGGATCATCGCTTATTAGACTGTTTGTAAGCAGATTCAAGCGATCAGATAAACTTTTACATTTACATTTACATCATTTAGCAGACGCTCTTATCCAGAGCGACTTACAAATTGGTGCATTCAACTTTATGGGGGGGATGTGGGGGAGGGGAGAAGGATTACTTTATACTATTCCAGGTATTCCTTAAAGAGGTAGGGTTTCAAGTGTCTCCGGAAGGTGGTCAGTGACTCCGCTGTCCTGGCGTCGTGGGGGAGCTTGTTCCACCATTGGGGTGCCAGAGCAGCAAATAGCTTTGACTGGGCTGAGCGGGAACTGTGCTTTTGTAGAGGTAAGGGAGCTAGCAGGCCAGAGGTGGATGAACGTAGTGTCCTCGTTTGGGTGTAGGGTCTGATCAGAGCCTGAAGGTACGGAGGTGCCGTTCCCCTCACAGCTCCGTAGGCAAGCACCATGGTCTTGTAGTAGATGCGAGCCTCAACTGGAAGCCAGTGGAGTGTGTGGAGGAGCGGGGTGACATGAGAGAACTTGGGAAGGTCAAACACCAGACGGGCTGCGGCGTTCTGGATAAGTTGTAGTGGTTTAATGGCACAGGCAGGGAGCCCAACCAACAGCGAGTTGCAGTAATCCAGACGGGAGATGACAAGTGCCTGGATTAGGACCTGTGCCGCTTTCTGTGTAAGGTAGGGCTGCGAATGTTGTAGAGCATGAACCTGCAGAATCGGGTCACCGCTTTGATGTTAGCGGAGAACGACAAGGTGTTGTCCAGGATCACGCCAAGGCTCTTTGCACTCTGGGAGGAGGACACAATGGAGTTGTCAACTGTGAGGGCGAGATCATGGAGCGGGCAGTCCTTCCCCGGGAGGAAGAGCAGCTCTGTCTTGCCGAGGTTCAGCTTGAGGTGGTGATCCGACATCCACACTGATATGTCTGCCAGACATGCAGAGATGCGATTCGCCACCTGGTTATCAGAAGGGGGAAAGGAGAAAATTAATTGTGGGTCGTCTGCGTAGCAATGATAGGAGAGACCATGTGAGGATATGACAGAGCCAAGTGAGTGACTTGGTGTATAGAGAGAATAGGAGAGGGCCTAGAACTGAGCCGTGGGGGACACCAGTGGTGAGAGCACGTGGTGCGGAGACAGATTCTCGCCACACCACCTGGTAGGAGCGACCTGTCAGGTAGGACGCAATCCAAGAGTGAGCAGCGCCAGAAATGCCCAACTCGGAGAGGGTGGAGAGGAGGATCTGATGGTTCTTACCTCCCGCCAGAGAGAGACACAACCTCACCCGACCCGACCCAACCTCAACCTCACCCGATGCGTATTGAATAAATGTATGTGCATGACATCTTCTCTCAAACCAATAGATCTTCTCTTAAACACACAGACGATCTGATAATTTAATGGTAGAATCCTTAAATGAAACAATAACAAAGTGGAACCCCGCCTCTGTTTTGGTAAAAGGCGGAGGGATGTGCCTGGAGAAATGTAACCACTCTCAAATTCACAGACAGAGCTATGGGTGCAAGGACTGACCATTCATGATATCAAAATTATAGTTTTAACCATGTTTTGAGGCCATACAGTGTTTGTTTACATTTACATTGTTTACAAACATTAGAGTAAAACAGGCATACAGTTGAAGTCGGAAGTGTACATACACTTAAAACTTGTTTTTCAACCACTCCACAAATGTCTTGTTAACAAACTATAGTTTTGGCAAGTCGGTAGGACATCTACTTTGTGCATGACATAAGTAATTTTTCCAACAATTGTTTACAGACAGATTATTTCACTTATAATTCACTGTATCACAATTCCAGTGGGTCAGAAGTTTACATACACTAAGTTGACTGTGCCTTTAAACAGCTTGGAAAATTCCAGAAAATGATGTCATGGCTTTAGAAACTTCTGATAGGCTAATTGACATAATTTGATTCAATTGGAGGTGTACATGTGGATGTATTTCAAGGCCTACCTTCAAACAGTGCCTCAATGCTTGACATCATGGGAAAATCAAAAGAAATCAGCCAAGACCTCAGAAAAAAATGTGTACACCTCCACAAGTCTGGTTCATCCTTGGGAGCAATTTCCAAATGCCTGAAGGTACCATGTTCATCTGTACAAACGCAGCCGTCATACCGCTCAGGAAGGAGACGCGTTCTGTCTCCTAGAGATGAAAGTACTTTGGTGCGAAAAGTGCAAATCAATCTCAGAACAACAGCAAAGGACCTTATGAAGATGCTGGAGAAAACAGGTACAAAAGTATCTATATCTACAGTAAAACGAGTCCTATATCGACATAACCTGAAAGGCCGCTCAGCAAGGAAGAAGCCACTGCTCCAAAACCACCATAAAAAAGCCAGACTACAGTTTGCAACTGCACATGGGGAAAAAGATCGTACTTTTTGGAGAAATGTCCTCTGGTCTGATGAAACAAAAATAGAACTGTTTGCCCATAATGACCTTTGTTATGTTTGGAGGAAAAAGGGGGTGCTTGCAAGCCGAAGAACACCATCCCAACCGTGAAGAACGGGGGTGGCAGCATCATGCTGTGGGGGTGCTTTGCTGCAGGAGGGACTGGTGCACTTCACAAAATAGATGGCATCATGAGGAAGGACAATTATGTGGATATATTGAAGCAACATCTCAAGACATCAGTCAGGAAGTTAAAGCTTGGTCGCAAATGGGTCTTCCAAATGGACAACGACCCCAAGCATACTTCCAAAGTTGTGGCAAAATGGCTGAAGGACAACAAAGTCAAGATATTGGAGTGGCCATCACAAAGCCCTGACCTCAATCATATAGAACATGTGTGGGCAGAACTGAAAAAGCGTGTGTGAGCAAGGAGGCCTACAAACCTGACTCAGTTACACCAGCTCTGTCAGGAGGAATGGGCCAAATTTCACCCAACTTATTTTGGGAAACTTGTGGAAGGCTACCCGAAACGTTTGACCCAAGTTAAACAATTTAAAGGCAATGCTATCAAATACTAATTGAGTGTATGTAAACTTCTGACCCACTGGGAATGTGATGAAATAAATAAAAGCTGAAATAAATAATTCTCTCTACTATTATTCTGACATTTCACATTCTTAAAATAACATGGTGATCCTAACTGACCTAAGACAGGGAATTTTTACTAGGATTAAATATCAGGAATTGTGAAAAACTGAGTTTAAATGTATTTGGCTAAGGTGTATGTAAACTTTCGACTTCAACTGTATATTTTGGGTTTTGATGGGGTACGACAGTTGAACTAAGCAAAATAATCAATGGGCATATATCGTTAATGTGTAAGTCCAAAAAGTAATGTATTAACTAAGGATTAAAGCTTTAACAGAGGCCTAGTAAGGGCTGCTTGCAAGTGATATGGTCCAACAGAAGTCCACAGATTTGTGTAAGTATGAAGCCCTAAAACTGCAGTCAAACCATGTAACTAATAGATACACACACTACATGTCAATGTTTTTAAATGTATGTAAATTGTAAAATTATTTTGGCTGTAATGTTTCTCATTCCAACGTGGATAATATTTGGTTGAGACATTGATCAATGAGATTACAACCTACTGTATATTCACCCACTCAAAAAGACAGCCATAATGTAGTTGAATTTCCAGTGTGTTATCACTATGTCACGCCCTGGCTCTGGGGACTATGTTATGTTGAGCCAGGGTGTGTAAGTCTATGTTTTGTATATCTATGTTGGCCTGAGTGACTCCCAATCAGAGGCAACGAGTGTCAGCTGGTTGTCTCTGATTGGGAGCCATATTTAACTATCGGTCTTTTCACTTTGTGTTGTGGTTTCTTGTTCCTTTTGGTTTGTGTATCGAAGGACTTCACGTTTCGTTCATTGTTTTGATCGTGTGATCTAGTTAATAAATATAAATATGTTCACCCGCAACGCTGCGCCTTGGTCCTCCTCCTTAAGCGAACGTGACAGAAGAAACCACCAAGACAGGACCAAGCAGCATGAAGAGGAGAGAGGAAGGACCTGGGATCAGGGGAGTAGGAGTTTCGGCTGGGCCACGCTAAGTGAAGAGGAGAGAGGCTGGTCTATGAAGCAATGGATCGAGAGTCTGGCGAGAGCTAGGGAGGCCTGGTCCACGGGGAGGAGAGAACCCCAGAAAATTTTTAGGGGGGCTCACGACGTGGGACGACGGGCAGCAGGAGGCCGCGATGGAGGCGGTCCAGCGGGTGTGAAGAGGAGGCCGCCAGGTTAAGGGGGCCACTGGTCACAGAGGAGAGGGAAAGTGTGGAGGCACGGCGAGAGGTACTGGGGTGTATTACCAGTCCGGTCCGGCCCGTTCCTGATCCCTGCATAGGGCCAGTGGCGTGTGTCCCCAGTACGGTTCGGCCTGTTCCTGCCTCTCGCACCGAGCCTGTGGTGCGCGTCGTCAGCCCTGTCCGGCCCATCCAAGCTTCCCGCACCAAGCCAGTGGTGTGCGTCGTCAGTCCGGCACGGCCCGTTCCTGCTCTCCGCACCAAGTCTGTGGTGCGCGTCGCCAGCCCAGTCCGGCCCATCCAAGCTTCCCGCACCAAGCCAGTGGTGTGCGTCGTCAGTCCGGCACGGCCTCGTGCCTGCTCTCCGCACCAAGTCTATGGTGCGTTTCGTCAGCCCTGTCCGGCCCGTTCCTGCTCTCCGCACCAAGTCTGTGGTGCGCGTCGCCAGCCCAGTCCGGCCCATCCAAGCTCCCCGCACCAGGTCAGTGGTGCGCGTCGTCAGCCCGGTCCGGCTCATTCCTGCTCCCGCACCAAGTCAGGGGTGCGCTCGTCAGCCCGGTCCGGCCCGTTCCTCCTCCATGCATCAAGCCAGGGGTGGGCGTCGTCAGTCCAGCACAACCCGTGCCTGGGTCATGTCCGAGCCGGATCCGCCGCCGAGGCGGAGTGCCCACCCGGTCCCTCCCCTGTTGTGGTTGTTTGGCGCGGCCGGAGTCCGCGCCTTTGGGGGGGGGTACTGTCACGCCCTGGCTCTGGGGACTATGTTATGTTGAGCCAGGGTGTGTAAGTCTATGTTTTGTATATCTATGTTGGCCTGAGTGACTCCCAATCAGAGGCAACGAGTGTCAGCTGGTTGTCTCTGATTGGGAGCCATATTTAACTATCGGTCTTTTCACTTTGTGTTGTGGTTTCTTGTTCCTTTTGGTTTGTGTATCGAAGGACTTCACGTTTCGTTCATTGTTTTGATCGTGTGATCTAGTTAATAAATATAAATATGTTCACCCGCAACGCTGCACCTTGGTCCTCCTCCTTAAGCGAACGTGACACACTATGCTTTCAACCATCTAAAAGCACAACCAAATTCCAATGGAAAAACAGTGTCTGATCTTGAACATGCACGCTTTATATGATTATATAAGAATTTATAGTTACAGGATGTGTTACTCATTTTGAGGTTGAATGATACATTAGTTTATAAGAAAGCCTTAACTTTATGCTATTTACTATAAAAATATTATTGAATTGTGTTTGGTTGACAACGCAACGAATTATCAACATTTAAATGTACAGTGTCTTCAGAAAGTATTCATACCCCTTGACTCTTTCCACATGTTGTTGTGTTACAGCCTGAATTCAAAATGGATTGAATTGATTTTTTTCTTACCCATTTACACACAATACCCCATAATGACAAAGTGAAAACATGTTTCTAGAATTTCTTACAAATGTATTGAATATTAAATACAGAAATATTTAATTTACATAACTATTCACACCCCTGCCCTTAAGAAAATGAATTTGTTGTGGCAAACTTCCCACAAGTTTGTTGCAAATTTGCTGCAAACTAAATAGCGTGCCACAAAATGTTGCCAGAAGTTTGCACATGTTTGCCGCTAGTGGTGAATCTGCGGCAAACCTTTGACAACAATAATGTTAATTGGCAAACAGTTCGCCAGAGGTTGTTTTTCTGGCCAACAATTCTCTCAAGATTCTATTTGAATCTGTGGCAAACCTGTGGCAACAATATTTATTGCCAATAGTGTCAAACAATTTACTAGAAGCTGTTTCTGGTGATCACATGAGTTCCAAGACCAGTAACCGTCGAAGGCCAATCAGCGGGTTTAAAGAAATCTGTTGGAAAATGGAAACCAAGCTATCTAGCTAGCTACCTACCAAAGTTGTCCAGTGAGTGTCTAACTTATTAATTAAACGCCCTAAATTGTGTTAGCTAATTGATGCCTAGTTAGACATGTCATGTTATATGGGATAGAGTGAAACACATTTTGTTGATACCAGTTTCAATCTGTCTGCGCACTGACTGGCAAGTGCTTAGCTAGCTAGCTAATGTTAGCTATCATATTTTTGTACAATTAATGTGATAGCTAGCTAGCTAGTGTAGTGTCGCGTCTGCTGTTGGTGGTTATTGTTGTCAACAAAGAGTCCGCTTAGGCTGCACCATGATTAGAGGCTTTTATTAATATCACACGTTTACAGCATAAGTTACAGACCCGCGGTGTCTGGAGAAGCAACCTCCCAAATTAATCTGAATGCTTCTGACTCCCCCTTTGTCTAGCTCCTACTTATAAACAATGGCAAAAATGGGTTGCTCCCTTTTTCGTCCAATCACCTATCCCCCCTGGGGCGTCACCCTCCAACTGCTACATTTGAACAACATTCCATAATCCTAATACACGACATTTCCCCCCTTCGAGACTAACTAAAAGTCTCGAAAACAAACAGAATAGGATTATGACCAGTAACAATTTGTCTTATTGAGTATCCTTAACATTAAACCAAAAACATTCTCCTCTAGAGTGTAAATACCTTTCTATGAAATATGAATAACTGTTTATGAAGTGTGAATACATTACTATGAAATATGAACAAATCTTTATGGAGTGTGAGAGCGAAAAACCTGTCTGGCAGCCATCTTTCCAGATATCCATCCATCAATCAAGACAGTAAAATTCTCTCACGGTCCCTCTGCCCCAGGCAACCACCTAGATACTCCAGATAAACTCATAAACCATGTAAATGCATTTGAAACTATGATGCAATTAAATACACATGTAAGCCCCTGCAAACAAAATACTATCCAAAAATGTCCACTCTAAGGCTGGTCAACCCATTGGACCCTACAGTGGACCTCTCCCTGCCTAGACTCCCTGTCCCTAAGCATCAACGAAATAAACAAAAACATCTAAGATCCTCACATGTATTCAAAAACATCAAATATCCTTCTACAAAAATTAATTCCTAAGAATATGACACAAATTATGTATTACACATGCAAATATGTCTATATTTCATTGCAGACACTGGAATGTAGTCCACTACACTTCATCTCCCCGTAGTCTCGGCTTCCAATGGATTGTTGATGATGGAATCGGAATCTTTCCACCCCTTTCTGGTTCCATCTCCTCCAGTCATTGTCCTTTCATATTGTCCTTTCATATTGTCCTTGTTTGAGTATTTCAATCTCCACATATTCCCCCAAATGCTTCTGGAAGAAAAGAAAAGACCAAACAGTATCTTTTGCAAAACAACCCTTTCAAATTAAACATCAATATCAAATAAGAATATAAAATTATATATAAATGATGTATGAATCAATATAAATGATAGAATAATGAAATAGGATAATTATTCATTCATACACTTCCCCCCTTTGATTCATACAATCATACTAAAATCACCCTAATATTGAAAAAAAAAAAAAAAAAATAAATGATCAAATATTCAAAAAGGATATTTATCCATCCAGTTCCACTTGTCCATCTTCATCCCGATCAGGAACAGTCAACA
This sequence comes from Coregonus clupeaformis, assembly GCF_020615455.1. Taxonomy (NCBI): domain Eukaryota; kingdom Metazoa; phylum Chordata; class Actinopteri; order Salmoniformes; family Salmonidae; genus Coregonus; species Coregonus clupeaformis. The sequence continues at coordinate 14,820,118 of NC_059227.1, read as the reverse complement.
ACGGCATCTGAGTGTTGTCTCCAGGCATCACTCTCCAACCTATCTCAATATCATAGCTTTCTCAAAGGTCAGTAACAAATTACAAACATCACACACAGTGCTATCAAAGCTGCAACTAAAATCTGAACCATCACTGCCCCTACTGGGCCTACCTGATCTTGCAACCAAGTCTTCGCTGACTTCCGCTCATTCAGATCTACCAAATGCATCCCTTATATTCTTCAATGCATATATAACCCTAGTGATAATATCTGAACTATCTGGACTGAAAGTATAACTAACATTATCAATATGATCTTCCCAAATGTTACACCATACCATGGAAAAAGTCCCCCCTTCTCTCTTGGACTCACCCTTCAATGATAGGCTTGAAGACTATGACATGTCTTTTTCATCCTATTTCCAACCCTAGATTTATCTGTGTCCGGTGCTACCCCTCTTTTAATAGTAGAAACCTCATATGGAAGCTTCAACGTTGACATGTAACAACATCCTGTCCATCCATAGGGTAAGAATATATATATGCTTTATCACCACAAACCCTCAAAATATCTCTAAAATTCCCATAGTCACATTGTCAGGCAAAAGCTAATCTTTTAACCATCAAAGTCCTGCTGTTCCTACTACCTGGAACATAAAAAGTAACAAATTTCTCATTACTACCCTTAAGGTCATGCATACCCAAAGTTATCATATAACATCACAATCTGATATTCCCATAAACATACCCCTTACATCATATGTTTTATTAGAACAAAAACAACTTTTAGCCCTCAATGGTTTCACCTCCAATACTTCAGGATTCGCTGTTACCTGATTTTACTTCCCATCTAACAAATTCCCATAGGGTAATTCATTTAACCAAGAACATCTAAAACCTAGGCTTAAACAAATGTTTTGACAACGACATTATTTTATCTGTTACTGATTGTTGCTGATACAATAGCTATGACAAAGCCTAAGATTGACACATACTTGATAGAGGTCGAGCGACCGTCTCTAAAATGTTTGGCTGGAATTCTCAACAGACATGGACCCTCAAGATTCCTCACTGATCTTACAGAATGAGCTGCTGGAACCAAAGATTCCTACCTGCCCATCTATCTCTAATTTTCACAACAGAAGAATCAAACCCATCCATTTAGTTTCTCTCTTCCCTAACGAGCGGTACTGATCAGATACCTCTCCTTGTCTGTCATTAAAATCAAAGACCTCATCCTGTACCTCCATGATAGTATCCTTCACTATTTCAGATGAATCTATATGGTTCTCTACTACTATCTGCTCTCCTATTTTAACCCTATTCGTACTATCATTGACAGCACTCTCCATCCGTAACATAAACCCCTGAGTCCTTCTTGCTACCCCCTTTAATTTCAGAAAAGTTGTTGTCGGTGTCGTACTTCCTACATTTGCTATTGCCATCGTATCATTAATCCCTTTCCAAAGTTACCATTAAAGTAGTTGATTTAGTTGATGTATTAACACTCTTAACTACTTCTAGTGGGAAAGCTACCGATATCCTATGTGTATTATTTACTGTTGGAGTGGCTACTGTAATAATATACTTCTCCTGACCTCCTTTGGTGACTGCGGAAGCTTCAACAGATTTCACATTTTCCATTATAAGCGTCACTTTACGAATTACATAGCCTTTTAACCAATAATTCTTAACCGGAACAAATTTTAATGCTTGCACTAGATAAGTACACATATATTCTCCCTGATCTAGATAAGTACACATATATTCTCCCTGATCTTTTCCTGTAACATTACGCAAAATAAGTGAACAATCACTCATAACCCTCTTCCCCTCCATATTGTTGTACAAACTATACCTCCTTTGACTAGGTGCAACAGCTTCTACTCCTGGTCCTGATAACAATACTTCTTCTCCCTAATTATCTCTCCATGTGGGAGGAACGTCCCCATCCTAACCCTAATAACAGTATTTTCCTCTAAAATTGGTGCTGGAGCTATTGGTTCCCTTATACTCAAATGCGATATATTTATGGCTTTAATAACTATCAATGTTGAAAGAGTTAAATTGCTTCTCACTGTTGTTTTAATAGACTGACGTGTTAATGTCCTTAATGTTACTTCATCTATTTTCCCCAAAGCTTTGAACTCTTTGCTTGTACTTCCATCTATCACCACTAGTGTCACTTTTTCCAACTCTCAGTCCTACCTCTAATCCCTGACTTTCAAACTTTTGATTATAAAAATACACCTATAATTACCTTGATCTCCCTGCTGGGAACTGTAAATATAGATACTCAATCACCCTCAATCTTCTCTTATCATTCAGCAACACATACTTTCTCAATGCATCTGCTCCTAACAGATCTAAACTCCTACCATATCTTCCCACTAAACTCTAAAATGTCCTTCACCACTGTTCTCTCTCTTACTACTACCTTTGAAACTTAGCTTACTGTCTTAGAGTCCCTTCAACCTAGTTCTCCTAACTTATTTTAATCTAATCTTTTCTCCTAACCTTTAAAAACAATTTCCACTGATTTATTCACAAAATCCCTTTACCACCAAATTTTTAGGATATGTGATTGGGAAGTCCCCACATGCTTCTGACTTCTTTACACACAGACTTGGCAAACGACTAAACACCTTTTAGCCTAGCCTGAAATCCCTTGGTGTAAGAATGTAACCCAGAATAACAGACACCCCTTTTAACTTTATTTTCCAGACAGATTGTCTAATAGGCAGTCTAATAGATTATCATCCTTCCTATGATATTATCTTTTTAAGCAAATATGATTCCCAAAAACCCTATTCTTTTTTAAAATCTTCTACCAGACAGCCGTCTAGTGTACATCTTATTGTACAGTTCAATTTACACAATGCATCTCTTTCCAACAATGCAATAGGTATATGTTCTAATATTAGTATGTCTATTTTAATTTCTCTTTGAGTTCTATAGCAGAGCTCAATTGGTTCCTTAAGAGTAATTAACTGTTTTACTACCTCAAATCCCTATCCTAATTAGTTAATTTTACATAGTGAGATGTTTAACCTCTTTAGGCTGAACACAGATAAGTTTTTCCCCTATTCACCATTATTTCTCATAGTCCTCTGTTTTTACTTCAATTGTTAGATATTTTCTCTTCTTCTCTAATCAATGTTATCAGCTGACACCCCCCTTCGTGTCTTCTAGGCTCTAGAATCCTTGCTCCGGCCCCCTGTAGGGGTTCACCTGGAGAACAGGTGATTTTGACTTGCTCCTTTATCTTCCTCTGAAATTCCCTCTGATGATTCCTCCTGACTTATTGCACTCACAGATAAAGTGACCAATCTGTCCATAATTATAACAGTCTTCTGAAAGTTGCTGGAAGTGTAGCTGAAATCTTCCTCCTCCTTCTAAGTCTTCTCGTCCTCTTCCTCTCCAATTCTGTGTCTATCCAGAAACTGGCTGTGGATATGGAACACCTGGTACCCCCCTTGGTGGCTGGTACAATTGCATTTGATATTGTTCAGTTGAAGCTGTAACAGTGATTATTGATTTGGTTCACTCTGACACTCTGACATAACCAAAGCTTCTCTTCTCCTTCTCCACCAGTTGTATGATTGAGTTTTCTGAGAGTTTCTTGATCCTGTTCTTTCTTGCTGTTGACATATCAGGATTCTTCAAAAGCTTATATTCTAAGTTCTGTCCTCGAAATATCATCTTCTATCATCTTCTTACTATTGGCCTCAATGTATTCTTCTCCTCCAATTCTTGGGATTATTTTCTCAGCAGGTTCTCCTTCTGTATCTTCTCTTCTTGAGTTGTTCATCCAGTTGTGCTACTTCTTCTAAACTAGTCGCTTTATCCAGGCATGATAAGCATCGGTCTATATCTCCTTCTATTTCTTCTGTGCCAGTCCTTGTAGGACAAACTCCTTTTGAATACACAGCACCTTTAGTCTCCTCTTTATCGCTGTCTTCATCTGAACTCGAATCTCTTGTATCCTTCTTCCTTCAACTTCCATCAGAGATCAAATCTCTAGTATCCTTCTTTCCTCTCTTGCCAACTTCCTTCTGATCACAGAGTCATATCCACCCATGATCTCTTCTCAATCACTCTGATCTTCATCTTCATCAAGTTCCATCTTCCTTAACCTCACTCTTCTCTTCCAGACATCTCATTTTCTTCCTTCTGGAGTTTTGGATTCATCTTTCTGGTCGTTTCTGCTTGTCCTCTATCTATTATTCGTTCATCTTTCTCTCCGATGCAACAATCACCCTGCTGGATGATCACTGGAAGCTGAGGATAAGCATCACTAAGCTCTACTTCCTTCTCATAAGGTGGGTGTCTTTTTGCTGAATCCATATGTGAGAAAGGTGTACTAACTTCTGCCATTAGTTTTCCTGTCACCTTCTCTATACCTTTGTTTATCTTATCGCTGGAATCTTTTATCAGTTTTTGTTTGAGAATGAAGGGCAACTTTTGTTTCATTTTCCGGATAACCTAGTAATACTTTAGTTAAAGGGTTACTCTTTTGTACTATACCAACCGGTGTAATCACCTTCATAGCCTTGATGTCGTTTTTCCCCATTGTAACAACCCTTTTATATTCCTTTATCGTGAATTATTTTATTTTAGACTATATAGCCTATGGCTTCCCCCCTTAATTATTAATATAAACCAAACAACAATTGATTTTTTTTTTTTTTTTTTTATAAATCAAAAATAATATGAATATGAAAAAATTCAATTAAATGTTTTATTCAAAAACCATTTCTAATTAAAATAAAAAATCAATTAAAAAATCCATTAAAAATTATGAATAATTATGAATAATTAAAACCAATTTTTATTTCTATATCATATCTTACCAATTTATATGTTCTAATATTAGTGGTGGTTATCTTACCACAACCCATCAGGAAAGTAAATGTAAGTTAGTCAACTTCAAAGCAATCCCAAAAACAAAGCCTTCTAACCTTACAACACTACAATTCCCATAAACCCCCTTGCTCTATAAGCACCTAATTATTTAAATTTTACAGAATAATGTCAGTCCTTGATTCCCAACACAACTGTAATTAACCCCAAGTGATGCCAGAGACTCTAAAATGCAAATTTTATTCAAATGATCAGTCCGTTGCCAAGCCTCTGCGAAATTGTCATAACATCAAATATCCTGTAGGGGAAGATTTTGTAACCAGACCAGTACCAAAACCTTCTGACTTGATTCTCTGTCGCGTCACGTGACGTGTACGTCAGCACCCCTTCTCTTTCTCTCTCCATTGTTCCTCTCATATGACAAAAACAGAGACACAGGAAAAGATTTTAGTAGTTAATGCAATACTGAGTTACTTCAACCATATTCAATATTCCCCCACTCACATTCGCTTTAAGACTTAATTCAGGACTAAATAGATCGCTCAAAAACATTTTTATTTTATTTTTATTTATTTTAATCGTCTTCTAATTCAATTTATTATAATCCGTCACCATATATCTAATTTATAAATTCACTACATCTCAACAAATAGTTTCATTTTCGAACAACAGTCACTTTAACGATTATAAGATTCATGTCCAAATTTCTCCTGTCTGTGGCTATTTCTCTGTCTCCCCCTGAGCACGCAACCCCACAGAAATATGACCCTTTACCCACAATCCCGTGTTGTAGTTTAACCAATCTCCTCATGTTGTAGTTTTAGCGCCGTAAAATCAAGCGCATGCGCAAATCCATTTAACCATACGATTGCCACACAATAGAACGCCAGCATTCCGCTACAACCTCACTATTTTATACCTTATAATCAAACAATTACACATAACAGAGCTCACATTTGCGTAGAACTCTGAATTCCACACACACAAACAAGTTTAAGAGGCTTATCCCATCGCAATGAGACCTCTAAGGACACAGTTAGCATGTAGCACGCAACACAATTAGCATTTAGCCTTAGCATTTAGCATTAGCCGCTATGTACAATGTAGCATGAAACCCAATCCAGCATTTAGCATTAACATTAGCCTTAGCCTTTAGCTAACTGTGGCCTACCACGCCCAAATAAGCATCCTGCACTGCCCTTTTTCTTTTTGACTTCTTATCCTACCGTTTTGTGCTACCGTGGATTTAATGACAATTCACCGAGAAATTACACCCACACAGACCCCCCGTCGGATGAAAGTCGAGCAATAATCACAATCAGATACATTTCATTAACCCAAGTTTTTCTTTAAAAACACACCGACTTGCACATTCTATCGTGCAACCGGATTTGTCGGCCAATTTCTAAATGGCCCCCCTGGGGACTTAAGTGGTACAGTGCTCTAATGTATGCATATCTGCCTTAATTGTACACCTGCCAATACTTAATTCCTACCGTTTTGTGCTCTAAAATTCCAATTATCTGCCGTTTACCAATGGAACCACATTTTAGAATATTATTACAGACTCCTAGTCGACCACAATAGCAATAGCACCACATCAACAACGACCCAAGTACTTTTAACTGTACACCTTCAATGCCCTCTCATGAATCAGCGGAATAACTAATGCCCACATTTTGTGAGTAATCTCACCTTTAAAGCCGGCTTGGGCAGTAGTCAACTCGCGACTCAGGAAGGGAACCAAGAACGATGCAATCAGAATCTCAGCGGTGCCTCCATTGTGTAGTGTCGCGTCTGCTGTTGGTGGTTATTGTTGTCAACAAAGAGTCCGCTTAGGCTGCACCATGATTAGAGGCTTTTATTAATATCACACGTTTACAGCATAAGTTACAAACCCGCGGTGTCTGGAGAAGCAACCTCCCAAATTAATCTGAATGCTTCTGACTCCCCCTTTGTCTAGCTCCTACTTATAAACAATGGCAAAAATGGGTTGCTCCTTTTTTCGTCCAATCACCTATCCCCCCTGGGGCGTCACCCTCCAACTGCTACATTTGAATAACATTCCATAATCCTAATACACGACACTAGCTAACTAATGATTTGCCTAAACACTTATATTTGTAAGAGAATACATTGATGTCTTTTAATACCAATATCAATATGCTAGTGTCACTTTTCAGTAGCATGTTAGCTAGCACAACAGCTAAGGTATCAACTCATAACACTTGGAGTGTCTTCAACTTCATAAGGTAATAATAATAAATAATGTTAAGGTAAGCATGTATTATTCTCATAAATGTAGCCCATACATTCATTATTTTTAACAATTAGATATTTAATTGCTGTAGCCCTTTCCTGCTGTCAATGACCAAAAGCGCCCTCTTTGGACTCATGGGTGTAATGTTGTAAATATTTTTCATAATTAATAAAGATTGTTTAAAAAAAAAATTTCACCTACGTTTCTATGTCAAACAGTTTTGTTATATTTCAGTCTTCTGTGATGTATATAAAGTGTAATATTGGGATGCAAATTAAAAAATGTATAAATATAAACTAAATCTGACACAGTACTGTCATCTTCTTTTTTAAACCCATAACCATGTGCGTGAGGTGTATACTTTTGTTTCAAAGTAGATTTATTTAAGACTACCAAGAATCACTCTGTGTGGCGCTGATTTAGCCCACTGCAGTAAAAGGTTAAACTAGTAGCTAGCAAATCTTGATCATGTGTTGTTCCTTCTCTCTTTCTAGAAGCAATCAGTTACAATGAAAAAAGACAGATTGAATCCTTCCATCCAACTAAGGACAGACAAATATGTGTGCACCAGGTCAAGGCTTCTTGCATGCATGGCTTTGAGATGTAAGTTAACAATTTTCATTCATTTTGGAAAAATAATATGAATTGCCATAGTAGGCATAACTACATTTTATGTTGCTTTCCTTCCACCCAAGCCTTATAAACCTGAGTCAGGAAGAAGATAAACTAGTAGACAACTGTCTCTTAACGATAAAGTCCCCAGTCTATTGAATACCATAATTAGTTGAATCAATTGTGTTGAGGCTTGGCAGGAGAAAAATGTTGTTTACCGTGGCTCTCTAGGAATAATTGGCCACACATTTAAAGGTAGAATTAGTAGGCCTAAGTCCCAGTTTATGCTAGCTACATCATTTTTTATATACTGAACAGAAATATAAACGCAACATGCACCAATTTCATTGATTTTACTGAGTTATAGTTCATATGAGAAAATCAGTCAATTGAAATAAATTCATTAGGCCCTAATCTATGGACTGGGAATACAGATATGCATCTGTTGGCCTCAGATACCTTTAAAATATGGGCCTCACAATGGGCCTCAGGATCTCGTCACAGTATGATTGTGCATTCAAATTGCCATCAATAAAATGCAATTGTGTTCATTGTCTGTAGCTAATGCCTGCCTGCCCATACCATAACACCACTGCCACCATTGGGCACTCTGTTCACAATGTTGACATCAGCAAACTGCTCGCCAACACGACGCCATACATGTGGTCTGCGGTTGTGAGGCCGGTTGGACTTACTGCCAAATTCTCTAAAAAGACATTGTAGGTGGCTTATGGTAGAGAAATGATAATTCAATTATCTGGCAACAGCTCTGGTGGACATTCCAGCAGTCAGCATGTCAATTGCACGCTCCCTCAAAACTGTGGCATTGTGTTGTGTGACAAAACTGCACATTTTAGATTGGCCTATTATTGTCCCCAGCACAAGGTGCACCTGTGTAATGATCATGCTGTTTAATCAGCTTCTTGATATGCCATACTTGTCAGGTAGATGGATTATCTCACCAGTCGATAACACCAAACATAGAACAAACACGCACGCAACACAGTGGGAGCCAGAGGGTTAAATAGGGAACAAATCATAGACATAATGGGAACCAGGTGTGTACAATGAAGACAAAACAAGTAGAACACAGAAACATAGATCGGTAGCAGCTAGTACGAACGCCGAAGCCTGCCCGAGCAAGGAGGAGGAGCAGCCTCGGCTGAATCCGTGACAGTACCCCACCCCCCTTGACGCGCGGCTCCAGCCATGCGCCGACACCGGCCTCGGGGACAGCCAGGAGGACGCGGCGCAGGGTGAGTCGGATGGCGACGGTGGAAATCCCTCAACATGGAGGGATCGAGGATGTCCCTCCTAGGGACCCAGCACCGTTCCTCCGGACCGTACCCCTCCCACTCCACGAGATACTGCAGGCCCCCCACCCGATGCCTCGAATCCAGGATGGAACAGACAGAGTACGCCGGTACCCCCTCGATGTCCAGTGGGGGCGGAGGAACCTCCCGTACCTCAGACTCCTGGAGTGGACCAGCTACCACCGGCCTGAGGAGAGACACATGGAACGAGGTGTTAATACGATACTCAGGAGGAAGCTGTAACCTATAACAAACCTTGTTCAATCTCCTCAGGACTTTAAATGGCCCCACAAACAGGGCAGGCAAAGGGGCAGGTTTTGGGTCGAGAGCCAGACCCGGGTCCCCCGGTACATACACCAGGGCCTCACTGCGGTGGCGGTCGGCGCTCGCCTTTTGTCGCCTGATGGCCCATTGCAGGCATACATGGGCAGCGTTCCAGGTCTCCTCCGAGCGCCGAAACCATTCATCCACCGCAGCTCTGATGCCATGGTGCCAGGACCGGCTGATAACCTAATACACACTGAAATGGAGAAAGGTTAGTGGAGGAGTAGCGGAGGGAGTTTTGGGCCATCTCTGCCCAGGGGATGAAAACCGACCACTCCCCCGGCCGGTCCTGGCAATAGGACCGCAGAAACCTACCCACATCCTGGTTTACTCTTTCCACCTGCCCATTATTCTCGGGGTGAAACCCTGAGGTCAGGTTGACCGAGACCCCCAGACGTTCCATGAACGCCCTCCACACCCTTGAGGTGAACTGGGAACCCCGATCAGACACTATATCCTCAGGTACCCCGTAGTGCCGGAAGACGTGTGTAAATAGGGCCTCCGCAGTCTGTAGGGCCGTAGGGAGACCGGGCAGAGGAATGAGACAGCAGGACTTAGAAAACAGATCCACAACGACCAGGATCGTGGTGTTCCCTTGTGACGGGGGAAGGTCCGTAACGAAATCCACCGATAGGTGGGACCACGGGCGTTGTGGAACAGGTAGGGGTTGTAATTTCCCTCTGGGCAGGTGTCTAGGTGCCTTACACTGGGCGCACACCGAGCAGGAGGAAACATAAACCCTCACGTCCTTAGCTAAAGTGGGCGCCCAGTACTTCCCACTAAGACAGTGCACTGTCCGACCGATGCCAGGATGACCAGAGGAGGGTGACGTGTGAGCCCAATAGATCAATCGATCGCGGACATCCAACGGCACGTACATACGACCCTCTGGACACTGGGGGGGAGTGGGCTCTGTACGTAACGCCCGCTCGATGTCTGCGTCAACCTCCCACACCACCGGTGCCACCAGACACGAAGCCGGAAGTACGGGAGTGGGCTCCATAGAACTCTCCTCTGTGTCATACAGTCGGGACAGAGTGTCTGCCTTAGCATTCTGGGAACCTGGTCTGTAAGAACGAGTGAACACAAAACGGGTGAAAAACATGGCCCACCTTGCCTGGCGAGGGTTCAGTCTCCTCGCCGCCCAGAGGTACTCCAGATTGCGGTGGTCAGTCAAAATTAGGAAAGGGTGTTTAGCCCCGTCAAGCCAATGCCTCCATGCTTTCAGAGCCTTAACCACAGCTAACAGCTCCCGGTCCTCCACATCATAGTTGCGCTCCGCCGGGCTGAGCTTCTTCGAAAAGAAAGCACAGGGGCTTTGGTGGCGTACCCGAGTGCTGAGACAGTACAGCTCCTATCCCAGCCTCGTACGCGTCCACCTCCACTGTGAATGCCATGGAGGGATCCGGATGAGCCAGCACTGGAGCCGAGGTAAACAGGTCATTCAGGTGACCAAAAGCCCTGTCCGCCTCAGCTGACCACTGCAGTCGCACCGGTCCCCCCTTCAGCAAGGAGGTAATGGGAGCCGCTACCTGATCAAAGCCCTGGATAAACCTCCGGTAGTAGTTGGCAAACCCTAAGAGTCACTGCACCTCCTTAACCGTGGTTGGAGTTGGCCAATTACGCACGGCCGAAATGTGGTCAATCTCCATCTCCACCCCTGACGCGGACAGGCGGTGCCCTAGGAAAGAGACAGACTTTTGAAAGAACAGACATTTCTCCGCCTTGACGTACAGGTCATGTTCTAACAGTCGACCAAGCACCTTGCGCACCAGGGACACATGCTCGGCTCGTGTAGCGGAGTATATGAGAAGGTTATCTATATACACCACTACACCCTGTCCGTGCAGGTCCCTGAAAATCTCATCAACAAAGGATTGGAAGACTGATGGAGCATTCATCAACCCGTACGGCATGACGAGGTACTCATAGTGCCCAGATGTGGTACTAAATGCCGTCTTCCACTCATTTCCCTCCCGGATACGCACCAGGTTGTACGCGCTCCTGAGATCCAATTTAGTGAAGAAGCGCGCCCCGTGCAATGGCTCCTTCATACTAGCAATGAGAGGTAGTGGATAACTGTACTTAACAGTGATCTGATTGAGACCACGGTAGTCAATGCACGGGCGTAAACCACCATCCTTCTTCTTCACAAAAAAGAAACTTGAGGAGACAGGTGAAGTGGAAGGCCGAATGTATCCCTGTCCCAGAGATTCGGAGACATATGTTTCCATAGCAGCCGTCTCTTCCTGTGACAGAGGATACACGTGACTCCGGGGAAGTGCAGCGCCTACCTGCAGATTTATCACACAATCCCCCTGTCGATGGGGTGGTAATTGAGTCGCCTTCTTTTTACAGAAGGCGAGAGACAAATCGGCATATTTGGGGGGAATGTGCATAGTGGAGACCTGGTTTGGACTGACGTGACCATCCTTTGAGAGCCATCTGTTGCCATGAAATCGTGGGGTCATGAGAGGTTAACCAGGGAAGCCCCAACACCACTGGAAACGCAGGAGAATCAATCAGATATAGACTAATTGTTTCCTCATGCCCTTCTTGTGGTTTCATCCAGAGTGGAGCTGTGACCTCCCTAATCAGGCCTGACCCTAAATGGCTACTATCTAAGGCATGTACAGGGAAGGGCACATCAACAGGAACAATAGGAATTCCTAAACTACGGGAAAACTTACGATCAATAAAGTTCCCAGCTGCGCCTGAATCTACGAGCGCCTTATGCTGGGAATGTGGGGAAAACTCTGGAAATTCGATGCAAATACACATGTCCGCAACAGGGAGCTCTGGGTGAGTCGGGTGCCTACTCACCTGGGATGATCTACCAGTGCTCTGCCTGCTGCCTCGACTCCCAGAGGACCCTCCCCAGCACCGACCAGCAGTGTGTCCTCTGCGGCCACAGTTGGTGCAGGAGACGGCCCCCCTTCCGGTGTCCCTGAGAGCAGCACCTCCGGTGTAGGGTCAAACGTTTCGGGTAGCCTTCCACAAGCTTCCCACAATAAGTTGGGTGAATTTTCGCCCATTCCTCCTGACAGAGCTGGTGTAACTGAGTCAGGATTGTAGGCCTCCTTGCTCGCACACACTTTTTCAGTTCTGCCCACACATTTTCTATAGGATTGAGGTCAGGGCTTTGTGATGGCCACTCCAATACCTTGACTTTGTTGTCCTTAAGCCATTTTGCCACAACTTTGGAAGTATTCTTGGGGTCATTGTCCATTTGGAAAACCCATTTGCGACCAAGCTTTAACTTCCTGACTAATGTCTGGAGATGTTGCTTCAATATATCCACATAATTTTCCTTCCTCATTATGCCATCTACTTTGTGAAGTGCACCAGTCCCTCCTGCAGCAAATAATCCTGCAGCAAAGCACCTCCAGCATCTTCACAAGGTCCTTTGCTGTTGTTCTGGGATTGATTTGCACTTTTCGCACCAAAGTACGTTCATCTCTAGGAGACAGAACGCGTCTCCTTCCTGAGCGGTATGATGGCTGCGTGGTCCCATGGTGTTTATACTTGCGTACTATTGTTTGTACAGATGAACGTGGTACCTTCAGGTATTTGGAAATTGCTCCCAAGGATGTACCAGACTTGTGGAGGTCTACAATTTATTTTCTGAGGTCTTGGCTGATTTCCCCATGATGTCAAGCAAAGATGCACTGAGTTTGAAGGTAGGCCTTGAAATACATCCACAGGTACACCTTCAATTGACTCAAATTATGTCAATTAGCCTATCTGAAGCTTCTAAAGCCATGACATCATTTTCTGGAATTTTCCAAGCCGTTTAAAGGCACAGTCAACTTAGTGAATGTAAATTTATGATCCACTGGAATTGTGATACAGTGAATTATAAATGAAATAATCTGTCTGTAAACAATTGTTGGAAAAATTACTTGTGTCATGCACAAAGTAGATGTCCAAACCGACTTGCCAAAACTATAGTTTGTTAACAAGACATTTGTTGAGTGGTTGAAAAACGAGTTTTAATGACTCAAACCTAAGTGTATGTAAACTTCCAACTTCAACCGTACATAAAATGATTAAATAAACCATTTATTTGGGAAATATCATTAGCATGCTGATGATTTCAAGTTGTATTGGATTTATTTTTATTTGTTAAGAAATTGAATACATGTTGTTTAGTATACTGTATTTAGTACATTTAGTATGTTTAGTTTACTCTGTAAGAAGCAAGTTCATTTAAAGTTACATGTGATTTGGTTTATGTTCATTTTTTTTATTTTTATTTATGTTTATTTATTTGGTTTATTTCAATGTTGTTAACACACAGTAACCAAAAACCAGATCTAATTTGCATATTCATACTAACTTTGCAGCAAATTTGCAGCAAACAGTAGAATGTTCGTCACAAGTTTCCCCAAATTTTTTCCAGGGGTTCACAAGTCGCCGCAAATTTGCCCCAACAGTTTGCCAGAAGCATGTTCTTTTTCAGTAAGGGTGAGTCAACTGAACCAGGTTTTCCTCTATTATTTTGCCTGTGCTTAGCTTTATTCAGTTTATTTTTATCCCAAAAGAACTCCCTAGTCCTTGCTGATGACAAGCATACCCATAACATGATGCAGCCACCACCGTGCTTGAAAATAAGAAAAGTGGTACTCAGTGGTGTGTGCTGGATTTGACCCAAACATAATGGTTTTTATTCAGGACATAAAGTTAATTTCTTTGCAACTTTTTATTCAGTTTTACTTTAGTACCTTATTGCAAACAGTACGCATGTTTTGGAATATTTGTATTCTGTACAGGCTTAATTCTTTTCACCCTGTCATTTAGGTTAGTATTGTGGAGTACAGTCCCCTGTAGCTCAGTTGATAGAGCATGGCGCTTGCAACACCAGGGTTGTGGGTTCGTTTCCCATGGGGGGCCAGTATGAAAATGTATGCACTCACTAACTGTAAGTTGCTCTGGATAAGAGTGTCTATTAAAATGTAAAATGATTAACTACAATGTTGTTGATCCATCCTTAGTTTTCTCCTATCACAGCCACTAAACTGTAACTGTTTTAAAGTTACCATTGGCCTCATGGTGAAATCCCTGAGCAGTTTCCTTCCTCTCCTGCAACTGAGTTAGGAAGGACGCCTGTATCTTTGTAGTGACTGGGTGTATTGATACACCATCCAAAGTGTAATTAAAAACTTCACCATGCTCAAAGGGATATTCAATGTCTGCTTTATTTATTTTTACCCATCTACCAATCGGTGCCCTTCTTTGGGAGACATTGGAAAACCTCTCTGGTCTTTGTGGTTTAATCTGTGTTTGAAATTCATTGCTGGACTGACTAATTTGTAAGAATTTCTAAAAACATAATTCTACTTTGACATCATGGGGTATTGTGTGTGATGTTGAATTGTGTTTGGTTGTCAACGCAACCAAATATCAACATTTTAAGGAGATGTATCTTTTGCTTGGATAATCCATCTATGCCACCGTCTGGCTTTAATTCCAGTTTTTCTACAAATTAATAATTGATATGTTGGATTCATGTCTCTATCTCAACCAAAAATCTAAGTTAAAGAATAGGACTAAATCAAATAAAACTTTAAATGCACTTTAAATAAAGTTGTGGGCATTTAGTCCTATTCTTTAACTTTTATTTTTGGTTGAGATGGAGACGTGATTCCAACATATCAATTATTAATTTGAAAACAAACTGGAATTAAAGCCAGACTGTCAGTGGCACAGATGGAACTATCCAAGCAGAAGATACATCTCCTTCAAATGTTGATATTTGGTTGAGTTGACAACCAAACATAATTCAACATCACTAAATATCATTATATTTTAAATCAACCAGAACTTGAAACCCTAGGCCTGTGTATTGTACATGTTTTGTTGAATACTGGGTTGAATTAAAACAATAGCACTTGCAAATGCTTTACAGTCCTAAATAGCATCATTGATGATATATGAGTGATAAAGTATGGTCACATTTCATTTGCTCTGTTAAACTTACCCTTTGGAATGACTTTGATAGCAACAGTAAATCTATTTCGTTTTTAAGTGGAGATCGCTCAACAATCATTCTCATGATAGCACATTGGTAATAGTTAGTCACAAATATCATAACTAAGCAAGGTTGGGCTTTGTTAAAACCCTGGATGGGAGACCAAAGGGTAGCTGTAGATATACCAATTCTTCAGTAGGAGGTGCTGCCCAGCTTAAATGTAACATATTTTACCTGTACAACTAAGGTTTGTCTATGTTGAAATTTGGTTACCATGATGTCATAATCCTGTAGTTGAACTTTGACTCTCAAAACAACAGTTGATGACTTTTTTCGAATCCAGTGTATTTTCAACGTTGATTCAACGTCACAATACTTTGACAAATTACATTGAAACAACAATGATTCAACAAGTTTGTACCCAGTGGGTTGTACTGTACAGTCAATGTACAGACCAGGTTGTCCTGCCTCGTCTATTCCTGAATGACTGTCTGTCTGGGCTGATTGAGAGCTGACTGACTGGTTGCTGTAGATGAGAGGTGGTTATTTCCTCATCACATTGTGACTGATTATAGGGCCTGGAGTGTGTCATGGCTCCAGCCCAGTCTAAGGCTCTGAATGACAGACAGGGTTGGTGCGGTGATGAGAGTTCACACAGGCTCTCCAACCACCAAGGTGCATGAACAGAGCAATGCGGTTGAGGACAGTGCAGTTGTCGTACCAGGTGGTGAAGCAGCCCGACAGAACGTTCTCAATGGTGTATCTGTAGAAGTTTGTGAGGGTCTTAGGGGCCATGCCAAATTTCCACGGAAGCAAAACAGTCCCGAAGCATAGATTTCGATTAGTCAGACCAGCGTAGAACAGTTCTAATCACGGGCACTTCCTGCTTCAGTTTCTGCCTATAGGTGGGTAGGATCAGGATGGAGGAGTGATATGATTTGCCGAAAGTGGAGCCGGGGAGGGCTTTGTATCCATCCCAGAAGGGAGAGTAGCAGTGATCCAAGGTCTGGTCTGAGCACGTGTGGAATTTGATGTGCTGGTGAAGTTTTGGTAAAACGGTCCTTAAAATCCCCAGCCATCCTCCCATTCGATGGAAAAACCAGCGTGTTGATCGGCTGGGTTGAGTACCGATGGTGTAAGCCACATCTCAACAAAACAGAGAACATTGCAGTCTCTCACATCTCGTTGAAAGGAGATTCTCTATCAGCTTATTGTCCAGGCACTGAACATTGGCTAGCCATATACTGGGAAGCGGTTTTGGGATGAACCCTAAGTCTTGCAGTTTGCCTTAAGGGCTGGAGAAGTGAAATAACAGAGTATGTTTAATGGAGGAACGCTTCCCAAGCTAATGTTCCACCAGGGATGTATATTGCAGAACATAAGTCACATTATAGCACCCTGTGGGCACAATATGTACTAAGTAATTTCCTTTAAGTTATTTCCTTTTATAACTACTGCAATATATGATGGCCTATATGATGGCTATACTATAAAGATTTTAAGTACTGTATCGATTAATGAGCGATATATTTTTGAGAATATGCTTCTGGACATTCATATGATATTACATGTGACTCAGTTGATAAAGGTTTCACGTGCTTCTACATCTGCATTGCTTGCTGTTTGGGGTTTAAGGCTGGGTTTCTGATAGCACTTTGTGACATCTGCTGATGTAAAAAGGGCTTTATAAATAAATGTGATTGATTGATTGACTACAGTATGATTTCTATAATTCAGAGCCCTGAAACTAGACATCTATCCAATCCTTGCAGAGGCTGTAGACACAGACATTATATATGGGCTAGGAAATCCTGAGCATTTGTCTATTGAAACTTGAAACCAAGCTCCTTGTTTCTACAGTATGTATGTAAGCAGTCCTGTACTGGTGATATGTAGTGCAGTTTTGCAGAGTGCAGCACAGCCCTTCTAGGAGAGGAGAGGATGTATCTGGGGTCATTTTGTAGGCTACTGTAACATCTAACTTCCTGTGTACGTGATGACTCCTCTACCGCATTTTGTGCATAACACCAATCCTTCTGGGGAATGACATCAATACCTCCTTTTATGTTCTGAGACAGCGGCTGCATCCCAAATGGCACCCTATCCCCTTCATACTGCACACATTTTGACCAGGGCCCATTGGGCTCTAGTGCATTGTATAGGGAAAAGGGTGTCATTTGGGACGCATCCAGCAATCAATGGTTTTCTCTTCTCCGAGCGGAAGTGTTCCATATTCAGTGGTGGGGTTCACTGTAGGATTCCATCTGTCTCAAAGTGGAACAGCGTGTGAGTGTATTGTTGTCGCGTCATGGTGCAATGGAAACTCATTAATCAACTAGGGTTTAGTGAACCAGATGGAACAAGCCAGGTGTTTTTACTTGGCCTCAGTCAGAGCCCATGTAATGACAAGTGTAACTTGTGGAAAAAATATACTTTGCCAAAAGCAAATATCCATCTCTGGCTGGACTTATTTTCTATTCTCTTCTTTATTCTTCAAGTTAAAGGAAAATAAGAACAATTTCTCTGAAATGAACAGATAATTAGAGAATATGGACAACACATTCTCTGCAGCATTCACATCATTACTATAAAACACAGCTTGCACCAGTCGGCTAATTCCTGATGGCAATAATACACCTCCAGTGTTTTCCTCTACCCTGCTGCCATTGTGTGGGTTCTCTTTAGTCCACCTAAGAGTAGGCACTGCTGTCAATCAAATCTCTAATTTGTGCAGACTTGTCTGACTGTCAGTGTGTTGGCCTGTAGAGTGTGGAGGTAGCTAGACACTGGAGGTTCAGGCGGAGAAGGAAAAGAGCGCTTTAGACCTTGGTTCAAATAGTACTTGAAATCTTTCAAACACATTTGAGCGCTTGCTTGAGCCTGCCTAGGGTGCCAGAATGGGTGGGGTTTGAGACTATTCCCCTCAGGGCCGGCTCCAGTCATAAGCGACATAAGAGGTTGCTTAGGGCCCCCAGCCGATAGAGGGCCCCCGACCCCCCTCAAAAAACTCAGGAACTCAGTCAGGGTCTCAACTTACTGTTGAGAGTTAGAATAGTAGAATACACAAGGTGAAAGTTTGAAATTTGGTTGTGCATCAGCAGCTTCTCTCATATTTTGTCAGTCACTGACAGTCAATCAATTAGCCATGTCAGCAAACAATTTTTAGATTGGTAAGTTAGTCTAGCCAGTTATCAACACTTGTAGCAATCATGGCCGAATACCGACCGGGCACGGAGGGCACGTGCCCAGGGGCCATGACCTCCAGGGGGCCCCCATTTAGTTTTTTTGTCTCTCTCACTCAGATATCATTAACATGACATAAGTCATGGCAAAATGTGTAGAATTGCAGGAAATTAGCTTTAACCCCCTAGAGTCGATTTATGTGGCCTTTGGAAATCAAATTAGCATAATAAAGAAATCCCCATCAAAATCCGTCAGTTTAAGCTACAGATATCTGTTTTTTTGCATTGTATGCATATCAATCCACCGCATCCGCCAATGTCGCACTTCCAGTGAAAGGTGCCAGAGCTAGAGCAGTGTTTGTCAGATGCCCACAAGCCTCACTAGTTTGAACAATTAATGGAAGTATATATGGAGATAGTTTAGTGCCAAAAATAAGGGGTAAAAAAATATGAAAATAGTTTCCTGATCTTTCTGATATCTATCAGATATAGGAAAGATACTTCAGAACAAACTTCATTTTTTTTAGGACTATCTCTTGTTCCATGTAGTGAATCTGTTATTCAATGCATTTGTATGGGCTAATAGCAGTAAGGCCAAAGTCAATGTTTTATCAATTTTTTTTTTTTTTTTTGGGGGATACTTCAAGGGGTCTTAAAATTCCAACTCAAATAGCTAAATGATCCTTGGTATGACGTTCTTTAAACAATTCCATATGTAAGCTTTTTTTAAGCTAGAGATATTGCATTGGATGCGCCTCAATCCACTGCATCCGCCAATGTCGCACTTTTGCATCTGCGGTGAAAGGTGGCAGAGCTAGAGCGGTGTTTGTCAGACCATTTTTACATTTTATTCCATGTAGTGAGTCTGTTATTCAATGCGTTTGTATGGGCTAATAGCACTAAGGCCAAAGTCAATGTTTCATCAATTTTGTAACTTTTTTTTATACTTCAAGGGGTCGTAAAATCAAATAGCTAAATGATCCTTGGTATGACGTTCTTAAATCTATTCCATATAATATCTTAGTAGAGCTCCCCCCCCCCCGGCTAAGACTGTAGAGCAGTGGTCACCAACAGGTAGACCAACCGGTAGATCAAGACATTCCTAGTTGACCACCAAACATTTCTGTAAAAAAAAGTTTGCGCTTTTGCCGTTAGGTGCACTTGATTCAGCAGCCCTAGCGGCGGGAAGGCAAAGTGTTCCCATTTTTAACCATTTCATTTGTCTGAAGCAGTGAACGCTGCTGAGGGGAGAACAGCTCATAATAATGGCTGGAACGGAGCAAATGGAATGGCTTCAAACACCTGGAAACGATGTGTTTGATCTATTTTATACCATTCCACTGATTCCGCTCCAGTCATTACCATGAGCCCGTTCTCCCCAATTAAGGTGCCACCAACCTCCTGTGGTCTGAAGGTAGAACTCCGCCTACCCGGCAGGCCCAGCGAGCAAACAAAGTGCACCCATAGGCCTACCGCTGGACAATCAGATAGCTCAGATCACCGTGTCTGAGCCATAGACTGTTAGAAGAAACCTCCAATGCACCGCAAAGTTGACACTGTGAGATAACAAAACTTTTAAAACCATGATTAGAGAGAGACTCAACGAATACAGCAAAGAAGACTGTGTCCCCCTTTTCTCAGCGGAAGGAGGGTGAGGGGAGGGACGGTGAGTCGGGTGAGAGGCAGCCTCACCTCTGCTCCCTCCCTCCCCTCAGACTGACCATCAGATGCAGGCCATCAGTCCAGTAAAAAAAATAAAAACTAATTATTTTGCTCACTCAGCTGTGCCTCACAAGTAATACAGCAAATTATATATTACCAGTGTGATCATATACCTAATTTTTATATATTAAAAATATGATTTCAAAATGGTCTGAGAAGCGATAGATCTCGGCTTGCATTTTGACTTAGAAAGTGATCTTGACTCAGAAAAGGTTGGTGACCACTGCTGTAGAGGGTAAAAATTATAGAATTGCAGGTAATTAGCTTTAAAACTACAAAACATAATATCTCTCCCCCATGGCAAAATGAGTAGAATTGCTTGAAATTTGCTATAAAAGTTTTACATTTCTCTCCGCCCCATGGCAAAATGTGTAGAATTGCAGAAAACTTGCTTTAAAACTGCAACATTTTCTCTACAACGCATGGCAAAATGTGTAGAATTGCAGGAAATGTACTTTAAAACGTACATTATTCTCTCTGCCGTCAAAGAGAGGGGCCCCCAATCAAATCTTGCATAGGGCCCCCAAAAGGCTAGAACCGGCCCTGATTCCCTTGGTTCCATTGCATCAGGTGAGCTCAATCAAGTACAACTAAAGTATTAAAATACTATTTGAACCCAGGTCTGCATGGTCTCAGACCCCTGTGTGGAGTCTCTACTATTTGAACCCAGGTCTGCATGGTCTCAGACCCCTGTGTGGAGTCTCTTTCTCTCTTCACTTGTCCCCCTGTAGTTAACTTTCCTCTCACAATGAGACCAGATGAGTGGGTGGTTTAGTTTGTGCATTTAAATCAGGACCTTAATGGCTTGCCAGAGCACCAGCCGAGAGATGTGTCTCAAATGGCATCCTATTCCCTTTATAGTGGACTACTTTGACCAGGGCCCAGCCAGCTGGGCCCAACACTAATCAATATAAATAACAGATTAGCATATTTTATTTTACAGATTAAACTTTATCTTTCTCCACCACACTAAATTAATCTGCTGCACTTCAGAACAATGTTCATTTAGGGAAACCTGCCTGCCTCGGAAACCTGCCTGCCTATGATGAAATATGGTGGTTCACCATGTGTAGCAACTGGTGTGAAGTTGGTGTGCTTCTACCTTTTTTGTTTTGTTTTTCACCTCTATTTAACCAGGTAAGCCAGTTGAGAACAAGTTCTCATTTACAACTGCGACCTGGCCAAGATAAAGCAAAGCAGTGCAATAAAAGCAACAACACAGAGTTACATATGGGATAAACAAAACGTACAGTCAAAAACATAATAGAAAATCTATATACAGTGTGTGCAAATGTAGTAAGTTATGGAGGTAAAGCCATAAATAGGCCATAGTGCAAAATAATTACAATTTTAATATTAACACTGGAGTGATAGATGTGCAGAAGATGATGTGCAAATAGAGATACTGGGGTGCAAATGAGCAAAATAAATAACAATATGGGGATGAGGTAGTTGGGTGGGCTAATTACAGATGGGCTGTGTACAGGTGCAGTGATCGGTAAGCTGCTCTGACAACTGATGCTTAAAGTTAGTGAGGGAGATAAGAGTCTCCAGCTTCAGAGATTTTTGCAGTTCGTTCCAGTCATTGGCAGCAGAGAACTTGAAGAGCATGCACTTAGTTTTACTAGCGTTTAAGAGCAGATGGAGGCTACGGAAGGAGTGTTGTATGGCATTGAAGCTCGTTTGGAGGTTTGTTAACACAGTGTCCAATGAAGGGCCAGATGTATACAAAATGGTGTCGTCTGTGTAGAGGTGGATCTGAGAGTCACCAGCAGCAAGAGCGACATCATTGATATACACAGAGAATAGAGTCGGCCCGAGAATTGACACATTGAACTCTATCTGAGAAGTAGTTGGTGATCCAGGCGAGGCAGTTATTTGAGAAACTAAGGCTATTTAGTCTGCCAATAAGAATGCGGTGATTGACAGAGTCGAAAGCCTTGGCCAGGTCGATGAAGACGGCTGCACAGTACTGTCTTTTATCGATCGCGGTTATAATATCGTTTAGGACCTTGAGCGTGGCTGAGGTGCACCCATGACTAGCTCGGAAACCAGATTGCATAGCGGAGAAGGTACGGTGGGATTTGAAATGGTCGGTGATCTGTTTGTTAACTTGGCTTTCAAATACTTTCGAAAGGCAGGGCAAGATGGATATACAGTGAGGAAAAAAAGTATTTGATCCCCTGCTGATTTTTTACGTTTGCCCACTGAAAAAGAAATGATCAGTCTATCATTTTTATGGTAGGTTTATTTGAACAGTGAGAGACAGAATAACAACAAAAAAATCCAGAAAAACGCATGTCAAAAATGTTATAAATTGATTTGCATTGTAATGAGGGAAATAAGTATTTGACCCCTCTGCAAAACATGACTTAGTACTTGGTGGTAAAACCCTTGTTGGCAATCACAGAGGTCAGACGTTTCTTGTAGTTGGCCACCAGGTTTGCACACATCTCAGGAGGGATATTGTCCCACTCCTCTTTGCAGATCTTCTCCAAATCATTAAGGTTTCGAGGCTGACGTTTGGCAACTCGAACCTTCAGCTCCCTCCACAGATTTTCTATGGGATTAAGGTCTGGAGACTGGCAAGGCCACTCCAGGACCTTAATGTGCTTCTTCTTGAGCCACTCCTTTGTTGCCTTGGCCGTGTGTTTTGGGTCATTGTCATGCTGGAATACCCATCCACGACCCATTTTCAATGCACTGGCTGAGGGAAGGAGGTTCTCAACCAAGATTTGACGTACATGGCCCCGTCCATCGTCCCTTTGATGCGGTGAAGTTGTCCTGTCCCCTTAGCAGAAAAACACCCCCAAAGCATAATGTTTCCACCTCCATGTTTGACGGTGGGGATGGTGTTATTGGGGTCATAGGCAGCATTCCTCCTCCTACAAACACGGCGAGTTGAGTTGATGCCAAAGAGCTCGATTTTGGTCTCATCTGACCACAACACTTTCACCCAGTTCTCCTCTGAATCATTCAGATGTTCATTGGCAAACTTCAGACGGCCCTGTATATGTGCTTTCTTGAGCAGGCTGACCTTGCGGGCGCTGCAGGATTTCAGTCCTTCACGGCGTAGTGTGTTACCGATTGTTTTCTTGGTGACTATGGTCCCAGCTGCCTTGAGATCATTGACAAGATCCTCCCGTGTAATTCTGGGCTGATTCCTCACTGTTCTCATGATCAATGCAACTCCATGAGGTGAGATCTTGCATGGAGCCCCAGGCCGAGGGAGATTGACAGTTCTTTTGTGTTTCTTCCATTTGCGAATAATCGCACCAGCTGTTGTCACCTTCTCACCAAGCTGCTTTCTTTGTCAGTGGGCAAACATACAAAATCAGCAGGGGATCAAATAACTTTTCCCCTCACTGTAGGTCTGTAACAGTTTGAATCTAGAGTGTCACCCCCTTTGACCGCGGCAGCTTTCCAATCTCTGGGGATCTCAGACGATACGAAAGAGAGGTTGAACAGGCTAGTAATAGAAAAGTAATCTAAATCTAAAAGTAATATAAAAGTAATCCTTCTACCCCCCCTACCCCACCCCCACAAATTTGTATATATATATATATACAGTGGGGAGAACAAGTATTTGATACACTGCCGATTTTGCAGGTTTTCCTACTTACAAAGCATGTAGAGGTCTGTAATTTTTACCATAGGTACACTTCAACTGTGAGAGACGGAATCTAAAACAAAAATCCAGAAAATCGCATTGTATGATTTTTAAGTAATTAATTTGCATTTTATTGCATGACATAAGTATTTGATACATCCGAAAAGCAGAACTTAATATTTGGTACAGAAACCTTAGTTTGCAATTACAGAGATCATACGTTTCCTGTAGGTCTTGACCAGGTTTGCACACACTGCAGCAGGGATTTTGGCCCACTCCTCCATACAGACCTTCTCCAGATCCTTCAGGTTTCGGGGCTGTCGCTGGGCAATACGGACTTTCAGCTCCCTCCAAAGATTTTCTATTGGGTTCAGGTCTGGAGACTGGCTAGGCCACCCAGGACCTTGAGATGCTTCTTACGGAGCCACTCCTCAGTTGCCCTGGCTGTGTGTTTCGGTCGTTGTCATGCTGGAAGACCCAGCCACGACCCATCTTCAATGCTCTTACTGAGGGAAGGAGGTTGTTGGCCAAGATCTCGCGATACATGGTCCCATCCATCCTCCCCTCAATATGGTGCAGTCGTCCTGTCCCCTTTGCAGAAAAGCATCCCCAAAGAATGATGTTTCCACCTCCATGCTTCACGGTTGGGATGGTATTCTTGGGGTTGTACTCATCCTTCTTCTTCCTCCAAACACGGCGAGTGGAGTTTAGACCAAAAAGCTATATTTTTGTCTCATCAGACCACATGACCTTCTCCCATTCCTCCTCTGGATCATCCAGATGGTCATTGGCAAACTTCAGACGGGCCTGGACATGCACTGGCTTGAGCAGGGGGACCTTGCTTGCGCTGCAGGATTTTAATCCATGACGGCGTAGTGTGTTACTAATGGTTTTCTTTGAGACTGTGGTCCCAGCTCTCTTCAGGTCATTGACCAGGTCCTGCCGTGTAGTTCTGGGCTGGTCCCTCACCTTCCTCATGATCACTGATGCCCCACGAGGTGAGATCTTGCATGGAGCCCCAGACCGAGGTTGATTGACCGTCATCTTGAACTTCTTCCATTTTCTAATAATTGCGCCAAAAGTTGTTGCCTTCTCACCAAGCTGTTTGCCTATTGTCCTGTAGCCCATCCCAGCCTTGTGCAGGTCTACAATGTTATCCCTGATGTCCTTACACAGCTCTCTGGTCTTGGCCATTGTGGAGAGGTTGGAGTCTGTTTGATTGAGTGTGTGGACAGGTGTCTTTTATACAGGTAACGAGTTCAAACAGGTGCAGTTAATACAGGTAATGAGTGGAGAACAGGAGGGCTTCTTAAAGTAAAACTAACAGGTCTGTGAGAGCCGGAATTCTTACTGGTTGGTAGGTGATCAAATACTTATGTCATGCAATAAAATGCAAATTAATTACTTAAAAATCATACAATGTGATTTTCTGGATTTTTGTTTTAGATTCCGTCTCTCACAGTTGAAGTGTACCTATGATAAAAATTACAGACCTCTACATGCTTTGTAAATAGGAAAACCTGCAAAATCGGCAGTGTATCAAATACTTGTTCTCCCCACTGTATATATATATATATATATAACAAATGAAAATTAAAAATATACTCTAAAAATATAAAACAAAAAAATTAGAAAAATATATATATATATATAAAAAAATATAAGTAAAGTGGTTGTCCCACTGGCTATCATAAGGTGAATGCACCAATTTGTAAGTCGCTCTGAATAAGAGCGTCTGCTAAATGACGTAAATGTAAATGTAATGTAATAGGGGTTTGCGACAACTTCGACTGCTCTTTCAGAACATCAGCTGTCTGAATTTGGGTGAAGGGGGGTAGCCAGGTGGAAAGCATGGGCAAGTTGCAGCGGAGGGTGCAGAGCTGGTGGCCGGGGTAGGGGTAGCCAGGTGGAAAGCATGGCCAGCCGTAGCAAAATGCTTGTTGAAATGTTTGATTATCGTAGATTTATCGGTGGTGAAAGTGTTTCCTAGCCTCAGTGCAGTGGGCAGATGGGAGGAGATGCTCTTATTCTCCATGGACTTTACAGTGTCCCAAAACTTTTTGGAGTTAGTGCTACAGGATGCAAATTTCTGTTTGAAAAAGCTATCCTTTGCTTTCCTAACTGATTGTGTATATTGGTTCCTGACTTCCCTGAAAAGTTGCATATCGCGGGGGCTGTTCAATGCTAATGCAGTAAACCACAGGATGTTTTTGTGCTGGTCAAGGGCAGTCAAGTCTGGGGTGAACCAGGGGCTATATCTGTTATTAGTTCTGAATTTTTTGAATGGGGCATGCTTATTTAAGATGGAGAGGAAAGCACTTTTAAAGAACAACCAGGCATCCTCTAAACTTTTTTTTTTTTTTTCTACTGACGGAATGAGGTCAATATCCATCCAGGATACCCGGGCCAGGTCAATTAGAAAGGCCTGCTCGCTAAAGTGTTTTAGGGAGCGTTTGACAGTGATGAGGGGTGGTCGTTTGACCGCGGACCCATTACGGACGCAGGCAATGAGGCAGTGATCACTGAGATCCTGGTTGAAGACAGCGGAGGTGTATATTGTCATGAGCCCTCTCACTCCACCGGGTTACCACCTTAATGTGTTTCCACTATCTTCCACTCTGCTCATCTCTCTCTCTCTACTCAGCCTAACTAGCTCCACCTGTCCCTGCTCTGCTCGGCTCTAATTACTCTGCCAGCTGCGCTGCATTACCCACTAACCTCTCCCAGTATTTAAAGTCCTGTCTTTCAGCTCTCCTTTGTCAGATCGTCTGCAAAGCTCACACCCGGAACCTGTGTGCTCGCGCTTCTGGCTCACCCTTGTTTTGTGACCCCGGACCTGCCTGATTCTTGGATACTCTTCTGCCCCAGGAAAACCAGACCTGCTTTCTGCCATTACGACTCCTGACTACTCTTCGACCCCGGTAACTCTGACCAGCCTTCTGCCTTGCTACAACGTATTTGGATTTCCCTTGAACTGTACTTCTGCCTTGTTTCATCCGCCCCGTTGTGTCTGTGTTTCCTCCCCCCAGGACTTCTGGACCACCAACCACCGGCGTCATCGGACGCATCGCTGCCACTGGGGGGGCACAGACCCAGCACATTGGACGGGGATAACCCCTGGAGCCTTCACTCACTCCCTACTTCCCTTTTCCCTTAAGTTTTAATAAACTTTCTGGTGTGACGCAATTGTGGTCCTCTTGTCGTCTGTCTGAACCGTGACAGTACGATCTGACCATCATGGACTCAGCGCACACTTCCCCCGACATGGAAACCGAAGAACCTGAGCAACCCACCGCCATGCTACGCCTGGAACACACTGAGAGAGAGCTAGGCCGCATGAGCGGCGACATCACCTCTCTGCTTCAGGTCGGCCACCAACAGCATCAGCAGTTCCAGCAGCACCAGCAGCAGTCCCAGCAGCAGAAACAACAACTCGCCAGGATCATCCAACTCCTCACCAACCTTACCCCAGCCAGTCTGCCCACCAGCCCTGCCTCCGAGTTACCTGCCCCGGTCATTGCAGCCGCGGCCCCGGAACCCAAGATTGGAAACCCCGAGCGGTTCAACGGCGATTCTACCCAGGTCCGGCCGTTCCTGACTAGCTGCCGACTTCAGTTCTCCTTGCAGCCAAGGACCTTCGCCACGGAGGGGGCTAGGGTCGGGTATGCCATCACTCACCTGACGGGCCGAGCTCGACTCTGGGGAACAGCAGAGTTCGAACGTCAAACCCCCGCATGTGCAACCTTCGACCTGTTTGCTGAGGAGATGCTGAAGGTGTTTGACCTGGATTCACCAACCGCAGAGGCGTCTCGTGAACTGTTCAGTATTCGACAAGGCAGACGTACAGTCGCAGACCATTCCATCGACTTCCGAACCCTGGCAAGACGAAGTTCTTGGAACACACCATCGTTGGTGGACGCGTTCTTCCATAGCTTGGCTGACTATATCAAGGACGAGTTGGTCTCCCACGAACTGCCTTCCACTCTTGATGAAGCCATCGCACTGACTGTCCGGATCGACAGAAGGATACAGACCCGTCGTCGTGAGAGGGGGCGCCAAGGTCCACCAACTACCGGCATTCGGAGAGATCCGACTGGGCTCCTGTCAGCTACTGCCACTCACCCAAGTCAGCTTGATCAGTCTGAGCCTATGGAGATTGGGCGAGCCTCTCTCACTCCTGCAGAGCGCCAGCGCCGCTTCACCTCTAACCTCTGCCTCTATTGTGGAGGTGATGGACATCGTGTGGTAACCTGCCCTTTAAAAGCCGAAGCTCACCGGGCATAGGGGGAGTCCGGTTGAGCTCAATGACCATCCAGTCCTCCGACCGCAAACCCTTGCTGCAAGTTCACCTCCGCCTCTCTGACTCAACTCACACCCTGGCTGCTCTGGTGGATTCGGGCGCCGAAGCCAACATAATGGACATCAAGCTGGCACGCCAACTGGGACTGGAGAACCTCCGTTTGACACCTCCTATTCCTGCCCGGGCACTGGACGGACACTTACTCGGATCGGTCACTCATGTCACGGCCCCGGTCTTGATGGGTCTGTCCGGAAACCATCAAGAAACTATCCAGTTTCACCTGCTCCCCTCTCCAGGCCAACCCCTCATCCTGGGTTACCCATGGCTCCGCCCGGCACAACCCTCAGCTCGACTGGGTGACCGGGGTGATCAGGGAGTGGGAGAGGACTGCCACCGAACCTGCCTGCTTGCTGCCGCACTACCCCCTCGGCCAGTACCTACTAACTCCGCTCCTGACCTCTCCCATGTCCCAGAATGCTACCATGGTCTCAGAGAAGTGTTTAACAAAGCAAGAGCCACATCTCTGCCCCCTCACCGACCGTACGACTGTGCCATCGACCTCCTCCCTGGAACAGCCCCTCCAAGGGGCCGTCTTTATTCGTTGTCTGCTCCTGAAAGAAGGTCCATGGAGGACTACATCAATGACTCTCTGTCCACAGGATTGATCCGTTCATCTTCATCTCCGGCTGGTGCTGGCTTCTTCTTTGTGGGGAAGAGGGACGGATCTCTTCGCCCCTGCATCGACTACAGGGGACTCAACGACATCACAGTGAAAAACCGTTACCCTCTCCCTCTGCTCACCTCTGCTTTTGAGTTGCTCCAGGGAGCCACTGTTTTTACCAAGTTGGATCTCAGAAACGCTTACCACCTAGTGCGGATCCGGGGAGGGAGATGAATGGAAGACCGCATTCAATACACCAACAGGCCACTACGAGTATCTGGTTATGCCTTTTGGCCTCACCAATGCTCCTGCTGTGTTCCAGGCTCTAGTGAATGATGTACTGCGGGACATGTTAAACAAGTTTGTCTTCGTTTACCTGGATGACATCTTAATCTACTCCAGAAACCTGTCTGAACACACCCGCCATGTCCAGCAAGTCCTTCATCGTCTTCTGGAGAATTCCCTCTACGCCAAGGCAGAGAAATGTGAGTTTCACGTCAAGACAGTGGCCTTCCTGGGGTACATAGTGGCAGAGGGAAGTATCCAAATGGATCCTGCCAAAGTATCAGCAGTCACTTCATGGCCAGTTCCGGAGAACAGAAAGAAGCTGCAACAGTTTCTGGGGTTTGCTAACTTCTATAGAAAGTTTATCCGGAACTACAGTACCGTTGCTGCCCCTCTCACTGCTCTAACCAGCACCAAGCAACCCTTCACCTGGACCCCAGCAGCCGACAAGGCCTTCAGTACCCTCAAGGTAAGGTTCACCTCCGCTCCCATCCTCCAGATGCCTGACGTGGACCGGCAATTCATTGTGGAGGTGGACGCCTCGGATGTGGGAGTTGGTGCTGTGATTTCTCAGTGGGCTGCGGAGGATAGGAAGCTCCATCCCTGTGCCTTTTTCTCACGTCGGTTGTCCCCCTCTGAGTGCAATTACGACATAGGGAACCGAGAGCTGCTGGCTGTGAAGCTTGCCTTGGAGGAGTGGCGTCACTGGCTGGAGGGGTCCACCATTCCATTTCTCGTTTGGACCGATCATAAGAACTTGGAGTACATCCGCACGGCCAAACGGTTGAACTCCAGGCAGTCCCGCTGGGCCCTGTTCTTCACCAGGTTTAATTTCACTCTGTCATACCGGCCTGGATCACGCAACACCAAGCCAGACGCCCTCTCCCGTCAATTCCAGAAGGATGACAACCCCTCCAAGGATCCTGTGTCGATTCTGCCAAGTCCCTGCATCGTAGCAGCTCTGACCTGGGCTGTTGAGGAACAGGTGCTGGAAGCTCTCCGTAACCAGCCCGGTCCCAGCACTTGCCCAGCTGACCGCCTTTTTGTCCCCGAAAACCTAAGGTCCCAGGTCGTTCAGTGGGGACATGACTCCCGCCTAGCTTGTCACCCTGGCTCCACCCGCACTTACAACCTGCTCGCCCAGAGGTTCTGGTGGCCCGCTCTGAGAAAGGATGTACGGGAATTCGTCCAAGCCTGCCCCATCTGCAACCAACACAAGTCGTCCTGCCAGCCCCCAGCCGGATTGCTGCAGCCCCTGCCTGGGCCCAGACGTCCCTGGTCTCACATCGCCCTTGACTTTGTCACGGGGCTGCCCCCTTCAAGGGGCAAGACCGTCATTCTCACCATAGTTGACCGATTCAGCAAGATGGCACACTTCATTCCCCTCCCCAAGCTCCCAACCGCCAAGGAGACCGCCCAGGTGGTCCTGGAACACGTCTTCCGGATCCACGGACTGCCAAAGGATGTAGTTTCTGACCGTGGTCCACAATTCTCCTCCGCTTTTTGGAAGGAGTTCTGTCACCTGCTGGGAGCCACAGTCAGTCTGACTTCCGGATTCCATCCCCAATCCAATGGGCAGTCAGAGCGGGCAAATCAGGAGCTCGAGAAGGCACTGCGATGCATGACCTCACGCAACCCCCACTCCTGGTCGCAGCAATTGACATGGGTGGAGTACGCACACAATTCTCTGACCTGCTCTGCCATCGGTATGTCCCCTTTCCAATGTGTTTATGGATACCAGCCTCCTCTATTTGCCAGTCAGGAAGGGGAGGTTACTTGCCCATCTGTACTTGCGTTTGCCCGTCGATGTCGCCGCACCTGGTCACAGGCCCGAGCCACACTTCTCAGATCCGTTGCCAGCTACACTACCGGGGCCAACCGTCGGAGAATCCCTGCTCCCACCTACCATGTTGGTCAAAGGGTGTGGTTGTCGTCAAGGAACCTGCCACTCAGGGTGGAGTCGCAGAAGTTGGCACCTCGGTTCATTGGCCCATTCCCTATCATAAGAGTGATTAGCCCAACTGCTGTCCGGCTCCAACTGCCTAATTCCATGAGGGTGCACCCCACTTTCCATGTGTCTAAGATTAAGCCCATTCATGAGAGTCCGCTGGTCCCTGCTGCGCCTTGTCCTCCTCCTCCACAGCTCGTCGATGGGGGTCTGGTTTACACCGTCCGCCGCCTGCTTCGGTCCAGACGGAGGGGTAGGGGGTCTCCAGTACCTCATTGACTGGGAGGGCTATGGACCTGAGGAAAGGACCTGGGTGCCAGCTAGTCGGATTGTGGATAGGACTCTCATCACCGCCTTCCACCAACGGCATCCTGATCAACCTGCAATCCGTAGGGGGCCGCCCCAGAGGGATCCCTAACCGTCCTGCCCGCTCGGCTTCCTGTCCTGTGCCTGATCCTGTCTCGGGACCTGTCCCATCTCCCCGACCACGGCCCTCCGGCTTCCTCCGAGGATGAGGGCGTTCGCTCGGACCGTTCGGAGGAGTTCTAGCCCTCCTCCGGCTCCCCTCCTCCCGCCCGGCGTGGTGTTGCTCTTGGGACTTCTGGGGCCGTCCCTTGGGGGGTTCTGTCATGAGCCCTCTCACTCCACCGGGTTACCACCTTAATGTGTTTCCACTATCTTCCACTCTGCTCATCTCTCTCTCTCTACTCAGCCTAACTAGCTCCACCTGTCCCTGCTCTGCTCGGCTCTAATTACTCTGCCAGCTGCGCTGCATTACCCACTAACCTCTCCCAGTATTTAAAGTCCTGTCTTTCAGCTCTCCTTTGTCAGATCGTCTGCAAAGCTCACACCCGGAACCTGTGTGCTCGCGCTTCTGGCTCACCCTTGTTTTGTGACCCCGGACCTGCCTGATTCTTGGATACTCTTCTGCCCCAGGAAAACCAGACCTGCTTTCTGCCATTACGACTCCTGACTACTCTTCGACCCCGGTAACTCTGACCAGCCTTCTGCCTTGCTACAACGTATTTGGATTTCCCTTGAACTGTACTTCTGCCTTGTTTCATCCGCCCCCGTTGTGTCTGTGTTTCCTCCCCCCCCAGGACTTCTGGACCACCAACCACCGGCGTCATCGGACGCATCGCTGCCACTGGGGGGGGGCACAGACCCAGCACATTGGACGGGATAACCCCTGGAGCCTTCACTCACTCCCTACTTCCCTTTTCCCTTAAGTTTTAATAAACTTTCTGGTGTGACGCAATTGTGGTCCTCTTGTCGTCTGTCTGAACCGTGACATATATAGAGGGTAAATTAGTCACGATGATATCTATGAGGGTGCCCATGTTTACGGATTTAGGGTTGTACCTGGTAGGTTCCTTGATAATTTGTGTGAAATTGAGGGCATCTAGTTTAGATTGTAGGATGGCCAGGGTGTTAAGCATATCCCAGTTTAGGTCACCAAGCAGTACGAACTCTGAGGATAGATGGGGGGCAATCGATTCACATATGGTGTCCAGGGCACAGCTGGGGGCTGAAGGGGGTCTGTAGCAAGCGGCAACAGTGAGAGACGTATTTCTGGAAAGGTGGATTTTTAGAAGTAGAAGCTCAAACTGTTTGGGCACAGACCTGGATAGTATGATAGAGCTCTGCAGGCTATATCTACAGTAGATTGCAACTCCGCCCCCTTTTGCAGTTCTATCTAGATGGAAAATGTTGTAGTTGGGGATGGACATTTCTGAATTTTTGGTGGCCTTCCTAAGCCAGGATTCAGACACTGCTAGAACATCAGGGTTGGCGGAGTGTGCTAACGCAGTCAATAACTCAAACTTAGGGAGGAGGCTTCTGATGTTAACATGCAAGAAACCAAGGCTTTTACGGTTACAGGATGATGACAAGTAGCAAAAGGGTCTCAGGTAAAGCATTTTGGGGTTAGAGTGGTTCATAATGCAGTAAAGTTATATTTATTTTGACTATTTTTCATTAAACATAGGCACTTATTAAGCAGTAACCTATTCTAATGTGTCCTAACTTGAACATTGCTCTAAATATCAAGACCAAAGAGAGTGCTGCACCTCTGGAAAAAGAGTAAAAGTCATGCTTATGGTGATGAAACGTTTTATTCCTTGACATTTTTTGGGGGGGTAACAGAGATCACTGAGAACCTGAAGAAGACCCTCAAAAGAAGCAGTGAATCATGTTGTCAAATCCCACTGCAATGTTTTTCCATACATCACACTGTGGTGTGGTGTCAGGAGCTAGCAGAGCCAGTAATACCAGCCTGCTCCCTAGTGTGCACTGGACTGTACCGACCCTCCACGGCTAAGGGAGCTAGACCCAGCCCCAGCCCCAGCCCCCCGGCCCTATGCAGCACTAGTCTGTGTGATGTGCTCAGGGAGGCAGGGAGGGGATGTTGATGATGGATACATTCTGTACTAAAACACAATAAACATGCCCACAGGCCTTGTGTGAGAAACAGAGAGATATTTCAGAGAGATAGAGGGGGAGAGAAAAAGCCTTTGCCCTTGAGGCATTCGTCTTTTTTCATGCACGGACCAACGTCACCATTTTCCCATCGTCACCAGCAATAGCTTATGTGTGTGTGTGCCTGAGGAATTGTTCTGTAGCCTACCAATCACACTATTTTTTCGCCTCACAGAGAAAGGAAGGAAGGACTGACGATGGATAGAGTGGCATATACAGGAGGTATTTGTTTGTCATCTCACACACAATGACATTTCTGCTCATCTCCGGGCCTGCAGGGAGACTTAAAGGTTCACTTCAGATGAGTAGCACTGGCAGTGCAGCAGATTGGACATCGCATTTCTCACAGAAGGCAGAGCTCCTACTGTATCTCCTCAGCTGTTAGTCTTCACTCCTAGTGGCCATAAAGCACTACTGCAGTCTCTCTCTCTGAATGAAGGTTGGGAAAAGGCAATTAGTGTGGGAAACTTCATTACATTATTGATTCTTTTGATAAAGAACTTCAAAAGCGTCAATTTGAAGTCTAATAAGATGATAAAAATGGACTGCCTGCTGCAGCACTAAAACATCTGGGAAAGAGATAACAGAGAAAAATCACCATGATGGACTTTGACACTTTTACAGTATTTAGATCTACTGCTCATAATTTCATCAAGCAACGTGCCTATCTCGTGTTTTGAACATTTAATTTACATATTACACATTTTGTGTTCACATATTTTCTCATATTTGTCTTTCCTCATATCAACACATTTCCAGTTTCGAAAACAAATGTTATATTGCAGAACATTCTGCTGAAACAGTCCAGAATCTGGGGAAAGATAGCTTTCACACACAGTGATTCTGAAGGGGTGTTAAGGGTCTTTTTGTAATACAAACTCATTCAACAAAGTATTTTCCAATTCAATAACTTCTCAATCACATGAAAACAATGAGAAGTGCTGGATCGCACAACTTGTGAAAGAATATCCTTCCCCATCCCAGAATGGGACATACACTGTATGAATATCACTGTTTAGGTCATAATGACAAATGCTCACATCAAGTAAAAGTAAACTGACACTCCCCATTAAAGTGGACTTGACTCATAGTCACATTTTAATATGCTCGTCCATGGCTGTCTGAACTTTTTAGCACTCTGGGCTGGCGCAGCAGAAGCCTGGAGCTACAGCCCTCTGCTCTGACTGACTGATGTGTCTTAGTGCTTTAAGACAAGAGGATTTCTCTGTTGCTCTGGTTTATTAATTCATCTAGTTTCCCAAAGTGGCTTCGACTCCGA
Organism: Coregonus clupeaformis; assembly: GCF_020615455.1. Taxonomy (NCBI): domain Eukaryota; kingdom Metazoa; phylum Chordata; class Actinopteri; order Salmoniformes; family Salmonidae; genus Coregonus; species Coregonus clupeaformis. The sequence goes on along the minus strand of NC_059227.1, from coordinate 14,785,330 downwards.
CATGTCAAATGTCTGATGTGTGTAGTCTGGTATTACAGAGTATACCTTTTTTCTGTCTTTATATTTCTGTGTGAGGACCACAATTCAGGCCTCTGTGTAGGTCAAGTGCATATTGTAAGTGTAATGATATGAGATACTTTAGTTTTTTAAATATGAGTCATTAGATTGTCTGCTCTGCTGATGGTTATTGAGTAGGTCCTTGATCTATAGATGATCATTATAATCACCACTGCACCATTTGCAGTGTAACTACAGAGCAGTACCAGTTATTTTGGTGAGAGGTAACAAATTGCACTCCAACACATCTGCTCTGTCGGAGTATTAATTTATGGAGTATAACTTTGCTGCCTGTGGCAGGTATAACACTGGGCAAGAACAGGGACTCCCGGCACTCCTGGCACCAAGTTAATTCTGTATTTTCTATGAGTCCAGATGGTGGTAAAAGACTCCCATAATAAAACATTAGCTTTAATCGCAGCACTAGCATTCAGGATGAGGTCAATCAGTCTGTTTTTGGTAGTGAAATAAAATAATGTTTGTCTGTGAGTGGTCCTGAACCAGAGCTTAAAGTCTATACAATAACACCATGCAGTACTAGAAATTCAGGATTGGACTGGTCGGTTTGTTTACGGTACTGAAATAATGGACCATGTGCGGTCTATGAGTGGTCCTGAACCAGAGCTTAAAACTAGAATCCTTAGTTGCTAAATCCATTATTGGATTTAACTTTGAACGGGGTATGGTAGTAGTTGCTATGCGCACCGGTTTGAGTGTGACAAGAACTGCAACGCTGCTGGGGTTTTCACTCTCTACAGTTTCCCATGTGTATCAAGAATGGTCCACCACCCAAAGGACATCCAGCCAACTTGACACAAGCAGTATACCATCCTGCATCCTGCTGCTGGCTTACCTCTGAAGCTAAGCAGGGTTGGTCTTGGTCAGTCCCTGGATGGGAAACCAGATGCTATTGGAAGGTCAGTAAGAGGCACTCTTTCCTCTGGTCTAAAAAAAATATCCCAATGCCCCAGGGCAGTGACTGGAGACATTGCCCTGTGTAGGGTGCTGTCTTTCAGATGGGATGTTAAACGGGTGACCTGACTCTCTGAGGTCACTAAAGTTCCCATGGCACTTATCGTAACAGTAGGGGTGTTAACCCCGGTGCCCTGGCTAAATTCCCAATCTGGCCCTCATGGCCACCTAATAATCCCCAGCTTCCAATTGGCTTGTTCCTCTCTCCTGTAACTATAGAGCCCCACAGTGAGATGTCATAAAACCTAGCGGTCAAACAGGGAAATGTTCCAATTATTTTTCCCATAGGGAATTTTAGAAGCACTTGTAGGTTTACCCTGGCGTGACGTTTTGACAGTGGTGTACAGTACTTAAGTAAAAATACTTTAAAGTACTACTTAAGTAGTTTTTTGGGGTATCTGTACTTTACTTTACTATTTATATTTTGACAACTTTTACTTTTACTTCACTACATTCCTAACGAAAATAATGTACTTTTTACTGCATACATTTCCCTGACACCCAAAAGTACTCGTTACATTTTGAATGCCTAGCATTCCCCTGTAGCTCAGTTGGTAGAGCATGGCGCTTGCAACGCCAGGGTTGTGGGTTCGTTTCCCACGGGGGGGGCAGTATGAAAATGTATGCACTCACTAACTGCAAGTTGCTCTGGATAAAAGCGTCTGCTAATTGACGTAAATGTAAATGTAGCAGGACTGGAATATTGCCCAATTCACGCACTTATCAAGAGAACATCCCTGGGCATCCCTACCGCCTCTGATCTGGCGGACTCAATAAACACAAATGCTTCATTTGTAAATTATGTCTGAGTGTTGTAGTGTGTCCCTGGCTATCCGTAAAAAAAAGTTGTGCTGTCTGGTTTGCTTAATATAAGCACTTTGAAATGATTTACATTTTAAATGATTTATACTTTTACTTTTGATACTTAAGCATATTTTTGCAATTACATTTACTTTTGAAACCAAATACTTTTAGACTTTTACTCAAGTAGAATTTTACTGGGTGACTCTCACTTTTACTTGAGTCATTTTCTATTAAGCTATCTTTACTTTTACTCAAGTGTGACAATTGGGTACTTTTTCCACCACTGCGTTTTGATAACATGTAAATTTCTCTCGGACAAGGTGACTTTTATTAATATATTTGGCTCTATTTACTTTCAGATTCGAAAAATGCTAATTAGCATCAAAGTAGACATCATGCAAGACTACACATCCCTGCAAGCTCCTGCACGTCATTTGTAGCTGACACCTTTCCTAACAGGTATTGTGTCCATTTAAAATGTGCACAAAAAGTTCATAGAATTGTCAATTTAAAGAAATGTTGCCAATTTATTAATTGCTAAATTTAGCTAACATTAGATAGTTAATCCAGACATTCTTACCTTTGCCTCGATTCCGCAGTCTCATAGTTCTTTATGATAGCGACATTAACAGCTAATTAACAATTCATTTTTTGGGTGTAAATATAGACTGGTACTGTATATTGATAAAAGTCACCTTGTCCTAGAGAGATTTACACAGTTATCAAAACATCACGCCAGGGTAAGCCTACACAAAACACAGCCCTTATTTTAAGTGATTCTATAATCCCCTATGGGAAAAATGAAATTTGGAAAAACAATTGGAACCATTTCCTTGTTTGACCACTAGGTTTTATGGGTATTATGACTCATACTGTGGTACTCTATACCACAGATCATTGCTGTCAATTAGAATGTAAAGGCTTTTGACACCTTGTAGAGTCCATGTCCCAATGAATTGAGGCTGTTCTGAGGGCAAAGGGGGTGCAACTCAATATTAGGAAGGTGTTCCTAATGTTTTTACACTCAGTGTAAATTAATGATCTACAGTGGGGTCCGAAATTATTGGATACCTTGATAAAGATAAGCAAAAAAGACTGTATAAAATATATAATACAAATACTGAGCTATATTGTATGCTTCCAAAAAATTTAAAAAGAAATATATATATATTATTTTAAATTAATACATGAAGAATGTACAGTGGGGAAAAAAAGTATTTAGTCAGCCACCAATTGTGCAAGTTCTCCCACTTAAAAAGATGAGAGAGGCCTGTAATTTTCATCATAGGTACACGTCAACTATGACAGACAAAATGAGAAAAAAAATCCTGAAAATCACATTGTAGGATTTTTTATGAATTTATTTGCAAATTATGGTGGAAAATAAGTATTTGGTCAATAACAAAAGTTTCTCAATACTTTGTTATATACCCTTTGTTGGCAATGACACAGGTCAAACGTTTTCTGTAAGGCTTCACAAGGTTTTCACACACTGTTGCTGGTATTTTCGCCCATTCCTCCATGCAGATCTCCTCTAGAGCAGTGATGTTTTGGGGCTGTCGCTGGGCAACACGGACTTTCAACTCCCTCCAAAGATTTTCTATGGGGTTGAGATCTGGAGACTGGCTAGGCCACTCCAGGACCTTGAAATGCTTCTTACGAAGCCACTCCTTCGTTGCTCGGGCGGTGTGTTTGGGATCATTGTCATGCTGAAAGACCCAGCCACGTTTCATCTTCAATGCCCTTGCTGATGGAAAGAGGTTTTCACTCAAAATCTCACAATACATGGCCCCATTCATTCTTTCCTTTACACGGATCAGTCGTCCTGGTCCCTTTGCAGAAAAACAGCCCCAAAGCATGATGTTTCCACCCCCATGCTTCACAGTAGGTATGGTGTTCTTTGGATGCAACTCAGCATTATTTGTCCTCCAAACACGACGAGTTGAGTTTTTACCAAAAAGTTCTATTTTGGTTTCATCTGACCATATGCCATTCTCTCAATCCTCTTCTGGATCATCCAAATGCACTCTAGCAAACTTCAGACGGGCCTGGACATGTACTGGCTTAAGCAGGGGGACACGTCTTGCACTGCAGGATTTGAATCCCTGGCGGCGTAGTGTGTTACTGATGGTAGGCTTTGTTACTTTGGTCCCAGCTCTCTGCAGGTCATTCACTAGGTCCCCCCGTGTGGTTCTGGGATTTTTGCTCACCGTTCTTGTGATCATTTTGACCCCACAGGGTGAGATCTTGCGTGGAGCCCCAGATCGAGGGAGATTATCAGTGGTCTTGTATGTCTCCCATTTCCTAATAATTGCTCCCACAGTTGATTTCTTCAAACCAAGCTGCTTACCTATTGCAGATTCAGTCTTCCCAGCCTGGTGCAGGTCTACAATTTTGTTTCTGGTGTCCTTTGACAGCTCTTTGGTATTGGCCATAGTGGAGTTTGGAGTGTGACTGTTTGAGGTTGTGGACAGGTGTCTTTTATACTGATAACAAGTTCAAACAGGTGCCATTAATACAGGTAACGAGTTGAGGACAGAGGAGCCTCTTAAAGAAGAAGTTACAGGTCTGTGAGAGCCAGAAATCTTGCTTGTTTGTAGGTGACCAAATACTTATTTTCCACCATAATTTGCAAATAAATTCATTAAAAATCCTACGTGATTTTCTGGAGAAAAAAAATCTCAATTTGTCTGTCATAGTTGACGTGTACCTATGATGAAAATTACAGGCCTCGCTCATCTTTTTAAGTGGGAGAACTTGCACAATTGGTGGCTGACTTAATACTTTTTTCCCCCACTGTATCTGCAATGTATGTGTGTTAGCTAGCTAGCCAGACAGTTTTAGAGGAATGATTCCATTACTTTTTCAAATTAACTGCCAATATGCCAACATTCCATTCAAACAATGCAGTTAATCCACAGCCATACACTGGCTCACATCAGTTAAAGATAGGACTTAGACAAGTTGTAAATGCAACAAGTACTGATATTGTATCATATAATAGCACTCACAGCTTTCCAAGAAAACAAAATCTGAGATATGTATGGTCTGTTTACCAATGTGGAGAACATCTTAGAACATTCCTCCATACAGAATCTTTCCAGATCCTTGATATTCTTCGTCTACGCGTATGGACTGCCCTCTTCAGTTCAAACCACAGTATTTCAATGTGATTCAAGCAGTGACGTGTGGTTAGGTTTGTGGCTTGGTAGGCACTGGCTATCAAAGCCAGATTTACTCACAAATAAACTTTACAAAAAAATCAACCATACAACAGATACACCACAGTCGTGATCAAAAGTATTGGTCTTCACAAAGTTTGCTCCTTCAGTGTTTTTAGATATTTTTGTCAGATGTTACTATGCTATACTGAAGTATAATTACAAGCATTGCATAAGTGTCAAAGGATTTTATTGACAATTACATTAAGTTTATGCAAAGAGTCAATATTTGCAGTGTTGACCCTTCTTTTTCAAGACCTCTGCAATCCGCCCTGGCATGCTGTCAATTAACTTCTGGGGCACATCCTGACTGATGGCAGCCCATTCTTGCATAATCAATGCTTGGAGTTTGTCAGAATTTGTGGGTTTTTTGTTTGTCCACCCGCCTCTTGAGGATTGACCACAAGTTCTCAATGGGATTAAGGTCTGGGGAGTTTCCTGGACATGGACCCAAAATGTCGATGTTTTGTTCCCCAAGCCACTTAGTTATAACTTTTGCCTTATGGCAAGGTGCTCCATCATGCTGGAAAATGCATTGTTCATCACCAAACTGTTCTTGGTTGGTTGGGAGAAGTTGCTCTCGGAGGATGTGTTGGTACCATTCTATATTAATGGCTGTGTTCTTAGGCAAAATTGTGAGTGAGCCCACTCCCTTGGCTGAGAAGCAACCCCACACATGAATGGTCTCAGGATGCTTTACTGTTGGCATGACACAGGACTGATGGTAGCGCTCACCTTGTCTTCTCCGGACAAGCTTTTTTCCTGAAGCCCCAAACAATCGGAAAGGGAATTCATCAGAGAAAATGACTTTACCCCAGTCCTCAGCAGTCCAATCCCTGTACCTTTTGCAGAATATCAGTCTGTCCCTGATGTTTGTCCAGGAGAGAAGTGGCTTCCTCGCTGACCTTCTTGACACCAGGCCACCCTCCAAAAGTCTTCGCCTCACTGTGCATGCAGATGCACTCACACCTGCCTGCTGCCATTCCTGAGCAAGCTCTGCACTGGTGGTGCCCCGATCCCGCAGCTGAATCAACTTTAGGAGACGGTCCTGGCGCTTGCTGGACTTTCTTGGGCGCCCTGAAGCTTTCTTCACAACAATTGAACCTCTCTCCTTGAAGTTCTTGATGATCCGATAAATGGTTGATTTGCAATTAATTGCAATTCATCTGATTCATAACATTCTGGAGTATATGCAAATTGGCATCATAAAAACTGAGGCAGCAGACTTTGTGAAAATAAATATTTGTGTAATTCTCAAAACTTTTGACCACGTCTGTACATGACCAAAGGTATATGGTCACTTGCTCGTCAAACATCTCATTCCAAAATCATTGGCATTATTATGGAGTTGGTCCCCCCTTTGCTTCTATAACAGCCTACAGTCATCTGGGAAGGCTTTCCACTAGATGTTGGAACATTGCTGCAGGGACTTGCTTCCATTCAGCCACAAGAGCATTAGTGAGGTCGGGCACTGATTTTGGATGATTAGGCCTGGCTCGCAGTCGGCATTCCAATTCATCCCAAAGGTGTTCGATGGGGTTGAGGTCAGGGCTCTGTGCAGGCCAGTCAAGTTCCTCCACACCGTTCTTGACAAACTATTTCTGTATGGACCTCGCTTTGTACACAGGGCCATTGTGAAACAGGAAAGGACCTTCCCCAAACTGTTGCCACAAAGTTGGAAGCACAGAATCAACTAGAATGTCATTGTATGCTGTAGCATTACGATTTCCCTTCACTGGAACTAAGCGGCCTAGCCTGAACCATGAAAAACAGCCAAACTTTACAGTTGGCACTATTGTAGCGTTCTCCTGGCATCCGACAAACCCAGATTCGTCTGTCGGACTGCCAGATGGTGAAGCATGATTCATCACTCCAGAGAACGCGTTACCACTGCTCCAGAGTCCAATGGCGGCGAGCTTTACACCACTCCAGCCAACGCTTGGCATTGCGCATGGTGATTTTAGGCTTGTGTGCGGCTGCTCGGCCATGGAAACACATGTCATGAAGCTCCCGATGAACAGTTCTTGTGCTGACGTTGCTTCCAGAGGCAGTTTGGAACTTGGTAGTGAGTGTTGCAACCGAGGACAAACCATTTTTTGCCGCTACGTGCTTCAGCACTCAACGGTCCCGTTCTGTGAGCTTGTGTGGCCTACCACTTCGCGGCTGAGCCGTTGTTGCTCCTAGACCTTTCTAATTCACAATAACAGCACTTACACTTGACTGGGGCAGCTCTAGCAGGTCAGAAATTTGACGAACTGACTTGTTGGATAGGTGGCATCCTATGACGGTGCCACGTTGAAAGTTACTGAGCTCTTCAGTAAGACCATTCTACTGCCAATATTTGTCTACTCATTTGAAGGGGTGTCCACATACTTTTGTATATATAGTGTGTCTACTACAACCAGAGTGACATAGGCTATTAACTGAAATTGACAAACAATTTTCAGCAAATGTAAATACCAATGTAGCCAAGATACAAGCGATAGCCTCCGATGGTGGCATATTTCATATTCTCCAACAAAATGACACGTTGCTCAACTCAGTTTAGCCATAGACCGATGTAGCATCCACATTTACAGCCAATAGGTGGCACTAAAATACCAATATATGGATGCATTTCATCCAACTAGTTTGCAATGCAAACTCCATAGCCTTTCTTTCACACAAAATATTCCATGTCAACAATCGAAATAACTGAAAAATGCCATTCAAAATGTCAAAAAAGTGTTTAATCAAAACTAAATTCTAGGTTGGTATATGAAATGCATCAAAGGGATGTTGTCTATTATGATGTTCATTCAACAGTAGTCTAACCCACAAATTGCTAAATAAAATGCATTTAGGCCTACCTTTATTTTATTCTGCATGCACACTGCAGGCCAACAGTCGTGTGAGAGACGCATCACCAAGGCCTCCTTCAGTTCCATTATCACATTGACAAATAATAGCTGGTAGCACAGTTCTCCCACGCAGCACACAGGTAGGCAGCTCCATCCATTAGGGCATCCAGCCAGTCGGAGAGCAGAATCCTCCAGCGTGAGTGCGCCCCCATGCAGCAACGCAGGTAGAATCATTGTGGTTAGTTGCATCCATCTTGTAGAAGCCCAGGCTCGGCCAGCATTAAGTGGCGGAAGAAGCCTCATTCCCATTATGTCCACAAAGCATCAAAAATATATATTAATTGGTAGTGACGTTTCAGACAAGTGGACAGTCCAGTGCTCACTGTTGGCCTGCCTGCCAGCTAGCAGTGAGGGAGATTGTGGTTGCATGTCAGGATGAAGTCACGTCTTATAGAGCTCCTGTATGCTGCATCTGGTCTTAACTTTCAGTATAGTTGACAAACCACTCTTCGAACCCTCCTAACCTCTCTGCTAACCCGAGGGTGTCTCTTGGGGAGAGGGATATGCAAAAAACACATTTCCATTTTACCACAAACTGTATAGGTTACACACTTATATGAAACAGGAAAAATATAAGCACCCCCTATTTGACCTTTGAAAGGGCACATTACATTATTCCAACTTTAACTTTTTTGTTGAGGTGCAGTATAGTGTCCATTTGTCAGGTTGTTTTTACTAGCTATCTAACTTCGTTCAGTTCAATGGATGCGAGCCCCAAATTATGTAGACACACTTACCCCAGGTTTGCCCAAACAACATGTTTAGGCAATAATCATGTGCAAAATATGAAATCAGCTCCATGCAACGAATGAAGCTACTTCAAGCTAGGCAAAGCAACCTATGCTGACCCTGTCCATTAACAGTGACTGGCGTCAGGAACGGCCACGCGCGTCAACGATTTGAATGGATGGATGGAAAGGAAGGCATGAATACCCCGGCGCATTTCCTTTTGATGCAGTTTAGCACAGTTTTAGATTTTGAGCATAGAAACCACCAAAATCATTGAGAAAAAAACATTAGTAAGTATTTCGCTTTTCACAACAGGTTTTTTGTATTAGATTATCACAGGGTAAGCACTGCCTACCCTGGCTGCTCGTCACTGGGTTCAAGTCCGGATTTTGTGGTCAATTACCTATTTCTTTGTGGATTTTGATGTGTGCTGCTTGGGGCAGAGGCAACCAGGTTTTTGCCTCAAATGTCCAGGTACTTGGTAAAGTTCATGATGCCTTGACCTTAATAAGGGCCCCTGGACCAGTGGAAGCAGGTTGATGTTTATTGTCATGAATCTTGTCCTGGAGGCAGAACTGAATGATTCCCACTACATTGTCCAGCTGCAAAGTCCAAATTGGCTATATTGTATAAATTCATGAAAACTAAAATTAGCTTTTTGGTCTTAATTTAAGGTTAAGGTTAGCAGTGTGGTTAAGGTTAGGGTTAAGGTTAGGTTTAGGTTTAAAATAAGATTTTATGATTTTGTGGCTGTGCCAGCTAGTGACCACTCAGCAGAGCTGCTTCCAGTGGAAGCAAAATAGCCCCATAACATCAAAGATCCACCACCATATTTTACAGTAAGGATGAGGTATTTTCTGCATATGTATTGTTCTTTCGAAGGCCAAATCCACCATTGGTGTGTGAGGCCAAAGAGCTCTATTTTCATGTCATCTGACCATAGCACCGCCTGGAGTTTGTTAAACTCATCATATTTTCTTCATCTGTTTCTGCTGCTAAGGCCACCTTCTACCACTCTAAATTCCAAGCATCTGCCTCTAACCCTAGGAAGCTCTTTGCCACATTTTCCTCCCTCCTGAATCCTCCCCCCTCCTCTCTCTCTGTGGATGACTTCGTCAACCACTTTGAAAAGAAGGTTGACGACATCCGATCCTCGTTTGTTAAGTCTAATGACACTGCTGGTCCTGCTCACACTGCCCTACCCTATGCTTTGACTTCTTTCTCCCTCTCTCTCCAGATAAAATCCTGCGACTTGTGACTGCAGGCCGCCCAACAACCTGCCCGCTTGACCCCATCCCCTCCTCCCTTCTCCAGACCATCTCCGGTGACCTTCTCCCCTACCTCACCTCGCTGATCAACTCATCCTTGACCGCTGGCCATGTCCCTTCCGTCTTCAAGAGAGCGAGAGTTGCTCCCCTTCTCAAAAAACCAACACTCGACCCCACTGATGTCAACAACTACAGACCAGTATCCCTTCTTTCTTTTCTTTCCAAAACTATTGAGCGTGCCGTCTTTAGCCAACTCTCTTGCTATCTCTCTCAGAATGACCTTCTTGATCCAAACCAATCAGGTTTCAGGACTGGTCATTCAACTGAGACTGCTCTTCTCTGTGTCACGGAGACTCTCCGCACTGCTAAAGCTAACTCTCTCTCCTCTGCTCTTGTCCTTCTAGACCTGTCTGCTGCCTTTGATACTGTGAACCATCAGATCCTCCTCTCCACCCTCTCCGAGCTGGGCATCTCCGGCGCGGCTCACTCCTGGATTGCGTCCCTACCTGACCGGTCGCTCCTACCAAGTGGCGTGGCGAGAAGCTGTCTCCGCACCACGTGCTCTCACCACTGGTGTCCCCAGGGCTCAGTTCTAGGCCCTCTCCTTTTCTCCCTATACACCAAGTCACTTGGCTCTGTCATATCCTCACATGGCCTTTCCTATCATTGCTACGCTGACGATACACAACTAATCTTCTCCTTTCCCCCTTCTGATAACCAGGTGGCGAATCGCATCTCTGCATGTCTGGCAGACATATCAGTATGGATGACGGATCACCACCTCAAGCTGAACCCTGGCAAGACGGAGCTGCTCTTCCTCCCGGGGAAGGACTGCCCGTTCCATGATCTCGCCATCACGGTTGACAACTCCGCTGTGTCCTCCTCCCAGAGTGCGAAGAGCCTAGGCGTGACCCTGGACAACACCCTGTCGTTCTCCGCCAACATCAAGGCGGTGACCCGCTCCTGCAGGTTCATGCTCTACAACATTCGGAGAGTACGACCCTGCCTTACACAGGAAGCGGCACAGGTCCTAATCCAGGCACTTGTCATCTCCCCGTCTGGACTACTGCAACTCGCTGTTGGCTGGCCTCCCTGCCTGTGCCATTAAACCCCTACAACTCATCCAGAATGCCGCAGCCCGTCTGGTGTTCAACCTTCCCAAGTTCTCTCACGTCACCCCCTCCTCCGCACACTCCACTGGCTTCCAGTTGAAGCTCGCATCCGCTACAAGACCATGGTGCTTGCCTATGGAGCAGTGAGGGGAACGGCACCTCTGTACCTTCAGGCTCTGATCAGTCCCTACACCCAAACGAGGGCATTGCGTTCATCCACCTCTGGCCTGCTGGCTCCCTTCCTCTGCGGAAGCATAGCTCCCCGCTCAGCCCAGTCAAAACTGTTCGCTGCTCTGGCACCCCAATGGTGGAACAAGCTCCCTCACGACGCCAGGACAGCGGAGTCACTCACCACCTTCCGGAGACATTTGAAACCCCACCTCTTTAAGGAATACCTGGGATAGGATAAAGTAATCCTTCTAACCCCCCCAAATTGTAAAGTGGTTATCCCACTGGCTATAGGGGTGAACGCACCAATTTGTGAGTCGCTCTGGCTAAGAGCGTCTGCTAAATGACGTTAATGTGCCCTTGAGCAAGGCACTTAACCCTAATTGCTCCTGTAAGTCGCTCTGGATAAGAGCGTCTGCTAAATGACTAAAATGTAATGTAAAATGTTAAACGGCATTGGCGCTTGGATTGAAACTGGTGCTTTGGTCATATGACACGAAAATAGAGGTCTTTGGCCATGCACACCACCAGTGGGTTTGGCCTTTCGAAAGAACAATGCATATCTATTTACGGTAGTGGAATAATGAACCGTGTGGTCTTGTAGGTCCTGAAATATAGCTCTGCTCTAATGGGATCCTGGGGGCCCCGGGGTCTTCCAGGGAACTGACAGCTTCACCACAAAATAATGAGGTTGCTCACAGTATAATGAGCCAACTGAAGGGGGCAGGTAGACCCCAGGGAGTCAGGCTCTATTCAACATCAATTTGTTAATATAGAAACATCTTTTTGGTTGACTTTTTCTTGTCCTTTTTCCCCTGTCTCGCTTCTTTCCCTTCCTTTCCCCTCTCCTCCTCCTCTGTCTTTCACGCATTATAACCTTTGTTGTGTATTCACCACCAGCAGCAGGAGATGACAACCCACCGGTTTTAATCATTCTCAATCAGAAGGGCCCACGGTTAGTTTGACCCATTCCCTCTCTCTGTGGGGACAGACACACAAAATGAAGAAGAATGGAAACACACATAACCTTTATCAAGGACGGACTGAGAGGCACCGCCGCCACCAAAGAGAGAGGACGGAGGGGAAGAGGGACGGACCAGCCTGCTAGAAAGCACTTTAGGAAAAGAAAACCACTGGTGCGGTTAATACAGAAAAAGGAGAAGAAGGTAGAGAAAAGAGATGAGAGGGGGCCTGAAAGCCGACTATGATGACTTCCATATATAGCCCAGCTGGTGCCAGTGCCAGAGCAGAGCCAGTGTGGTGTGTAGTTATTGGTTAAGGGCTTCTCTCTGCTAAGATGGAATGCTATTCCAGCTAAAGGGATTTTAACCAAGGTGGAGTGTATGTGTTTATTAGGCTAAAGATTACACTGAATACTGCGGCCGACAAGAGGATATTAAGAGGAGAGCAGAGTGTATTATAGCTGCAGGACCCAGTGTTTAATTACAAAGCAAACAGCCACAGTAAGGCTCTTGCACCCTAACTACTCATGGATTTCTTTGTCGCCTGGGCATTTTTATGCGATTCTCGACTCAGCAAATTTGAACAATTAAACAGCCATTATTAAATGTTAAATTTATTTCAATATATGCACATTAAAAAGTGAATTTCTACCATCCCACCACATTGTTGGATATGGTTGGTCTGGACCACTACTACCGATGCTTTTGATGTTGCGTAACTACAGCAGAAATGCTGCCTTACTATATCTGGGCCTGTATCCACAAAGCGTCTCAGAGTAGGAAATTGGTGTTAAGTGCTGAGAATAGAGACATTTTACTCCTACTCTTATGGGTAAAAGTAAAAGCTATGCATGAAGTCTCTTTAGTCATATGATTCCCACCTAGTGGACAGATATTTAGGACACCTCATGAGGTGTCCTAACAAGGTAAGAGTTACCAGCAGGTGTCTTGATAATAGAAAAAGGCAGTGAGTCAGTTGTTCCAGCACCACATGCAATTGCAACAGTATCTCTTTCGCTTTTGACAATGATTTCAAATTAGGCCTATTTCATATGGTATGCCTAAATACTTATAACCACTATGCTAATAAATAAGCACATTTTTCTTTTGATTATTAAATTACCTACATCATGTTATTTTAAATTATCCCTTTGTAGTGCAGCATCACGTTGTTAAAAAATATGCCTAAATTGGGCATGCCTATAAGTTTAGCAATTGAAGGCATCTATAGGGCTTATGTTAAGTTTGATTGTGTTCGATGAAAATGATAGACCTTTATTAAAACGTTGAATGCAACATTATCGGCAAGTGACTTGAAGCCTACTGTGCCAAAGCGATTTAGTTGTTAAACAGGAGTGACAAGTATGATGATATGTGTAATATTGAAATATTTCACTTTTAACAACCATCAGAATTGGTTAAAAAAAAAGGTTATGCATGACAACATATTAGGGAATTACACAAAGAAAAAAGATAAAATAATATGTAGCAAATACATTTTGAGACATTTTGTTTTGCATACGTTTTAATGATTCTAAATCGTTTTCCAAATGTATGAAACATTTTCCTAACAAAATAAAGAGATTTATGACATATTGACGTTCAATTGTGGAATCAGTGTAGCTTCATCACTATCTTTCCTTGTGGTACCCAAACTTTTGTGATTACCAGCTGAGATAAACTTTTATGAGTTGATTTTACTGGGCAGTGTCGTGACATCATCCTAAAACCTACTCTGAGCTGGGAGTTTTTTTTGTCTTAAAACAGGTTTTAACAGGATTCATAGGACCTTTTCTGAGATGCTTTGTGGATAGGGGCCCAGAAGTGTAGATAGTGGCATATGAAAAACACATATACAGCATCACAAGCTTTAGGCCTGCAGGCAAGAATGCAGCAGCACATATCCACACACACACACACACACACACACACACACACACACACACACACACACACACACACACACACACACACACACACACACACACACACTACACCTGCAGTGGTAAACTCTAGGGTAATCTAAGACAAAACACTTGACGTTAGCAGGTGAAATACAATACGCACACAAACGCACACACCCCTGACACTTTCAAGGTGCTCTGTCGAACAGGGTTATCACAGAGAGCTGCTAACCTAAATATAACCTTCCTCTTGTCTGTATCACACCATTAGCATTTGTTTACAGTCATACTCCTGTAATTGATTATTCCCACTGCCTCACTGCCTGATGAACCTTAAAGACTGTTTTTACAGCAACAGAGTGAGGTGTGTGTATACATGTACAGTGGGGAGAACAAGTATTTGATACACTGCCGATTTTGCAGGTTTTCCTACTTACAAAGCATGTAGAGGTCTGTAATTTTTATCATAGGTACACTTCAACTGTGAGACGGAATCTAAAACAAAAATCCAGAAAATCACATTGTATGATTTTTAAGTAATTAATTTGCATTTTATTGCATGACATAAGTATTTGATACATTAGAAAAGCAGAACTTAATATTTGGTACAGAAACCTTTGTTTGCAATTACAGAGATCATACGTTTCCTGTAGGTCTTGACCAGGTTTGCACACACTGCAGCAGGGATTTTGGCCCACTCCTCCATACAGACCTTCTCCAGATCCTTCAGGTTTCGGGGCTGTCGCTGGGCAATACGGACTTTCAGCTCCCTCCAAAGATTTTCTATGGGGTTCAGGTCTGGAGACTGGCTATGCCACTCCAGGACCTTGAGATGCTTCTTACGGAGCAACTCCTTAGTTGCCCTGGCTGTCTGTTTTGGGTCGTTGTCATGCTGGAAGACCCAGCCACGACCCATCTTCAATGCTCTTACTGAGGGAAGGAGGTTGTTGGCCAAGATCTCGCGATACATGGCCCCATCCATCCTCCCCTCAATACGGTGCAGTCGTCCTGTCCCCTTTGCAGAAAAGCATCCCCAAAGAATGATGTTTCCACCTCCATGCTTCACGGTTGGGATGGTGTTCTTGGGGTTGTACTCATCCTTCTTCTTCCTCCAAACACGGCGAGTGGAGTTTAGACCAAAAAGCTCTATTTTTGTCTCATCAGACCACATGACCTTCTCCCATTCCTCCTCTGGATCATCCAGATGGTCATTGGTAAACTTCAGACGGGCCTGGACATGCGCTGGCTTGAGCAGGGGGACCTTGCGTTCGCTGCAGGATTTTAATCCATAACGGCGTAGTGTGTTACTAATGGTTTTCTTTGAGACTGTGGTCCCAGCTCTCTTCAGGTCATTGACCAGGTCCTGCCGTGTAGTTCTGGGCTGATCCCTCACCTTTCTCATGATCATTGATGCCCCAATAGGTGAGATCTTGCATGGAGCCCCAGACCGAGGGTGATTGACCGTAAAATCTACAATTTTATCGCTGATGTCCTTACACAGCTCTCTGGTCTTGGCCATTGTGGAGAGGTTGGAGTCTGTTTGATTGAGTGTGTGGACAAGTGTCTTTTATACAGGTAACAAGTTCAAACAGGTGCAGTTAATACAGATAATGAGTGGAGAACAGGAGGGCTTCTTAAAGAAAAACTAACAGGTCTGTGAGAGACGGAATTCTTACTGGTTGGTAGGTGATCAAATACTTATGTCATGCAATAAAATGCAAATTAATTACTTAAAAATCATACAATGTGATTTTCTGGATTTTTGTTTTAGATTCTGTCTCTCACAGTTGAAGTGTACCTATGATAAAAATTACAGACCTCTACATGCTTTGTAAGTAGGAAAACCTGCAAAATCGGCAGTGTATCAAATACTTGTTCTCCCCACTGTATGTATGTATGCATGTGCAATTGCGCCTATGTGTGTGTGCATGCATGTGAGTGGATGCATGTTTGTATGTGTGCGTGTTCATGCTTGGATGTGTCTGCGCATGCTTAAAATCAAATCAATCAAATCAAATGTTATTTGTCACATAGACGTGTTTAGCAGGTGTTATAGCGGGTGTAGCGAAATGCTTGTGCTTCTAGCTCCGACAGTGCAGTAATATCTAACAATTACACAACATATACCCAATACACACAAAAAAGTAAGGAATGGGATATAAGAATATATACATATATGGACAAGCAGTGACAGAGCGGCATGGACTAAGATACAGAATAATATCATAGAATAGAATGCAGTATATACATATGAGATGAGTAGTGCAAGATATGTAAACATTATTAAAGTGGCCAGTGATTTCAGCAGCCACTAACGTGCTAGTGATGGCTATTTAACAGTCTGATGGCCTTCAGATAGAAGCTGTTTTTCATTCTCTCGGTCCCAGCTTTGATGCACCTGCACTGACCTCGCCTTCTGGATTATAGCGGGGTGAACAGACAGTGGCTCGGGTGGTTGATGTCCTTGATGATCTTTTTGGGCTTCCTGTGACATCGGGTGCTGTATGTGTCTTGGAGGGCGGGTAGTTTGCCCCCGGTAATGCGTTCGGCAGACCGCACCACCCTCTGGAGAGCCCTGCGGTTGTGGGCGGTGCAGTTGCCGTACCAGGCGGTGATACAACCCGACAGGATGCTCTCAATTGTGCATGTGTGTATGTGTTCGTACTATACGTGTGTGTGTGTGTGTGTGTGTGTGTGTGTGTGTGTCTGGCTCTCTGAGTAGAGTGGGCAGTAAGGTGTTCCAGTAATGAGTGTAGGACAGAGTTATTAGCTGGTTGCTGTAAGTCACTGATCTGAGTGGGAGAGGATTAGTTTCTCTGGCTACAGCTGCATCTCACAGGAGCCAAGTTATACATGGAAAAGGCTCATTTAGTTTAAATGTGTGAGTTACTGAGTTACTGTGGATGTACGTATTCATTTGTGTGTGTGTTCTCAAAGCATGCCCAGACCAGCTGCACCAGTCTGCAAACATGTTTAACGCTGACCACCATTGTTCCTGTTCCCAAGAGCTCCAAGGTAACCTGCCTAAGTGACTATCGCCCTATAGCACTCACATCTGTAATTATGAAAAGCTTTGAAGGGCTGGTCATGACAAACATCAACACTATCATCCCAGACACTCTGGACCCACTCCAATTCACATACTGCCCCAACAGATCCACAGATGACGCAATAGCAATTGCACTTCACACTGACCTCTCCCACCTGGACAAGAGGGGAAATAACTATGTGAGAATGCTGTTCATAGACTTCAGCTCAGCGTTCAACACCAAAGTCCCCTCCAAGCTCATCACCAAGCTCGGGACCCTGGGACTGAACACCTCCCTCTGCAACTGGATCCTGGACTTCCTGATGGGCCAGCCCCGAGTGGTGAGGGTAGAAAACGACACCTCCGCCACACTGACCCTCAACACAGGGGCCCCTCAGGGGTGTGTGCTTAGTCCCCTCCTGTACTCCCTGTTCACCCACGACTGCGGGCCATGCACGTCTCCAACACCATCATCAAGTTTGCTGACAACACAACAGTAGTAGGCCTGATCACTGACAGTGATGAGACAGCCTACAGGGAGGAGGTCAGAGACTTAGCAGTGTGGTGCCAGGACAACAACCTTTCCCTTAATGTCAGCAAGACCAAGGAGCTGATCGTGGACTATAGGAGAAAGAGGGGAGAACACGCCCCCATCCACATCGACAGGGCTGAAGTGGAGCGGGTCGAGAGCTTCAAGTTTCTTGGCGTTCACATCACTAAGGACTTAACATGGTCCACACACACCCGCACAGTCATGAAGAGGGCACGGCAGCACCTCTTTCCCCTCAGGAGGCTGAAAAGATTTTGCATGGGCCCTGGGATCCTCAAAAAGTTCTACAGCTGCACCATCGAGGGCATCTTGACTGGCTGCGTCACTGCTTGGTATGGCAAATGCACCGCCCTCAAGCGCAAAGAGCTACAGAGGGTGGTGTGGACTGCCCAGTACATCACTGGGGCCGAGCTCCCTGCCTCTGTTGTATTTTTGACTTTATGTTTTGTTTACCCCATATGTAACTGTGTGTTGTTGTTTTTATCGCACTGCTTTGCTTTATCTTGGCCAGGTTGCAGTTGTAAATGAGAACTTGTTCTCAACTGGCTTACCTGGTTAAATAAAGGTGAAATAAAAATAAATAAAAAATCAGGACTGCTAACTAGCCATAAGACTGCTAAGTAGTTAATTAATGGTTACCAGAACTATCTACTACTGGTGTGCAGGTCAGCTGTTTCTTTACCCGCACCCGCCCACAATTGCTAATAACTCATCTGAAATTGTTAATAACCCATCCATAACCGCCCAACTATATGTGATAAAGTGAAAATCTGAGCCAAACCCTAGAAAATGCCTATAGGCTACAGTCAAATATGGCAGAACGATTCTTTGACAGGGGGTGCAGGATTTTTTTGTAGTTGCCTGATTTAGATATGTTTCTGCTTATAATTTCTGACATTTTGGTAGGCTACTTGTTAGTTAACTTGTCTATAATTAGATACATGTAGCTTCTCTTTCGTAATGATATGTTGCCCTAGAAGACTAAATTAACCCTTGCTCAACAGAACAATGAAATAGATTGATAGAATGAATGCTTCAATCTAGTTAACATCGGTAAACTTTTCTCTGTCATCTTTCGCAGAGCAAAGACGTTTAGGGACTGGGGAGAAAATGCAATAACACAACAAAAAAAACGGGAAAGATTTTCTGTGCAAAATGTCCAAATGCCATCAGTTTGACCGGTTGTAAGGGGGGAAAAACTGTGAAAACAACCCAAGGTGTTTCTGATAAGATTTCAGTTCAGCATCGATGCATATTTTATGTGGTTGAAATACTATCAGCTTATATGATGATTTCATGATGAAGACAGCAAATCCTTTTCAATCCTTGTCATAGGAAGATAAATTATAGATAAAATGTATCAGTGCTAATCAACCATTGGACATAGACATTACACAAGTCGGAAATCGCAAATTCAACAATGAGTGGTTTGAATGGAATCAATGGCTAACTGCAAGCATCTCAAAGCAATCACTATTTTGCTTCTTCTGCCTGCTATTCGGTGGAGAGGGTGTGGTTCAAGTCTGGGTTTAAGGATTCAAAACATCTGTCTGAAAGGGTCTCATTTCCAAGCTTAAAAGGATTAACATTCACAGGCAACACCATGGGCCAGAAATGGTTGAATACATTGGCCACTCTGTCAATCTAGCATGACTTCTGCCGCGTTCAAAACAACTGGAAACTGTGAAATCTCAGACTTCAGTGCATTCAAGACAACTGGGAACTCAGAAAAAAACGAGCTCGGACTGGGAAAATATGTTTTGAACGGTCATCCAACTCAGAATTCCAAGTCGGGAAATCAGGCCTCTTTCTAGAGCTCCGACCTGAAGATCACTGACATCATGATTTAACCTTTTTTCCGAGTTCCCAGTTGTCTTGAAAGCACCATAAATCCAGAGAATGCCAGACTTTGATGACAAAGTTTGATGATAAAGTTTGCCCAAAAGCACTGCCGCGCAACGTTCAAGGGAGCACAGCACAACAATATGTTTTGAATACAGCTGCATAAATGATGTAATATGCTAGGGAGAAATGTATACAGTAGCTAAGAAAGTAATACTAAGTGTATGTTTGAAGAATTTGGTTCCTCTCCCAAAAACTTCAGTAATAAACCCTTGTAATTCCAGTTGATATTGCAAAGTTTGTTTTGTTTGCGCAATGCGCTGTCTGTGCGTTGGTATATTGTCGATAAAAGTGGATCCTCATGATTGTATTTTCCTTCCTTTTTAGACCACATAGGCCAAATAAAATTATAAAAGGTTGTGTAGTGGCTTTGCTGGCATGCATCTAAAAATCTAAAAAAATTGGTTGAGTTTGCCCCACAAAGAGTTACATGCTAAAATCACCACTGCTGCGGTTTATGAGTCAACCCGCGCATTACTACTATCTACACTGACCCTACGTTGCACTGACCCTACGCACACTCACCAGACTATATATAAACACTATATACACACTCACTTGCACACACTACATTGACACTCCCACACAAAACCCACACACATTCACATACACTACATGCGCAAAGACACACATAACACACCCATGCATACCGACACAACACAAACACACATTCATACACACACACACACACACCTTTACACTCATAATTTGCTGCTGCTACTCTGTTCTTTCTTTTACTCTTATTATTGTCTATCCTGATGCTTAGTCACTTTACCCTGCCTTCATACCTCGTACCCCTTCACATTGATCTGGTACTGGTAGTCCCTGTATATATCTCCATTCTAATGTATTTTATTTTATTCCTCGTGTTACTATTTTTGTTTGTATTGTTATTTTTAAACTCTGCATCGTTGGGAAGGGCTCGTAAGCAATCATTTCACTATAAAGTCTACACCAGTTATATTCGGTGCATGTGACAAATAACATTTCTATTATTATTATTTATTTTGGGGGTGGGGGGGGGATCAGCCTTAATATTACAGATAGATTGTATGTTCTTCTGGAGATGGAAGAAAGGTGGGGTGCTGGCTAGCAGAGTAGAAAGAACATTTGAAAAAGAAAAGGAGAGCCGCACACTCTAGGAGCTCAGATGCAATAATTTAATAACAACATTTTGACAGCCAAGCTGTCTTCATCAGGGTATAATGACAAACACCGCGGATCACTAGTTTATACAAAATTTGAAAGGACATACACAGGTGTCTGTAATCATGGCCGGCTGTGGCTTGATTTCATTGGTCAATTTACAGATATAAATAGAACATATAAAATAGCAAAAATACAATAATCACAAGAATGGCTTCATATCAAACTCTACGTTGAGACGGATCCAGGCGGCCTCTTGTTTTAACAATACATTGTCAAGGTCACCCTCTCCTAGGGAGGGTGACATGTTCAATACCGATATATCGAAGGGACTAAATAGAGTGGTTTGCTTCCAAAAAGTGGGCCGCAACTGGGTATATCGAGTTCTTGCACCTAATGGTGCTATGATGCAAAGAGATTCTTAATTTTAGTTCGCGCTTCCTTTTGCCCACAAAATTTTTACCACAAGGACAAGTTATAACATCAATAACTGCCTTAGTGGAGCACGTGATAACACCTTTGATTGGGATCTGTTTCCCTGTTTGGGGGTGTTTGAAGGATCTACATTTGTAAGTGCCATTGAAATGAGCGCAGCCATTACACTTGTAGTTTCCATCTGGTAGAGGACGTTGTAGGTTATGTTATTGTGTGTAATTGTAATTGTGTAAATGTAATTGTTTGCATCATTTCTAATCCCCCTTATTTTTATGATTATTACTTTTTTTCTCTATTTTTTTTTTCTTCTCCATTTTATTTGCTGTAATATTAGATAGGCTTTTTCTGGAGGATGGAATTGAAATTGTAGCGAACTGTAAAACTTCATTTAAAAAGGAGGATACTTTAAACAGGGATCCATTGTCAATCCACCAAAAATGTAAGGTTTAAATCTACAAAAAGGCAAAAAGCCCACTCATAAACATAGGATGAGCCTCTCTTAGTAGCTTGCTAGAAAACCAATTTGGATTTAGATAACATTTTTAGTAGTTTTAATCTTCAGCTCATGTTCGTTATATAAATATGCTTGTTTAACTTTATCTAGTTTGCCATTCCAAATAAAGGGAAAAATTATTTTCTCGCATTATTTGAAAAATGATTATCCTGGAGTAAGTAGAGTCATGAATAAATATGTAAACTACAATATCACTAGATAATTAATCATGGTAATCTTCACGTAAATGGATAGGTGTTTCCCTCGGTTCCAAGATTCAATCTATTTTGCTAAGTTTCGATCAAAGTTAACCGTTGCAAGATCGCTCAACTTTTCCGGGATATGTACACCAAGCACATCGACTTCACCATCCGCCCATTTAATTGAGAGATCACATCGCAATTTTAAAGTTTGTATCTTATAGAGACCCAATCTGTAATACAGTACACTTATCATAGTTGGATTTTAGTACAGAGAACTGGATAAATTATCCAGGTCCTCAATGAGGCCCTTCAAGGTTGAAGATTGAGGAGTAAAGGGAAAACTTGAATCATCGGCATACTGTACATTGATACTTTTGTCTCTAATCCCTTCATTTTTAGCCCCTTAATTTTATCATTAGATCTGATTTTTAAAGCTAACAATTCAATGGCCATAATAAATAGGTATGGTGACCGAGGGCAACCTTGTTTTACATTCTCAACAAAGTAACATTTATTTATTATTTGACATAAAGGATGTACATTGTTGTATATGACTTTTAAACATATTATGAGAGATTTTCCAAAATGAAAAAATCCAAGCACTTCTAAACAGATTCTAGACATACTGTATCAAATGCTTTCTCAAAATCTGCTATAAAGATTATATGTGGTTTCCCTGCATTCTCATAGTTTCCCATTATTTCTAGTAGTTGTCTAATGTTGTCTCCAATATATCTTCCTTTTAAGACTCCCGTCTGATCGTGATGAATAATGTCTGGTAGGACCTTTTTATTCTATGAACAAATATATTTGGCCAATATTTTTGCGTCACAACATTGAAGGGGAGAGGGGCCTCCAATTTTTTAAAAAGAGACTCTGTCTTTGTATTGCCCCCCTGGCTCCTGCTTCAGTAGGAGAGCGATCAGTCCCTCTTTTTGTGTGTCCGACAGTTTGCCATTTATATATGAGTAATTAAAACATGATAGTAATGGATCTTTCAGTAGTTCATAAAAAGTTTGATACATCTCTATTGGAATGCCAGTGAGACCAGGGGTTTTCCCCATCTGAAAAGAATCAAGTGCCAACCATAGTTCATCATATGTAATTAGGCCTTCACAAGATTTGTTTGTGTCGCAGATAGTTTAACATTATTTTTTGGGGAGAAGGATATCACAAAACTTATCGTCAAGTGAGGTTGGAGGAATTGACAAGAGAACATTTGTTTATAATATTTTACTTCCCCATTCAAAATATCTGTTGGTGAGATAAGGATTTCTCCATATATTTGTAAAAATTAAATGTGTAGGTTCTTTTTTGTCGCATTTCTATATTGAAGATTTTAGTTTTTTCGCCGTTCTCTATCCTGTTTTTTAGATAAATTAAACCAGATTTTTCTTGAATAAATTCCTCAAACCCCTTTGTTTCGCATCTAGATTATTCATTGCTTCTGTATTACGTTAATCTACACAATTGATGTGTAATTTTAGATGTTCTATTTCTGCTGTAAGTCTTTCCTCTGTTGTCCGATACCGTTTTTGTTTTTGTTTTTGGGATGTAAATGTAATTGAATGGCCTCTAAAGGAATACTTAACCTCTTAATGATCAGACCCTTTTTTTCAATTTTTCCCTAAAATGAAATACTCAAATCTAACTGCCTGTAGCTCAGGATCAGAAGCAAGGATATGCATATTCTTGATACTATTTGAAAGGAAACACTTTGAAGTTTGTGGAAATGTGAAATGAATGTAGGAGAATATAACACATTAGATCTGGTAAAAGATCATGCAAACAAAAAAATATGTTTTTTTTAATCATCTTTGAAATGCAAGAGAAAGGCCACAATATAATATTGCAGTTTAGGCGCAATTTAGATTTTGGCCACTAGAAGGCAGCAGTGTGTGTGCAAAGTTTCAGATTGATCCAGTGAAGCATTGCGATGCCGGACTATTTTGTATCAAGTCTGCCCAAATTTGCCGAATTGGTCAATTTATACATTTTCAAGTACATAACTATAGAGAACATACAAAAATGATATGGTAATACAAACACTCCCAGGAATGTCATACATGATGGATCATTAGCTTATACACTAACTTTCACACATCTAGATGGCAGGGCGGGGTTGGTGTGGAGCCAGAGACAGCAAGGGTTCAAACTGTAGAACACAGTTCCTACATTTGAATATAAAAATTGATTTAATCAAACAACACTATGCTACATTATATCTCTGGGACCCTCAGGATGACAAATCAGAGTAAGATTACTGAATGTATGTCAACGTCTGGGTGAAGTGGTGAAACGGAATCAGGCGCAGGACACAGAACTGAGAAATGAATGGATTTACTAAAACAAAAGTAAACCATAACAAACCCTCCATGCAGGGAAGAGCAGAACAACAGCTCACCAAACAACATAAAACAACGGACAATCACGCACAAACTCAGGAGGGAAAACAGAGGTAATTATAGGGAAACAAATAAGCATAATGGGTTACAGGTGTGAATAATAAAGACAAGACTAGTGTAACAAAGAAACATCGATCGGTGGCAGCTAGTACTCCGGTGACGACGAACGCCGAAGCCTGCCCGAGCAAGGAGGAGGGGCAGCCTCGGCTGTATTCGTGACAATGTAAGTAGATTATTTACCTTCAGAGGTGAATGTTTCAAACCAGTTGCCATGATAAGTTTTTTGTTGTTGTGTACTCTCCTCAAACAATAGCATGGTATTTTTACACTGTAATAGCTACTGTAAATTGGACAGTGCAGTTAGATTAACAAGAATTTAAGCTTTCTACCCATATAAGACATGTCTATGTCCTGGAAAGTTTGCTGTTACTGACAACAGTCATGCTAATCACATTAGCGCACGTTAGCTCAACCGTTCCATATACAGGACACCGATCCCGTAGAAGTTAAAGGCATCTCATATGATAACTGGGTCCGCTGAACCTGTATTGTGCAAGAATAAGTCTGTTATAAATTCCTTAGTCTTTGTTAAGAAAGTGGGTTCAGGGCCTCCCGAGTGGTGCAGCGGTCTAAGGCACTGCATCCCAGTGCTATAGGCATCACTACAGACCTGGGTTCAATCCCGGGCTGTATCACAACCAGCCGAGATCGGGAGTCCCATAGGGTAGCGCACAATTGGCCCAGCGTCGTCTGGGTTATGGGAAGGGTTTGGCCGAGGGGGCTTTACTTGGCTCATCATGCTCCAGTGACTCCTTGCGGCGGGCCGGGTGTCTGCAGGCTGACCTCGGTCGTCAGTTGAGCAGTGTTTCCTCTGACACATTGGTGCTTCTGGGTTAAGTGGGTGGGTGTTAAGAATTGTGGTTTGGCGGGTCATGTTTCGGAGGACTCATGACTCGACCTTTGCCTCCCGAGCCCATTGGGGAGTTGCAGCGATGAAACAAGATCAAAATTGGGGGTAAAATAACAAAAAAAGAAACAAAAAAAAAGAAAGTGGGGTAAGTCAATAAACCCTTCAATAAATTCCAATATTCCGCCCTCGTGGAAAGTCTGTCAAACAGTTACATGGAGAGCTATAAGGCTGATGGTCTGATCGCATTCAATCCTCAATCCATACTCTTTTCACTTTTGGCACCATAGAAAAGGATACCAGAAAGTAATCAATCCGACTAGCTTGATTAAGCCTTCTCCAAGTATATCTTACGAGATCCAGATTTTGAAGCCTCCAAATATCCCTCAACTCCAACGTGTCCATAATATTTGTAATCTCTTTGAGCGCCAGAGGGTTATAGCTGGTAGTATGACTGCCTTTACGGTCCATTGACTTACTTAAAACTGTATTGTAGTCACCTACCATTCTAATAGAGTTATTTGTATCTGAGAGACTAATTTGATAATTTTAAAAGTTTTTAAGAAGTTTGGATTGTCATTATTTGGTCCATATAGATTTATAAGCCATTACTGTTTATCACGAAGTAGTATATTCAAGGCAATCCATCTTCCTTCAGGATCTATTTAAGTACCAGTCAAAGGTTTGGACACACCTACTCATTCAAGGGTTTTTCTTTATTTGTACTATTTTCTACATTGTAGAATAGTAGTGAAGACATCAAAACTATGAAATAACACATATGGAATCATGTGAAAAAAAGTGTTACATATGTTTTAGATTTTAGATTCTTCAAAGGAGCCACCCTTTCCTTAATGACAGTTTTGCACACTCTTGGCATTCTCTCAACCAGCTTCATGAGGAATGCTTTTCCAACAGTCTTGAAGGAGTTCCCACATATGCTGAGAACTTGTTGGCTGCTTATCCTTCACTCTGCAGTCCCAACTCATCCCAAACCATCTCAATTGGGTTGAGGTCGGGTGATTGTGGAGGCCAGGTCATCTGATGCAGTACGCCATCACTCTCCTTCTTGGTCAAATAGCCCTTATACAGCCTGGAGGTGTGTTTTATTGTCCTGTTGAAAAACAAATGATAGTCCCACTAAGCGCAAACCAGATGGGATGGCGTATCACTGCAGAATGCTGTGGTAGCCATGCTGGTTAATTGTGCCTTGAATTCTAAATAAATCACTGACAATGTCACCAGAAAAGCACCTTCACACCATCACACCTCCTCCATGCTTCACGGTGGGAACCACACATGCGGAGATCATCCGTTCACATACTCTGCGTCTCACAAAGACACCATGGTTGGAACCAAAAATCTCAAATTTGGACTCATCAGACCAAAGGACAGATTTCCACCGGTCTAATGTCCATTGCTCATGTTTCTTGGCCCAAGCAAGTCTCTTCTTATTATTGGTGTCCTTTAATAGTGGTTTCTTTGCAGCAATTCGACCATGTAGGCCTGATTCACGCAGTCTCCTCTGAACAGTTGATGTTGAGATGTCTGTTACTTGAACTCTGTGAAGCATTTATTTGGGCTGCAATCTAAGGCGCAGTTAACTCTAATCAACTTATCCTCTGCAGCAGAGGTAACTCTGGGTCTTCCTTTCCAGTGGTGGTCCTCATGAGAGCCAGTTTCATCATAGCGCTTGATGGTTTTTGCTACTTGAAAGTTCTTGAAATGTTCCGGATTGACTGACCTTCAGGTCTTAAAGTAATTATGGACTGTTATTTCTCTTTGCTTATTTGAGCTGTTCTTGTCATAATATGGACTTGGTCTTTTACCAAATAGGGCTATCTTCTGTATACCAACCCTGCCCTACAACACAACTGATTGGATCAAACGCATTAAGAAGGAAAGAAAGTCCACAAATTAACTTTAACAAGGCACACCTGTTCATTGAAATGCGTTCCAGGTGACTACCTCATGAAGCTGGTTGAGAGAATGCCAAGAGTGTGCAAAGCTGTCATCAAGGCAAAGGGTGGCTACTTGGAAGAATCTCAAATATAAAATATATTTTGATTTGTTTAACACTTTTATGGTTACTACATGATTCCATATGTGTTATTTCATAGTTTTGATGTCTTCACTATTGTAGAACATAGTGACACCAGTCTCAACGTCAACAGTGAAGAGGCGACTCCGGGATGCTGATGTTCTTGGCAGAGTTGCAAAGAAAAAGCCATGTCTCAGACTGCCCATCTTAATCTTTTCTTTTTATTGGCCAGTCTGAGATATGGCTTTTTTTTTGCAACTCTGCCTAGAAGGTCTGCAACCCGGAGTCGCCTCTTCACTGTTGACGTTGAGACTGGTATTTTGTTGGTACTATTTCATGAAGCTGCCAGTTGAAGACCTGTGAGGCGTCTGTTCCTCAAACTAGACACTCTAATGTATTTGTCCTCTTGCTCAGTTTTGCACCGGGGCCTCCCACTCCTCTTTCTATTCTGGTTAGAGCCAGTTTGCGCTGTTCTGTGAAGGGAGTAGTACACAGCGTTGTACGAGATCTTCAGTTTCTTGGCAATTTCTCGCATGGAATAGCATTCATTTCTCAGAACAAGAATAGACTGACAAGTTATTTGTTTCTGGCCATTTTGAGCCTGTAATTGAACCCACAATTGCTGATGCTCCAGATAATCAACTAGTCTCAAGGAGGCCAGTTTTTTTTTGCTTCTTTAATCGGCACAACAGTTTTCAGCTGTGCTAACATAATTGCAAAAGGGTTTTCTAATGATCAATTAGCCTTTTAAAATGATAAACTTGGATTAGCAAACACAACGTGCCATTGGAACACAGGACTGATGGTTGCTGACAATGGCCCTCAGCATACCTATGTAGATATTCCATTAAAAATCAGCCGTTTCCAGCTACAATAGCCATTTACAACATTAATAATGACTCCACTGTATTTCTGATGAATTTGATGTTATTTTAATGGACAAAAAAACTGCTTTTCTTTCGAAAACAAGGACATTTCTATGTGACCCCAAACTTTTGAACGGTAGTGTAGGTGTGTCCAAACTGTTGACTGGTACTGTATATATATATATAAAATAATACGACATATGATTCCATTGCTAAAAACAATGTAAAGTGCATTCGGAAGCTATTCAGATCTCTTGACTTTTTCCACATTTTGTTACGTTACAGCCTTATTCTAAAATTGAATAAATTGTTTTTTTCCCTCATCAATCTACACACAATACCCCATAATGACAAAGCAAAAACAGGTTAGTTGTATTATGTTAAAAAGAATAAACTGAAATATCACATTTACATAAGTATTTAGACCCTTTACTCAGTACTTTGTTGAAGCACCTTTGGCAGCGATTACAGCTTTGAGTCTTATTGGGTATGACACTACAAGCTTGGCACACTTGTATTTGGGGAGTCTGAGTTCCTGAGCGCTCTTGAGCAGGTTTTGATCAAGGATCTCTCTGTACTTTGCTCCATTAATCTTTCCCTTGATCCTGACTAGTCTCCCAGTCCCTGCTGCTGAAAAACATCCCCACAGCATGATGCTGCCACCACCATGCTTCATCGTAGGGACGGTGCCAGGTTTCCTCCAGACGTGACGCTTGGCATTCAGGCCAAAGAGTTCAATCTTGGTTTCATCAGACCAGATAATCTTGTTTCTCATGGTCTGAGAGTCCTTTAGGTGCCTTTTGGCAAACTCCAAGCGGGCTGTCATGTGCCTTTTACTGAGGAGTGGCTTCCGTCTGGCCACTGTACCATAAAGGCCTGATTGGTGAAGTGTTGCAGAGATGGTTGTCCTTCTGGAAGGTTCTCACATCTCCACAGAGGAACTCTGGAGCTCTGTCAGAGTGACCATCAGGTTCTTGGTCACCTCCCTGACCAAGGCCTTTCTCCCCCGATTGCTCAGTTTGGCCAGGCGGCCAGCTCTAGGAAGAGTCTTGGTGGTTCCAAACTTCTTCCATTTAAGAATAATAGTGGAGGCCACTGTTTTCTTGGGTACAGAAAGTTCTGTGCCTCGACACAATCCTGTCTCGGAGCTCTATGGTCAATTCCTTCGACCTCATGGCTTGGTTTTTGCTCTGACATGCACTGTCAACTGTGGGACCTTATGTAGACAGGTGTGTGCCTTTCCAAATCATGTCCAATCAAATGAATTTCCCACAGGTGGAGTCCAATCAAGTTGTAGAAACATCTCAAGGATGATCAAAGGAAACAGGATGCACCTGAACTCAATATCGAGTCTCATAGCAAAGGGTCTGAAGAATTATGTAGATAAGGTATTTCTGTTTTTTATTTTGTGTACATTTTCAAAAATCCTGTTTTCACTTTGTCATTATGGGGTATTGTGTGTAAATTAATGAGGAAAACAATTAATTGAATCCATTTTAGAATAAGGCTGTAAAATAACAAACCATGGGAAAGGGGAAGGGGTCTGAATATTTTCCAGTGTATATTGTCCAAACAGGACTAAATGATAAACTGTTAATTTGTTTTAAAAAATGTATGTTGTTGTTTTGTCAGTATGTGTAATCTCTGAAAGTAGAGAGGTAATAACATTTCATTTGATTAGATTGTGTGTGTGTGTGTGTGTGTGTGTGTGTGTGCGTGTGTGTGTATGTGTGTGTGTGTGTGTGTGTGTGTATGTGTGTGTAGTGTTCTTTTGACAATACTACTTTAACAACATACAGTGCCTTAGAAAGTATTCACACCCGTTGACTCTTTCCACATTTTGTTGAGTTACAACCTGAATTTAAAATGTAATAAATTGAGATTGTGTGTGACTGAACTACACACAATACCCCATAATGTCAAAGTAGAATTACGTTTTAGACATTTTTACAAACAAATAAAAAGTGAAAAGCTGAAATGTCTTGAGTCATTAAGTATTCAACCCCTTTATTATGGCAACCCTAAATATGTTCAGGAGTAAAATTGTGCTTAACAAGTCACAAAATAAGTTGCATGGACTCACTGTGTGCAATAATAGTGTTTAACAAGATTTTTTAATGACTACCTCATCTCTATACCCCATACATACAATTATATGTAAGGTCCCTCAGTCGAGCAGTGAATTTCAATTAAACCACAAAGACCGGGGAGGTTTTCCAATGCCTCGCAAAGAACATTGGTAGATGAGTTTTAAAAAAACACAAAAAAAATTTGACATTGAATATCCCTTTGAGCATGGTGAAGTTATTAATTACACTTTGGATGGTGTATCAATACACCCAGTCACTACAAAGATACAGGCGTCCTTCGCAACTCAGTTGCCAGAGAGGAAGGAAACTGCTCAAGAATTTCCCCATGAGGCCAAGGATTTCACCATGAGGCCAATGGTGAATTTAAAACAGTTACGGAGTTTAATGGCTGTGATAGAAGAAAACTGAGGATAGATCAACAACATTGTAGTTACTCCACAATATTAACTTAGAGTGAAAAGAAGGAAGCCTGTACAGAATAAAACATATTCAAAAACATTCATCCTGTTTGCAATAAGGCATTAAAGTAAAACAGCAAAAAATGTGGCAAAGAAAGGAACTTTATGTCCTGAATAGAAAGCATTATGTTTGGGGCAAATCCAACACAGCACATCACTGAGTACCACTCTTCGTATTCTCAAGCATGGTGGTGGCTGCATCATGTTATGGGTGTGCTTGTCATCGGCAAGGAGTAGGGAGTAAAAATAAAATAAAATAAAAAACGGAATAAAGCTAAGCAGAGGCAAAATCCTAGAGCAAAACCTGGTTCAGTCTGCTTTCCAACAGACACTGAGAGACAAATTCACCTTTCAGCAGGACAATAACCTAAAACACAAGGCCAAATCTACACTGAGGTTGCCTATCAAGAAGACAGTGAATGTTCCTGAGTGGCCTAGTTATAATTTTGACTTAAATTGGCTTGAAAATCTATGGCAAGACTTGAAAATGGCTGTCTGGCAATGATCAACAGCCAACTTGACAGAGCTTGAAGAATTGTTTTAATAATAATGTGCAAATATTGTACAATCCAGGTGTGCAAAGATCTTAGAGACTTACCCAGAAAGATTCACAGCTGTAATCGCTGCCAAAGGTGATTCTAAGATGCATTGACTCAGGGGTGTGAATACTTATGTAAATGAGATTTTATACACTTGTATTTAGGATTCCATTCTCAGACATTTCTTGATTGCCTACACTCTTAGAAAAAAGGGTTCCAAAAGGGTTCTTCAGCTGTCCCCATAGGACAACCCTTTTTGGTTCCAGGGAAAACCCTTTTTGGTTTCACGTAGAACCATTTGGGGTTCAATGTAGAACCCTCTGTAGAAAGGGTCATACATGGAACCAAAAGGGTTCTACCTGGAACCAAAAAGGGTTCTATAAAGGGTTCTCCTATGGGGACAGCCAAAGAATCCTTTTAGGTTCTAGATTGCACCTTTTTTTCTAAGAGTGTATTACTGTAAGTGAGCTATAGTGTTCTTGCATATTGCTAAATCATCTTTATGGATTCAGATAAACAGTTGAATAGGCTAATTACTTAGAGTCTTATTATGAGTCGCATGTGAAGTATTTATAATATCATATATACTGTATATGCACATGTTAAATATTACTGCCTACTACAAGGTCACTGTATGCAAACACACCATAATATGGAATTCATCAGAATTGCTTACAGAGACAAACGTGACTACAGCGTTACTTCATCTGTAGAACTGTATTCCATTGTTGTTATGTAAAAACAGCTCACTCCCGCTACAGCGTCCCATTATGTAACATGTTGGCGAATCAGGGAGATGACAACACAGAATGCTGTGGACAGTAGTCCTGGGAAGTTGCCTTTCTCTACCCCTCGCTCTCCTCTTTCCTCCACTCTCCCTCGGACTCTCTCCTGCACCATACTGTCTCTGCAGCTTCCTGACCTTGCCAATATCACTTAATGAATGTGAGCCTTTTCACCAAGCTTGACATCATACACCAAGGAGAGGACTGTACAGCACCTGAGGTCTGAAAGAGGCTGTGTGTGTGTGTGTGTGTATGCATGCGTGTGGTGGTGCCATAGAAAAGGTGGATGTGTGGATGTGTAAGGATAAGGGCTGTGTATGTTAGATTAGGCAGAGAGCATGTCAGAGAGGTTAGAGAGAGGGAGGAAAATATGTGTAAGAAATAAAGAGCGGAGGATGAGGAACAAGGAGCGAGCGAGATGGAAAATGCTGGGGCACAGTCAGACAGATTTCTCCCTCTTCTCTAAAACTACTGAGGCATCGCAGTCAGGCAAGAATAGCCATCCCAGTCTTTCTTCCATCTTTCCTTTCCTTTCCCTTTCCTTTCCTCCATGTGCCATGCTGAGCTCCACCCTCTGAAAATGTATATTATTCCACCCTCCCACTCCCCATGAACCACTCCTGACTGGGCTGGATAATGAATTACGTAATGCAGCTTTTGTAATCTTCTCCCCTTCAGCCTCCAGCTCCGGAGGGTGGGTAGAGAGAGAGAGAGAGAGAGAGAGAGAGAGAGACTCCCCCATCCTGAGTGAGTCTGATCACTCCTCAAACTGCCCTGCAGACGAGCAACCCCAAGAGGAGAGTCACCCCCCCCCCCAGCACTGAACAGACCCAGGTCACACAAATGCACTGCTCCTCCATTGTTGAGAGAGATAAATTCACAGAGCTGGAGAGAGAGATAGTGGAGCTCATGGAGCTAGTCCACACACTCCAGACAGAACAGACCCACAAAACAGACCAGCACATCAACACTCCACCAACAAGACCCAGAGGGCTGAAGGTGGAGATAGACGGCTGTCTGAGAGAGCAGGCTGCACTCTGGACTGAAGTGAGAGAACTTAAGCAAGAGAGAGAGGAACACACAGCCCAGCTAACAGCACTGAGGGAGGAGAGAGAGGAACACACAGCCCAACTAACAGCACTGAGGGAGGAGGTGAGAAAGCTGAAGTGTAACAGAGAGCAGGACAGCCCACCTCAGAAGCCAGCAAAACAGCCCACCTCAGCCCCGGACCACAACCTAAACACCACAATGGGACAGACAACACAGGACCCACCAACCCAACAGACCCCATCCCCAGCCCCCCTGTCAGCTACCCCGATAGCCCTCCTGACAACTCCCACATATACACCAAGGACACATAAAAGCCAGAGATTGTGCTCCTCATTGACTCAAATGGAAATACATTCAAGAGAATAAACTTTTTCCCAAACACAAAGTGGCTAAACTCTGGTGCCCAAACACTAGGCATGCCCTGGAGCTGTTGTCAGAGGACAGACAAGGGTCCCCCAGCCACATCATAATTCACACGGGCAAAAACGACCTGAGGGCCCAGCAGGAAAGGGTGGCCACAGCACACACGGGAGGGATTGAAAAAGCTTATTCCACTTTCCCCAATGCACAAGTGGCCATCTCCACCCTGCTACCACTACAACTTCCTGAACAAAACGTTTCACTGTTGGCAGTAGAAAACCTAAACAGTATATTTGACCTTTCAGCTTCCCTATCAAATCTAACAATTTCAAGCAGACAACCTAAGAAAATTACCAACAATGACAAATGATTTGCTGAAGAATGCAAAAACCTAAAAAAGAAATTGAGAAACCTATCCAACTAAAAACATAGAGACCCAGAAAACCTGAACCTATGCCTTCACTATGATGAATCACTAAAACAATACAGAAATACACTACAGAAAAAGGAACAGCACGTCAGAAATCAGCTCAATGTAATTGAAGAATCCATAGAATCGAACCACTTCTGGGAAATTGGAACATACTAAACAAACAACAACACAAAGAGTTATCTATCTTTTGACTAAATTTGGCATGAGGGTCTGCTATACAAATTGATGGAAAGCGTTGTTGGGGGGAAAACATACAACATTATAAAATCCATATACACAAACAACAAGTTTGCGGTTAATATTGGCAAAAAAACACACACATTTCTTTCCTCAGGGCCATGGGGTGAGACAGGGATGCAGTTTGAGCCCCACCCTCTTCAACATATACATCAGCGAATTGGCGAGGACACTAGAACAGTCTGCAGCACCCGGCCTCACCCTACTAGAATCTGAAGTCAAATGTCTACTGTTTGCTGATGATCTGGTGCTTCTGTCCCCAACCAAGGAGGGCCTACAGCAGCACCTAGATCTTCTGCACAGATTCTGTCAGATCTGTGCCCTGACAGTAAATCTCAGTAAACAAAAATAATGGTGTTCCAAATAAGGTAATGTTGCCAGGACCACAAATAAAAATTCAATTTAGACACCGTTGCCCTAGAGCACACAAAAAACTATACCTACCCCGGCCTAAACATCAGCACTATAGGTAACTTCCACAAAGCTGTGAACGATCTGAGAGGCAAGGCAAGAAGGGCCTTCTATGCCATCAAAGGAACATACAATTCGACATCCCAATTAGGATCTGGCTAAAATACTTGAATCAGTTATAGAATCCATTGCCCTTTATGGTTGTGAGTTCTGGGGTCCACTCACCAACCAATAATTCACAAAATGGGACAAACACCAAATTGAGACTCTGCCTGCATAATTCTTCAAAAATATCCTCTGTGTACCACATAACACACAAAATAATGCATGCAGAGCAGAATTAGGCCTGTACCCGCTAATTATCAAAATCCAGAAAATAGCTGTTAAATTCTACAACCATCTAAAAGGAAGCGATTCCCAAACTTTCCATAACAAATCCATCACCTACAGAGAGATTAACCTGGAGAAGAGTCCCCTAAGCAAGCTGGTCCTGGGGCTCTCTTCACAAACACAAATAGACCCCACAGAGCCCCAGGACAGCAACACAATTAGACCCAACCAAATCATGAGAAAACAAAAAGAGAATTACTTGGCACATTGGAAAGAATTAATGGAAAACAATAGTCAACCACAATGCTATTTGGCCCTAAACAGAGAGTACACAGTGGCAGAATACCTAACCACTGTGACTGACCCAAAATTAAGGAAAGCTTTGACTATGTACAGACTCAGTGAGCATAGCCTTTCTATTGAAAGAGGCCGACGTACACAGACCCACAAAGAATTCAAAAACAAATCCAACTTTGATAAACTCCCATATCTATTGGGTGAAATACCACAGTGTGCCATCACAGCCGCAAGATTTGTGACCTGTTGCCACAAGAAAAGGGCAACCAGTGAAGAACAAACACCATTGTAAGTACTTAAGTAGTCTGTACTTTACTTTACTATTGATCTTTTTGACAACTTCACATTTTTCTACACTACATTCCTAAATAAAATAATTTACTTTTTACTCTATCAATTTTCCCTGACACCCAAAAGTACTTGTTACATTTCGAATGCTTAGCAGGGCAGGACAATGGCTCAATTCACACACTTACTAAGACAACATCTCTGGTCGTCCGTACTGCCTCTGATCTGGCGGACTCACTAAACAGAAATACTTAGTTTGTAAATGATTGTCAAAGTGTTGAAGTGTGCCCCTGGCTATCCTTTAAAAAAAAATGGTGCTGTCTGATTTGCTTAGTATAAGGAATGTGAAATTATTTATATTTTTACTTTTACTTTTGATACTTAAGTATATTTTTGTCACACCCTGATCTGTTTCACCTGTCTTGTGCTTGTCTCCACCCCCCACCAGGTGTCTCCCATTTGTCCCCATTATCCCCTGTGTATTTATACCAGTGTTTTCTGTTTGTCTGTTGCCAGTTCGTCTTGTCT
This sequence comes from Coregonus clupeaformis, assembly GCF_020615455.1. Classification (NCBI taxonomy): domain Eukaryota; kingdom Metazoa; phylum Chordata; class Actinopteri; order Salmoniformes; family Salmonidae; genus Coregonus; species Coregonus clupeaformis. The sequence goes on along the minus strand of NC_059227.1, from coordinate 14,749,451 downwards.
CGTCAAGCCTACCAGCGGTTTTTCTGTGCTCTTGTTTGTCCAGTCCCAGTTTTCTAATCCTCCCGGTTCCGACTATTTCTGTCTGCCCTGACCCTGAGCCCGCCTGCCATACCATTCTGCCTGCCCTGACCTTGACCCTGCCTGCCGTCCTGTACCTATCTGACTCTGACCTGGTTTACAAATTTCTGCCTGTCCTCAACTTGCCTCTTGCCTACCACTTGTCTATTAATAAATATCAGAGACTCGAACCATCTGCCTCCTGTGTTTGCATCTGGGTCTCATCCTGTGTCGTTATAATTTTAGCAATTAAATATACTTTTGATACATGAGTATATAGAAAACCAAATACTTTTAGACTTACTCAAGGAGTATTTTATTGGGTGATGTTCACTTTTACTTGAGTCATTTTCTATTAAGGTATCTTTACTTTTACTCAAGTATGACAATTGGGTTCTTTTTCCACCACTGAGTGTAAGCATTTGTCCCCTATCACTTCACATCTCTCATATTCAGAATACCCTGAATGACTCAGGGGCAGTTACTGTAGTTGGAGGAATACATCTACATTCTGGGTTCCATTCAAAAGCTTCCTTCCTCATTAGGGAAAGTCCCTGTTCCATTGGCCTCATCTTTCCCCTCACTTCACTCCTAACCCCCCATAGGCCCTGATTATCCATACACCCCCCCTCTCTCTCTCTCCAGCTGAAGGCTCCTTCCCAGCCTTCTCTCTCACCATACATGCCCTCCTCTAACCCCCTCTCACCCTGTATAATGAGAGCCTCATTCAAGCCCATCACCACCAACATATTTCAGCATTGGCTGTTAGACAATGAGATAGCGTATTTGGAGGCGCCATCATAATGTGTTAGTATGATGGGCCTGGTGTAGGGCCCTGGGGAGAGGGCTCTCCTCACTATGTACAGGAATAATATACAACATGTTCTACAGGGAGATGGGTGGCAAGCTAGCAGCAAAGGTGTTAGCTAAGGTTAGGGTTAGGGTTGGAGCTAGGGTTAGGGCTGGGGCTGTGGTTGAGGCTAGGGTTAGGATTGAACCGGGATGTGGACATGAAGCTAAGGTTAGGGTTGTGGTTGTTTCTGGTTGAGGGATAGTGTTCAGTCATATCCCTAGGAAACGATTTAAATTATTGGCTCCCATGTTTCCATGTTTACTTCCTGGAAGTTGAAAGACAATGACAGTACTCTATCTCTTCTTAACCCTGAACAAGATTTGGATTCCCACGTCTTTTTCTCACCAGGAGTAAAACTCCACAGAGAGGCCTTACGTGAATTATAGTAAGTGACAGTAGGACTCTGACAGCCCAAGAGCCAAAGCCTGAGCCAGACAGTCCATAGATAGAAATGTAAACACAGCAAACAGATCAGTGAGAGAGTTAGAGAGAGAGGATGAAATATATTGCAGCAGCCCTGGGCCTTGCATCATTTCCCCCCAACGCTGAATAGGATTACCATTGACCAAAAAGATAGAGGGTGCATCCGAAATGGCACCCTATTCCCTTCATAGTGCACTAGTTTTGACCAGGGTCCATAGGGCTCTGGTCAAAAGTAGTGCACTATGTAGGGAATAGGGTGCCATTTGGGAACACAAAGATAATCTCTGGCCCTGTGAATAGTGAAAAAGTGTTAGGCCAAAAAGCCAATTCCAGAGTTAATTAGAGAGCAGTTCCCCGTCTGGCCCCGACTGCAGAGGGTAAAATAAGCAATGTGCTGCTTGCCGATAAAAACCTATTGGCTCTATTTGTTGTTTTTTTCCCAGACCATTGGACTGTGGTTTTTTTTCTCTTTTCTCTCTCTCAGAGTTTAATAATCACTGATTGGTTGATTGTTTCATTAATCCAATTACCGACTAGTAAATAATAGTGCCATCATGGCCTCTGAATTATCTCTGTGATATCTCTACTAACTCTCTGTAATCTCTACTAAAAGGCAATCCTATCACAACCTATCAGAGCAGCAGAGACAAAACATATTGTGATGCAGTATATCCAGAGCTAATAAATCAATACAACTCCACACCAGAATCAGGACATGTATACAGTACAACTACCATACTGTACATCCATATGATGAATATCAAGTTATTTGCAACCAGTACAGCACCACCCAAAGGTGGGATGATGCAATTGCAAAGAGCCTACTTTGGTTTAACATAAAATCCTGAAATTCAAAATATTCCCTCTAAACTATATTCAAGAATATACTTGACATTTACATGTGTCCCTTTATATGTCCCAAATGGTACCCTATTCCCTATATAGTGCACTACTTTTGACCCAGAGCCCTATGGGCCCTGGTCAAAAGTAGTGCACTCTAAAGGGAATAGGGTGCCATTTGGGATGCATTCCCTATGTTGGATAATGCCTTGGCATGGGGGATATGGGTCTCTGTTGTCTGTTGTTACCCGCTGGAAGTAAGTGAAGTTGATATTGACTGTCAGTCTCTCTTCATACAGCGAACACTGCTGTTGAGTGCTAATCAATAAGGCCTAATGCCTCTATTATAATCCATCTCTCCAATTAAAGCTGTATTCATCACCAGAAGACCTTGGTTGCCACCCAAATGGCACCCTATTTCCTATTTAGTGCACTACTTAAAAATTAGTGCACTATACAGTGGGGAAAAAAAGTATTTAGTCAGCCACCAATTGTGCATGTTCTCCCACTTAAAAAGATGAGAGAGGCCTGTAATTTTCATCATAGGTACACGTCAACTATGACAGACAAATTTAGGAAAAGAAATCCAGAAAGTCACATTGTAGGATTTGTTATGAATTTATTTGCAAATTATGGTGGAAAATAAGTATTTGGTCACCTACAAACAAGCAAGATTTCTGGCTCTCACAGACCTGTAACTTCTTATTTAAGAGGCTCCTCTGTCCTCCACTCGTTACCTGTATTAATGGCACCTGTTTGAACTTGTTATCAGTATAAAAGACACCTGTCCACAACCTCAAACAGTCACACTCCAAACTCCACTATGTCCAAGACCAAAGAGCTGTCAAAGGACACCAGAAACGAAATTGTAGACCTGCACCAGGCTGGGAAGACTGAATCTGCAATAGGTAAGCAGCTTGGTTTGAAGAAATCAACTGTGGGAGCAATTATTAGGAAATGGAAGACATACAAGACCACTGATAATCTCCCTCGATCTGGGGCTCCCACGAAAGATCTCACCCTGTGGGGTCAAAATTATCACAGTGGTGAGCAAAATCCCAGAACCACACGGGGGGACCTAGTGATTGACCTGCAGAGAGCTGGGACCAAAGTAACAAAGGCTACCATCAGTAACACACTACACCGCCAGGGACTGAAATCCTTCAGTGCCAGACGTGTCCCCCAGTACATGTCCAGGCCCGTCTGAAGTTTGCTAGAGTGCATTTCGATGATCCAGAAGAGGATTGGGAGAATGTCATATGGTCAGATGAAACCAAAATAGAACTTTTTGGTAAAAACTCAACTCGTTGTGTTTGGAGGACAAAGAATGCTGAGTTGCATCCAAAGAAACCATACCTACTGTGAAGCATGGGGGTGGAAACATCATGCTTTGGGGCTGTTTTTCTGCAAAGGGACCAGGACGACTGATCCGTGTAAAGGAAAGAATGAATGGGGCCATGTATCGTGAGATTTTGAGTGAAAACCTCCTTCCATCAGCAAGGGCATTGAAGATGAAACATTGCTGGGTCTTTCAGCATGACAATGATCCCAAACACACCGCCCGGGCAACGAAGGAGTGGCTTCGTAAGAAGCATTTCAAGGTCCTGGAGTGGCCTAGCCAGTCTCCAGATCTCAACCCCATAGAAAATCTTTGAAGGGAGTTGAAAGTCTGTGTTGCCCAGCGACAGCCCCAAAACATCACTGCTCTAGAGGAGATCTGCATGGAGGAATGGGCCAAAATACCAGCAACAGTGTGTGAAAACCTTGTGAAGACTTACAGAAAACGTTTGACCTGTGTCATTGCCAACAAAGGGTATATAACAAAGTATTGAGAAACTTTTGTTATTGACCAAATACTTATTTTCCACCATAATTTGCAAATAAATTCATAAAAAATCCTACAATGTGATTTTCTGGAATTTTTTTTCTCATTTTGTCTGTCATAGTTGACGTGTACCTATGATGAAAATTACAGGCCTCTCTCATCTTTTTAAGTGGGAGAACTTGCACAATTGGTGGCTGACTAAATACTTTTTTTCCCCACTGTATATGGAATAGGTTGCCATTTTGGACAAAGACCTTGTATTACAGTGGAGCTGCCTGGGCCTGGGAGAAATCAAATGGAAAAGCTCCGGTCTGAATTAAATATATATTAATATCCAACAGACTAGGGTTCTGTTCCAAATAGCACCTTATTCCCTATTTAGTGCATTACTTTTGACCGGAGCCTTATGGGCCCTGGTCAAAAGTAGTGCACTACATAGGGAATAGGGTGCCATTTTGGACATAGCATAGTGCTTCAGCGACAAGCCCTTTAGAGTGGGAGTTTTTTTAACATATTATTCACTTCGATATATCCCTGAGGTTTTAAATATGCATTGTCTCGACTGGCTGGGCTGTGGGTAGATGGGATTGAAATACATGATGTCTTTGATTTATTCCTTAAACACAGTACTGTGACAACTACCCCATTTGTTCAATAAATAATCTACTGTACTTATTTTTTCAAACACGCTACTGCATTGATAAAGCGGTGTCACCTTTGAAAATACAAACTAGTGTCATAGGAATTACATTCATGTCTGTCAGGCCATATACTTTAATATTGATCTATAGCTCAGCTTTCAACACCATAGCCCCCTCCAAGCTTATCATTAAAGTAACTGTCCAGTGTTTCCCGATTTGTTATAAAATATGACCTATAATTATTACAAATGTAATTAAGTATGTTACAAAGCAGCTTTTCTGTGTTGTAATGGGCGTACCTTAACCGTATACCGGTCATTCAAAATGTTCATGTGAATTGACCACTGTTTGACCAGCTCAGCCAATGAGGCAGGATTACATCATTCTCTATGAGGAAATAGCAAGCATTTTTTAAATGGTCTGTTTGAGATACAAGTTTGAGGTGAGGTTTGTGAAATGTTTTTACTCCAATTTATGCTTTGGACACAAATACGAGTATAAGACGAGTCAACAACATTACTTGGGTATGAGTTAACAGAAAATGAACTTTTAAAATTGAGATTTTCAGTGGACAGTTAGGCTGTGTTTACACAGGAAGCCCAATTCTGATATTTTTTCCAGTAATTGGTCCTTTTACTAATCACATCAGATCTTTTTCAGAGCTGATATGATTGGTCAAAAGACCAATTAGTGAAAGAAATATCAGAATTGGGCTGCTTGTGTAAACGCAGCCATTCTTTAAGCTCAGGGCTTAACTACCCTCTTTAAGCTCAGGGCTTAACTACCCTCTTTAAGCTCAGGGCTTAACTACCCTCTTTAAGCTCAGGGCTTGCCTACCCTCACCCCCAGGTGGTTGGGTAGGCAACAACACCTCAGCCACGCTGACTCTCAACACAGTGGCCCCAAGGGGTGTTTGCTCAGTCCCGTCCTGTACTCCCTGTACACCCACAACTGCGTGGCCATGCATGACTCCAACACCATCGTTATGTTTGTCGATGACACAACGGTGGTGGGCCTGATCGCTGACGGCGACGAGACAGCCTACATGGAGGAGGTGAGAGCCCTGGCAAAGTGGTGCCAGGAAAACAGCCTCTCCCTCAACGTCAGCAAAACCAAGGAGCTGATCGTGGACTACAGAAAACAGTGGGGTGAGCACACCCTCATCTGCATCGCCGGGACTGCAGTGGAAAGGGTCAAAAGCTTCAACTTCCTCAGCATGAACATCACAGAGGACATGTCATGGACCAATCACACCGACACCATGGTGAATAAGGCACAACAGCGCCTCTTCAACCTCAGGTGACTGAAGAAATTTGGCATGGGCCCTCAGATCCTCAAGAAGTTCTACAGCTGCACCATCGAGAGCATCTTGAACGGCGGCTGTATCACCGCCTGGTATGGCAACTGCACCGCCCTCAACCGCAAGGCTCTACAGAAGGTGGTGCCCTCCAGGACATTTATACCAGGCAGTGTCTGTGGAAGGCCCAGAAGATTGTCAAGGACTCCAGTCACCCAAGCCACAGACTGTTCACTCTGTTACCATCTGGCAAGCAGTATCAGAGCATCGGGTCTCGGACCAACGGAATCTGAGACAGCTACCTGCTCAGACCTGCACCGTGGAGACTATTTGCACCTTAAAGAATATCTGCACCTAAAGACAATTTGCACCACTGACTCTCCACACATCCAACACTTACACACAAGCACACACACACAACCACACGAGAAGAAGAAGAAGAAGAAGAAGAAGAAGAAGAAGAAGAAGAAGAAGAAGAAGAAGAAGAAGAAGAAGAAGAAGAAGAAGAAGAAGAAGAAGAAGAAGAAGAAGAAGAAGAAGAAGAAGAAGAAGAAGAAGAAGAAGGCAGATTTCACTGTGTACATTTCCTATTTAGATATGGAAATCACATAAACATTGGCAGCATTCCAGTATCCACACTTAGCATACCACTTAGAACAAATCAATTTATTGGGCAAGCATCTTAAGTGCTATACTAGTATAGACACTAGAACATAGCCAGCCAGTAGTGTCACTTCAACCCCAGAGAGGCACCACTAGCCTCAGTCTCTTCAGTCTCAAGTATTGTAGTGAGTATTATGTTATTACCCTGCATGTCCGTCTCCTCAGTCTCTCTCTCTCTCTCCCCCTCTTTCTCTGGCTGGTGACATTCATTACAATGAGAGCTCAGCAATAGATAGCAGTTTATAGCTTCAGCAGCAGACACACGCACAAACACACACACGCACACACACACAGCGATAGATAGTGATTTATAGCTTCAGTGTTAGAGAGCCACATTCATCACAGCGTTGGCTGATGAGGTGTCCATATCACACTCCAACCTGATTAATCACCAGCTTCCTGCCAAGCTGCTTAGCCTGATAACGTCACCGTACGTAACGGCATTTACGATAATACGTATAGCGAAATGGGGACCGGTAGTAAAAGTGTGTCAGTTTAAAGATGGAGGAAATGAACGGACGTCAAGTGGACGTCAAACGATGGAATGAATTAAGGATAGCAGGTTATGTAAGCTAGGGCTCCATTCAATATATGCTTAGCGTACAGTAACATAGAAAAGGAATGACAGGGTCTGCATATGTATATAAATAAAATAAAATGTTATTTGGCACATGCTTCGTATACAACAGGTGTAGACGAACAGTGAAAGGCTTAAAATTCAAATTAAAAATTGAAATAGTGGCACAGTGAATAATGAATCAAATTAAAGAGTAAATATAACATGTATATATATAGGGAGTAGAAAATAACATGGCTATATAGAAGGAGTACCAGTACCGAGTCGATGTGCAGGGGTACAAGGTAATTGAGGTAGCTATGTACTGTACATATAGGTAGGGGTAAAGTGACTATCAGCGGTCTGTGGTGTGTGCGGGCGTATGTAGTGTGTGTGTGTGTGTGTGTGTGTGTGTGTGTGTGTGTGTGTGTGTGTGTGTGTGTGTGTGTGTGTGTGTGTGTGTGTGTGTGTGTGTGTGTGTGTGTGTATGTGTGTGTATGTCTGTGTTGGGGTGTCCGTGTATGTGTGAGTGTGTGGGTAGAGTCCAGTGTGTGTGCATAGAGTCAGTGCAAGAGAGTTAATGCGAAAAAGGGTCAATGCAGATACATTTGATTAGCTATTTAGCAGTCTTTTTTATTTGTTTAATTTTTTAGGGGGTAGATAAGCTTAATATTGCAGATAGATTGTAACTTCAATCAATGTAATTGTCTGCATCACTTCCAATCCCCCATGTTTATATATATATATATATATATATATATATATATATATATATTTATATATTTATATATATATATTTATATATATATACATATATACATATATACATATATACATACGTATACATATATACATACACACATATACACACATACATACATACATACATACATACATACATACATACATACATACACACATACACACACATACATACACATATACATACATACATACATACATACACATACATATCTTTTTTTTTTATACACTGCTCAAAAAAATTCAGGGAACACTAAAATAACACATCCTAGATCTGAATGAATTAAATAATCTTATCTATTTTTGCTAACTTTCTATTAAAATGTATTGGACTGAGATCATTTATTTCCTTTGGGATATGTATTCCGAGTATATCCACATCACCATCAGACCATTTTATTGGTAAACTACATGGTAATGTAAAAATTGTATTTTTTAGTGATCCAACACGTAATATTGTACATTTGTCATTTAATTTGGTTGTAATCCAGAGAGGTTAGAAAATGTATCTAGATCCTCTATGAGGCTGTGGAGGGATTCTAGTTGTGGATTTAAAAGAAAACATGTATCATCAGCGTACAATGACACCTTTATTTTTAAACCCTGGATTTCTAATCCCTTGATATTATTGTTGGATCTGATTTTAATAGCTAACATCTCGATGGCCATAATAAATAGATATGCCAATAGTGGACAACCTTGTTTCACTCCTCTTGACAGTTTAAAACTTTCGGAGAAATAGCCATTATTTACTATTTTACACCTAGGGTTACTATACATGATTTTGACCCATTTTATAAGAGATTCTCCAAAATTGAAATTCTCCAGGCATTTATATATAAACCCCAGTTGTACTTTATCAAATGCCTTTTCGAAGTCTGCTATGAATAGCAGGCTTGGTTTCCCAGATTTTTCATAGTGTTCTATTGTTTCCAGTACTTGCCTTATATTATCTCCAATGTACAGTGAGGGAAAAAAGTATTTGATCCCCTGCTGATTTTGTACGTTTGCCCACTGACAAAAAATGATCTGTCTATAATTTTTATGGTAGGTTTATTTGAACAGTGAGAGACAGAATAACAACAAAAAAATCCAGAACAACGCATGTCAAAAATGTTATAAATTGATTTGCATTTTAATGAGGGAAATAAGTATTTGACCCCCTCTCAATCAGAAAGATTTCTGGCTCCCAGGTGTCTTTTATACAGGTAATGAGCTGAGATTAGGAGCACACTCTTAAAGGGAGTGCTCCTAATCTCAGTTTGTTACCTGTATATGCATGAGAGCACCAGCTGTTCCGGATGACTATGTGATCACACTCTCCGTAGCCGATGTGAGTAAGACTGGTGGTCCTGTAGCTCAGCTGGTAGAGCACGGCACTTGTAACGCCAAGGTAGTGGGTTCGATCCCCGGGACCACCCATACACAAAAATGTATGCACGCATTACTGAGTCGCTTTGGATAAAAGCGTCTGCTAAAAGGCATATTATTATTATTATATTATTATAAGACTTTTAAGCAGGTCAACATTCACAAGGCCGCAGGGCCAGACGGATTACCAGGACGTGTACTCCGAGCATGTGCTGACCAACTGGCAAGTGTCTTCACTGACATTTTCAACATGTCCCTGACTGAGTCTGTAATACCAACATGTTTCAAGCAGACCACCATAGTCCCCGTGCCCAAGGACTCTAAGATAACCTGCCTAAATGACTACCGACCCGTAGCACTGACGTCTGTAGCCATGAAGTGCTTTGAAAGGCTGGTCATGGTTCACATCAACAGCATTATCCCAGAAACCCTAGACCCACTCCAATTTGCATACCGCCCCAACAGATCCACAGATGATGCAATCTCTATTGCACTCCACACTGCCCTTTCACACCTGGACAAGACGAACACCTACGTGAGAATGCTATTCATTGACTACAGCTCAGCATTCAACACCATAGTGCCCTCTAAGCTCATCACTAAGCTAAGGATCCTGGAACTAAACACCTCCCTCTGCAACTGGATCCTGGACTTCCTGACGGGCCGCCCCCAGGTGGTAAGGGTAGGTAACAACACATCTGCCACACTGATCCTCAACACGGGGGCCCCTCAGGGGTGCGTGCTCAGTCCCCTCCTGTACTCTCTGTTCACCCATGACTGCATGGCCAGGCACGACTCCAACACCATCATTAAGTTTGCCGACGACACAACAAGTGGTAGGCCTGATCACCGACAACGATGAGACAGCCTATAGGGAGGAGGTCAGAGACCTGGCCGTGTGGTGCCAGGACAACAACCTCTCCCTCAACGTGACCAAGACAAAGGAGATGATTGTGGACTACAGGAAAAAAAAGAGGACTGAGCACGCCCCATTCTCATCGACGGGCTGTAGTGGAACAGGTTGAGAGCTTCAAGTTCCTTGGTGTCCACATCACCAACGAACTATCATGGTCCAAACACACCAAGACAGTCGTGAAGAGGGCACGACAAAGCCTATTCCCCCTCAGGAGACTGAAAAGATTTGGCATGGGTCCTCAGATCCTCAAAAAATTCTACAGCTGCACCATCGAGAGCATCCTGACTGGTTGCATCACCGCCTGGTATGGCAACTGCTTGGCCTCCGACCGCAAGGCACTACAGAGGGTAGTACGTACGGCCCAGTACATCACTGGGGCCAAGCTTCCTGCCATCCAGGACCTCTATACCAGGCGGTGTCAGAGGAAGGCCCTCAAAATTGTCAAAGACTCCAGCCACCCTAGTCATAGACTGTTCTCTCTGCTACCGCACGGCAAGCGGTACCGGAGTGCCAAGTCTAGATCCAAAAGACTTCTCAACAGCTTCTACCCCCAAGCCATAAGACTCCTGAACAGCTAATCATGGCTACCCGGACTATTTGCACTGCCCCCCCACCCCATCCTTTTTACGCTGCTGCTACTCTGTTAATTATTTATGCATACTCACTTTAACTCTACCCACATGTACATATTACCTCAACTACCTCAACTAGCCGGTGCCCCCGCACATTGACTCTGCAACGGTACCCCCCTGTATATATAGCCTCCCTACTGTTATTTTATTTTTTCTCAACACTTTTTTTGTTGTTGTTTTATTTTTACTTTTTTTGTTAAAAATAAATGCACTGTTGGTTAAGGGCTGTAAGTAAGCATTTCACTGTAATGTCTGCACCTGTTGTATTCGGCGCATGTGACCAATAAAATTTGATTTGATTTGATTTGATTATAAAAGACACCTGTCCACAGAAGCAATCAATCAATCAGATTCCAAACTCTCCACCATGGCCAAGACCAAAGAGCTCTCCAAGGATGTCAGGGACAAGCTTGTAGACCTACACAAGGCTGGAATGGGCTACAAGACCATCGCCAAGCAGCTTGGTGAGAAGGTGACAACAGTTGGTGCGATTATTCGCAAATGGAAGAAACACAAAAGAACTGTCAATCTCCCTTGGCCTGGGGCTCCATGCAAGATCTACATTTACATTTTAGTCATTTAGCAGACGCTCTTATCCAGAGCGACTTACAGTTAGTGAGTGCATACATTCTTTTTTTATTTTCAGGGAGAGATTGAAAATGTCAGTGAAGACATTTGCCAGCTGGTCAGCGCATACTCTGAGTACGCGTCCTGGTAATCCGTCTGAATGTTAAGCTGTTTAAAGGTCTTTCTCACATTGGCTACGGAGAGCGTGATCACACAGTCGTCCAGAACAGCTGGTGCTCTCATGCATGGTTTAGTGTTGCTTGCCTCGAAGCAAGCATTGCAGGCATTTAGCTCGTCCGCCTGAGTGGCGCAGTGGTCTAAGGCACTGCATCGCAGTGCTAACTGTGCCACTAGAGATCCTGGTTCGAATCCAGGCTCTGTCGCAGCCGGCCGCGACCGGGAGACTCATGGGCGGCGCACAATTGGCCCAGCGTCGTCCAGGGTAGGGGAGGAAATGGCCGGCAGGGATGTAGCTCAGTTGATACAGCATGGCGTTTGCAACGCCAGGGTTGTGGGTTCGATTCCCACGGGGGGCCAGTATAAAAAAAATATATATTCACTAACTGTAAGTCGCTCTGGATAAGAGCGTCTGCTAAATGACTAAAATGTAAATGTATGCTCGTGTCACTGGGCAGCTCGTGACTGGGTTTCCCTTTGTAATCCGTGATAGTTTGCAAACCCTGCCACATCCTACGAGCATCAGAGCTGGTGTAGTATGATTTGATCTTAGTCCTGTATTGATGCTTTGCCTGTTTGATGGTTCATCTGAGGGCGTAGTGGGATTTCTTATGTGTCCGGGTTAGTGTCTTGCTCCTTGAAAGCGGCAGTTCTAGCCTTTAGCTCAGTGCGGATGTTGCATGTAATCCATGACGTGCCTGTAATTCATGGATATGTAGGTATGGTCAATGTGGGGACGATGTCTTCGATGCACTTATTAATGAAGCTGGTGACTGATGTGGTAAACTCCTCAATGCCATCGGGTGAATTCCAGTGTCTTGCTTTGTACAAAATAATAAAATGCAGCACGACAGGATCTTTATAAACATAGCTCTTTATTAGCTAGCTATAACTGGCATGTTCATGTGTCTCCGGCCATGATCATCTTGAAGATGACCTCCCCACCTGGGTGGTCTTAACCAATCATAGCGCAGTATGATACGACGGTAGAATGGATCCAATTACAATTCAGTAAGCTGACACGTGAATATTACATCCCCCTTCTTTAAAAAAAAGAAAAATGTTCTACATATTTTAAGCGTTTCTTTTGCATACATGCGCTGTAGTTTGAACTCGAGGTAAGTAACCATTTATACTGCACCAACTGCATCAACATAACAGACTCTGAAACAATGATTCAGCATACTGTTACTTTTAGAACAAATATTTCTCAGCAACTCAGCTTTTCACTGTAGCAAAGAAATCTCAACATTTGAAACAAATACAATACCAAAGCATTTCAAGTTAACTTTTCAATAAGAAGTTTACAGTCCGGAAATCTTTTAGGGCAGCGATCCGCCTACACCCTTTGACATTTCACAGGTCTAGGACAGCTCTAGGCTTGACCTCTCTTCCTGACCTTGTGTGATATGAAGCTGAGCATGCTTCTGTGTCAGTCAACAGTTCTTGTGGTGTTGCAGGTAAGTATGGTGTATGTTGTGTTGTGTGTGTGTTTAGTCCATCCCGTTCTCTTTCAGGGGAACAGTTCATCTCGTCAGTGTGTTGTTCTTCTGTGTTCAGTAGGTGACGACGATTGTGGCGGTACACCGCTCCTTCTGCGGTGCGAACGTGATATGAACGTTCAGTGTCAGCTGGTTGGATGACGACTGCTGGCTTCCAGTAGCCATGCTCCTGGATTCTAACTGACTCTCCTTCGCTCAGTGGTGGCAGTGGTCTAGCTGACCTGTCGTAGTATCGCTTTTGGTGTTGTTGTCTCTGTGCACGTTTTGCATGCATTTCCTTGTAGCTGACGACCTCAGGTTGCATCTGCTGGTTGGTGCTGGGAAGGATTGAGCAAAGTCTGCGGCTCATCAACAGCTGGGCTGGTGATTTGAAGTTGTCAACTGGAGTGTTGCGGTATTCAAGGAGGTTTGTGATCGCTGTTCTGATGTCCAGAAGCTCTTTTGGTCAGAGGAAACGATGGTGGAAACATTATGTACAAAAAAAGTTAAGATCAGCACAAAGAAACACATGGTCAGGAGCCCATAAAACAGCAGCTATACATCCCAGCGCCATTCTCACATAATGTACTGTGAGAGATATATTATGCTTTATAAAGGATCCTACTTGAAAGGCAAAAGAGGGGGCCATCTAAAGTGACATGGCAGAGAGCTCCATATTATCACGTTTCAGGAGAAGACCCAGATGCAGACAGTGTCGAAGTAACAAAAGTTTATTACAAAAACAGGGGGCAGGCAAACGACAGGTCAAGGGCAGGCAGAGGTCAGTAATCCAGGGTGGTGTGACAAGGTACAGAACGGCAGGCAGGCTCAGAGTCAGGGCAGTCAGAATGGTCAAAACCGGGAAAACTAGAAAACAGGAACTTGAGAAAGACAGGTGCAAGGGGAAAAAACGCTGGTAGGCTTGACGAAACAACAGAACTGGCAACAGACAAACAGACAAACAGAGAACACAGATATAAATAAACTGGGGATAATGGGGAAGATGGGCAACACCTGGAGGAGGGTGGAGACAATCACAAAGACAGGTGTGACCCCCCACCCTGGTGTCCTACCTGGGCGCATACCTGGTTGACCGGGGTGCCGGCTTTGAAACTCAGCGATGAGGACTGGGTCCAGGATGTCCCTAGCAGGGACCCAGAACCTTTCCTCCGGGCCATAACCCTCCCAGTCAACCAGGTACTGGAATCCCCTGCCCCGAGGTCAAACCTTCGTGTACGCATGTTGGCCGTCGATGAGATGGGGGAGAGGGGTGGGCCTGGAAACAGGAGACAAAGGGCTGTGAGACATGGGTTTGATCCTAGACACATGAAAGTGGGATGTACATGGAGGGTACGGGGCAACAGAAGACGAACAGCAGAGGGGCTAATGATCTTGGAGATGGGGAAAGGGCCAATAAACCAGGGGGAAGGTTTGCGGGACTCCACCTGGAGGTGCAGAACACCTTCCAGAACTGGGACGAGAACTGAAGGTGTTACCGGGGCAATGGCGGGAAGGTCCGAGGCAACTTCCGAGCCCCCAGGAAGACATCCCGGGGCAGGCAGCGCTGACTTCAGGTAATGAGCATGGCAGAATGGGCTCCAGCCCATGATGGCACCAGTAGACCGGTCAATAAAGGGGTTGTGTCGCTGGAGCCAAGAGAAACCCAATACCACGGGAACCTGAGGAGACTTAATTAGCAGGGATTGGATCATCTCGCTGTGGTTCCCTGATACTAGTAGGTTGATGGGGTGGTATTGTGGGTGACCCAGCCTATAGAGCGCCCGTCCAGCGCTCTAACGTCCATGAGAATGGAGAGGGGCTGAGTGAGGATGCCCAGCTCGGACGCAAGGGTAGCGTCCATAAAGCTATCATCGGCCCCAGAGTTGATGAGTACCCGGAGAGATTTCGACTGGTTCCCCCACAGCAAGATGGCATGAAAGGGGGTGCGAGTAAGGGGAGAGGAAAAGTTATCCGTATGGCCCACCAGAGTACTCGCTCCTACCGTTGAGCCTGGTCTTTTAGTGGACAGGTGGATACAAAATGACCAGTAGTCCCGCAATACAGGCAACTCTTCATGTGAAGCCTGTATTGCCGTTCGGCTGGAGACAGCCTAGCTCTGCCTAGTTGCATCGGCTCGGGAAGAGGTGAATCGGCAGACTTCAGAGACTCTCAGGGGAACTCGGGTAAGCCTCGGGTTCTCTCGGCAACGAAGCCATCGTGGACTTCCGGAATGCCTCGGAGGCGAGGTGGAATCCTTGGGCGGGCGAGTGGAATCGGACTTCCTCTCCTTCCTTCGTTCCCGTAGTCGCCCATCGATCTGAATGGTCAAGGCGATGAGCGAGTCGAGATCCATCGGTAGTTCCTGGGCTGCAAAATCGTCCTTTACTTCCTCCGATACTCAGTGGAGGAACGTATCGAACATCGCTTCCGGGTTCCAGGCACACTCAGCTGCCAACATGCAGAATTCTGCTGCATAGTCTGCCACACTGCGGGATTCTTGCTGAAGCTGGAGTAACTTCCGGGCAGCCTCTCTCCCGGACAATGGAGCATCGAAAACCTTCTTTACCTCCTGCATGAACTCCTCCAGACTGTTGTTCCCACACTGCCGTGGCCCAGGTGAGAGCCCTCCCGGACATCAGTGTGATGAGGTACGCTACCTTAGAGCGGTCCAAGGGGAATGAGGAGGGCTGCAGCTCGATGATGAGCGAACACTGAGCGAGAAATGCCCGACAGGTTCCCGACTCTCCAGCAAAGCGTTCCGGGGAAGGTAAGCGGCGTTATCGGGAAACCGGGGTGGCCGGGGAGGCCGCACTGCCAACAGCCGGGTTACTGAGAGGCTGGGAGGTTACCGTCGTGGTAGGCTGCCTAACAGACAACCCGCGGAATTGCTCCAGCAATGTGTTAAACGCTCAGTTATGGCGTTCGGCCAAGGTCTGGAACGCTTCCTTGAGACCATGAAGCAACTCCTCGTGCCTTCCAATGGTGGCTCCTTGGGAGGAGATGGTGTTGCGGAGCTGGTCCGAGTCTGCTGGGTCAGTCATGGCCAGTTCGTACTATCACGTTTCAGGTGAAGACCCAGATGCAGACAGTGTCGAAGTAACAAAAGTTTAAAACAAAAACAGGGGGCAGGCAAACAACAGGTCAAGGGCAGGCAGAGGTCAGTAATCCAGGGTGGTGTGACAAGGTACAGAACGGCAGGCAGGCTCAGAGTCAGGGCAGTCAGAATGGTCAAAACCGGGAAAACTAGAAAATTATTTGATAATATATATAATAAATTATCAAGCCTGCAAGCAACTCAAGACAATATTATTATGGTGGGGGATTATAATACTGTTTTAAACAGCTCAATGGACCGAAAAGGAAATCACACCACAAACAATCACCCACATGCTCTTAAGGAAATTGTGAATGTCATGGATACATTAGAACTAGTAGATATATGGAGGCTTAAATATACTGATCTAGTGAGATATACATGGCGGAGACTGAATCAAGCTAGTCGTCTTGACTTCTTTCTTATCTCATTCTCGTTGGCACCAAAAGTAAAAAAAAGTGTTGATAGGGGACAGAATGCGGTCGGACCATCATATAATAGGCATATACATTACTCTTACTGAATTTCCCACGTGGGCGAGGATATTGGAAATTTAATCAAAGCCTATTGGATGATAATTTATTTATAATTAGAACAAAGGAATTTATAACTGACTTTTTCCAACATAACATAGGTACAGCGAATCCCCTTATTGTATGGGACACCTTTAAATGTGCCTTTAGAGGCCATGCAATTCAGTACTCATCTCAAAAACAAAATCAATTTAGGTCAAAAGAGTTTATACTAAGAAAGGAAATAGAAAGTCTAACAGAACAGATAGATGGCAATAAAAACTGTAACATAGAGGCTCAGAATAAATTAGAGGAAAAACTAAAAGAAATTGAGAAACTTATTCAAGAAAGATCAAGTGTAATATATTATAAAAAATAAAGCAAACTGGATGGAATATGGGGAAAAATTCACAAAATTCTTTTTTAATCTTCAACATAGGAATGCTACCAAAAAGAACTTAATGAAACTGGTTACAATTGACGGAGTCACCCATAATTCACCAAATGATATTTTGAAGGAAGAAACAAAGTACTTTAAGCATATGTTTTCTTTTCAGTCGCCTCCATCTCCTCTAACTGAAGCTAATTGTAGAGATTTTTTTCTATTGATAATGTCAAATTAACAGCCACACAGAAAGACTCATGTGAAGGTGAAATTACAGAGGAGGAACTTCTGGATGCAATTAAAGACTTTAAGTCCGGGGAAAACTCCAGGGTTGGATGGCATACCAGTCGAGGTATACCAAACCTTTTTTGATATACTAAGAGGACCGTTATTAGCATGTTTTAACCACTCCTATGTAAATGGTAGATTATCTGACACTCAAGAAGAAGATCTCATTATTACTGAAACAGGATACAAGTGGAAAATATAAAGATCCAGTCCATTTACAAAATTGGAGGCCCCTTACACTTCAGTGTTGTGATGCAAAAATCCTAGCAAAATGTATAGCGCATAGAATTAAAAAGGTATTGTCGGATATTATTCATTCTAATCAGACAGGTTTTTTACATGGAAGATACATTGGAGATAATATAAGGCAAGTATTGGAAACAATAACACTATGGAAAATATGGGGAAACCAGGCCTGCTATTCATAGCAGACTTTGAAAAGGCATTTGATAAAGTTCGACTGGGGTTTATATATAAATGCCTGGAGCATTTCAATTTTGGAGAATCTCTTATAAAATGGGTCAAAATCATGTATAGTAACCCTAGGTGTAAAATAGTAAATAATGGCTATTTCTCAGAAAGTTTTAAACTGTCAAGAGGAGTGAAACAAGGTTGTCCACTATCGGCATATCTATTTATTGTGGCCATCGAGATGTTAGCTATTAAAATCAGATCCAAAATAATATCAGAGGATTAGAAATACAGGGCTTAAAAACAAAGGTGTCATTGTACGCAGATGATTCATGTTTTCTTTTAGATCCACAACTAGAATCCCTCCACAGCCTCATAGAGGATCTAGATACATTTTCTAACCTCTCTGGATTAAAACCAAATTATGACAAATGTACTATATTACGTATTGGATCACAAAAAATACAATTTTTACATTACCATGTAGTTTACCAATAAAATGGTCTGATGGTGATGTGGATATACTCGAATACATATCCCAAAGGAAATAAATGATCTCACTTCAATACATTTTAATAGAAAGTTAGCAAAAATAGATAAGATCTTACTACCATGGAAAGGAAAATACCTGTCAATTTGTGGAAAAATCACCCTGATTAACTCTTTTGTATTATCCCAGTTTACCTATTTGCTTATGGTCTTGCCTACGCCTAGCAAACAGTTTTTTTTAAATTATATGAGAAAAAAATATTCCATTTTATTTGGAACGGCAAGCCAGACAAAATTAAAAGAGCATATTTATATAATGAATATGAATTTGGAGGACAGAAATTATTAAATATTAAAGCATTAGACCTATCACTAAAATCTTCAGTCATCCAAAAGTTATACTTAAATCCGAACTGGTTCTCAAGCAAATTAGTAAAATTGTCTCACCCAATGTTCAAGAAAGGCCTTTTTCCCTTTATTCAGATTACAACCTCTCACTTTCAGTTATTTGAAAAGGAAATAATCTCCCAAATGTCACTATTTCTAAAACAAGCCATAGAAAGTTGGTTGCAATTTCAATTTAATCCTCCAGAATTGACAGAACAAATAATGCAACAAATATTGTGGTTAAATTCAAATATACTAATTGACAAAAAACATTTATTTTTTGACAGAATGTTTAAAAAAGGTATAATCTTCGTAAATGATATCATAGGTAGGACTGGTGGAGTTATGTCGCACATGCAGCTAACAAAAACATATGGAAATGTCTGCTCTACCCAAAATTACAACCAAAAAATTGCAGCCTTACCGCAAAAGTGGAAGAGGAAAGTGGAAGGGGGAGAAAGTAAGGAACTTGTCTGTCGGCCTTGCATTAAAGAACATAATTGGTTAAGGAAAACTGTGATAAATAAAAAAGTATATTAGTTTCACTTAAGGACCAAAGGATTGACAGCCATCCCATATAGATTGCAAAATAGTTGGGAAGAGATCTTTGACGCATCCGATCCCATGGCATAGTGTTTATGAACTGACACGCAAAACGACACCGGATTCAAAAATTAGAATCTTTCAATTTAAATTATTATATAAAATTCTTGCTACCAATAGAATGTTATTTATGTGGGGGATACAATCTTCCCAGCTCTGCAGATTTTGCTGTGAAGAGACAGAATCATTAGATCATTTGTTTTGGTTCTGTCCATTTGTAGCTTGTTTTTGGACACAGGTCCAGGAATGGCTAAAGGATTGCAATATTTACCTGGAGCTAACCTTGCAGATAGCATTACTGGGTGATCTGAAAAGTCATAGTCAATCAATCAATAATATAATAATACTTTTAGCAAAAATGTTTATTTTTAATTCACAATCTGTAGAAGCAATGAGAATAGAAAGGTTCAGAACGTTTGTAAAACATCACAGTACGGTTGAAATATATATGGCAAATAGAAATCCTATATGGATGGTGTTAAGAGATAGATGGGAGGTATTGAATAGAGTTGAAGGATGGGACTAATAACCAATAACAACAAATAATAACAAAGATAGCTAATAATGTAAGCATACTGTGTCCATGATAAGTATATAGGTTGTATGTTGGGAGCTTTTGGGAAAGAGCACAGTTAGAAAGATATGGCATATAGAAGCAAACCGGATGGACATCATGAAAATAATCGGAGAGGTTGAGAGTAGAAGAAGTTCAGGAGCAAAAAAAAATATATATATATATATATATAATATAATTATTGTAAAATGTACTCTGTCCATAAGGTGTAGATAGTAAGTATAGACCGGAAGTAGAGGCCTGGGCATTGTTGTTCACTAATTTACTCCAAGTAGGGAAAGGATGGTGGGGTTGAAAAGTAATAAAGGGGAATATATATATAAAAAACATGGGGGATTGGAAGTGATGCAGACAATTACATTGATAGAAGATACAATCTATCTGTAATATTAAGCTGATCCATTCCCCCCCCAAAAACAAAACAAAAAAAAAAAAAACAGTTCAAGGGCAGGCAGAGGTCAGTAAACCAGATCAGAGTCCAAAAGGTACAGAATGGCAGGCAGTCTCAGGGTCAGGGCAGGCAGAGGTCAATAATCCAGGGTGGTGTGACAAGGTACAGAATGGCAAGCAGACTCAGGGTCAGGGCAGGCAGAATGGTCAAAACCGGGAAAACTAGAAAACAGAAACTTGAAAAAGACAGGAGCAAGGGGAAAAATGCTGATTGGCTTGACATTTACATTTACGTCATTTAGCAGACACTCTTATCCAGAGCGACTTACAAATTGGTGGATTCACCTAATAGCCAGTGGGATAACCACTTTACAATATGTTTTTTTGGAGGGGGGGTAGAAGGATTACTTTATCCTATCCCAGGTATTCCTTAAAGAGGTGGGGTTTCAAGTGTCTCCGGAAGGTGGTGAGTGACTCCGCTGTCCTGGCGTCGTGAGGGAGCTTGTTCCACCATTGGGGTGCCAGAGCATCGAACAGTTTTGACTGGGCTGAGCGGGAACTGTGCTTCCGTAGAGGTAGGGGGGCCAGCAGGCCAGAGGTGGATGAACGCAATGCCCTCGTTTGGGTGTAGGGACTGATCAGAGCCTGAAGGTACGGAGGTGCTGTTCCCCTCACAGCTCCGTAGGCAAGCACCATGGTCTTGTAGCAGATGCGAGCTTCAACTGGAAACCAGTGGAGTGTGCGGAGGAGCGGGGTGACGTGAGAGAACTTGGGAAGGTTGAACAACAGACGGGCTGCGGCATTCTGGATGAGTTGTAGGGGTTTAATGGCACAGGCAGGGAGCCTAGCCAACAGCGAGTTGCAGACGGGAGATGACAAGTGCCTGGATTAGGACCTGTGCCACTTCCTGTGTAAGGCAGGGTCGTACTCTCCGAATGTTGTAGAGCATGAACCTGCAGGATCGGGTCACCGCCTTGATGTTAGCGGAGAACGACAGGGTGTTGTCCAGGGTCACGCCAAGGCTCTTTGCACTCTGGGAGGAGGACACAACGGAGTTGTCAACCGTGATGGCGAGATCATGGAACGGGCAGTCCTTCCCCGGGAGGAAGAGCAGCTCCGTCTTTCCGAGGTTCAGCTTGAGGTGGTGATCCGTCATCCACACTGATATGTCTGCCAGACATGCAGAGATGCGATTCGCCACCTGGTTATCAGAAGGGGGAAAGGGGGACGAAACAAAACGAACTGGCAACAGACAATCAGAGACCACAGGTATAAATACACTGTGTAGTCTACAGTGTGTGTTTAAAAAAGTATGCTACTCCAAGGCACAAGAGGGGTCTAGGAAAGGATGCTACTCCAGGGCACAAGAGGGGTCTAGGTCTCTAGTTTAAAACATGTACTCTTCATTCAGTGAGATGTAAGGTCTACATGAATGAAAGTTACAGTCACATTTCATTATGGGAAATGTGTGTGGCTGGGCTCTACAGTGCTCCAGGAGAGTTGGACTACATTTTCTAAGGCATTGTTCTTGGCAGAGGCTGCCCTGATAAGCTAACACATGTGCACTCATGCAATAATGGCTGCATCCCAAATGGAACCCTATTCCCTAAATAGTGCACTACTTTTGACCAGAGCGCTATGGGCCCTGGTCACAACTAGTGCACCATATAGGGAATACGGTGCAATTTGGGATGCTCACAATGTCATATAGAGCAAGTGCATGATGCATGCTAGCCTGGTCCTAGATCTCTAGTCAACTGCTCTATCAATGAGAATGGTTACATGCATACAATAATGCAATTATTGTGAATAGTCAGATTAATATAATCATTTAATTTAAACGTTTACATGATTTGCAAGAAGAACGATTTCCCTAATAATCCTGTTTACATGGACACATCGGAAATCAGGCTACCTGACTTTGATAATCTCCATTCAAAATAAATGTTCTACCACAGTGACCATGTTATTTTTGGGAAGCCGATTTGATTCTGAGTTCAGACATATGCAGTTTGTATGTGATGATGCATTCTGTCAGGCGTCAGTGTGCAGCGGTAGGACGGAGTCAGGCGCAGGACACAGAACTGAGTAACAGACGAACTTTACTCGAAAAGAAACAATACTAATTTCCACGCAGGGAAATACACCAGCTCACAGCAGTCATAAACACAAAACAAAGAACAATCACGCACAAAACCATGAGGGTTAAATAGGGAAATAATCATAACGTGATGGGAACCAGGTGTGTACAATCAAGACAAAACAAATGGAAAACAGAAACGTAGATCGGTGGCAGCTAGAAGGCCGGTGATGACGACCGCCAATAGCCGCCCGCACAAGGAGAGGCACCAACTTCGGCGGAAGTCATGACACATTCTTTACTCTTACTCTTCTTATTATCTATTCTGATGCCTAGTCACTTTACCCTGCCTTTATGTACAGTCCCGTGTAGCTCAGTTGGTAGAGCATGGCTCTTGCAATGCCAGAGTTGTGGGTTCGATTCCCACAGGGGGCCAGTATGAAATAAATAACTGCAAGTCGCTCTGGATAAGACCGTCTGCTAAATGACTAAAATGTAAAAATATCTACCTCAAATACCTCGTACCCCTGCACAATGATCTGGTACTCCCTGTATCTTGCTTCATTCTTGTGTATCTCATTCCTCTTGTGTACTATTTTTATTTATTTATTTTTAATTGGGAAAGGGCTCGTCAGCAAGCATTTCACAGTAAAGTCTACACCCGTCGTATTTGGGGCAAATTGATTTGATAACAACCCTACCGGTCAAAAGTAATTCAAGGGTTTTTCTTCATTTTTACTATTTTCTACATTGTAGAATAACAGTGAAGACATCAAAACTATGGAATAACACATATGGAATCATGTAGTAGCCAAAAAGGTGTTAAACAAATCAAACTATATTTTAGATTTGAGATTCTTCAAATAGCCACCCTTTGCCTTGATGACAGCTTTGCGCGCTCTTGGCATTCTCTCAGCCAGCTTCACCTGGAATGCTTTTCCAACAGTCTTGAAGGTGTTCCGACATATGCTGAGCACTTGTTGGCTGCTTTTTCTTCAGTCTGCCGTCCGACTCATCCCAAACCATCGCAATTTGGTTGAGGTCATCATATGCAGCACTCCATCACTCTTGTTCTTGGTAAAATAGCCCTTGCACAGCCTGGAGGTGTGTTGGGTCATTGTCCTGTTGAAAACCAAATGATAGTCCCACTAAACCCAAACCAGATGCGATGGTGTATAGCTGCAGAATGCTGTGGTAGCCATGCTGGTTAAGTGTGCCTTGAATTCTAAATAAATCACAGACAGTGTCACCAGCAAGCACCCCACACACCATAACACATGCGGAGATCATCTGTTCATCCACACCGCGTCTCACAAAGACACCGCAGTTGGAACCAAAAATCTCCAATTTGGACTCCAGACCAAAGGAAAAATGTCTACCGGTCTAAAATCCATTGCTCGTGTTTCATGGCCGAAGCATGTCTGTTCTTATTATTGGTGTCCTTTAGTAGTGGTTTCTTTGCAGCAATTCGACCATGAAGGCCTGATTCACACAGTCTCCTCAGAAGAGTTGATGTTGAGATGTGTCTGTTACTTCAACTCTGTGGAGCATTTATTTGGGCTTCAATTTCTGAGGCTGGTAACTCTAATGAACTTATACTCTGCAGCAGAGGTAACTCTGGGTCTTCCATTCCTGTGGCGGTCCTCATGAGAGCCAGTTTCATCATAGCGCTTGATGGTTTTTGCGACTGCACTTGAAGAAATGTTCAAAGTTCTTGAAATGTTTCGTATTGACTGACCTTCATGTTTTAAAGTAATGATGGACTGTTGTTTCTCTTTGCTTATTTGAGCTGTTCTTGTCATAATATGGACATGGTCTTTTACCAAATAGGGCTATCTTCGGTATACCCCCCTACCTTGTCACAACACAACTGATTGGCTCAAATGCATGAAGAAGGAAATAAATTCCACAAATTAACTTTTAAGAAGGCACACCTGTTAATTGAAATGCATTCTAGTTGACTACCTCATGAAGCTGGTTGAGAGAATGCCAAGAGTGTGCAAAGCTGTCGGGTGGCTATTTGAAGAATCTCAAATATAACATATATTTTAATTTGTTTAACACTTTTTTGGTTACTACATGATTCCATATGTGTTATTTCATAGTTTTGATATCTTCACTATTATTCTACAATGTAGAAAATAGTAAAAAAATAAAGAAAAACCCTTGAATGAATAGGTGTTCTAAAACTTCTGACCGGTAGTGTATATCTAAGATGCATACTTTCAGTTTTTCCGAACTCACTTCACTCACGCATAAGAGGGAGGCTTGCGCTGCTGGTGCTGGCACAAGAAATGCACTGCTGGAACTCCAATTTAGCTGTTTACATGTCCTAATAATTTCAAAGATTGCTCTGAAAACTAGGTGTTTTAATCATTGCCATGCCAAACATGTCTGGACATGTAACAAAGAGGAGTAAGATGCAAACAGATCTTTATATGGGGGGGGGGAGCAGAAGAAAGGTGTACAGTGTGAGTGCATCAGTCTTTATTAGCTAGTGTTCATAGATGGTCAGACACTCCCTAATCCGTTTATCCAAAAGGCCTCAGTCACCTGCTACCTGCCGCCCACAAAGTCACCAGTTATTACAGGGATACAGGATGTGAAACCATTTATAACAAGGACGCAAAACGTGTCACTGCACCTGTTTTTCCCATTGGACACCAGTTATTACAGGGATACAAAACATGTCACTACACCTGACACCAGTTAATACAGGGTTATAGAACCTTTCACTGCCTCACAAAGTCACTGCTGATCCCAGAGGAAACTAGTTATTACAGGGATGCAAAACGTGTCACTCTATCTGAGTGATAACCTTGAAACACTGTTCAGTGTTCGCTCAGGTAGAAAGAAAAAAACACCCTCCAACATTTGGAGCGACTCGGGTACAGCCTCCAATTCATGTTCCAGTGGTGACTGGAGTGAGGTCAAGTGTGGAAATGTGGAGTCCCTCACTCCCATAGGCCCTCTCTCTAACTGATATGCTCTAATGCATTACAATACAGGTCAAGGACAAGCACAGGCCCTGTTACACATAGTCTATTGTAGTCTATTACAGTGTATTGGGCGATGCAGGAGTAGGAGGTAACATCATATGAATTGATTGACTCTGTGGGAGTTGGTATTCAGAAAATAACATCAACAATTACTTTTGCTGCAGGCCTACAGTAGCCCCTTATCCAGCAGTGAAAATAAGCCTTATAGCATTTCCTCCACTCAAGCTAGGCTACACTTCTGGTGGTTCTGACATATCTAATAATATGCATTGATCTGTCAGCTCATTTACAGATTTATATGAAACAAAACTACAGCGTAAATACTGTACACCCAGCCCAACGACCGACACCCTGACATCAGGGGAGAGAGGGATCATGGTGGAGGAGAGGAGAGGGAGTTGTAGCTAATTTCACGCCCAGTATTTTCCTGTCATGCACCGCTAATTTCCCGTTCAGCCTTCGTGATGAAATATACGCCCTGTGATCCCTGGTGGCCACTGAGCCCAGAGTACATCCCAAATGGCAACCTATTCCCTACATAGTGCACTACTATCATAGCGCCCTGGTCCAAAGTAGTGCACTATATAGGGAATAGGGTGCCATTTGGGACGCACACACCCAGAGTGCTTGCTGAGCTATATCTTTACATGGGGAGGCCTTCCTCGCGAATCCATATTAGTGCCCTTTTTTATACGGGCTTCCTAAATCACACAGAGCCAGATAAAACCATGCGGGAGACAGTGGTGGCAGTTTCATTTGATCGCTCTCAATTTCTCCCTATCCCTGAGTGACACTGCGATGTAAATGGCTATAGCATCATATTCCCCAGCTCTGCTCTGCTCTGTTCTTCGCCCAGTCTCCATGTGTGATTTGACACTTTTGAGAGCATGCAGTGGTTCAATATGGTTCAATAAGTCTTTATGAAACACAGTATAGTACAGTATAGTATAGGATAGGAAAGGCCTTCCACTCCAACAGATCCACAGAAGATGACAGTTCCATCTCTATTCACACGGCCATAACACATCTGGACAAGAGGAACACCTACAGTGGGGAGAACAAGTATTTGATACACTGCCGATTTTGCAGGTTTTCCTACTTACAAAGCATGTAGAGGTCTGTAATTTTTATCATAGGTACACTTCAACTGTGAGAGACGGAATCTAAAACAAAAATCCAGAAAATCACGTTGTATGATTTTTAAGTAATTAATTTGCATTTTATTGCATGACATAAGTATTTGATCACCTACCAACCAGTAAGAATTCCGTCTCTCACAGACCTGTTAGTTTTTCTTTAAGAAGCCCTCCTGTTCTCCACTCATTACCTGTATTAACTGCACCTGTTTGAACTCGTTACCTGTATAAAAGACACCTGCCCACACACTCAATCAAACAGACTCCAACCTCTCCACAATGGCCAAGACCAGAGAGCTGTGTAAGGACATCAGGGATAAAATTGTAGACCTGCACAAGGCTGGGATGGGCTACAGGACAATAGGCAAGCAGCTTGGTGAGAAGGCAACAACTGTTGGCGCAATTATTAGAAAATGAAAGAAGTTCAAGATGACAGTCAATCACCCTCGGTCTGGGGCTCCATGCAAGATCTCACCTCGTGGGGCATCAATGATCATGAGGAAGGTGAGGGATCAGCCCAGAACTACACGGCAGGACCTGGTCAATGACCTGAAGAGAGCTGGGACCACAATCTCAAAGAAAACCATTAGTAACACACTACGCCGTCATGGATTAAAATCCTGCAGCGCACGCAAGGTCCCCCTGCTCAAGCCAGCGCATGTCCAGGCTCGTCTGAAATTTGCCAATGACCATCTGGATGATCCAGAGGAGGAATGGGAGAAGGTCATGTGGTCTGATGAGACAAAAATAGAGATTTTTGGTCTAAACTCCACTCGCCGTGTTTGGAGGAAGAAGAAGGATGAGTACAACCCCAAGAACACCATCACAACTGTGAAGCATGGAGGTGGAAACATCATTCTTTAGGGATGCTTTTCTGCAAAGGGGACAGGACGACTGCACCGTATTGAGGGGAGGATGGATGGGGCCATGTATCACGAGATCTTGGCCAACAACCTCCTTCCCTCAGTAAGAGCATTGAAGATGGGTCGTGGCTGGGTCTTCCAGCATGACAACGACCCGAAACACACAGCCAGGGCAACTAAGGAGTGGCTCCGTAAGAAGCATCTCAAGATCCTGGAGTGGCCTAGCCAGTCTCCAGATCTGAACCCAATAGAAAATCTTTGGAGGGAGCTGAAAGTCCGTATTGCCCAGCGACAGCCCCGAAACCTGAAGGATATGGAGAAGGTCTGTATGGAGGAGTGGGCCAAAATCCCTGCTGCAGTGTGTGCAAACCTGGTCAAGACCTACAGGAAACGTATGATCTCTGTAATTGCAAACAAAGGTTTCTGTACCAAATATTAAGTTCTGCTTTTCTGATGTATCAAATACTTATGTCATGCAATAAAATGCAAATTAATTACTTAAAAATCATACAACGTGATTTTCTGGATTTTTGTTTTAGATTCCGTCTCTCACAGTTGAAGTGTACCTATGATAAAAAATAACAGACCTCTACATGCTTTGTAAGTAGGTAAACCTGCAAAATCGGCAGTGTATCAAATACTTGTTCTCCCCACTGTATGTGAGAATGCTGTTCATTGACTACAGTTCAGCATTCAACAATATTGTTCCCTCCAAGCTCAACACCAAGCTCAGAGCCCTGGGTCTGGACATCATCCTCTGCAACTGGATCCTGGACTTCCTGATGGGCAAACCATAGGCTGTGAGGATTGGCAACAACACCTCCTCCACACTGACTTAACACAGGGCCCCCCCCAAGGGAGTGTCCTCAGTCCTCTGCTGTAGTCCCTGTTCACCCACGACTGCGTGGCTTTGCACGACACCAACTCCATTATCAAGTTTGCTGATAACCAACAACGATGAGTCAGCCTATAGGGAGGAGGTAAGTGAACTGGCATTGTGGTGTCATGACAACAACCTCTCCCTCAACGTCAGGAAAACAAAGGAGTTGATTGTTGACTTCAGGAAGCAGAGGAGGGAACATGCCCCGAACCACATCAACAGGACTGCAGTAGAGAGAGTCACGAGATTTAAGTTCCTCGGAGTCCAACAATACCACCACTCTTGTCAAGAGGGCGCAACGATGTTTCTACTTTCTAAGGCGGCTAAAGAAATGTGGAATGCCACTCTGGGTCCTCTCCAAATACTACCACTGCACCATGGAGAGCGTCCTGACCAGTTGCGTCACGACCTGGTATGGGAATTGCTCCGTCCACCACCGCAAGGCCCTCCAGCGGGTGGTGAAGACTGCCCAGTACATCACTGGGACCGTGCTCACACCTATCCAGGACATCTACTCGTAACGGTGCCTGATACCAACAGGCTCAGAGACAGTTTCTATCTACAAGCCATCAGACTGCTGAACACTTGAACAGGACTGACCACCTGCTTTGATTATCCGTACCTTAGCACAAATGCACTCACTCATGCACACACCCACAGACATAAATACACACACATATATTGTACATTCATGCTACACACACATCACAACTGCTGCTACCAGACTCTTATAATACTGCTCAATTTATACACTTTCCCCCCTACCCCAAAATACGTGTAAATGTTGTACTATAAATTGTGCCTTCTTGTATTATACTTACTGTATGTTAAAATGTATATTCTATTCTACTGAGCAATTTACTTTATGTTCGTATTCTTATATTTTCTTATTTCTTATTGTTGTGGCATTGTCGAGAAGGAACCTGCAAGTAAGCATTTCATTGGACGATGTATACCACGCGTATCCCATACATACGACTAATAAAACTTGAAACTATATTACATACATACAAAGCTCCTTTTCTAAAACCCCACATATCAAGTCTTTGGGTATATATAACCTGCTTTTTGAGAATACGATTTAGGACTACGTATCAGTAATTGATGCTGCAAGGTATACAAACATGAAGCAGTGCAAGTGTGACATCTCTGTCCTCAGGGGCAGAAAATAACAAAACATCCCAAGCCCTCCCAAACAACCAAACCTAAGCCGATGCGGTCGCAGCTGTGCTCTCATCTCCTCCCCCTCCTCTTTCCTCCCCCACCTCTCTCCGCTCCCCTCCTCACCTGTCAGAAGCAGTTACGGCAGAAGCAGCCCCCCTCGCTTCGGTCAGTCAGACAGCTCCTCTGGTTGCCGTGGAACCGAGCGGTGTCCCCAGGTGAACCAATGGCAGCGGTCACTAAGAAGATGAGCTCCGTTTCAGAGAGGTGAACGTCACGGGGGAGGAGGGTTGAGGGAGGATATAGGGAGGGGTGAGTGGGAATGAGGAGAGATGATGTGAAGGAGAGATGGTCCTGTGTGGCTCAGTTGGTAGAGCATGGCGTTAGCAATGCCAGGGTTGTGGGTTTAATTCCCAGGGCCACCCATATGTGAAATGTATGCATGCATGACTGTAAGTCACTTTGGATAAAGGCATCTGCTAAATGGCATACAGTGGGGGAAAAAAGTATTTAGTCAGCCACCAATTGTGCATGTTCTCCCACTTCAAAAGATGAGAGAGGCCTGTAATTTTCATCATAGGTACACGTCAACTATGACAGACAAAATGAGAGAAAAAAAATCCAGAAAATCACATTGTAGGATTTTTAATGAATTTATTTGCAAATTATATGGTGGAAAATAAGTATTTGGTCAATAACAAAAGTTTCTCAATACTTTGTTATATACCCTTTGTTGGCAATGACACAGGTCAAACGTTTTCTGTAAGTCTTCACAAGATTTTCACACACTGTTGCTGGTATTTTGGCCCATTCCTCCATGCAGATCTCCTCTAGAGCAGTGATGTTTTGGGGCTGTCGCTGGGCAACACGGACTTTCAACTCCCTCCAAAGATTTTCTATGGGGTTGAGATCTGGAGACTGGCTAGGCCACTCCAGGACCATGAAATGCTTCTTACGAAGCCACTCCTTCATTGCCCGGGCGGTGTGTTTGGGATCATTGTCATGCTGAAACACCCAGCCACGTTTCATCTTCAATGCCCTTGCTGATGGAAGGAGGTTTTCTCTCAAAATCTCACGATACATGGCCCCATTCATTCTTTCCTTTACGCGGATCAGTCGTCCTGGTCCCTTTGCAGAAAAACAGCCCCAAAGCATGATGTTTCCACCCCCATGCTTCACAGTAGGTATGGTGTTCTTTGGATGCATCTCAGCATTCTTTGTCCTCCAAACACGACGAGTTGAGTTTTTACCAAAAAGTTATATTTTGGTTTCATCTATAATATAATATAATATGCCATTTAGCAGACACTTTTATCCAAAGCGACTTACAGTCATGCGTGCATACATTTTTGTGTGTGGGTGGTCCCGGGGATCTAACCCACTATCTTGGCGTTACAAGCGCCGTGCTCTACCAGCTGAACTACAGATGACCATATGACATTCTCCCAATCCTCTTCTGGATCAACCAAAAGCACTCTAGCAAACTTCAGACGGGCCTGGACATGTACTGGCTTAAGCAGGGGGACACATCTGGCACTGCAGGATTTGAGTCCCTGGCGGCATAGTGTGTTACTGATGGTAGGCTTTGTTACTTTGGTCCCAGCTCTCTGCAGGTCATTCACTAGGTCCCCCCGTGTGGTTCTGGGATTTTTGCTCACCGTTCTTGTGATCATTTTGACCCCACGGGGTGAGATCTTGCGTGGAGCCCCAGATCGAGGGAGATTATCAGTGGTCTTGTATGTCTTCCATTTCCTAATAATTGCTCCCACAGTTGATTTCTTCAAACCAAGCTGCTTACCTATTGCAGATTCAGTCTTCCCAGCCTGGTGCAGGTCTACACTTTTGTTTCTGGTGTCCTTTGACAGCTCTTTGGTCTTGGCCATAGTGGAGTTTGGAGTGTGACTGTTTGAGGTTGTGGACAGGTGTCCTTTATACTGATAACAAGTTCAAACAGGTAATGAGTGGAGGACAGAGGAGCCTCTTAAAGAAGAAGTTACAGGTCTGTGAGAGCCAGAAATCTTGCTTGTTTGTAGGTGACCAAATACTTATTTTCCACCATAATTTGCAAATAAATTCATTAAAAATCCTACAATGTGATTTTCTGGATTTTTTTTCCTCAATTTGTCTGTCATAGTTGACGTGTACCTATGATGAAAATTACAGGCCTCTCTCAACTTTTTAAGTGGGAGAACTTGCACAATTGGTGGCTGACTAAATACTTTTTTTCCACACTGTATATTATATATATTATGGTAAAGGATTGAAGGGAGGCGTGAGGATGGTGAGGGAGTGCTGAACTCAGGTACTATAACACTGGTTCTGAGCTCCAGGAGCAAGGGGTGAGGAGGAGGTTAGAGAGGTTGATTGTGGGTGAGGAGGGGGTAAGCTCCAGGGGCCACCTCCACCCTATGCATAAAGATGAAGCACAGAGCCTGTGCAACAAATCGATCAGACAGTGGTTAGAG
The DNA here is from genome assembly GCF_020615455.1 of Coregonus clupeaformis. Classification (NCBI taxonomy): domain Eukaryota; kingdom Metazoa; phylum Chordata; class Actinopteri; order Salmoniformes; family Salmonidae; genus Coregonus; species Coregonus clupeaformis. The sequence continues at coordinate 14,717,673 of NC_059227.1, read as the reverse complement.
GGGCGGGCGGGCGGGCTGGCGTGTGTGTGTGTGTGTGTGTGTGTGTGTGTGTGTGTGCGTGTGCGTGTGTGTGTGTGTGTGCATACGTGTGCGTGTATGCATACGTATGCGTGTATGTGCGTGCGTGTGTGTCTGTGTGTGTGTGTGTGTGTGTGTGTGTGTGTGTGTGTGTGTGTGTGTGTGTGTGTGTGTGTGTGTGTGTGTGTGTGTGAGTGTGCACATGCATGTGTACTTTTACGTGCATACACTTTCTAAGTATTTATGTTTCTTTCTGTTCTCATACATTCCATTGCATGTACAGAATGTGTATGTGTGAACGTACGTGTGTGTGTGTGTGTGTCAGATCCTCCACACACCCTCAAGTCAGTCTCAAGAGGTGGAGAGGAGAGAATAGGTGAAATGAGAAAGGAGTTGAGACACATACAGTTGAAGTCGGAAGTTTACATACACCTTAGCCAAATACATTTAAACTCTGTTTTTCACATTTCCTGACATTTAATCCTAGTAAAAATTCACTGGCTTAGGTCAGTTAAGATCACCACTTCATTTTAAGAATGTGAAATGTCAGAATAATACTAGAGAGAATTATTTATTTCAGCTTTTATTTCTTTCATCACATTCCCAGTGGGTCAGAAGTTTACATACACTCAATTAGTATTTGGTAGCGTTGCCTTTAAATTGTTTAACTTGGGTCAAACGTTTAAGGTAGCCTTCCACAAGCTTCCCACAATAAATTGGGTGAATTTTGGCCCATTCCTCCTGACAGAGCTGGTGTAACGTAGTCAGGTTTGTAGGCCTCCTTGCTCGCACATGCTTTTTCAGTTCTGCCCACAACTTTTCTATAGGATTGAGGTCAGAGCTTTGTGATGGCCACTCCAATCCCTTGACTTGGTTGTCCTTAAGCCATTTTGCCACAACTTTGGAAGTATGCTTTGGGTCATTGTCCATTTGGAAGACCCATTTGCAACCAAGCATTAACTTCCTGACTGATGTCTTGAGATGTTGCTTCAATATATCCACATCAGTTTCCTTCCTCATGATGCCATCTATTTTGTGAAGTGCACCAGTCCCTCCTGCAGCAAAGCACCCCCACAGCATGATGCTGCCACCCCTGTGCTTCACGGTTGGGATGGTGTTCTTCGGCTTGCAAGTCCCCCCTTTTTCCTCCAAACATAACGATGGTCATTATGGCCAAACAGTTCTATTTTTGTTTCATCAGACCAGAGGACATTTCTCCAAAAAGTACAATATTTGTCCCCATGTGCAGTTGCAAACCGTAGTCTGGCTTTTTTATGGCGGTTTTGGAGCAATGGCACCTTTCTTGCTGAGAGGCCTTTCAGGTTATGTCGATATAGGACTCGTTTTACTGTGGATATAGATACCTTTGTACCTGTTTCCTCCAGCATCTTCACATGGTCCTTTGCTGTTGTTCTGGGATTGATTTGCACTTTTCGCACCAAAGTACGTTTATCTCTAGGAGACAGAACATGTCTCCTTCCTGAACGGTATGACGGCTGCGTGGTCCCATGGTGTTTATACTTGTGTACTATTGTTTGTACAGATGAACGTGGTACCTTCAGCCGTTTGGAAATTGCTCCCAAGGATGAACCAGACTTGTGGAGGTGTACAATTTCTTTTTCTGAGGTCTTGGCTGATTTCTTTAGATTTTCCCATGATGTCAAGAAAAGAGGCACTGAATTTGAAGGAAGGCCTTGAAATACATCCACAGGTACACCTCCAATTGACTCAAATGATGTCAATTAGCCTATCAGAAGTTTCTAAAGCCATGACATCATTTTCTGGAATTTTCCAAGCTGTTTAAAGGCATAGTCAACTTAGTGTATGTAAACTTCTGACCCACTGGAATTGTGATACAGTGAATTTAATGTGAAATTGTCTTTAAACAATTGTTGGAAAAATTACTTGTGTCATGCACAAAGTAGATGTCCTAACCGACTTGCCAAAACTATAGTTTGTTAAGAAGAAATTTGTGGAGTGGTTGAAAAACATGTTTTAATGACTCCAACCTAAGTATACGTAAACTTCCGACTTCAACTGTAGAATGAAGCACGGCTAAATCAGATGTCTTACAAAACAAGTTAAAGAGACACACTTTGAAACTGTTCCTTTCATTACTGGATTCCATTAATACATCACATCATCTCAGTTGGCATATTACCAATCATCTTGTGTTTTGATATTCTGGAATGGAGAGGTGTCGACACCAGAGTGCCTTGTTAGCAGCACTTACCGTCACCTGCTCATTTTGCATCAACGTTGTTTTGTGACTGAGCTTCATCTATACATGTATTTTACAATGATAATTACATAGACATGAAACTATATGCACTGATGTTTACTATTGTGACATTTCCATGAAGACCTTTAAAAAGGTGTCACTGTCAGGTGTTACGTTTCTCGACTACATATACAAGTGAGGGGAGCTTCACTCCATTGCTTGAAGCCATCCTGAGAAGTTTTCCAGCCCTAGATAATGCCCACAGTGCTCTCTCTCTCTATGGGTTTATGGGTGAGCACTCTGAGTAGTGATGGAGAAGAGTTGGGGCTTATCTTTGCCTGTGTGAGTTCCTTAGGGATGGACGAGAGGAGAGGAGAGGAGAGGAGGCTGAAAGGAGGCTGAGGAGAAAAGAGAAGAGAAGATTAGCTACTAATAAGGCTGCCTCTTCCCTAGAGAGCAAGAGAGAGAGAAAGAGAGAGAGCGAGAGAAGGAGTGAGATGAGTGCTCTCCTGCCAGAGGACAGTTTTAACTCCCACTGGGCTGGAGATAGCAGGGCTGCATCTGTTTACGGGGAAGGTATTCCCAACAGTGATAGGCAACAGTACAACCATTCACTGTACCAACACAACATCATCCACACTGTGAGTAAATTGGGAGCAGAACAGTGGCGCTATGTCATTCTGAGTACATCATGTCTTGTAACACCTGGGCTTCACTTACAAGCATCTGCTGCCACGTGCTCGTTATCAGGCACTCCCATTGAGCAACATGCTCCGTAGATTAGCTACGTGCTGCCTCCTTGCTTGGCTGCCATGGGCACACACACACACGCTCATACACACACACACACACACACAAACACACACTGTCTTCTCAAGGTCAAAGCTCTACAGGCGTGAAGGGAGGGAGGGAGGGAGGGAAGGATGAACATACGCAGCATGAAACGGGGTTATCAGAACAGCAACTTTCTCTCTGTGACACACACTGCGTGTTTATGTGAACGCGAGCGGAGCAGTGGACTGAGTAATTGCGTGGATGAGGGGAGGAAGAGGAGAGATGTCGATGTTTGCTGAGAGCATTCTAATTAGCCATCTCGTTTGCCTCTTAACGAGCTCTTGTTGGAGTGAAGAAACAATTTCAGTGTCGATTAGGAAAATTAGTGATTTCCTCCCCAAAGTGAGGGTCCTGTGTGTCGCAGTGTGTGTGTGTGTGTGTCACAGCAGGATTGTTGGCTGTTTCAGAGCCTCCCTACCTCCCTCCCTATACCCTAGATGGGATTAGCATTAGGAAGACAGTGTGAGTGGAGACAGTCCAAAGTTACATATTGGAGAAACAGCAACTCTCTGGGTGCGTCCCAAATGGTACCCTATTCGCTATTTAATGTACTACTTTTGCCCCTATGGGCCTTGGTCAAATGTAGTGCACTATATAGTGAATAGGATGCTATTTGGCCTCTCCTCTCTTCTCAGCTTGCTGTGGCTAGAGATTACGTCTGGTCGCCTCTCCTCATAAACTCTAATGCTGTTTCTGACACACACACACACACACACACACCCACACACACACACACACACACATACACATACAGTGCATTTGGAAAATATTCAGAGCCATTGACTTTTTCCAAATGTTGTTACGTTACAGCCTTATTCTAAAATTGATTAAATTATTTTTTTTCGTTATCGATCTACACACACATCCCGTAATGGCAAAGCGAAAACAGTTTTTTATTTATTTTTGCAAATGTATTACAAATAAAAAACAGAAACAACTTATTTACATAAGTATTCAGACTCTTTGCTATTAGACTTGAAATTGAGCTCAGGTGCATCCTGTTTCCATTGATCATCCTTGAGATGTTTCTACAACTTGTTTGGAGTCCACCTGTGGTAAATGCAATTGATTGGACATTATTTGGAAAGGCACACACCTGTCCATATAAGGTCCCACAGTTGACAGTGCATGTCAGAGCAAAAACCAAGCCATGAGGTTGAACGAATTGTCCGTAGAGCTCCGAGACAGGATTGTGTCAAGGCACAGATCTGGGGAAGGGTACCAAAACAATTCTGCAGCATTGAAGGTCCCCAAGAACACAGTGGCCTCCATCATTCTTAAATGGAAGAAGTTTGGAACCACCAAGAATCTTCCTAGAGCTGGCCGCCCGGCCAAACAGAGCAATCGGGGGAGAAGGGCCTTGGTCAGGGAGGTGAACAAGAACCCGATGGTCACTCTGACAGAGCTCCAAAGTTCCTCTGTGGAGATGGGAGAACCTTCCAGAAGGACAACCATCTCTGCAGCACTCCACCAATCAGGCCTTTATGGTAGAGTGGCCAGACGGAAGCCACTCCTCAGTAGAAGGCACATGACAGCCCGCTTGGAGTTTGCCAAAAGGCACCTAAAGGACTCTCAGACCATGAGAAACAAGATTATCTGGTCTGATGAAACCAAGATTTAACTCTTTGGCCTGAATGTCACGTCTGGAGGAAATCTGGCACCATCCCTACGGTGAAGCATGGTGGTGGCAGCATCATGCTGTGGGAATGTTTTTCAGCAGCAGGGACTGGGAGACTAGTCAGGATCGAGGGAAAGATGAACTGAGCAAAGTACAGAGAGAATTTGATGAAAACCTGCTCCAGAGTGCACAGGACCTCAGACTGGGGCTAAGGTTCACCTTCCAACATGACAATGACCCTAAGCGCCCAGCCAGAGCCCAGACTTGAACCCGATTAAACATCTCTGGTGAGACCTGAAAATAGCTGTGCAGCGACGCTCCCCATCCATCCTGACAGAGCTTGAGAGGATCTGCAGAGAAGAATGCGAAAAACTCCCTAAATACAGGTGTGCCAAGCTTGCAGCGTCATACCCAAGAAGATTCGAGGCTGGAATCGCTGCCAAAGGTGCTTCAACAAATTACTCAGTAAAGGGTCTGAATACTTATGTAAATGTGATATTTCAGGCTTGCTGCTTTTTACAAAAATGTCTAAAACCTGTTTTTGCTTTGTCATTATGGGGTATTGTGTGTAGATTGATGAGGGGAAAAAACGATTTAGTCAATTTTAGAATAAGGCTATAACGTAACAAAATGTGGAAAAAGTTAAGGGGGCTCAATACTTTCCGAATGCAATGTATACACAGAGGACCTAAGGCAGATATATCTGCAAGTGTTTCTTAGACATTTACGAGCTCCACAGCACAATGAAAGCTTGCCAATGGGGAATGTGTGTGCATGCGTGATTTGTGCGTGCATGAGTGTGTGTTTGTGGTGTCTGCATGCTATGTACAGTATGTGTGAGTGTGTTTGTGCTGCCATCTACTGGCACATACATAAACTACTAACAATTCCATATCCTCCCTCACAGAGTGAGCTGATGTACAGCACCAGTCAAAGGTTTGGACACACCTACTCATTCAAGGGTTTTTCTTTATTTTTACTATTTTCTACATTGTAAAATAATAATGAAGACATCAAAACTATGAAATAACACATATATAATCATGTAGTAACCAAAAAACTGTTAAATATATGTATATATATTGTAATTTTCATCATAGGTACACGTCAACTATGACAGACAAATTGAGAAAAAAAATTCCAGAAAATCACATAGTAGGATTTTTTATGAATTTATTTGCAAATTATGGTGGAAAATAAGTATTTGGTCACCTACAAACAAGCAAGATTTCTGGCTCTCACAGACCTGTAACTTCTTCTTTAAGAGGCTCCTCTGTCCTCCACTCGTTACCTGTATTAATGGCACCTGTTTGAACTTGTTATCAGTATAAAAGACACCTGTCCACAACCTCAAACAGTCACACTCCAAACTCCACTATGGCCAAGACCAAAGAGCTGTCAAAGGACACCAGAAACAACATTGTAGACCTGCACCGGGCTGGGAAGACTGAATCTGCAATAGGTAAGCAGCTTGGTTTGAAGAAATCAACTGTGGGAGCAATTATTAGGAAATGGAAGACATACAAGACCACTGATAATCTCCCTCGATCTCACCCCGTGGGGTCAAAATGATCACAAGAACGGTGAGCAAAAATCCCAGAACCACATGGGAGGACCTAGTGAATGACCTGCAGAGAGCTGGGACCAAAGTAACAAAGCCTACCATCAGTAACACACTACGCCGCCAGGGACTCAAATCCTGCAGTGCCAGACGTGTCCCCCTGCTTAAGCCAGTACATGTTCAGGCCCGTCTGAAGTTTGCTAGAGTGCATTTGGATGATCCAGAAGAGGATTGGGAGAATGTCATATGGTCAGATGAAACCAAAATATAACTTTTTGGTAAAAACTCAACTCGTCGTGTTTGGAGGACAAAGAATGCTGAGTTGCATCCAAAGAACACCATACCTACTGTGAAGCATGGGGGTGGAAACATCATGCTTTGGGGCTGTTTTTCTGCAAAGGGACCAGGACGACTGATCTGTGTAAAGGAAAGAATGAATGGGGCCATGTATCGTGAGATTTTGAGAGAAAACCTCCTTCCATCAGCAAGGGCATTGAAGATGAAACGTGGCTGGGTCTTTCAGCATGACAATGATCCCAAACACACCGCCCGGGCAACGAAGGAGTGGCTTCGTAAGAAGCATTTCAAGGTCCTGGAGTGGCCTAGCCAGTCTCCAGATCTCAACCCCATAGAAAATCTTTGGAGGGAGTTGAAAGTCCGTGTTGCCCAGCGACAGCCCCAAAACATCACTGCTCTAGAGGAGATCTGCATGGAGGAATGGGCCAAAATACCAGCAACAGTGTGTGAAAACCTTGTGAAGACTTACAGAAAACGTTTGACCTGTGTCATTGCCAACAAAGGGTATATAACAAAGTATTGAGAAACTTTTGTTATTGACCAAATACTTATTTTCCACCATCATTTGCAAATAAATTCATTAAAAATCCTACAATGTGATTTTCTGGATTTTTTTTCTCTCATTTTGTCTGTCATAGTTGACGTGTACCTATGATGAAAATTACAGGCCTCTCTCATCTTTTTAAGTGGGAGAACTTGCACAATTGGTGGCTGACTAAATAAAAAATTTCCCCACTGTATATATGTGTGTATGTATGTATATATATATATATTGTGATGTCACGAGAGGCTGTGTCCTGGAGGGACGTTACATCCCCCTGAGGTGGCTGCAAACCCAGACAGCTATGGCTCCATCTGCTGGTATGGTCGGGAACTCCACCCCTCTATGGCCAATCTTCCCACGCAGCTGAAACAAATGAGGAGCTGATGAGCTGAAGGTTTGGGAAGGGAAGAGACACACTGAGGGGAGTGTGGGGGGGGTGAAGAGACACAGTCTCCAACCTGGGCTCTCTGGAGGACAAGAGTGCTGCACGTCCACTTCCATGAGGAATATAAGGATTTGGAGATACTTACCTTTGGGAAATACTCACCTTTGGATATATGCACCTGTGGAAATACGTGAGAGACATTTGGAAGGACTTTTTGCTGGGTTGGCCACTAGCTGCAACGTGGACTACAGTAAGGCTGGGGAAAAGTTATCGGAGCGAGTGAGAATTATGATTTTGGATGTGGAAGAGACATCCCTGAACTGTTAACCCTTAAAGAGCCACAAGAGAACAGAATTTGGTTATATTTTCGTTAATTTCCCAAGACCTATAATAAAATCCTTGTTTTGTTTGAACCTTGTCTCCTTGCACTACTTGAGCAATCCCGCTGAAAGCTGTGTAGCCTCTCGTGACGTCACAGATGGTGGAGAATACAGGCACGCTCAAGCGTTAATAGTGCATGTCAGAGGAGGATACCGAAGGTTTGATCACCCAGTTTTCCAAGTTGGCCGTAGGCTCCCCGCCGACTGAAATGGAGGACATATTGAAAGCCCTTGTTGCTGGCCAGCACGCCCAGATGCAAGCAAACGTGGCTCTCTTGGAGGAGCAAAAGAAAGCCAACCTTCTGAAGGCAGAGGAATTGCAGTTGCAGAGACAGAGGGTTGTCCAAAATACCCGCCCAATAAAGGCAAGTGACTTTATATCTAAGATGGGAGCTACCGATGACATTGAGGCATACCTGCATGCATTTGAGGCCACGGCCACTAGGGAAGCCTGGCCCAAGCAACAGTGGGTTGGTCTGTTAGCCCCCTTTCTAACCGGGGAATCGCTGAATGCTGTCCGGGACATGGGCCCTGACCAGGTTACTGACTATGATGCCCTGAAGTCTGAGATCCTCAGCAGATATGGACTCACAAAGTTTGGTATGGCCCAGCGCTTTCACAGCTGGACCTTCCAACCAGACCAACCTCCTCGGGCGCAGATGCATGAACTTGTCCGAATCGCAAGGAAATGGCTGGATCCGCAGAGGAATACAGCAGCGGCGGTGGTGGAGGCCGTTGTGGTGGATCGTTACCTACGCGCCCCTGCCTTATGAGGCAAAACGGTTCATCAGTCAACAGGACTTGACCACGGCTGATCTGACCGTGGAAGCTGTGGAAAAGTACCAGGCCACAGCGGAGATGCTGAATGCTTCCCGAAAAGACCCCAGGAGTGCGGCCCCACCACAAATGGGAAGAACCCGTCCAAAGGACCCCAAGGTCTCGAACCCAGCCACGTCAGGACTTATCCCGGCTCCAGGGGGAGCCAGAAACCAGGCGGGTCCAAGAAGAGTACACCAGGAGGGGGAAACTCGACAGTGTTACCGGTGTGGGGAGATGGGACATATCTCCTGGCAGTGTGGGAAACCAGCCGATGAACCTATGCCCACTGCGGAGTCCGCCAGCTCAGCACCCACACACCGTTTTGCCTCGCTCTTGGGAGTCGTAGATGGCGGCCCAGATCGACCCCCCCACCTGCCCGGTAACTGTGAATCACCATGATGTGGAGGCCTTACTGGATTCTGGTAGCCGGGCCACCCTGGTGCGTAAGGATTTGGTGGGCCCAACGTGTCTGACCCCGGGGAAAGTCCTCCCAGTTTCCTGTGTCCATGGGGACACCAGAGAATACCCCATTACTGAACTTACAATGACCAGCACACGGGGAACCATACACACGACGGCGGGGGTGGTTGATTCCCTCCCCGTCCCTGTCCTAATTGGACGAGACTGCCCAGCCTTTTACCCACTCTGGAGAGAGTCTCAGGAGAGGATAACCCGAGTACCTCGGAAACGGAGAGGCAAGACTCATCCTGGGAAGGCTCCGGTGCAATCCTCCGAATTACTCACTCCCGCCCGGGCTCTGATAGGGATGGCAGGTGCCCAGACCGACACAGAGACGGAGCTACAGAATCTGGACAAAGAACTGTCTGGTCTGAAGGGGACCGCTGAGAGGTATCGTTTGTTAAAGCAACAGTTAGACATGAAGACAGAAGAGTTAGATATCCTCCAGGCTAAACTCCAACAGAGCTCCTTCCATAAGCAACAGGGGGGAGCTGGAGAGGCTGCGCAGGACCATCGAGGAGTGTGAGGAGACCCTGCGCAGTAGTAAGGAGGTCCAGAAGAAGGCAGAGGAGAAGTACAAGGTGTTGGAGAACAAGATGAAGAATGCGGAGGCAGAGAGAGAGAAGGAACTGAAAGCTGCTCAACAGAAGCTAAACTCTGCTAAAACCAAGGCTGATGCGTTCAGTAAGAAACTCAAGGAGAGACAACAGGAGGCTGAGTCCCTGGTCCTAGAGGTGGAGGAGTTGAAGAGAGAGCAGGCTGGCAAGCACCACGGCAATGCGGACGCCCTCTCCCGGCGTGATGCCTTCTTCGCTGCCTTTACCCCGACGAGGACGTCGGTCCCGAGGAGGGGGATGTGTGATGTCACGAGAGGCTGTGTCCTGGAGGGACGTTACATCCCCCTGAGGTGGCTGCAAACCCAGACAGCTATGGCTCCATCTGCTGGTATGGTCGGGAACTCCACCCCTCTATGGCCAATCTTCCCACGCAGCTGAAACAAATGAGGAGCTGATGAGCTGAAGGTTTGGGAAGGGAAGAGACACACTGAGGGAGTGTGGGGGGTGAAGAGACACAGTCTCCAACCTGGGCTCTCTGGAGGACAAGAGTGCTGCACGTCCACTTCCATGAGGAATATAAGGATTTGGAGATACTTACCTTTGGGAAATACTCACCTTTGGATATATGCACCTGTGGAAATACGTGAGAGACATTTGGAAGGACTTTTTGCTGGGTTGGCCACTAGCTGCAACGTGGACTACAGTAAGGCTGGGGAAAAGTTATCGGAGCGAGTGAGAATTATGATTTTGGATGTGGAAGAGACATCCCTGAACTGTTAACCCTTAAAGAGCCACAAGAGAACAGAATTTGGTTATATTTTCGTTAATTTCCCAAGACCTATAATAAAATCCTTGTTTTGTTTGAACCTTGTCTCCTTGCACTACTTGAGCAATCCCGCTGAAAGCTGTGTAGCCTCTCGTGACGTCACAATATATATGTATGTGTTTATGTATATATGTATAAATGTGTATGTATGTGTATGTGCATGTATGTATATGTGTATATACACTGCTCAAAAAAATAAAGGGAACACTAAAATAACACATCCTAGATCTGAATGAATGAAATCATCTTATTAAAAACGTTTTTCTTTACATAGTTGAATGTGCTGACAACAAAATCACACAAAAATTATCAATGGAAATCAAATGTATCAACCCATGGAGGTCTGGATTTGGAGTCACCCTCAAAATTAAAGTGGAAAACCACACTACAGGCTGATCCAACTTTGATGTAATGTCCTTAAAACAAGTCAAAATTAGGCTCAGTAGTGTGTGTGGCCTCCACGTGCCTGTATGACCTCCCTACAACGCCTGGGCATGCTCAAGATGAGGTGGCGGATGGTCTCCTGAGGGATCTCCTCCCAGACCTGGACTAAAGCATCCGCCAACTCCTGGACGGTCTGTGGTGCAACGTGGCGTTGGTGGATGGAGCAAGACATGATGTCCCAGATGTGCTCAATTGGATTCAGGTCTGGGGAACGGTCGGGCCAGTCCATAGCATCAATGCCTTCCTCTTGCAGGAACTGCTGACACACTCCAGCCACATGAGGTCTAGCATTGTCTTGCATTAGGAGGAACCCAGGGCCAACCGCACCAGCATGTGGTCTCACAAGGGGTCTGAGGATCTCATCTCTGTACCTAATGGCAGTCAGGCTACCTCTGGCGAGCACATGGAGAGCTGTGCGGCCCCCCAAAGAAATGCCACCCCACACCATGACTGACCCACCGCCAAACCGGTCATGCTGGAGGATGTTGCAGGCAGCAGAACGTTCTCCACGGCGTCTCCAGACTCTGTCACGTCTGTCACATGTGCTCAGTGTGAACCTGCTCTCATCTGTGAAGAGCACAGGGCGCCAGTGGCGAATTTGCCAATCTTGGTGTTCTCTGGCAAATGCCAAATGTCCTGCACGGTGTTGGGCTGTAAGCACAACCCCCACCTGTGGACGTCGGGCCCTCATACCACCCTCATGGAGTCTGTTTCTGACCGTTTGAGCAGACACACTGCTGGATGTCATTTTGCAGGGCTCTGGCAGTGCTACTCCTTCCACAAAGGCGGAGGTAGCAGTCCTGCTGCTGGGTTGTTGCCCTCCTACGGCCTCCTCCACGTCTCCTGATGTACTGGCCTGTCTACTGGTAGCGCCTCAATGCTCTGGACACTACGCTGACAGACACAGTAAACCTTCTTGCCACAGCTCGCATTGATGTGCCATCCTGGATGAGCTGCACTACCTGAGCCACTTGTGTGGGTTGTAGACTCCGTCTCATGCTACCACTAGAGTGAAAGCACCGCCAGCATTCAAAAGTGACCAAAACATCAGCCAGGAAGCATAGGAACTGAGAAGTGGTCTGTGGTCACCACCTGCAAAACCAGTCCTTTATTGGGGGTGTCTTGCTAATTGCCTATAAATTCCACCTGTTGTCTATTCCATTTGCACAACAGCATGTGAAATTTATTGTCAATCAGTGTTGCTTCCTAAGTGGACAGTTTGATTTCACAGAAGTGTGATTGACTTGGAGTTACATTGTGTTGTTTAAGTGTTCCCTTTATTTTTTTGAGCAGTGTATATACAGTTGAAGTCGGAAGTTTACATACACTTAGGTTGGAGTCATTAAAACTCCAACCTAAGTATAAATAAAATGCAAATTAATTAATTAAAAATCATACAATGTGATTTTCTGGATTTTTTTTTTTGATTCCGTCTCTCACAGTTGAAGTGTACCTATGATAAAAATTACAGACCACTACATGCTTTGTAAGTAGGAAAACCTGCAAAATCGGCAGTGTATCAAATACTTGTTCTCCCCACTGTATATACAGTGGGGAAAAAATTTATTTAGTCAGCCACCAATTGTGCAAGTTCTCCCACTTAAAAAGATGAGAGAGGCCTGTAATTTTCATCATAGGTACACGTCAACTATGACAGACAAATTGAGAATTTTTTTCTCCAGAAAATCACATTGTAGGATTTTTAATGAATTTATTTGCAAATTATGGTGGAAAATAAGTATTTGGTCACCTACAAACAAGCAAGATTTCTGGCTCTCACAGACCTGTAACTTCTTCTTTAAGAGGCTCCTCTGTCCTCCACTCGTTACCTGTATTAATGGCACCTGTTTGAACTTGTTATCAGTATAAAAGACACCTGTCCACAACCTCAAACAGTCACACTCCAAACTCCACTATGGCCAAGACCAAAGAGCTGTCAAAGGACACCAGAAACAAAATTGTAGACCTGCACCAGGCTGGGAAGACTGAATCTGCAATAGGTAAGCAGCTTGGTTTGAAGAAATCAACTGTGGGAGCAATTATTAGGGAATGGAAGACATACAAGACCACTGATAATCTCCCTCGATCTGGGGCTCCACGCAAGATCTCACCCCGTGGGGTCAAAATGATCACAAGAACGGTGAGCAAAAATCCCAGAACCACACGGGGGGACCTAGTGAATGACCTGCAGAGAGCTGGGACCAAAGTAACAAAGCCTACCATCAGTAACACACTACGCCGCCAGGGACTCAAATCCTGCAGTGCCAGACGTGTCCACCTGCTTAAGCCAGTACATGTCCAGGCCCGTCTGAAGTTTGCTAGAGTGCATTTGGATGATCCAGAAGAGGATTGGGAGAATGTCATATGTCATATGGTCAGATGAAACCAAAATAGATCTTGTCGTGTTTGGAGGACAAAGAATGCTGAGTTGCATCCAAAGAACACCATACCTACTGTGAAGCATGGGGGTGGAAACATCATGCTTTGGGGCTGTTTTTCTGCAAAGGGACCAGGACGACTGATCCGTGTAAAGGAAATAATTAATGGGGCCATGTATCATGTGATTTTGAGTGAAAACCTCCTTCCATCAGCAAGGGCATTGAAGATGAAACGTGGCTGGGTCTTTCAGCATGACAATGATCCCAAACACACCGCCCGGGCAACAAAGGAGTGGCTTCGTAAGAAGCATTTCAAGGTCCTGGAGTGGCCTAGCCAGTCCTGGAGTGGCCTCCAGATCTCAACCCCATAGAAAATCTTTGGAGGGAGTTGAAAGTCCGTGTTGCCCAGCGACAGCCCCAAAACATCACTGCTCTAGAGGAGATCTGCATGGAGGAATGGGCCAAAATACCAGCAACAGTGTGTGAAAACCTTGTGAAGACTTACAGAAAACGTTTGACCTGTGTCATTGCCAACAAAGGGTATATAACAAAGTATTGAGAAACTTTTGTTATTGACCAAATACTTATTTTCCACCATAATTTGCAAATAAATTCATTAAAAATCCTACAGTGTGATTTTCTGGAATTTTTTTCCTCATTTTGTCTGTCATAGTTGACGTGTACCTATGATGAAAATTACAGGCCTCTCTCATCTTTTTAAGTGGGAGAACTTGCACAATTGGTGGCTGACTAAATACTTTTTTTCCCCACTGTATATATATATCACTTTTTGGGTTACTACATGATTCCATATGTGTTATTTCATAGTTTTGATGTCTTCACTATTATTCTACAATGTAGAAAATAGTCAAAATATAGAAAATCCCTTGAATGAGTAGGTGTGTCCAAAGTTTTGACTGGTACTGTATGTATTTGATTGTGTGATAAGTTGCTCTGTGTTCTACACTTATCTCTCTCTCCTTCATGCTATGCTAATGTAACATGAAATTAGGCCACATGTTCGTGCTATGAAGACGTTCTGCATCCGAAATGGCACCCTATTCCCTATATACTTCCCTACTTTTGACCGGAACCCAATTGGCCCTGGTCAAAAGTAGTGCACTAAATAGGGAATAGGGTGTCATTTGGGACTCAACATTTGCATCAGCCCGTTGCTTTCATCTCCATTTTGTATTCTAATTAGTCTCTTTGCCCAATAATTCATGCGGTGAAGATTCTGTAGTAATTTGCTTATTAAATGGTTCAATCTTTACATTATGATACACAAAAGGGAATAGTTAACATCCATGTCTCTTTTTATCCTCCTTTTCATTGTGAATCCTGATGTTGAAAATTCTGTAATGACTGCGATCAATGGAACATTATAAACTGGGTTCGAGCCCTGAATGCTGATTGGCTGACAGCTGTGATATATCAGACCTTAAACCATGGGTATGACAAAACATGTATTTTTACTGCTCTAATTACGTTGGTAACCAGTTTATAATAGCAATAAGGCACCTCAGGGTTTGTGATATATGGCCAATATACCACGGCTAAGGGCTGTATCCAGGTACTCCGCTTTGCGTCGTACATAAGAACAGCCCTTAGCCGTGGTATATTGGCCATATACTACACCCCCTCGTGCCTTATTGCTTAATTACAGTCTGTAGCGTAAGGAAATATGCTTTTATCAGTTCTTCTCATAGGAATAATTCAGTAATTCGTCAGAGCTCACATCGGTGTTGATACATAGAGCTGATACACACAGAATTAACATGCATAATCCATACTGTAGGATTATAAAGGCTACACTAGGACTGCATCCCAAGTGGCACTCTATGCCCTTATAGTGAACTAGGGGCTCAATTCAATCCGTAGCGCTGAACATTTACATTTTAACAGGTAATTTCCGATTGAGCCGACATACAGGTAACTGCCAAAATAATGGAAACACTTGAGTAAATGAGGAATACAAAGTATATTAAAGGCAGGTGCTTCCACACAGGTGCGGTTGCTAAATTAATTAAGCAATTAACATCCCATCATGCTTAGGTTCATGTATACAAATGCTGGGCAGGCCATTATTTTGGCCATTATTTTGGCTACCATGGCTATGCCCCCACAGGATGACAATAACCCCATCCACAGGGCACGTGTGGTCACTGAATGGTTTGATAAGCATGAAAAAGATGTAAACCATATGCTATGACTGTCTCAGTCACCAGATTTCAACCCAATTGAACTCTTCTCGTGGAAGAATGGTGTCACATCCCTCCGATAAAGTTCCTTGTAGAATCTATGCCAAGGTGCATTTAAACTGTTCTGGCTCATGCTGGCCCAACACCCTATTAAGACACTTTATGTTGGTGTTTCCTTTATTTTGGTAGTTACCTGTATGCAGTGTTTACCATGAATGCAGTCTCCGCAAATGTAAGAACATTGCCTTTAAATTTCTATCACATTGTAGTGCGGTTCTTCAGTGTTACAGATGGAATCGAGCCCTAGGATTCCCGCAGTGACTTTACTATTTTTACATGTAAAACCCCCATCCTCCATCTTCTTTCTAACCGTCCCTGTTAGCTGCTTTACTATACGTCCTCTTATAAAACTTTTTACAGGTCCATCTAGGTCCGTCCTTCTCCCTCTCCAGGTTTATTTACTCCTATAAGCTGCTAAAGCCTTCCATTGACCTTGGCTGGCGCTACCGTTGTACTCTCTACACAGTCCTGAGTGGTCATGCCGAGGTTCCCAGTGCTGTTTGAGCTGAAGGCCATGTTGTCTGCCCTCTGCTGAGTGGGGTCAATCATGGCCTGGCTAGCTTACTCAACTCTCCTATAACGGAGACACTAGGGCTGTGGGTAAAGGTTTTAACTCTCTAAAGAGAGACAGAGTGGGTTTGGCATCCATTAAAACACACAGATATACACAGAGGCTAGACAAATATAACAGTATATACAGTAAGACAGATGATTATCAACTTGCTCTGCCTACCCTCGCCAGGTTCAGACAATAGAATGAGAGAGAAAGAGACGCAGAGGGACAGAGAGAGAGAGAGAGAGAGAGAGAGAGAGAGAGAGAGAGAGAGAGAGAGAGAGAGAGAGAGAGAGAGAGAGAGAGAGAGAGAGAGACAGAGAGAGAGAGAGACAGAGAGAGAGAGACAGAGACAAGATGAGAGAGCGAATGATAAATTGAAAGAGGGAGAATGAGAGCCAGAGTATTGGCGAGAGAGAACATGCCGTGTACCTGTCCTGTAGATTTATGGAGAGGAAAGGTGTGCTGGAGGTGGAAACACTCTGGGCAGACAGCAAACTCCCTGCCGTGTGTTTAAACTAGATCATACTGGATAGAGACACCACTAGAATAACCAAACCTGAGAATAACACCAACTCCAGTGAATATAGGTAGGAATACTGAATACGTGGCGAATGAATACAACTGAAGGGAATAGGAAACTAAATCAGGAAATTATGTTTTTTTATTTATTTATTTATTGCTTTGGTACTATTTTCACAAGTATGTGGTAAAACTCTTAGTACAAAACTCAAAACAGATCATCAAAAAGGCTGTTGTTGTTTTTTTGCTCTAAGCACATTTTCAATTGACTAAGTACAACACACAAAATCACACAGTAACTTTTTCACCAAACCTAATCAGTGTTTCATCTAGAAATACACTATATATACAGAAGTATGTGGACACCCCTTTTAAATTAGTGGATTTGGCTATTTAAGCCACACCCATTGCTGACAGGTGTATAACATCGAGCACGCAGTCATGCCATCTCCATAGTCAAACATTGGCAGTAGAATGGCTTTACTGAAGAGCTCAGTGACTTTCAACGTGGCACCGTCATAGGATGCCACCTTTCCAATAAGTCAGTTCATCAAATTTCTGCCCTGCTAAATCTGCAGTAGTGCTGTTATTGTAAGTGGAAACATCTAGGAGCAACAATGGCTCAGCCGCGAAGTGGTAGGCCACAAAAGCTCACAGAACGGGACCGCCGAGTGCTGAAGCACGTAGCGAGTAAAAAATAATCTGTCCTCGGTTGCAATACTCACTACCGAGTTCCAAACTGCCTCTGGAAGCAACGTCAGATCAAGAACTGTTCGTCGGGAGCTTCATGAAATGGGTTTCCATGGCCGAGCAGCCACACACAAGCCTAAGATCACCATGCGCAATGTCAAGCGTCAGCTGGAGTGGTGTAAAGCTCGCCGCCATTGGATTCTGAAGCAGTGGAAACGCGTTCTCTAGAGTGTTGAACCACGCTTCACCATCTGGCAGTCTGATGGACAAATCTGGGTTTGGCGGATGCCAGGAGAACCCTACCTGCCCGAATGCATAGTGCCAACTGTAAAGTTTGGTGGAGGAGAAATAATGGTCTGGGGCTGTTTTTCATGGTTCGGGTTAGGCCCCTTAGTTCCAGTGAAGGGAAATCATAACGCCACAATGACATTCTAGACAATTCTGTGCTTCCAACTTTGTGACAACAGTTTGGGGAATGCCCTTTTCTGTTTCAGCATGACAATGTGCCCGTGCACAAAGCGAGGTCCATACAGAAATGGTTTATACTGTATTACTATTACTTTTTGATGCACATGCTACTTCACAATATTGGAACTGTACTGTAAAAATAACTAACCAGAATATATTTTTTATAGGGTGATGGTGCTTGATGCTGCTGTGAACCATCAAAAGTATATCTTTGTTGATGAAGCGGGCTTCAACCTGGCCAAAACTCGGCGCCGTGGGCGGAACCTCATTGGCCAACGGGCAACCTTCCAAGTGCCTGGACAACGTGGGGGAAACATCTCCATGTGTGCAGCTATCTCTGAAGATGGTGTGGTAGGACGTAGGCCATTACTTGGATCCTACAACGCTGCACACCTCATTGTGTTTCTCAATGAAATTGAGCAGGCCTGTCAAGGTGACGGGGTCACCTATGTCATTGTGTGGGGCAACGTCAGATTCCACCATGCAGAGGTGGTTCAGGCATGGTTTCGGGCCCATGGTTTCGGGCGGCAGGTAGCTTAGTGGTTAAGAGCGTTGTGCCAGTAACCGAAAGGTCGCTGGTTCTAATCCCCGAGCCCACTAGGTAAAAAATCTGTCGATGTGCCCTTGAGCAAGGCACTTAACCCTAATTGCTCCTGTAAGTCGCTCTGGATAAGAGCGTCTGCTAAATGACCAATTATTATTATTATTATTATCCCCGATTCGTGACCCTACAGTGCATTCAGAAAGTATTCTAAAATTGATTAAATTCATGTTTTCCATCATCAAGCTACACACAATACCCCATAATGACAAAGCAAAAACAGGTTTCTAGAAACAGGCTGTAACGTAACAAAATGTGGAAAAAGTCAAAGGGTCAGAATACTTTCCGAATGCACTGTATACCTGCCCCCATGCTCTCCTTTTCTCAACATTATTGAGGATTTTTTTTCAGCATGGAGATGGAAGGTGTACGATTGCCATCTACATGAGCGTGCAACCCTCGTTCGCCATGCCAAAAGGTTTTTCCCGCGGTGCATGAACAATGAGGACATTCACTGTGATGTGGATGAGAATTTACGGCCAAATGCTCAGACAGGCGTGATGCAAATTAATGCGTGATAAACAATATGTTTTATTTTCATTAATTTAATATGTTTAATTTAATTTCTTACATTTGATTACAGACAGTAGACCTGTGTTGCACTTATATCTGAACAATTGTACGTTTTTTTTTGCATGAATGATTGTAGAGAATGTCTTCATTAAGCACACCTTTGATTACACATTGGATAGATATTATGGAAATTATAGATTTTCTGTAAGTTTTGTTGGATAATGTAAGTGTATTGCCTAATGTGAAAACTGTGTAATCTACTGCAATTTAGAGTACTGTAGCATATTACTTTCAGCACTTCGAAGGGCAATTAAGATTTTTTCTTCAACGAGTCGGAGGTGAAGGATATCCTACAGACACCCGACAAGGCCCAAATCCCTGTCATTTGCATGAGAAAGAGACGGAGATATCGTGGACGTAGGTCGGGGTGCCTTGTAAGGATCCGACGGCGAGTGAGTAATCTGCCTCTTCCATCGATCTTATTAGCCAACGTACAATCATTTGAAAACAAAATGGACGACCTAAAATCAAGGATATCCTACCAATGGGACATTAAAAACTGTAATATCTTATGTTTCACTGAGTCGTGGCTGAACGACGACATGGATAACATACAGCTGGCGGGATATACGCTACATCGGCAGGATAGAACGGCTGACTCCGGTAAGACAAGGGGTGGCAGTCTGTGTATATTTGTAAACAACAGCTGGTGCATAAAATCTAATACTAAGGAAGTCTCAAGGTTTTGCTCGCCTGAGGTAGAGTATCTCATGATAAGCTGTAGACCACACTATTTACCAAGAGAGTTTTCTTCTATATTTTTCGTAGCTGTCTATTTACCACCACAAACCGATGCTGGCACTAAGATTGCACTCAATGAGCTGTATAAGGCCATAAGCAAACAGGAAAACGTTCATCCAGAGGCAACGCTCCTAGTGGCCAGGGACTTTAATGCAGGGAAACTTAAATCTGTTCTACCTAATTTCTACCAGCATGTTAAATGTGCAACCAGAGGGAAAAAACACCACCTTTACTCCACACACAGAGACGCGTACAAAGCTCTCCCTCGCCCTCCATTTGGCAAATCTGATATATATATCCTCCTGATTCCTGCTTATAAGCAAAAACTAAAGCAGGAAGCACCAGTGACTCGGTTAATAAGGAAGTGGTCAGATGATGCAGATGCTAAGCTACAGGATTGTTTTGCTAGCACAGACTGGAATATGTTCCGGGATTCTTCCGATGGCATTGAGGAGTACACCACATCAGTCACTGGCTTCATCAATAAGTGCATCGATGACGTCGTCCCCACAGTGACCGTATGTACATACCCCAACCAGAAGCCATGGATTACAGGCAACATCCGCACTGAGCTAAAGGGTAGAGCTGCCGCTTTCAAGGAGCGGGACTCTAACCCGGACGCTTATAAGAAATCCCGCTATGCCCTCCGACGAACCATCAAACAGGCAAAGAGTCAATACAGGACTAAGATTGAATCTTACTACACCGGCTCCGAAGATCGTCAGATGTGGCAGGGCTTGCAAACTATTACAGACTACAAAGGGAAGCACAGCCGCGAGCTGCCCAGTGACAAGAGCCTACCAGACAAGCTAATCACTTCTATGCTCGCTTCGAGGCAAGCAACACTGAAGCATGCATGAGAGCATCAGCTGTTCCGGATGACTTTGTGTTCACGCTCTCCGTAGCCGATGTGACTAAGACTTTTAAGCAGGTCAACATTCACAAGGCCGCAGGGCCAGACGCATTACCAGGACGTGTACTCCGAGCATGCGCTGACCAACTGGCAAGTGTCTTCACTGACATTTTCAACATGTCCCTGACTGAGTCTGTAATACCAACATGTTTCAAGCAGACCACCATAGTCCCTGTGCCATAGAACACTAAGGTAACCTGTCTAAATGACTACCAACCCGTAGCACTCACATCTGTAGTCATGAAGTGCTTTGAAAGGCTGGTCATGGCTCACATCAACACCATTATCCCAGAAACCCTAGACCCAGTCCAATTTGCATACCGCCCCAACAGATCCACAGATGATGCAATCTCTATTGCACTCCACCCTGCCCTTTCCCACCTGGACAAGAGGAACATCCCGCTGCAGCCCCCCTCCCCCTCCCAGGAACAGCCCACACACACACAGGATCAGCCCACACACACAAACAGAGAGAGAGAGAGAGAGAGAGAGAGAGACATTTGAAATGTATTTATTCTTTTGGAACTTTTGTGTAATGTTTAATGTTTAATGTTCATGTAAACATATGTTTCCCATGCCAATAAAGCCTCTTGAATTGAATTGAGAGAGAGAGAGGGGGGGGGGGCAGGAACTTTCCCCTGGACCCCTGCGGTGGTTGACTAACTGCTGGAGTCTTCAGAGATGTCTTTCCTTTTCTACTCTTTCCAGGGGAAAGCCAAAACTTCAGGTAGTGCAAAGCAGAACAGAGAAGATGAGCTGTTTTAGGTGAGAAAGAGCATATCCCGGTGATGATATCGGGATTCACATAATCCCATTCACATGTAGTCATGCATACTAACATTGTTCACATTGTGTGAGAACTTGTGATGCATGGATATTGTGCAAATGACTGTGTGTGAATGACAGGCTTTGAATATGTAAATATTTGAATAAGTGAATCAATTAATTCATACATAGTGGAGTAGAGGAAAGGAGTAAGTTATGCCCATCCCACTGCAGTATTACATTTAACATTTCTCCATGTGAAATTATTTATGCATGCATACTGTGTCGTGAGGTTCTGCCATGTCTGATTACATGTAAATACAACAGGCTCTCTTTCTCTTTTGCTCTCTCCACCATGCTCTGCTTCTTTTCTCCCTCCCTCTCTCTCTCTCTACCTCACTCTGCTTCTCTCACTCCATCACTGGTCCATTGTTGCTGCTGTGGGAACTGGCCTCTCTCTTTCTCTCCCTCCCTCCCTCTCTCTCCCTCCCTCCCTCCTTCTCTCCTTCATACTCTCCCCTCACTCCCTCTCTCTCTCCCCCATGCCTTTTAAAACCTTTTATATTCAAGAGAATTAAGCTTGAGATCTTATCAATAGATACTATAGGCTGGGCGTCGGTTGATAATTGTCCTTATCCATCAATGTGATAGGTAAACACTGGTTGATTGATTGATCATTCTAAGTCGATTCATCCACCGCAGCCTGAAAACATCCTGCAGAACGCACACACATACATACGCCAAGTGAGTGATCTCACTTCAGACCTGAAATGATAACTCCTTCAGCAGAGGAGGCACTCCTCAGAGTGTTGTGGGACTGGGAGAGAGCGAGAGAGAGAAAGAGAGAGGGAGGGAGGGAGGGAGAGAGAGGGGGAGGAGAGAGAGGGGGGAGAGAGATAGAGAGAGATAGAGAGAGAGAGGAGAGGAGGAGAAAGGGAGAGGAGGAGGAGACGCTAAAAAAATGTCAACTGCCACCTGTAGCCTAGAAGAAGGAGGCTGGCCGGTGCCCACAGATGATTGGGTCTATTAAAAGCATCCGGCTGTACCGCGCCTCCTTTTCCGCCTCCCAAATGGCACCCTATTCCTTACACAGCGCACTACTTTTGACCAGAGCCCTATGGACCCTGGTGAAAGTAGTGCACTATAAAGGGAATAGGGTGCCATTTGGGAAGCAGCCCTTGTCGTCCCCTGCCTGCCTGGGACCCAGTGATTGATCTCATCCGAAGCGTCCTTTTACCCTCTGTCACATTAATAACTGCCTCTCCTCCTCAGAGAGAGACTGACATACAGCGAGAGAGAGAGAGAGAGATGGAGGGGGAAAAGAGAGAGGGATAAGGAGAGGCGAGAGAGAGAAGGTGAGAGGAGTGTTAGAGAGAGGGGGTGAGAGAGAGAGAAAGAGAGAGAGAGAGAGAGAGAGAGAGAGAGAGAGTGTGAGAGAGCTAGAGAGAGAAAGAGAGTGAAAGCGAGAGAGAGCGAGAGAGAGCGAGAGAGAGAGAGAGAGAGAGAGAGAGAGAGAGAGAGAGAGCAGAGAATTAGAGAATTAAGGAGAGGCGAGAGAGAGGTGAGAGGAGTGTTAGCGAGAGGGGGTGAGAGAGAGAGAGAGAGAGAGAGAGGGGGGGTGAGAGAAGAGAGAAAGATAAATGAGAGAGAGGGGGGGAGAGAGAGGGGAGAAAGAGAAATGAGAGAGGAGAGAGAGAGGGGTTGAGATAGAAGGGAGATAGGGAGAGAGAGAAAAGGGAGGAAGAGAGAGCTGCAGGATACTCAAGGTTACAGCTCTTCACTCATTAGAAACCAAGCAGCCCTTAGCTGGGCTGCTTGGTGAGTCTTTCTACCGACAGGTTCAGGGCTCAGAGCAATCACTCCAGCAGCAGTGTGGCTACTGTCAATGCAATCATCACTCATTCACTACTGAATATGACATTCACATACAAATTGTCATATAACAATTATCTTTCTTCAACCCAAAACCCCATGTTTTCAGCTTCAGCTATCGCTGGCTTTCTAGCTCTGTTGGTTAAACAGAAGTCCAATCTGATGGTATAAACAGAGAGTCAGACACTGACAATGACTAGAGGGCTCCCTCTGGGCTATTTTGCTGAGGGATAATGTCTTCTGTCCCTTCAGGTTAACCTGCCTCACTGCCCCCTGCTAACTCCTTGTTCTACAGCCTAGCCAATCAGCACTCTCAGCAACAACCTATGGAGTCTGTGGAGGGAGAGAGAGAGAGGGATGGAGAGAGAGAGAGGGATGGAGAGAGAGAGAGAGAGAGAGAGAGAGGGTGAGAAAGCGAGGGAGAGAGGGTAGCAGCTGAGCACTAAGCAGGGGACCAGAAAATATAGGTTATTACATCCTCCATGCATGGCGACACACATGCACACACGCACACACACCGTGGCAGCCTCAATATGTGGTCACGGTTACATAACCCTTAGTTTCACACCCTTTCAGAAACGTCCTTTACTGGAACAGCAATACTCAGTGAGGGGAAGAGGAAGGAACACTGGAAATGGAACGAGACCTGCTTACCTCTTCATTGCCCACGGCTCAGGCAGTGAAGAGAAGATATTTTACACTTTACTGTAGAGGTTACTACTAGTACTGACTGAGTGGTATGGAAGGGGGGCACCTAACCTTGTGAATTGAAATGATCTCGTCTTGATTTACTGGTTTCTTGAGCGAGTGTAGGCTAGTTATAAGGCCAGATTTTTCTCCAATATGTTCAAACGTTCATAGATGACCAGCAGGGTCAAATAATAATCACAGTGGTTGTAGAGGTTGCAACAGGTCAGTACATCAGGAGTAAATGTCACTTGGCTTTTCATAGCCGGGCATTTAGAGGTTGAAATAGCAGGTGCGGTAGAGAGAGAGAGTTGAAAACAGCAGGTCTGGGACAAGGTAGCACATCCGGTGAACAGATCAGGGTTCCATAGCCGCAGGCAGAAGAGTGGAAACTGGAGCAGCAGCACAACCAGGTGGACTGGGGACAGCAAGGAGTCATCAGGCCAGGTAGTCCTGAGGCATGGCCCTAGGGCTCAGGTCCTCCAGGAGGGGAGGGAGAGAGGGAGAGAGAGAAAATTAGAGCGAGCATACTTAAATTCACACAGGACACCGGATAAGACAGGAGAATAACACCAGATGTAACAGACTGACCCTAGCCCCCCAGCACATAGACTATTGCAGCATAGATACTGGAGGCTGAGACGGGGGGGGGGTCGGGAGACACAATGGCTCCATCTGACAATACCCCCGGACAGGGCCAACCAGGCAGAATACAACCCCACCCACATTGCCAAAGCACAGCCCCCACACCACCAGAGGGATATCAACAGACCACCAACCTACTACCCTGAGACAAGGCTGAGTATAGCCCACAAAGATCTCCTCCACTGCACGAGACCGAGGGGGCGACAAACCGGACAGGAAGATCACGTCAGTGACTCAACCCACTCAAGTGATGCACCCCTCCTAGGGACGGCATGGAAAGCACCAGTAAGCCAGTGACTCAGCCCCCGTAATAGGGTCAGAGGCAGAGAATCGGACCAAATCTGAGAAATAGGACGGCGCAAGCCCATGTAATGCTTTGTAGCTTAGCAGTAAAACCTTGAAATCAGCCCTAGCCTTAACAGGAAGCCAGTGTAGCGAGGCTAGCACTGGAGTAATATGATCACATGTTTTGGTTCTAGTCAAGATTCTAGCAGCCGTGTTTAGCACTAACTGAAGTTGATTTAGTGCTTTATCCGGGTAGCCAGAGAGTAGAGCATTGCAGTAGTCTAATCTAGAAGTGACAAAAGCATGTATTAGCTTTTCTGCATCATTTTTGGACAAAACTTTTCTGATTTTTGCGATGTTACGAAGATGGAAAAAAGCTGTCCTTTAAATATTCTTGATACGTTCGTCAAATAAGAGATCAGGGTCCAGAGAAACGCGGAGGTCCTTCACAGTTTTTCTTTAGATGACTGTACAACCATCAAGATTAATTGTCAGATCCAACAGAATATCTCTTTGTTTCTTGGGACCTAGAAATAGCATCTCTGTTTTGTCCGAGTTTAAAAGTAAAACATTTGCTGCCATCCACTTCCTTATGTCTGAAACACATGCTTCCAGGGTAGGCAATTTTGGGGCTTCACCATGTTTCATCGAAATGTAGAGCTGTGTGTCGTCCGCATAGCAATGAAAGTTAACATTGTGTTTCCGAATGACATCACCAAGAGGTAAAATACATAGTGAAAACAATAGAGGTCCTAAAACGGAACCTTGAGGAACACCGAAACTTACAATTGATTTGTAAGAGGACAAACCATCCACAGAGACGAACTGGTATCTTTCCGACAGATAAGATCTAAATCAGGCAAGAACTTGTCCGTGTAGACCAATTAAGGTTTCCAATCTCTCCAAAACAATGTGGTGATCGATGGTGTCAAAAGCAGCACTAAGGTCTAGGAGCACGAGGACAGATGCAGAGCCTTGGTCTGACGCCATTAAAAGGTAATTTACCACCATCACGAGTGCGGTCTCAGTGCTATGATGGGGTCTAAAACCAGACTGAAGCATTTCGTATACATTCATTGTCTTCAGGAACGCAGTGAGTTGCTGCACAACAGCTTTTTCCAAAAATGTTGAGAGGAATGGGAGATTCGATATAGGCCGATAGTTTTTTACATTTTCTGGGTCAAGGTTTGGCTTTTTCAAGAGAGGCTTTATTACTGCCACTTTTAGTGAGTTTGGTACACATCCAGTGGATAGGTAGCCATTTATTATGTTCAACATAGGAGGGCCAAGCACAGGAAGTAGCTCTTTCAGTAGTTTAGTTGGAATAGGGTCCAGTATGCAGCTTGAAGGTTTAGAGGCCATGACTATTTTCATGAATGTGTCAAGAGATATAAGATTAAAAAACTTGAGTGTCTCCATTGATCCTAGGTCCTGGCAGTTTTGTGCAGACTCAGGACAGCTGAGCTTTGGAGAAATACGCTGATTCAAAGAGGAATCCGTCATTTGCTTTCTAATGATCATGATCTTTTCGTCGAAGAAGTTCATGAATTCATCACTGCTGAAGTGAAAGGCATCCTCTCTTGGGGGAATGCTGCTTTTTAGTTAGCTTTGCGACAGTATCAAATATACATTTTGGATTGTTCTTATTCTCTTCAATTAGGTTGGAAAAATAGGATGATCGAGCAGCAGTGAGGGCTCTTCGATATTGCTCTGTACTTTCTTTCCAAGCTAGTAGGAAGACTTCCAGTTTGGTGGAGCGCCATTTCCGTTCCAATTTTCTGGAGGCTTGCTTCAGGGCTTGGGTATTTTCTGTATATCAGGGAGCTAGTTTCTTGTGACAAATGTTTTTTGTTTTTAGAGGTGCGACTGCATCTAAGGTATTACGCAAGGTTAAATTTAGATCCTCAGTTAGGTTTTAACGGATTTTTGTACTCCAACGTCCTTGAGTAGGTGGAGGGAGTCTGGAAGGGCCTCTAGGAATCTTTGGGTTGTCCGAGAATGTATAGCACGGCTTTTGATGGTCCTTGGTTGGGGTCTGAGCAGATTATTTGTTACAATTGCAAACGTAATAAGATGGTGGTCCGATAGTCCAGGGTTATGAGGAAAAACATTTAGATCCACAATATTTATTCCACGGGACAATACTAGATCCAGGGTTTGACTGTGGCAATGAGTAGGTCCGAGACATGTTGGACAAAACCCACTGAGTAGATGATGGCTCCGAAAGCCTTTTGGAATAGGTCTGTAGACTTTTCCATGTGAATATTAAAGTCACCAAAAATTTGAATATTATCTGCCATGACTACAAGGTCCGATAGGAATTCAGGGAACTCGGTGAGGAACTCTGTATACGGCCCAGGAGGCCTGTAAACAGTAGCTATAAAAAGTGATTGAGTAGGCTGCATAGATTTCATGACTAGAAGCTCAAAAGACGAAAACGCAGTCAGTTTTGGGGGGGTAAATTGACATTTGCTATCGTAAAGGTTAGCAACACCTCCGCCTTTGCGGGATGCGCAGGGGATATGGTCACTAGTGTAACCAGGAGGAGAGGCCTCATTTAACACAGTAAATTCATCAGGCTTAAGCCATGTTTCAGTCAGGCCAATCACATCAAGATTATGATCAGTGATTAGTTCATTGACCATAACTGCCTTGGAAGTGAGGGATCTAACATTAAGTAGCCCTATTTTGAGATGTGAGATATCACAATCTCTTTAAAAAATGACAGGAATGGAGTAGGTCTTTATTCCAGTGAGATTGATAAGGCAAACACCGCCATGTTTAGTTTTGCTCAACCTAGATCGAGACACAGACACGGTCTCAATGGGGATAGCTGAGCTGACTACACTGACTGTGCTAGTGTCAGACTCCACTAAGCTGGCAGGCTGGTTAAAAGCCTGCTGCCTGGCCTGCACCCTATCTCATTGTGGAGCTAGAGAAGTTAGAGCCCTGTCTATGTTGGTAGATAAGATGAGAGCACCCCTCCAGCTAGGATGGAGTCCGTCACTCCTCAGTAGGCCAGGCTTGGTCCTGTTTGTGGGTGAGTCCCAGAAAGAGGGCCAATTATCTACAAATTCTATATTTTGGGAGGGGCAGAAAACAGTTTTCAACCAGCGATTGAGTTGTGAGACTCTGCTGTAGAGCTCATCACTCGCCCTAACTGGGAGGGGGCCAGAGACAATTACTCGATGCCGACACATCTTTCTAGCTAATTTACACGTTGAAACTATGTTGCTCTTGGTGACCTCTGACTGTTTCATCCTAACAGCGTTGGTGCCGACGTGGATAACAATATCCCTATACTCTCTACACTCGCCAGTTTTTTCCTTAGCCAGCACCATTTTAAGATTAGCCTTTACGTCGTTAGCCCTGCCCCTTGGTAAACAGTGTATGATCGCTGGATTATTCTTTTTAAATCTAATATTGCGGGTAATGGAGTCGCCAATGACTAGGGTTTTCAATTTGTCAGAGCTAATGGTGGGGGGTTATTTCATTCATGCTCGTACTCAACAAGACTGAATTATGCAGAATGCACAGATACATTTATACAATCTTTGTTTTTTGTTATTATCTTGCTTGCCCTTTTCGGTACCCTATCCAGTGCAGCTTGCTGCTTCTTTGTGCAGCCCACCAGCAACACACTGGCATACTCTAGGCGGTGGTGTAGAGTTCCACAAGGTCATCAGTGGGAAGGCCATTTCTTGCCATCACAAGCTAGATTTTCATCCAATTGGCGACAGATTTTCATGCGAATATTCAAAAATCTGCATGAAAAGAATATGTGTATTTTCCAGCCAGAGATGTGTTTCCATCAAACTGACTTGTTGCGGATAAAAGGCTGTGTGTGATGACGTAGTGCACATTAAAATACATTTTGCGGTTAAATTCCCATGTACCGATTAAAAATCTAATTTAAATGGATTTCCATCGCATTTTCAACTCTACTGATGGTTTTCTCACAAAAAAATGGCATTACATTGTGAGTGAGCCCACTCTGGTATTTATTGGAAAGGAGCATCAAGCTCATCACCTTGCACTTACACCAACCTGTAAAGTTCACCATCATTTATTTCATCTGTAGCCTAATAAACTGCATGTTTTCCCGACGAGTCATAGTGGGAGGACCACACACCATATCATACGCCATATCATCGCGTGACTCCAAGTCCACTTCGATATGATGGTTATTATATCAATATTTGTGCATTAAAGCGTTTCCAGCAACATTTCTCACATTATTAATTTTACTGACACATTTTTTATCCGACATATACTGTATTTTACTCGCATAAAAAGGTTGGATGGAAACTTGGTTATTCTCAGGAAATGGAGACGCTTTGAAGCCTTTTTCACTGCCTGGTCAATGTGTTGGTCCCCACTGAGTTGGTTGTCCAAGTGGAAGCCAAGGTATTTTGTGCTTGTTACAACTGGAACAGTCCACCCAGGATTAGTGGAGCTGGTTCGGGAGCTCACCCAAAACACGGGGGCCTCTCAGGGGTGTGTGCTTAGTCCCCTCCTGTACTCCCTGTTCACCCACGACTGCATGGCCGCATACGACTGCAACACCATCATTAAGTTTGCAGACGACACGATGGTGGTAGGCCTGATCACCGACGACAAGAGGGAGGAAGTCAGAGACCTGGCAATGTGGTGCCAGGACAACAACCTCTCCCTCAACGTCACGAAGACAAAGGAGCTGATCGTGGACTACAGGAAACGGAGGGCCAAGCACGGCACCATTCACATCGATGGGACTGTAGTGGAGCGTGTCGAGAGCTTCAAGTTCCTTGGTGTCCACATCACTAAGGATCTACCATGGTCCAAACACACCGACACAGTCATGAAGAGGGCACGACAATGCCTCTTCCCCCTCAGGGGACTGAAAAGATTTGGCATGGGCCCTCAGATCCTCAAAAGGTTCAACAGCTGCACCATTAATGTCACGATCGTCAGGGAGAGACCAAGGCGCAGCGTTGAATGCGAACATTATATATTTATTTAGAATGATCACACGATCAAAACAACAACGATAACGTGACGTCTACAGTATAACACAAACCAAATCAGAACAAGAAACCACAAACACAAAGTGAAAGACAGACAGTTAAATATGGCTCCCAATCAGAGACAACCAGCTGACACTCGTTGCCTCTGATTGGGAGTCACTCAGGCCAACATAGATAGACAACGACTAGAACCTAAACAAAATAAACACCCTGGCTCAACATACGAGAGTCCCCAGAGCCAGGGCGTGACAATTAAGAACAAATATTCTCTGCATTGAACCTTTTTGCACACGTTTTGACTCATCACATACGCTGCTGCTATTGTTTATTATGTGTCATTTTATTCCTAGTTATATGTACATATCTACCTCAATGACCTCTTACCCCTGCACATCGACTCTGTACTGGTACCCCTTGTATAAAGCCAAGTTATCGTTACTCATTGTGTATCTATTACTACTTTTATTATTACGTTTTTTACTTTTATATTATTTCTCAATTTTCTTGCTTTCTGCATTGTTGGGAAGGGCCCGTAAGTAAGCATTTCACTGTTACTCCACAGCTGTTGTTTACGAAGCATGTGACAAATACAATTGGATTTGATTTGATTTAGGTTAAAAGTTGGGTAAAAAAAAATACAATGACTTTTTGCTAATCTAATCAGTTTTACACGTTGATTCAACGTCATCAAATACATTTTTGGGGTTGAGAGGAAGTATAAACTTTGTTGATTCAACCAGTTTTTGCCCACTGCCCAGTGGGTTCTTTCCATTAAGAAGCATGTTGTTCCTCCAGTTGGTTAGTCTCCTCTTCCATTGAGGTGCCATTTTTAATGTTTGCTAGCCTAATAGCAAGGGACAGCCCAATGTTGTCGGTGTAGCCAGTGTCCAGTGTGTCCTCATATATGTCTCTCCGAGTGGACATGTGGAGCTGGAAGAAGTAAGGTGAGACAACCCCACCCTGTGGGACCCCAGTTGTTATGTCTGTCCATGAGCTGTACATTTGCCATCACCCTCTGTGTTCTCCCTGTTGTGTAGCTGTGAAGCCAGGTGAGTAGCCTTGGACACAGACCCAGACTGGCCAGATGCTGGAGGAGTTTAGCATGGTCGACATGATCAAAAGCCTTTGACATGTCTGCCAGCCAGACCTGGACCATTGTGGGTTGCTTTGAGTCTGTTTCTGTAAGCCAGGTGTGTGTGGCTCTGACCAGTGCATTTGTTGAGCTGTGTTTAGGCAAGTATGCATACTGTTCTTTGCATTCCCCTAGAGCAACTGGCATGACCTTCTTGACAATGAGCCTTTCCTGGACTTTGCCCAGACATGATGTCAGAGAGATTGGTCTCCAATCACTTTTGTCTCCAGGACTGGAGTCTGGGGACCTTAAGAATAATCTAGACCAAATGCTTTCTTTGGACTGTCTTGGAAGAGCTTGTTTCATTTTAGATTTTTTCTTAATTTTGTAGGTGGTAGATCAGCATTAATATTGCAGATAGATTGTGGCTTCCATCAATGTAATTGTCTGCATCATTTCCAACCCCCCATATATATATTTTTGTAAATATACACTACCAGTCAAATGTTTAGACACACCTACTCATTCAAGTTTTTTTTTTTTTTTTTTTACTATTTTTTACATTGTAGAATAATAGTGAATACATCAAAACTATGAAATAACACACATGGAATCATGTAGTAACCAAATAAGTGTTAAACAAATTAAAATATATTTTCAATTTGAGATTCTTCAAATAGCCACCCTTTGCCTTGATGACAGCTTTGCACACTCTTGGCATTCTCTCAACCAGCTGCATGAGGTAGTCACCTGGAATGCATTTCAATTAACAGATGTGCCTTCTTAAAAGTTAATTTGTGGAATTTATTTTCTTCTTACATTTTACATTTTAGTCATTTAGCAGACGCTCTTTTCCAGAGCGACTTACATTTTCATACTTAATGTGTTTGAGCCAATCAGTTGTGTTGTGACAAGGTAGGGGGGTATACAGAAGATAGCCCTATCTGGTAAAAGACAAAGTCCATATTATGGCAAGAACAGCTCAAATAAGCAAAGAGAAATGACAATCCATCATTACTTTAAGACATGAAGGTCAGTCAATATGGAACATTTCAAGAACTTTTAAAGTTTCTTCAAGTGCAGTCGCAAAAACCATCAAGGGCTATGATGAAACTGGCTCTAATGAGGAACGCCACAGGAAAGTAAGACCCAGAGTTACCTCTGCTGCAGAGGATAAGTTCATTACAGTTACCAGCCTCAGAAATTGCAGCCCAAATAAATTCTTCACAGAGTTCAAGTCACAGACACATCTCAACATCAACTGTTCAGAGGACTCAAAGATTCAAGCCACCCTAGTCATAGACTGTTCTCTCTGCTACGGCACGGCAAGAGGTACCGGAGCGCCAAGTCTAGGTCCAAAAGGCTTCTCAACAGCTTCTACCCCCAAGCCATAAGACTCCTGAACAGCTAATCATGGCTACCCAGACTATTTGCACTGCCCCCCCCCCCCCACGCTGCTGCTACTCTGTTTACTATTTATGCATAGTCACTTTAACTCTACCCACATGTACATATGACCTCAATTACCTCGACTAGCCAGTGCCTCCGCACATTGACCCTGTACCGGTACCCCCCTGTATATAGCCTCCCTACTGCTATTTTATTTTACTGCTGCTCTTTAGCTATTTGCTTTTATTTTTTATTTATCTTAATTAACACTTTTTTATTTTACATTTTCTTTAAAAAACTGCATTGTTGGTTAAGGGCTTGTAAGTACAGTGAGGGAAAAATGTCCATTGTCCATTGCTCGTGTTTCTTGGCCCAAGCAGGTCTCTTCTTATTATTGGTGTCCTTTAGTAGTGGTTTCTTTGGAGCAATTCTACCATGAAGGCCTGATTCACACAGACAAATCAAATCAAATCAAATTGTATTTGCCACATGCGCCGAATACAACAGGTGAAATGCTTACAGTGAGGGAAAATACTTTTTTCCCTCACTGTAAGCATTTCACTGTAATGTCTACACCTGTTGTATTCGGCGCATGTGGCAAATACAATTTGATTTGATTTGATTTGTCTGTGTGAATCAGGCCTTCATGGTAGAATTGCTCCAAAGAAACCACTACTAAAGGACACCAATAATAAGAAGAGACCTGCTTGGGCCAAGAAACACGAGCAATGGACATTAGACCAGTGGAAATGTGTCCTTTGGTCTGGAGTCCAAATTGGAGATTTTTGGTTCCAACCGCTGTGTCTTTGTGAGACGCGGTGTGGGTGAACGGATGATCTCCGCATTTGTAGTTCCCACCGTAAAGCATGGAGGAGGAGGTGTTATGATGAGGGGGTGCTTTGCTGGTGACAATGTCTGTGATTTATTTAGAATTCAAGGCACACTTAACCAGCATGGCTACCATAGCATTCTGCAGCGATACGCCATCCCATCTGGTTTGGGCTTAGTTTTTCAACAGGACAATGACCCAACACACCTCCAGGCTGTGTAAGTGCTATTTTACCAAGAAGGAGAGTGATGGAGTGCTGCATTAGATGACCTGGCCTCAACAATCCCCCGACCTCAACCCAATTGAGATGGTTTGGGATGAGTCGGAAAGCAGAGTGAAGGAAAAGCAGCCAACAAGTGCTCAGCATATGTGGGAACTCCTTCAAGCCTGTTGGAAAAGCATTCCAGGTGAAGCTAGTTGAAAGAATGCCAAGACTGTGCAAAGCTGTCATCAAGGCAAAGGGTGACTATTTGAAGAATTTCAAATATAACATACTGTATATTTTTTGGTTACTACATGATTCCATATGTGTTATTTCATAATTGTGATGTCTTCACTATTATTCTACAATGTAGAAAATAGTAAAATAGAGAAAAACCCTTGAATGAGTAGGTGTGTCCAAACTTTTGACTGGTACTGTATATATACAGGGCATTCGGAACGTATTCAGACCCCTTGACTTTTTCTACATTGTGCTACGTTACAGCCTTATTCTAAAATTGATTAAATATATTTTTTCTCTCATTAATCTACACACAATACCCCATAATGAAAAAGCGAAAACAGGTTTTTAGAAATGTTTGCAAAGTTATAAAAAATTCAAAAACGTTTTTACATAAGTATTCAGACCCTTTGCTATGAGTCTCGAAATTGAGCTCAGGTGCATCCTGTTTCCATTGATCATCCTTGAGATGTTTGAACAACTTGATTGGCATCCACATGTGGTAAATTCAATTGATTGGACATGATTTGGAAAGGCACTCACCTGTCTATATAAGGTCCCACAGTTGACAGTGCATGTCAGAGCAAAAACCAAGCCATGAGGTCAAACGAATTGTCCATAGAGCTCTGAGACAGGATTGTGTCGAGGCACAGATCTGGAGAAGGGTACCAAAAAAATTCTGCATCACTGAAGGTCCCCAAGAACACAGTGGCCTCCATCATTCTTAAATGGAAGAAGTTTGGTGTCACGCCCTGGCTCTGGGGACTCTTATATGTTGAGCCAGGCTGTTAGTTTCTATGTTTAGTGTTCTATGTTCATGTTCTAGTTCATGTGTTTCTATGTTGGCCGGGGTGGTTCCCAATCAGAGGCAGCTGTGGCTTGTTGTCTCTGATTGGGAACCATACTTAGGCAGCCTGTTTTGCACTTGTCATTTGTGGGATCTTGTTCCGTAAGGTTTGTGTTTTGTTAACCTTAGGACTTCACGTATCGTTTTGTTGTTTTGTTATTGTTGAAAAGTACTCATTAAAAGATGTACGCATATCACGCTGCGCCTTGGTCCGTCTCTTACAACGATCGTGACATTTGGACCACCAAGACTCTTCCTAGAGCTGGCCGCCCGGCTAAACTGAGCAATCTGGGGAGAAGGACCTTGGTCAGGGAGGTGACCAAGAATCTGATGGTCACACTGACAGAGCTCCAGAGTTCCTCTGTGGAGATGGGAGAACCTTCCAGAAGGACAACCATCTCTGCAGCACTCCACCAATCAGGCCTTTATGGTAGGGTGGCCAGACGGAAGCCACTCCTCAGTAAAAGGCACATGACAGCCCGCTTGGAGTTTGCCAAAAGGCATCTAAAGACTCTTAGACCATGAGAAACAAGATTATCTAGTCTGATGAAACCAATATTTGTTATACATTTGCAAAAATGTCTACAAACGTGTTTTTTCTTTGTCATTATGGGGTATTGTGTGTAGATTGGTGATGAAAAAATAATAAAAAAATAATCCATTTTAGAATAAGGCTGTAACATAACAAAATGTGGAAAAAGTCAAGGGGTCTGAATACTTTCCGAAAACACTGTATAAAATATTATTTTCCCCTTACCCTACCACCCCTCCTCTAATTGGAGTAAACTAATGGACAACAACACTTTGGATTCTACTTCCAACGTATGGATACTATATACATTTTATGGACACAGTATATTTTACAATAGTTATCTTTTTTATTTGTTTTTATTCCCATCCTTCAGCTACCCTCAACCCCTCCCATCTATCTCTGAAGAACATCCAGTTTTGATTTCTATTTGCCACATATTTTCCAACTGTGCTGTTTCACAAAAGTTCTGAACCTATATACATTTTACGGACACAGTATATTTCACATTAGTTATCTTGTTATTTTTTGTCCCACACTTCAGCTCCACTCAACCCCTCCCATCTATCTCTGAACACCATCCAGTTTTAAACTCTATTTGCCATATATTTTTCAACCGTGCTGTGATGTTTCCCCAAATTTCTGAAGCTTTCTATTCTCATAGTTTCAACAGATTTTAAATTAAAGATAAAAAAAATTAGAAGAGTATTATTATATTATTGATCGATTGACTATGACTTTTCAGATCACCCCGCAGTGCTATTTGCAATGTTAACTCCAGGTAAATGTTGCAATTCTTCAGCCATTCCTGGACCTGTGTCCAAAAACAAGCTACATATGGATAGTACCAAAACAAATGATCTAATGATTCTGTCTCTTCGCAGGCAAAATCTGCAGAGCTGGGATGGTTGTATCCCCCATATATATAACATTCTATTGGTTGCAATAATTTTTTATAATAATTTAAATTGAAAAACTCTTCAGTTTTAAATCCGGTGTCATTTTGTGTGTCAGTTCATAGATCATGTGCCATGGAATCGGTACATCGAAAATCTCTTCCCAACTATTTTGTAATCTATATGGCACAGCTGTCAATTTTTGTGGTCTTCAATTAAACTGGTACTGGAGCGCCAAGTCTAGGTCCAAAAGGCTTCTTAACAGCTTCTACCCCCAAGCCATAAGACTCCTGAACAGCTAATCAAATGGATACCCCCCCTTTTACGCTTTTGCTACTCTCTGTTTATTATCTATGCATAGTCACTTTAACTCTACCTACATGTACATTTTACCTCAATTACCTCGACTAACCTGTGTCCCCACACATTGAATCTGTACCGGTACCCCTGTATATAGCCTCGCTACTGTATTTTACTGATGCCCCTTGATATTATTGTTGGATCTGATTTTAATAGCTAACATTTCGATGGCCTTAATAAATAGATATGCCTATAGTGGACAACCTTGTTTTACTCCTCCTGACGGTTTAATACCTTCTGAGAAGTAGCCATGATTTACTATTTTACACCTAGGGTTACTATACATAACTTTAACCCATTGTATAAGAGATTCTCCAAAATTGAAATATTGCAGGCATTTATATAGGAATTCCAGTCATACTTTAATCAAAAGCCTTTTCAAAGTCAGCTATGAATACCAGGCCTGGTTTCCCAGATTCTTCATAATGTTCTATTGTTTCCAGGACTTGTCTTATATTATCTCCAATGTATCATCCATGTAAAATAAACCTGTCTGATTAGGATGAATAATATGCGACAATACCTTCTTAATTATTTGCGATATACATTTTGCTTGAATTTTTGCATCACAACTGTCACGCTCGTCGGGAACAGAGGAGGACCAAGGCGCAGCGTTGAATGCGAACATATTTATTTAGATAATGATCACACGAACAAAAACGAAAACGTGACGTCCCTGGTTACATACACAAACCAACACGGAACAAGAAACCACAATGAATGAATGCCTAACGGCTACCTAAGTATGACTCCCAATCAGAGACAACGAGCGACAGCCGTCTCTGATTGGGAGCCACCCTGGCCAACATAGATATACAACAACTAGAACCAACACACATGAAAACTCACACCCTGGCTCAACATACTAGAGTCCCCAGAGCCAGGGCGTGACAGTACCCCCCCCTAAAGGCGCGGACTCCGACCGCGCCAACCAAATACCACAGGGGAGGGACCGGGTGGGCACTCCGCCTTGGCGGCGGATCCGGCTCCGGGCATGATCCCCACTCGCTCTCTAACCCCCCAAGGTACCCCTGGTCCGGTCTGGCCCTGCTGACCGGAGCTGGACTGCACACTGGTGGAGCGGATTGCTCTAGCTCCGGCGTGAAGCAGCTGACCCGTGCTGAACCAGGCACCAGTGGAACAGGCACGGGCTGTGCCGGACTGACGACGCACACCACTGGCTTGGTGTGGGGAGCAGGAACGGCCCGAGCCGGGCTGACGCAAACGCACCCCTGACTTGGTGCGGGAGTAGGAGCGGGCCGAACCGGGCTGGACGAAACGCACCACTGACTTGGTGCGGGGAGCAGGAACGGGCCGAGCCGGGCTGACGAGGCGCACCACTGACTTGGTGCGGGGAGCAGGAACGGGCCGAGCCGGGCTGACGAAGCGCACCACTGACTTGGTGCGGGGAGCAGGAACGGGCCGAGCCGGGCTGACGAAGCGCACCACTGACTTGGTGCGGAGAGCAGGAACGGGCCGAGCCGGGCTGACGACGCGCACCATTGGCCTGGTGCGGGGAGCAGGAACAGGCCGGACCGTACTGGGGACACACACCACTGGTCCTACGCAGGGATCTGGAATGGGCCGGACCGGACTGGTAACACACCCCAGTACCTCTCGCCGTGCCTCTACACCTTCCATCCCCTCTTCGACCAGTGGCCCCCGTAACCTGGCGGCCTCCTCTGCCAACCCGCTGGGCCGCTCTGCCGCGGTCTCCTGCTGGCCCGTCGTCCACGGCGTTAGCCCCCCTAAAAAAATTTCTGGGCGTCTCTCCTACCCGTGGACCAGGTCTCCATGTCCCTCGCCAGCCTTTCGCCCTTCTGCTTCCATGTCAAGCCCTTCTCTTCCTCACCCGGCTTGACCCAGTCGAGGAGGCGAAGGAGATCTGCTAGAGATCTCCCTGGCGATGGCTCCTGGACACGCTGCTTGGTCCAGTCTTGGTGGTTTCTTCTGTCACGCTCGTCGGGAACAGAGGAGGACCAAGGCGCAGCGTTGAATGCGAACATATTTATTTAGATAATGATCACACGAACGAAAACGTGACGTCCCTGGTTACATACACAAACCAACACGGAACAAGAAACCACAATGAATGAATGCCTAACGGCTACCTAAGTATGACTCCCAATCAGAGACAACGAGCTACAGCCGTCTCTGATTGGGAGCCACCCTGGCCAACATAGATATACAACAACTAGAACCAACACACATGAAAACTCACACCCTGGCTCAACATACTAGAGTCCCCAGAGCCAGGGCGTGACAACAACACTGAAGTGTAAGGGGCCTCCATTTTTTAAAATGGACTGGATCTTTATATTTACCACTTGGGTCATGTTTCAGTAATAATGAAATCAGACCATCTTGTTGAGTATCTGATAATCTACCATTTTTATAGGAGTGGTTAAAACATAATAATAATGGTCCCTCTGAGTACATAAAAAAAGGTTTGGTATACCTCAACTGGTATGCCATCCAGCCATATCCATCTGTACTGTTAGTCCCTCTGTTTCCTTATATGAACTCTTTTGACCTAAATTGCTTTTGTTTTAAAGATGAGTATTGAATTGCATGGCCTCTATAAAGGCACATTTAAAAGTGTCCCAATCAATAATGGGATCTGCTGTACCTATGTTATATCAGGACTTTTTTTTCTGTAAGAGCAAAGTATTTGACAATTATTTGATGGTCCGACCACATTATGTCCCCTATCAACACTTTTTTATCATTTGGTGCCAGTGAGAATGACATAAGAAAGTAGTCAAGACGACTAGCTTGATTGAGCAGCTGCCATGTATATCTCACTATGTCAGGATATTTAAGCACAGGAGGCTGCTGAGGGGAGGACGGCTCATAATAATGGCTGGAATGGAGTAAGTGGAATGGTATCAAACATGGAAACCATGTTTTTTTATGTGTCTGATACCATTCCATTGATTCCATTCCAGCCATTACCATGAGCCCATCCTTCCCAATTAAGGTGCTACCGGCCCCCTGTGTATTTAAGCCTCCATATATCCACTAGTTCCTATATATCCATGATATTCCTGATTTCCTTAAGTGCATGAGGGTGATAGTTTGTAGTGTGATTTCCTTTACGGTCCATTGAGGTATTTAAAACCGTATTATAATCTCCCACCATAATAATAGTCTTGTATTGCTTATAGGCTTGGTAAATTATTATATATATTTTCAAAGAAGTATGGATCATCATTATTTGGACCGTATAGATTAATAAACCAAATCTGTTTATGGTCCAATGACATATTTTAAAATAATCCATCTACCTTGCGGATCTGTTTGGAAGATTTGGATCAAAATTATTGTTAATTATAATTGCACTGCTACTGAGTAAACCTCCAATTGTTCTCCACTATTCCACCCGCTAAAAGTTGGGTTGTCGTCCCAGTGACAGGCAGACCACCCCTGTCCAACTGGATCCTAGGGCCTTTGAGAGATTAGGATCCATCCTTTAAAAAGAGCACACAGTGCCACCCACAGAACAGAAGCAGATTAACTGCCAAAAGCATTTCCAACGCCCTCACCTCGATTGTATTGTATACAGTTATTTAAAATATATATACACTGCTCAAAAAAATAAAGGGAACACTTAAACAACACAATGTAACTCCAAGTCAATCACACTTCTGTGAAATCAAACTGTCCACTTAGGAAGCAACACTGATTGACAATACATTTCACATGCTGTTGTGCAAATGGAATAGACAACAGGTGGGAATTATAGGCAATTAGCAAGACACCCCCAATAAAGGACTGGTTTTGCAGGTGGTGACCACAGACCACTTCTCAGTTCCTATGCTTCCTGGCTGATGTTTTGGTCACTTTTGAATGCTGGCGGTGCTTTCACTCTAGTGGTAGCATGAGACGGAGTCTACAACCCACACAAGTGGCTCAGGTAGTGCAGCTTATCCAGGATGGCACATCAATGCGAGCTGTGGCAAGAAGGTTTACTGTGTCTGTCAGCGTAGTGTCCAGAGCATGGAGGCGCTACCAGGAGACAGGCCAGTACATCAGGAGACGTGGAGGAGGCCGTAGGAGGGCAACAACCCAGCAGCAGGACTGCTACCTCCGCCTTTGTGCAAGTAGGAGCAGGAGGAGCACTGGCAGAGCCCTGCAAAATGACCTCCAGCAGGCCACAAATGTGCATGTGTCTGCTCAAACGGTCAGAAACAGACTCCATGAGGGTGGTATGAGGGCCCGACATCCACAGGTGGGGGTTGTGCTTACAGCCCAACACCGTGCAGGACATTTGGCATTTGCCAGAGAACACCAAGATTGGCAAATTCGCCACTGGCGCCCTATGCTCTTCACAGATGAAAGCAGGTTCACACTGAGCACGTGACAGACGTGACAGAGTCTGGAGACGCCGTGGAGAACATTCTGCTGCCTGCAACATCCTCCAGCATGACCGGTTTGGCGGTGGGTCAGTCATGGTGTGGGGTGGCATTTCTTTGGGGGGCTGCACAGCCCTCCATGTGCTCGCCAGAGGTAGCCTGACTGCCATTAGGTACCGAGATGAGATCCTCAGACCCCTTGTGAGACCATATGCTGGTGCGGTTGGCCCTGGGTTCCTCCTAATGCAAGACACTGCTAGACCTCATGTGGCTGGAGTGTGTCAGCAGTTCCTGCAAGAGGAAGGCATTGATGCTATGGACTGGCCCGCCCGTTCCCCAGACCTGAATCCAATTGAGCACATCTGGGACATCATGTCTCGCTCCATCCACCAACGCCACGTTGCACCACAGACTGTCCAGGAGTTGGCGGATGCTTTAGTCCAGGTCTGGGAGGAGATCCCTCAGGAGACCATCCGCCACCTCATCAGG
This sequence comes from Coregonus clupeaformis, assembly GCF_020615455.1. Taxonomy (NCBI): domain Eukaryota; kingdom Metazoa; phylum Chordata; class Actinopteri; order Salmoniformes; family Salmonidae; genus Coregonus; species Coregonus clupeaformis. Next base: position 14,676,542 of record NC_059227.1, on the reverse strand, counting down.
AGCATGCCCAGGCGTCGTCGGGAGGTCATACAGGCACGTGGAGGCCACACACACTACTGAGCCTCATTTTGACTTGTTTTAAGGACATTACATCAAAGTTGGATCAGCCTGTAGTGTGGTTTTCCACTTTAATTTTGAAGGTGACTCCAAATCCAGACCTCCATGGGTTGATACATTTGATTTCCATTGATCATTTTTGTGTGATTTTGTTGTCAGCACATTCAACTATGTAAAGAAACAAGTATTTAATAAGATTATTTCATTCATTCAGATCTAGGATGTGTTATTTTAGTGTTCCCTTTATTTTTTTGAGCAGTGTATATTAAAAAACGTGCATATCTTAATTGATTTCCACAATTAACAAATAATATGCGTAATAATGTAGGCAGTTCATATGAAGGATTGTTACCTATAACCAGGATTGGCATTACAATAATTACATCTTTGGCAAGCAATTATTATTTGGGCAAACAATTATTGTGATTCATCCAATATTGTCCCTAACATCATTACCCCATTGCAACAGATGTGGGATACATACACACACACACACACTCATATACACTCCCCACCCTTCCCCCACAAACAACCACAAGCTCAGATGTTCAACAGTTGTTCCATCCCTGAGCCCAACTCAAGAGAAGACTTGATGTGCGAATGCATATACAGTTGTAGCTGTTTGAGAAGGCATGCAAAATTGAGCAAGAATGGGGAGAATTTATTAATCAATGTCAAGTCCTAGCTGATAGAGCTCAGATACACCCCTTCGCCCTGAAACGCACACTGGTCCCCCTTTGTGACCATTTTCACAAGCATTTCTATGCAGTCAGACCTTTCGATTATTTTGTGCCACCAGGGCCACAATAAGTTGCCCACTCTCTGATTGACCGAGTGTGAGGGGGCGGTGCCGCTTTAGTGGGTCTCTGACCGTGTTCATCTTTCTGTCTTGGCTGCGTATAACTACTTGCAGTAGGCCTATAAAACAGATAAGGACTTCTCCTTAGTGTGTGGGTTGCTCAGGTTGGTGTCTATGGTATAGGGTTGGGGACTGTTCCATCATGATAGGACAATAAATAAACTATATATTTTAATTTATTTTAAAATGTATATCCCATATCTGCACAAAATTGAAAGCGCTCTATGTCACAACTCCTGCTCGCAGACACACATAGGCTCTGGCATTTGCAACTGTGGGACCTTATATAGACAGGTGTGTGCCTTTCCAAATACATTTCAAAAAAGTTCCAAAAACCTGTTTTCGCTTTGTCATTATGGGGTATTGTGTGTAGAGTGCTGAGGAAATTGTTTTATTTAATCAATTTTAGGATAAGGCTGTAACGTAACAAAATGTGGGAAAAGTCAAGGGGTCTGAATACTTTCCGAAGACACTGTATGTGTTAACATATACATGTATGTGGCAAACACAATTGAATACATGTTTGAGGTCATTTTCGTAGATATGGTATTTGAGACTTTAGAAGGATTAGCTTACATGTCTCTTGTATGTTTTTTATACAATACATGCAACATATAAGTTGGATATTACAAGAATATTCAATTAATCTTGTAAGTGTATTTGCTGCCGTATGTATTATTTACAAGTTCCAGGTAGAACATTTAAGAACCTTGTTAAATTATTCTATATCTTTTCCATATGGGATGTGACCCACTGTTATGTATTAATACAGTACATATCCTATAGGAAAAAGTCTCAAGGATGGATTTCCATTCAGTGGGTTGGGTCCTAGAAGTATTAGAAAAGGCCTACACACCAGTCAACAGTATTGAATAGGCACTTAGGCTATTGCTATTTTGATCTTTATTGTGTCTTCCTATTGGTGAATGGAGACCTAATGAAGTTTGATCTGATGCCGTAATGCTGTGATGGATGTGAGCTGACAGGGTTTGTAGAAATAACACTGTCAGAGGATAGATGATGAGTGACAGGGAGGTGAATGAGACAAGGCAGCTTTTATCTTTTGGGTCATCGATGCTCTTTCTGACATCTTCTCAATAGCCTAATTTGGACAATTTTGAGGCAGTTACAATAGTGCAGAAAGCTAGGAATAAAAAAGGGTCCCACTTTTGCTGACTTCACCCTATATATTTTACATCTAGATTTCATATGCAAAATGGCTATTTTACCTTGGACATCCTTGGTGATCACTGATTAATATGCTCTCTAGGCTCAAATGTTTGGTGTGAGTTGCTTTGGCACTTTGGTGCAGGGGCCCCTTACCTAACTTTTAATAAAAAAGATAACTTTATAACTGAAAATGTACAATTATTTGTGTAAAACTAACAGTGAAATACGACTCAGACTCATCCTCTGGCTTCAAAACAGAAGTCCAAAGTCTTGCGGTACAGTAGCTCAATGTAAGGTAGATAGATGCGTGGAAAGAAACGGAAGAAAAAAAACACAGCTCAATCAAAATCGTCTAATCTATAGCAGAGCGCTTTCAACACACCCACTACTTTCCACACGCCCACAATTTTCCTGTCGACACACCCACTCCTTTCCACACGCCCCCACTCGCCCATACGCCGTTTTCCACTAGATATCACAGCCACATAGTCAAAATTGTCTATATCGTAAAAAATTCATGAAAACAAAAATGTACTATTTGGTCTTAATGTAAGGTTAGGGTTAGGCATAAGGTTAGCAGTGTGGTTAAGGTTAGGGTGAAGTTTAAAATCAAATTTTTTGAAGAGAAATTGTAGAAGGCCTCCTGTAGCTCAGTTGGTAGAGCATGGCGCTTACAACACCAGGATTGTGGGTTTGATTCCCACGGGGGGCCAGTATGAAAAATGTATGCACTCACTAACTGTAAGTCGCTCTGGATAAGAGTGTCTGCTAAATGACTAAAATGTAAAAATTTTGAAATAAGCTGAGGGTTCTGACTTTGTGGGTGTGGTAACTAGTGACGACCCCATACTCCGGTCGCCGTATTGGGCTGCAGCTACCTCCTTTCAGAGATCTGTATATAATGACGAGATGCTCATGTCTCTGCCCTAACAATGGGAGTTGTTGTCCCAAAGGTGGGAAGGCAGGTGACAAGCTTTGGTCCGAAATAAGCCCATAGAAATGCTTTGGACAGATTTTGGCGAGCCATCAAGGCTATGACCTCCGACGAGCCATCAAACAGGCAAAACATTAATACAGGACTAAGATTGAATCCTACTACGCCGGCTCTGGCAGGATGGATGTGGCAGGGCTTGCAAACGATCACGGATTACAAAGAAACCCAGCCACGAGCAGCCCAGCAACGTGAGACTAACAGCCGAGCTAAATGCCTCTATGCTCACTTAGAGGCAAGAACACTGAACCATGCATGAGAGTACCAGCTGTTCCGGATGACTGTGTGATCTCGCTCTCTGTAGCCGATGTGAGTAAGACCCCACTCAGGTGTGTGTGCTTAGTCCCTTCCTGTACTCTCTGTTAACCCACGACTGTGTGGCCGCGCACGACTCCAACATCACATTTTATTTGTCACATACACGTGTTTAGCAGATGTTATTGCGGGTGTAGCGAAATGCTTGTGCTTCTAGCTCCGACAGTGCAATAATATCTAACAAGTAATATCTAACAATTTCACAACATATACCCAATACACACATACAGTGGGGGAAAAAAGTATTTAGTCAGCCACCAATTGTGCAAGTTCTCCAACTTCAAAAGATGAGAGAGGCCTGTAATTTTCATCATAGGTACACGTCAACTATGACAGACAAAATGAGAATTTTTTTTCCAGAAAATCACATTGTAGGATTTTTAATGAATTTATTTGCAAATTATGGTGGAAAATAACTATTTGGTCAATAACAAAAGTTTCTCAATACTTTGTTATATACCCTTTGTTGGCAATGACACAGGTCAAACGTTTTCTGTAAGTCTTCACAAGCTTTTCACACACTGTTGCTGGTATTTTGGCCCATTCCTCCATGCAGATCTCCTCTAGAGCAGTGATGTTTTGGGGCTGTCGCTGGGCAACACGGACTTTCAACTCCCTCCAAAGATTTTCTATGGGGTTGAGATCTGGAGACTGGCTAGGCCACTCCAGGACCTTGAAATGCTTCTTACGAAGCCACTCCTTCGTTGCCCGGGCGGTGTGTTTGGGATCATTGTCATGCTGAAAGACCCAGCCACGTTTCATCTTCAATGCCCTTGCTGATGGAAGGAGGTTTTCACTCAAAATCTCACGATACATGGCCCCATTCATTCTTTCCTTTACACGGATCAGTCGTCCTGGTCCCTTTGCAGAAAAACAGCCCCAAAGCATGATGTTTCCACCACCATGCTTCACAGTAGGTATGGTGTTCTTTGGATGCAACTCAGCATTCTTTGTCCTCCAAACACGACGAGTTGAGTTTTTACCAAAAAGTTCTATTTTGGTTTCATCTGACCATATGACTTTCTCCCAATCCTCTTCTGGATCATCCAAATGCACTCTAGCAAACTTCAGATGGGCCTGGACATGAACTGGCTTAAGCAGGGGGACACGTCTGGCACTGCAGGATTTGAGTCCCTGGCGGCGTAGTGTGTTACTGATGGTAGTTTTGTTACTTTGGTCCCAGCTCTCTGCAGGTCATTCACTAGGTCCCCCCGTGTGGTTCTGGGATTTTTGCTCACCGTTCTTGTGATCATTTTGACCCCACGGGGTGAGATCTTGCGTGGAGCCCCAGATCGAGGGAGATTATCAATGGTCTTGTATGTCTTCCATTTCCTAATAATTGCTCCCACAGTTGATTTCTTCAAACCAAGCTGCTTACCAATTTCAGATTCAGTCTTCCCAGCCTGGTGCAGTTCTACAATTTTGTTTCTGGTGTCCTTTGACAGCTCTTTGGTCTTGGCCATAGTGGAGTTTGGAGTGTGACTGTTTGAGGTTGTGGACAGGTGTCTTTTATACTGATAACAAGTTCAAACAGGTGCCATTAATACAGGTAACGAGTGGAGGACAGAGGAGCCTCTTAAAGAAGAAGTTACAGGTCTGTGAGAGCCAGAAATCTTGCTTGTTTGTAGGTGACCAAATACTTATTTTCCACCATAATTTGCAAATAAATTCATTAAAAATCCTACAATGTGATTTTCTGGAAAAAAAATTCTCAATTTGTCTGTCATAGTTGACGTGTACCTATGATGAAAATTACAGGCCTCTCTCATCTTTTTAAGTGGGAGAACTTGCACAATTGGTGGCTGACTAAATACTTTTTTCCCCCACTGTATCTAGTATTACTGACGACGATGAGACCGCCTATAAGGAGGAGGTCAGAGACCTGGCAGTGTGGTGCCAGGAAAACAACCTCTTCCTCAATGTCAGCAAGACAAATGAGCTGATTGTGGACTACAGGTAACTAAGGGCCTAGCATGCCCCCATCCACACCGATGGGGCTGTACTGGAGCGGGTCAAGAGCTTCAAGTACATGTGTGTCCACATCACTAAGGAATTAACATGGTCCATACCCACACAGTTGTGAAGAGGGCACTACTCTTTGTTGTTATTCTTTATTCACTGTGTATTTATTCCTATGTCACTATTTGTACTCTTATTTTATCTTTTTTATCTTTATCTTAAACTCTGCATTGTTGGAAAGGGACCTTTAAGTAAGCATTTCACTGTTAGTCTACACATGTTGTTTACGAAGCATGTGACATACAATTTTATTTTATTTCATTTGAAAGCGAAACCTCTCACTTCTATGGAGGACTAAAAGTGCCACAATTAAATAAATAAATACACCATTAAATAATTACTTAAATGTGTCATTAATTAATTAAATGTGTCATTAATTAATTAAAATTAGAATTAAATACATAAATGTGTAATTAAATGTATCATTAATTAATTCAAATACCGATTCATTTTATGTAAAATACATATATAATTATTTCACTATTTACATTTACATTTCATGATCCTGCATTGCAGTGATTCATGAATTACTTAAAACTGTCAAACTGACCCATCAAAGTCAGTGGGCGGGGCTAACGCGAATCTAGTCTGATCCATTGCTTTGGTCTGAAGTAGAGTAGGCCAACCTGGATAGAGACAATGGAGGATCTCCGTGAACTTTCCAGGGAGTTGGTTAGAGACATTTTAAACTTAGCAGAGGATGTAGAAGCAGGACCTGCTGACCCAGAGCATGTAGCTAGTAAAGCAGAGGAACTTATTGAAGTTGTTGGAGTCATTTCCGCACTTTCCGACGAAGATATCGACCACAGAGTGATTGCAAATCTAGAAGAAGTTGTCCACCGCTTCTCTGGTACCAGGGCACTTCAGGCCCAACACACACAGGGACCGGGGCGTTTGGCGTTTGACATACCGAGTGCAGTTCTGGAGCATCAACTTCTTTGTGGAGTTCCCGCAGTTCAAATTTGCAGCGATGTTCGGTGTGTCAAAGAGGACCATCAGGAGGCGCATGCAACAATACAGTTTAAGGTATTTACACTAAATTCATGAGTTTTCTGTTTATGAATTGCTGCTCTCATACACTCGGAAAGAATATGACGTTTAAGGTAACATTACTTGATGTTGTGTTTTTCTTGTTTGTACAGAAAGACAGATCTCTATTCAGCTGTGAATGATGAGGAGTTAGACCGTATTGTAAGTGAAATTCACAAAGTCATCCAAACACCGGCTACAAGCTAATGCGTGGTCACCTGAATGCAAGAGGTGTGCATGTTCCAAGTGAGTAGATAATAATATGGGCATTATTTAAATGTATTTTTAATTTGGAGCTCTGCCCCTTTGAAAGGTGAAGGAAGCCCGCTTATGGAAAGACATCAACCTGTGAGCTGTAGTTTCTACAGTGCATACTATGCAAAGCTGTATTATTTTAAAAAACTGAATAAGTAACATTTCATTTCTCACTGCCTTGGTGACCAAAAATAACAATCTTGTGTAAGGACATGTCAAACTAGTTTTAAGTACAAGACTGATTATGCTTGTCATCCATTCAGGTTCCTGAAGAATATGGGATCGATTGGAACGGACCTCACTGCCTTCATCGAGGCACTGTGTCAGTCCCCGAGGTTCAGCTGGCCCGTGAGCTCTCAGATGAAGAGGTTGCAATTTTGCCAGCTCCAGGAGTTTCTGTTACTGATGCACTTAGACTATATGTAGAGACTGTGGAAGTGTTATCAAGAATCTTAGACTGATGTCCAACCCATGTTTTTATTTGTTGTGTTAGAACAAGCAAGGAAAAACTGAAAGTTTACTTTCCTTTTAAAAGAAAGGAAAAAAGCTGTTTCTTTGAAGCTTCCTGTCTCATTATGGTCCACAGAATGACTAACATGAATGCTGTACTGTTAGCACTGAAGGTGCAGAACAGTTTGATTTTAGTAAATGGAAGAAAAAAAGTCAACTACTGCACAGTGTGTTAATGTTTTCAAAGACACTGAACTTGTGTCAATTCATCTGAACTGTGTATGCATTGACATTAGGGCTGGGCAATATGGAGAAAATCAAATATCACATTTTTGACCTAACACCTTGATGTCGATATTGCAACGATATTGTAAGGTTGACAATTGGTGCATTCACAAAATATCTTCCACATTTAGATTTCGGATAAATAACTATCATATTGTGGATATAATGACTAAGTGGTAAAAGGCAAATAATAGAACAGCTAGAACAGTCTGGTAAGTTCAGAAAATGACATCACTTTACTGTAATGCAGCCTTTGAAACCAGGAAAAGACTAAACTTACCATGTAACGATATTACACTTCTTCAAAATCTAATGGTGCTTTTCCATTACATGGTACCTACTCGCCTCGTCCTAAAATCTGCAATGGGAAACGGACGCACAGCGAAGTCGAGGCGAGGCGAGTCAAGTAGGTACTGGTAATGGAAAAGCACCTTAAGACGATATCTAGTCTTATATCACGATAGATATAATATTAAAATATTGCCCAGCCCTAATTGACGTCTGAAAAAACTTAAACAAGCCCAAATCCAGTACTTTTTATGGCAGCGACAAGTGCTTTCTCAAAGTCCATGTAGAGTTTGAAATGAGCTGGCAGCTTTAGGGTTTCAAAGCATGTGGAGGACGTAGGAAGGGTTCCCCAGAAATCTCCACTCTCAGTTCAGGAGGAAGCATCTCCCAGCCAACCCAGAATGTCAGCAGCTGGGCCAGGGTACCTGATGAAGCTAAAAGTCATAAAATGGATTAAAGACATTTAGTTCAACTGTAATTGATCATATCTATCCATGAGACATAGAAGCATTTGTAAAGAGAGAAAATAAGGTTTATACCTGTTTCAATGAACATCCTTAGAAAGCCAGTGATGCGGCAGGTGGTGTCTAAGTCAAAGTCTTCATCATCACTGTCCTCAACTGGCCATGTGATTTTTTCTAGGAGCATCTTAAAGAAAACAAAAATTGTAATTTAAAAAAAGGGAGAACTTATTTTGGTGAAGGACTATGCAGATCAAATTCTTAGAAAATGGAAAAATATCCATCTCAGTCATTGAAAATACACGTAAATTCATCAAGTTAAGTCACAAATATAACTAAATTACTGACTTACCTGGGGTGTGAACTGCATTTCAGCCATTTTGGGGAAAAGAAGTGGTACAACATCCGGCCTAGATGTCAGCAGGGGCCATACCATCACATCTTTCAGTCCCTTTCTCAACTGTTTAATTTGGCGCATGGTCCTCCCAACGACCTAAGAGACAGACCGACCCATATTACAGCCCAAATCCTTAACCCAAATTTGACAAAAGTTGGCACAGTAGGAAAAATTTTAATAAACACAATAAAGTGCTTTATAAAAATCCATTAAAACTCTAGTACTTAAACTCTCGTGTTAACATAACAAGCCAGGGTTCACAACACATTCTATAATTTCAACAAGTACAGCGACGAATTCTGTCACTTAACCAGCAGGAACTCACTGCATGGAGTAGAAGTTTGTTATGTAGCCATCTCCGATTTGTTTTGGTGACTGCCGGAAGATCCCAAGACATGGAAAGATCTGAAACTGTGTCCTTCTGTTCCGGTGTAAGATCTTCATGTTCAAGCTAGAATTAAGACCATACAAGTTATTATATCTGCCCAAGCAATATTTTTTACATGGCAAAGTTTCTTTTAGGTTACATACCAGTTCTATGATGCTCCTGATGTGCAGATCAGGACACTCTTCTGTAACAACAGTAGCCATTTCAGGGTCCCCATTGAACAGTACATGAATTACAGCAGGACTTAGTCCTGTGACATGGGGACCATCATGCAGAAAGGTGTGGCCCAACATCCTTCCTGCAACCCGGAAGAGGTTGCTTTCAATAAGTGCCTCTGATGCTGCTGGAACAAGATGGTCAGGTTCACCCTCAAATAGCAGTGTTCGGCCCATTCCTCCTGTAAAGTACCAAGAGAGCAGGGAATAAAGTCACAACAATTAACCTCTTAAATACATTAAATAAAAATGTATGATAGATAGATAGATAGTTAGATAGATAGAGATAGATAGATATATTACATCATACTAGTGGCGATTACTTGGCCTGTGGTATTGCTGCTTGTAGAATTCACTTAAACCAAATTGTAGCCTACTCCAAAATGACTTACAGAAGGACCCCAAACCACTTCAAATTCAATTCCCCTGTATACCCTACTACAGACTTACCTGACACAAAACATTGCCCACCGGCCCTCCGCTAAACAGCACATATCCGCGTTCATCAACCACCAGAACGTACGTGTACGCGTGTGTGTGTGTGCGCGCGCATAGAGAGAGGCGGTGTAGAGTGAGTCACGACACAAACAGGTGCTCAGTCAGCGTTGCATGCAGTGTGAGAATGGCAAGCAGCAAGAGCGGCAAAAGCCAATGTGTGCTTCTTTTACCTATATATGTAACGCTATCTTTTGCGTTTATCCAAACGTCGTCAAACTTGGCACTGCACTTACTCGTGACCAGAGCAAGACACCTGTCAAGTTTGAAATCCATCGGACTAACTGAGAGACATGCGCTACAGACAGACATTTCTGCAATTTATAGATGGATTAACCTTCAAAAAATTAGTAAGATACTTACCAAGATCTAGACTGAATCCAAACTGGAGTTTGGATATGATTGTTGTCATAAAGTACCGCATCACTCCCTCTCCGATAGCAACATCACCTGAAATAAAATACTGATAATAACACTGGAAAAAAAAGTGGCGGCCTAATACAGGTAACTGGATTTGGTAACATTTAACAAGAAAGGGAGAAAAACTTCTATTGGCTGTAATTCTAGAATAGCATCCTTAATATTGATTATTCCAGATAACAAGAGTATATTGTGCACAATATTCACATACATACATATAACATTTTTATCAATTATATAATTTTGTGCATTCCATTCTCCCATTTAACAATTACATATAAGCTACTTGAGTGGTATAAACTGTACTGATGTATTTATATTATAAATGTTATATTACTTACCAACCAGAGTACAATGAAGTGGACATGCCCATTCTTGCTGCTGTTTATAGAATAAGAGAAGCTCCCGTTCCCTGTCCTCTTCAGAGTCCCTTACATCCATCTTCATTCTAAGTGGTTTCCCAGTTGCATGTTCCCTTAGCAGATTCTCTTTGAAAACTTTGGCAGCTTGAGTGGGTTCTTTAATAAGCTTCCATTCTAAACAAACAACAACAATAAAGTTATCTATTACAGAGAGACATATTGTGAGTTGGCATGTTACCTGCATATACAGATATCCTCTCACTCTACAGAACAGGAGGAAAATTCTGTTCATTTCACTGACAAAACGTGAGACCCAACATCTTCAGAACCTGTCACAACGCTGAGTTGACATAAAAACAGCACTACTAAACAACTACAACTAAATATTAGAAAAATAGAAAAACCCAGTTGCATGTTATTAATTGTCTGTAACTGTATTATCTTATCTAATTATATCCTACAGGTGTTATCTTTCTATTAACTTTTCAGTTACACACAATCTTATAGCAACACTATTGTGATGACACAAACCACTGTCTGTTTCTTTGCGATCCAACTCCTCGTTGACAATCACTGCCGGTACTACTGCACTCTCAGCTGATGTTTCAGGCCTCACTGGAACACTGTCACTGACTAGGGCTGTCTCACTATCATTTTCTTCACTTTGGCCTCCCTCTTGTTCTCTTTCTGATTCCTGCATGGGTGTCCTTGAAGTTAACACAATTGAAATGATGGTCATACTCGCTTATTTGTGTGCACAACAATAAGAGAGACATATTCCCAAAGAAAATAAATTATGCTACCCTTGCATTGCTTTAAGAAGTACATACCCATTGCAGCTCAATCTGTGCAGCTTCATCTCTGAAAAGGGAACTTCCTTCTGACAAGTGATGCAGGGGATGACTGGACCAGAGGCAGGACGTGAGCTCTCCTAACAACAACAACAACAAATGGCTTTTAATTAATGATTAAAAGTCACCAGTAATCTTTGTTTTGATTATGTATTAAACTAAGTCTCTGTAAATGTATGTACACAATCTAAGGGTAGATCCTGTTGAAGTGGACGTATGTAGATTGTAGCCTGTCCAATCATCGTCGATGGATCTTTCAGATAGGCAAGGGTGTATCCAGTGCTGGGACACTGAAGCAACGCAAGATTTCGACTGCGAGTAGATCCTACAAGTTTTAGAAATTCAAAGCCTCCCCCTTGTTGGAGCTTCGGAAACACTTCCATCAGTTTATTTGTTATAACCATGGGATCGTGGTCATTCCCTGGAGAAAAAAACAAAACAAAATCATAACTCACCTCACCTTAAATTAAGCAAATAAGCCTGTGATAACTATTATTGACACTATGAACACCAATTAAGTTTGAGTCACTATAAAAAGAAATGCAAATAATTTCAACAAGCCACAGACAGTACAAACTTTTTTTTACTTTTGGTAAATGCCTAGTTTCGCACTGACCTGAAAATGTTACTTTTGCTCTCCAAGTCCTGAAGTAAGAAGTTCAGCTTTAAACAGTACGCTTGGAATTTTATCCGCATTGTGGTCAGCCAAACAACAGACAGTGTGTGTGTAGCTTCTTCGGCTAACTTGGACTTGTGCTGGTCGTCTCGTCATATTCCTTCTGGCTCCAATGTTATATGGCGCAAAGAGCCTTGCTACCTCCGCTGCAACACAGAAAAACGTAACAGCTCAATGGTCACCAGTCAGCTAAAACAGCCTCTACTTCTATCTTGGGATGCTCAAGCCAGCTAACACCATTTAGCCGATTAGCGAACTAGCTAGGTTTATGCTTCCCCCATTAACAATAAACGTGTCACGCACGAAGCATCATAATACCGCATGCAAATACATGTTCGAGTCGATCTAATTTAACCTACACGTGTGTCCCGAATCATTAAATAGTAGCACACCTGGCTAACATGAAATTACTTAGCTTACCTTGGACAGGTGTACGTGATTGAGCGGCCGGTATCTGCTGTGACTGAGCTGCCGGAGTCACCGGTGCCGCGGGAGCCGTTGGACTTCTGCTCAGAGCTTCCTCAATCAAATTCGCTGCTTCTCTCAGCAGCTCCGGGCAACTTTTAGACATTTTGTCCTGCACCTCACACAGCGTCTCAACATTGGGGCTAGCAGGACCGAGTCTTCTCTTGATGTTTAGCCGTTGCAATGAAAGTTCTGTTTAACCGTGTAACTAAACCAACGTAGAGGTGAATAGCGCCACCCAGTGTATTGGAATGTGTTCAGTAGCTCTGCATCAATCCATTATCCGGAATTGATTTGTCTTGGCTTGATGCAGAGGGTAACCAATCAGGCGTTAGGTTCCGCCTACCAACTTTTGATGGGTCAGTTTGACAGTTTTAAGTAATTCATGAATCACTCCAACGCAGGACCATGAAATGTAAATGTAAATAGTGAAATAATTATATATGTATTTTACATAAAATGAATCGGTATTTGAATTAATTAATGACACATTTAATAACACATTTATGTATTTAATTCTAATTTTAATTAATTAATGACACATTTAATTAATTAATGACACATTTAAGTAATTATTTAATGGTGTATTTATTTATTTAATTGTGGCACTTTTAGTCCTCCATACACTTCCACCCGCTTCCTCCCCCTTTTCAGAAAAACGTCGAAGCAGACATCGCGAGATCATAGACATTGTGTGGAATAAATTAAAATGTCGCTGACGAGGTGAGTATTGTGGAAAGGTCTTATTTATATTTTACATAATGTAAAACAATTGCAATCAGACGTTTAAGTGGTAAAAATGCATGTTACGACATGGCCACTATATTATGTAACGTTACTAAGGTTTTACTACCATATTATTGCTATGAAATCGATGTTTTGTTCTTTAGCATATAGCTAGCTAGTCCTGGCCTACGTTAGTTAGTTACTAGTAGCTGGTCTCTTACCGGTTTCTTGTTTTGGGGTTTAACTAGTTATTTGGTGAATCGGGGTCAGGGTTATTAGTACCTGTACCTTTACGTTACTACTGCAAACAAAAGCTTGTGTTTTGTCTCAAAACAAGTATTTGCAGCTAACACATGCACTGTCCACGTACGCTACTGTAACTACGTACAGTAAGGAACGTTAACTACGTTATCCTAACGTTCGATGGCCTTGTTTACAGTCGAGATGTCGGAAGGGGAAATCCCTAGCTAATAGTGAAAGAAGAATGACAATTTAGTATTTTGTTTTTTTTACCTGCAGCTTCCTACCGGCGCCGACTCAGCTGTCCCAGGACCAGCTGGAGTCCGAGGAGAGGGCCCGGGCACAGAGGTCCCACTCCACCGCCCTCGTCTCCTCCCGCAGAGAACCCCCTCCCTACGGCTACAGGAAGAGCTGGGTGCCCCGCTCTCTGGAAGTACTAAGCTTAATCCATACCTAGTTTAATGATGGATTCAGTTAACCTGTGTTATTGTTGGTGTTGTGTTAGAAATGACACCCTGAATGTTCAGAAAAGAGATGTCATGTGAAACAGTTAGAGAACCTCATCTCTAACGGCTTTACATAGCTTTTTCCTCTCAGTTTGTGTGTTGGACTCCCCTGTGTTGTAGGACAGTGGAGATGGGTACAGCTGCATATTGCGTCTTACTACTAGTCTCTCTGTGTTTGACACCCACCCTTGTGTTGTAGGACTTTGGAGATGGCGGTGCGTTCCCTGAGATCCACGTGGCTCAGTTCCCTCTGGAGATGGGCAGAAGGAAGAAAACCTCCAACGCCCTGGCTGTACAGGTGGACGCTGAGGGCAAGATCAAATACGACGCCATCGCCAGACAGGGACAGGGCAAGGACAAGGTAAGAATATGAATAGATATCCAGCTGGTCTGCTTGGTTTACCTAGATCTACAATGTAGTTGTAGGTACGAGACATTCTCAGATGAGTCTGTGACATCAAGTAAGCCATTTGGTCATTTTCATTTGGATTTATTTTACATTTTTTACATAAGTAATTTAGCAGACACTCTTATCCAGAACGACTTACAGTAGTGAGTGCATACTTTTTTCATGCTGGTCCCCCGTGGGAATCAAACCCACAACCCACAACCCTGGCTTTGCAAGCGCCATGCTGTACCAACAGAGCCACACGGGACCATGACCTTGGGGCCGAAATTGCCTATGAATAGTTGTGCCCACATGTTTGTTTTATAGAGCCGTGGTCTCCAGACCTTTTCTGTGCTGTGACCCACCATAGTTATGTTTTTGTTATTGTCATCTAGTTACCAAGTAAACAAAGCTGTTTCTTGCCAAGATCCTGTGTTAAACTAAGAGCCATCATTTGAATAAAAGCTGTCACAGAGGACCTGTGTACAGTTCAGTTTCTATATGTTCAGCTGTCTCCTCTTTTCTCCCTGTGCAGGTGATCTTCAGTAAGTACACAGACCTGCTTCCTAAGGAAGTGCTGAACGACGATGCCCCAGAGCTGCAGAAGCCTGACGAGGAGGCTGTCAAAGAGCTGACAGAGAAGACCCGTGATGCTCTGATGAAGCAGGTCTCTCAGAAGATAGCTGCAGCTATGCCTGTGAGGGCAGCTGACAAACAGGCCCCAGCACAGTACATCAGGTACGGTTTTTAAATGTGATGGATGATGCCAACTGTTATTAATGAGTTTCTCCCTTTTCAAAATGGAAGATAATATAGGGTGTTCAACCATAAAATGCTTAATTCATTCAAGGTTTATACAAATGTGTGCATTCAATAGAAAACTCCATCAGAAAAACAATAGTCCAAACCCAATGTCTCTACCATATACAGTGCTATGAAAAAGTATTTGCCCCCTTTCTAATTTTGCATATTTGTGATACTGAATGTTATCAGATCTTCAACCAAAACCTAATATTAGATAAAGGGAACATAAGTGAACCATTAACACAACAATTACATATTTATTTCATTTATTTCATAAACAAAGTTATGCAACACCCAATTCCCCTGTGTGAAAAAGTAATTGCCCCCTTACACTCAATAACTGGTTGAGCCACCTTTAGCTGCAATGACTCCAACCAAATGCTTCCTGTAGTTGTTGATCAGTCTCTCACGTCGCTGTGGAGGAATTTTGGCCCACTCTTCCATGCAGAACTGCTTTAACTCAGTGACGTGTGGGTTTACAAGCATGAACTGCTCGTTTCAAGTCCTGCCACATCATCTCAAATGGGATTAGGTCTGGACTTTGACTAGGCCATTCCAAAACTTCCAATTTGTTGCTTTTTAGCAATTTTCATGTAGACTTGATTGTGTGTTTTGGATCATTGTCTTGCTGCATGACCCAGCTGCACTTCAGCTTCAGCTCACAGACGGATGGTCTGACATTCTCCTGTACAATTCTCTGATACAGAGCAGAATTCATGGTTCCTTCTATTAAGGCAAGTCGTCCAGGTCCTGAGGCAGCAAAGCATCCCCAAACCATCACACCACCACCACCATGCTTGACCTTTGGTATGATGTTCTTACTGTGGAATGCAGAGTGTGGTTTGCGCCAGGCATTACTGGAACCATGTCATCCAAGACCATGTGAGAGACTGATCAACAACTACAGGAAGCATTTGGTTGGCGTCATTGCAGCTAAAGGTGGCACAACCAGTTATTGAGTGTAAGGGGGCAATTACTTTTTCACACAGGGGAATTGGGTGTTGCATAACTTTGTTTATGAAATAAATATGTAATTGTTGTGTTAATTGTTCACTTATGTTCCCTTTATCTAATATTAGGTTTTGGTTGAATATCTGATAACATTCAGTATCACAAATATGCAAAAGTAGAGAAAATTAGAAAGGGGGCAAATACTTTTTTATAGCACTGTATAGTTCAAAAGTTACCGACGATTTACTCTGAGAATTTAGCATGTTTATAGTGAATGGAATGTCATCACAGGCATGATCAAAAAGTGGTCAATGCTCAATAGAACTCTGGCACTGCTCTGCGGCAGAACGGCGCTAACGTCAACTGACAAGCTAACTAGTGGCTGCAGGTTCGTGAGTGAAAACATGCTCTTTTTCTAAGTTAAATCCGCTGAATACAATACTAAATAAGAGCTAAATATATATTTACACTACATTAGCAAAAGTATGTGGACACTTACTCGTCGAACATCTCATTCCAAAATCATGGGCATTGATATGGTGTTTGTCCCCCCTTTGCTGCTATAACAGCCTCCACTCCTATGGGAAGGCTTTCCACTAGATATTGGAACATTGCTGCACGGACTTGCTTCCATTCAGCCACAATCATTAGAGGTCGGGCACTGATGTTGGATGATTAGGCCTGGCTCGCGGTCGGTGTTCCAATATATCCCAAAGCTGTTCAATGGGGTTGAGATCAGGGCTCTGTGCAGGCAAGTCAAGTTCTTCCACACAGATCTCGGCAAACCATTTCTGTATGGACATCTCATTGTGCACGGGGGCATTGTCATGCTGAAACAGGAAAGGGCCTTCCCCAAACTGTTGCCACAAGGTTGAAAGCACAGAATCGTCTACAATGTCATTGTATGCTGTAGCATTAAGATTTCACTTCACTGGAACTAAGGGGCCTAGCCCGAACCATGAAAACAGCCCCAGAACATTATTCCTTGTCCACCAAACTTTCCTGGCATCCGCCAAACCCAGATTCGTCCGTCGGACTGCCAGATGGTGAAGTGCAAGTCATCACTCCAGAGAACGTGTTTCCACTGCTCCAGAGTCCAATGGCGGCGAGCTTCACACGTCTCCAGCCGATGCTTGGCATTGCGCATGGTGATCATAAGCTTGTGTGCGGCTGCTCGGCCATGGAAACCCATTTCAAGAAGCTCCCGACGAACAGTACATACACTTAGGTTGGAGTCATTAAAACTCGTTTTTCAACCACTCCACAAATGTCTTTTTAACAAACTATAGTTTTGGCAAGTCGGTTAGGACATATACTTTGTGGATGACACAAGTAATTTTTCCAACAATTGTTTACAGACAGATTATTTCACTTATAATTCACTGTATCACAATTCCAGTGGGTCAGAAGGTTACATACACTAAGTTGACTGTGCCTTTAAACAGCTTGGAAAATTCCAGAAAATGTTGTCATGGCTTTAGAAGCTTCTGATAGGCTAATTGACATCATTTGAGTCAATTGGACGTGTACCTGTGGATGTATTTCAAGGCCTACCTTCAAACTCAGTGCCTCTTTGCTTGACATCATGGGAAAATCAAAAGAAATCAGCCAAGACCTCAGAAAAATTATTGTAGACCTCCACAAGTCTGGTTCATCCTTGGGAGCAATTTCCAAACGCCTGAAGGTATCACGTTCATCTGTACAAACAATAGTACGCAAGTATAAACACCATGGGACCACGCAGCCGTCATACCGCTCAGGAAGGAGACGTTGTCTCCTAGAGATGAACGTACTTTGGTGCGAAAAGTGCAAATCAATCCCAGAACAACAGCAAAGGACCTTGTGAAGATGCTGGAGGAACAGGTACAAAAGTATCTATATTCACAAAATAGATGGCATCATGAGGAAGGAAAATTATGTGTATATATTGAAGCAACATCTCAAGACATCAGTCAGGAAGTTAAAGCTTGGTCGCAAATGGGTCTTCCAAATGGACAATGACCCCAAGCATACTTCTAAAGTTGTGGCAAAATGGCTTAAGGACAACAAAGTCAAGATATTGGAGTGGCCATCACAAAGCCCTGACCTCAATCCTATAGAAAATGTGTGGGCAGAACTGAAAAGGTGTGTGTATGAGCAAGGAGGCCTACAAACCTGACTCAGTTACACCAGTTCTGTCAGGAGGAATGGGCCAAAATTCACCCAACTTATTGTGGGAAGCTTGTGGAAGGCTACCCAAAATGTTTGACTCAAGTTAAACAATTTTAAAGGCAATGTTACCAAATACTAATTGAGTGTATGTAAACTTCTGACCCACTGGGAATGTGATGAAAGAAATAAAAGCTGAAATAAATCATTCTCTCTACTATTCTGACATTTACATTTACATTTGAGTCATTTAGCAGACGCTCTTATCCAGAGCGACTTACAGTTAGCACATACATTATTTTATCGAACCCACAACCCTGGCGTTGCAAACGCCATGCTCTACCAACTGAGCTACATCCCCTGCCGGCCATTCCCTCCCCTACCCTGGACGACGCTGGGCCAATTGTGCGCCGCCCCATGGGTCTCCCGGTTGCGGCCGGCTACGACAGAGCCTGGATTCGAACCAGGATCTCTAGTGGCACAGCTAGCACTGCGATGCAGTACATTTCACATTCATTAAAATAAAGTGGTGATTCTAACTGACCTAAGACAGGGAATTTTTACTAGGATAAAATGTCAGGAATTGTGAAAAACTGAGTTTAAATGTATTTGGCTAAGGTGTATGTAAACTTCCAATTTCAACTGTGTGTATATATATATGTATACATATACAGTGGGGAAAAAAGTATTTAGTCAGCCACCAATTGTGCAAGTTTTCCCACTTAAAAAGATGAGAGGCCTGTAATTTGCATCATAGGTACACGTCAACTATGACAGACAAAATGAGAATTTTTTTTTCCAGAAAATCACATTGTAGGATTTTTAATGAATTTATTTGCAAATTATGGTGGAAAATAAGTATTTGGTCAATAACAAAAGTTTCTCAATACTTTGTTATATAGCCTTTGTTGGCAATGACACAGGTCAAACGTTTTCTGTAAGTCTTCACAAGGTTTTCACACACTGTTGCTGGTATTTTGGCACATTCCTCCATGCAGATCTCCTCTAGAGCAGTGATGTTTTGGGGCTGTCACTGGGCAACACAGACTTTCAACTCCCTCCAAAGATTTTCTATGGGGTTGAGATCTGGAGACTGGCTAGGCCACTCCAAGACGTTGAAATGCTTCTTATGAAGCCACTCCTTCGTTGCCCGGGCGGTGTGTTTGGGATCATTGTCATGCTGAAAGACCCAGCCACGTTTCATCTTCAATGCCCTTGCTGATGGAAGGAGGTTTTCACTCAAAATCTCACGATACATGGCCCCATTCATTCTTTCCTTTACACGGATCAGTCGTCCTGGTCCCTTTGCAGAAAAACAGCCCCCAAAGCATGATGTTTCCACCCCCATGCTTCACAGTAGGTATGGTGTTCTTTGGATGCAACTCAGCATTCTTTGTCCTCCAAACCACGACGACTTGAGTTTTTACCAAAAAGTTCTATTTTGGTTTCATCTGACCATATGACATTCTCCCAATCCTCTTCTGGATCATCCAAATGCACTCTAGCAAACTTCAGACGGGCCTGGACATGTACTGGCTTAAGCAGGTGGACACGTCTGGCACCGCAGGATTTGAGTCCCTGGCGGCGTAGTGTGTTACTGATGGTAGGCTTTGTTACTTTGGTCCCAGCTCTCTGCAGGTCATTCACTAGGTCCCCCCGTGTGGTTCTGGGATTTTTGCTCACCGTTCTTGTGATCATTTTGACCCCACGGGGTGAGATCTTGCATGGAGCCCCAGATTGAGGGAGATTATCAGTGGTCTTGTATCTCTTCCATTTCCTAATAATTGCTCCCACAGTTGATTTCTTCAAACCAAGCTGCTTACCTATTGCAGATTCAGTCTTCCCAGCCTGGTGCAGGTCTACAATTTTGTTTCTGGTGTCCTTTGACAGCTCTTTGGTCTTGGCCATAGTGGAGTTTGGAGTGTGACTGTTTGAGGTTGTGGACAGGTGTCTTTTATACTGATAACAAGTTCAAACAGGTGCCATTAATACAGGTAACGAGTGGAGGACAGAGGAGCCTCTTAAATAAGAAGTTACAGGTCTGTGAGAGCCAGAAATCTTGCTTGTTTGTAGGTGACCAAATACTTATTTTCCACCATAATTTGCAAATAAATTCATTAAAAATCCTACAATGTGATTTTCTGGAAAAAAAATTCTCAATTTGTCTGTCATAGTTGACGTGTACCTATGATGAAAATTACAGGCCTCTCTCATCTTTTTAAGTGGGAGAACTTGCACAATTGGTGGCTGACTAAATACTTTTTTCCCCCACTGTAAACACTACCAGTCAAAAGTGTGGACACCTACTCGTTCAAGGGTTTTTCTTTATTTTTACGATTTTTTACATTGTAGAATAATAGTGAAGAGATCAACTATGAAATAACACATATGGAATCATGTAGTAACCAAAGAAGTGTTAAACAAATCAAAATATTTTATATTTGAGATTCTTCAAATAGCCACCCTTTGCCTTGATGACAGCTTTGCACATTCTTGGCATTCTCTCAACCAGCTTCATGAGGTTGTCACCTGGAATGCATTTCAATTAACAGGTGTGCCTTGTTAAAAGTTAATTTGTGGAATTTCTTTCCTTCTTAATGCATTTGAGCCAATCAGTTGTGTTGTGACAAGGTAAGGGGGGTATACAGAAGATGGCCCTAATTGGTAAAACACGAAGTCCATATAATGGCAAGAAAAGCTCAAATAAGCAAAGAGAAACGACAGTCCATCATTACTTTAAGACATGAAGGTCAATCAATATGGACAATTTCAAGAACTTTGAAAGTTTCTTCAAGTGCAGTCCCAAGCAGGTCTCTTCTTCTTATTGGTGTCCTTTAGTAGTGGTTTCTTTGCAGCAATTCAACCATGAAGGCCTGATTCACACAGTCCCCTCTGAACAGTTGATATTGAGATGTATGTTACTTGAACTCTGTGAAGCAGTTATTTGGCCTGCAATTTCTGAGTCTGTTAACTCTAATGAACATATCCTTTGCAGCAAAGGTAATTCTGGGTCTTCCATTCCTGTGGCTTGATGATTTTTGCGACTGCGCTTGATGATTTTTGCGACTGCACTTGAAGAAACTTTCAAAGTTCTTGAAATGTTCCGTATTGACTGACCTTTACGTCTTAAAGTAATGATGGACTGTTGTTTGTCTTTGCTTATTTGAGCTGTTCTTGCCATAATATGGATTTGGTCTTTTAACAAATAGGGCTATATTCTGTAAACCCTCTACCTTGTCACAGCACAACTGATTGGCTCAAACGTATTAAGAAGGAAATAAATTCCACAAATTAACTTTTAAGAAGGCACACCTGTTATTTGAAATGCATTCCAGGTGACTACCTCATGAAGCTGGTTGAGAGAATGCCAAGCGTGTGCAAAGCTGTCATCAAGGCAAAGGGTGGCTATTTGAAGAATCTCAAATATAAAATATTTTGATTTGTTTAACACTTTTTTGGTTACTACATGATTCCATATGTGTTCTTTCATTGTTTTGATGTCTTCACTATTATTCTACAATGTAAAATCTTTTAAAAATAAAAAATAACCCTTGAATGAGTAGGTGTGTCCAGTCTTTTGACTGGTAGTGTATATATAATATATACAAACAAACACACACACACACAAAGCAAAATACTGAATTTCAATATCCACCCTCCGCAAAGACAATCTGTTCCTGTTTTCATTGTGTATTTCTGAGTCTTTCCCTTTAAATCGCCATAGAAACGCAGATTGATCGTGGTTTTAGGCAATGAAAACCAAGGATCTGGAGGTGAAAATTACGAAGGTATCAAGTTGATTTTGATTTGTCCAACCAGCAGAAACACCTCCAAATGGTCTCACCTCACCACATATGGAAGAGATACAACCAAGAGCGTCGCAGTCTAAACTAGCAACGGTCACCTCAAATTAACATTCTTATTTCATCAACACTGTCAAGTACAAGTATGTTAAGGTTATAATATTGTATAGAACAATCTAATGATTAATTCTATGTAATTTATAATGACATAGGGCAAAGAAAACAACAATGTTAATTTCAAAGCACCCTCTTGAATTGCCCCGTTTTTCTCTACATTGTACAGCAGTGAGTGAACGCCCTAGATAATAAGACTAGGCTATATAAATCCTGTCATCATGGGCAGTAAGGAAAGCAAAAGGAGGACTAGGCCACACGCTGTATAACATACACTGCTCAAAAAAATAAAGGGAACACTAAAATAATACATCCTAGATCTGAATGAATGAAATAATCTTATTAAATACTTTTTTCTTTACATAGTTGAATGTGCTGACAACAAATCACACAAAAATTATCAATTGAAATCAAATTTATCAACCCATGGAGGTCTGGATTTGGAGTCACCCTCAAAATTAAAGTGGAAAACCACACTACAGGCTGATCCAACTTTGATGTAATGTCCTTAAAACAAGTCAAAATTAGGCTCAGTAGTGTGTGTGGCCTCCACGTGCCTGTATGACCTCCCTACAACGCCTGGGCATGCTCCTGATGAGGTGGCGGATGGTCTCCTGAGTGATCTCCTCCCAGACCTGGACTAAAGCATCCGCCAACTCCTGGACAGTCTGTGGTGCAACGTGGCGTTGGTGGATGGAGCGAGACATGATGTCCCAGATGTGCTCAATTGGATTCAGGTCTGGGGAACGGGCGGGCCAGTCCATAGCATCAATGCCTTCCTCTTGCAGGAACTGCTGACACACTCCAGCCACATGAGGTCTAGCATTGTCTTGCATTAGGAGGAACCCAGGGCCAACCGCACCAGCATGGGGTCTCACAAGGGGTCTGAGGATCTCATCTCGGTACCTAATGGCAGTCAGGCTACCTCTGGCGAGCACATGGAGGGCTGTGTGGCCCCCCAAAGAAATGCCACCCCACACCATGACTGACCTACCGCCAAACCGGTCATGCTGTAGGATGTTGCAGGCAGCAGAACGTTCTCCACGGCGTCTCCAGACTCTGTCACGTCTGTCACGTGCTCAGTGTGAACCTGCTTTAATCTGTGAAGAGCACAGGGCGCCAGTGGCGAATTTGCCAATCTTGGTGTTCTCTGGCAAATGCCAAACATACTGCACGGTGTTGGGCTGTAAGCACAACCCCCACCTGTGGACGTCGGGCCCTCATACCACCCTCATGGAGTCTGTTTCTGACCTTTTGAGCAGACACATGCACATTTGTGGCCTGCTGGAGGTCATTTTGCAAGGCTCTGGCAGTGCTCCTCCTTGCACAAAGGCGGAGGTAGCAGTCCTGCTGCTGGGTTGTTGCCCTCCTACGGCCTCCTCCACGTCTCCTGATGTACTGGCCTGTCTCCTGGTAGCGCCTCCATGCTCTGGACACTACGCTGACAGACACAGCAAACCTTCTTGCCACAGCTCGCATTGATGTGCCATCCTGGATGAGCTGCACTACCTGAGCCACTTGTGTGGGTTGTAGACTCCGTCTCATGCTACCACTAGAGTGAAAGCACCGCCAGCATTCAAAAGTGACCAAAACATCAGCCAGGAAGCATAGGAACTGAGAAGTGGTCTGTGGTCACCACCTGCAAAACCAGTCCTTTATTGGGGGTGTCTTGCTAATTGCCTATAATTTCCACCTGTTGTCTATTCCATTTGCACAACAGCATGTGACATTTATTGTCAATCAGTGTTGCTTCCTAAGTGGACAGTTTAATTTCACAGAAGTGTGATTGACTTGGAGTTACATTGTGTTGTTTAAGTGTTCCCTTAATTTTTTTGAGCAGTGTATGTAGGCCTTCATTCATACAGCGTCATACAGATTCTGATACCTTGTATTATTTCCCCAGGTACACTCCGTCCCAGCAGGGCGTGGCCTTCAACTCGGGGGCCAAACAAAGGGTCATCCGTATGGTGGAGATGCAGAAGGACCCCATGGAGCCCCCACGCTTCAAGTAAGTACATTCCCACCAGCGTTGCTGACTAAACTCATAACTGACTGAACTTAAAACTTATGTGCTTGTCACTTTCACTATCTTGCTATAGACTGGTTAGCTGACAACGTCACGGAAACGATGCGCACGCTTCAATGTGGCAGAAGGCTGTGTGTTGTTGTGATTCTGGATGGCCAGATAGCTAGCAACAATGACAAGAAGCTGCCATGTGGGGAATCGTAGGTGGCTCATTTCAGCTAGTTTTATCTCGTACCTGATACCATGTCTTGTTTTGAGGTGTTTTGACAGATGGTTAAAATTAGCTAGCTAGCTAACAAGCAACTGTAACAATGTATTTGAGAGACAACAAGTGGTCATTGTGCAAATGTCCAATGTTTTTTGAAAAAAAAATACATCAGATATAGCTTACATGTTGTCAACAATCTAAGCCAACCTCGTCTGTTTTGCCCCATAGTTGCGCACGTGTTGGTTTTGATACTTAACAACCAACCTGTCTGTGCTAGAGTAACTTGAGTCATGCACATCCCTAAACAAAGCTAGAAGCACTCTCGCTTACTAGGATGTGAAATGTAAATGTTGCTATTCCAGGATCAATAAGAAGATTCCTCGTGGACCTCCCTCCCCTCCTGCACCTGTCATGCACTCACCAAGCAGAAAGGTACCATTGGGGTTCAGACAGACTTAACTGATCTCAAGATTGAAGTTACTAGTTATGCTTTTATTACTTTAATAATGTGTAAAAGGATCCGATCAACTCGACACCTTTTAATGGCAAAATTAAATGTACTTTTTCTCTAGCTGTGTAAATGTTGAACAAAGATGTGACGTGTTTTCTCTCTCTGTCCTACTAGATGACAGTCAAGGAACAACAGGAGTGGAAGATTCCTCCCTGCATCTCAAACTGGAAGAACGCAAAGGTACTAACTCTGCTCACTCCCTCTGGAGACACTAGTGAAATCAATGGGAGGTTGTTTGTATGAGGTCAAGATTGCTGACATTGTAAGTACACTCCTGTGTTCAATGACTAGGGGTTGTTATGACTGCCTAAAGCAAAGTTGTATAATGCACTATACTTTCATTATAAGGCATTATACAACGGGTGGGTCTAATCCTGAATGCTGATTTGGTTAAAACCGCATTCCAGCCGGTGTCTATTCCACAAGTTACCACCGGCTAAATCTATGACGTTAAAATGCCTATTTACTCTGTTCCATCTGACTGCGCAATCCACGGTCTCATCAGCCCAGCCAGGCAAGTTATAAACTTGATCTCCACTATAAAAAGCATCTAGACATTATCTCCCATTTCTTTTAGACTTACAGTTAGTTTTCAACAGCGGAGATTTGTATAAACATCGCTGTCTGTCTCTGACATTTGCAACATTGTTTCAATATTCAAATTCGATCTCCAGCTGCCCCATAGTAATGAACGTGTCGGGATGAGACAGGCAGGCAGGCAGCGTTTCTCAGCCAGTCGAAATCATGAATTAGCTGGCTTTAATAATAAAATACAAAAATGAAGGTAAACAAAACGCAGTGCATCTAGTTTGCAGTTTTTCCAGCTACAGTTTGCAGTTTTTCCAGCTACAGTTTGCAGTCTTTCCAGCTACAGTTTGCAGTCTTTCCAGCTTCAGTTTGAAGTGATTGTGTTAGCTGTGTTGTTGGCTAGCTCCTCTGAACAACAGTGTCCTGACGAGAGAACACATTTTCTATGCCAGGTGAAATCGCGCATCATTAGCTCATTGTTATGGATGCATCCAAATAAATGTCACTAGAAAACAGCTTAAACAAATGCAGCTACTTTGTTGTTATTCTGGCTGCACTGTTTGACGTGACTGTAAGTTAGCCGCAGTTGGCTAGCTAGCAAGCAAGGGATAAGAACGTTGCCAGCCAGTATGGCAATGGAACATTTAGAACCAACGACTGATACAGAACAAAAGACTGAACGACTGGGTCACGACTCTGGCAACCGAACCGATAGAACGAACGACCAGCCGATTTGGGTAGCAACCCTAGATTTGTGTCGGGATTATATCCTGTGGAAGGATGAAATGGTATGAATAAATTCACCAAAATAACGTTTTTAATGAAAATATGTCTCATTATTTGAGTATGTTGGAAACCCGTTGTATAAAAGTGATAATGCCCTCGAAGGCGGCGTTTTGGAGGATATATTGGCACGGTTTGCCGTCCCGAGACAAAGTCTCGGCCCTAACAAGACCTGTGCCAATATATGCTCCAAACACCGCCTTCGAGGGCATTATCACTTAATTATGTGTGAGTGTGTAATTCATAGAAAGTATTCCCAAAGTGAAGTCCTATGTTCTGTGTTTGTCTCCTAGGGTTACACCATCCCCCTGGACAAGCGTCTGGCGGCGGACGGTAGAGGACTGCAGACCGTTCACATCAATGAGAACTTTGCCAAACTGGCCGAGGCGCTCTACATCGCTGACAGAAAGGTACTCTGTTTGTGGTTTTGGGAACTGATGTTTGTCCTGTGCTTAGCGACTTCTCCGAGCCTCTCTGAAATATCAGTTTTTTGGTGAATGGTCATCTCTTTGTGTCCATTTCAAAGCCAACTTATTTTCTGTATGATATTGGCTCAAGCATTTAGTGATTCTCTCATCATAAAAAATAAGATTGTGTTTTCTCTTTGTTGTGTTGTGTCTAAGCCTATATGCCTCCAAGCCACACTTCCGCTAGTAGCCTAGTTTAGCATGTGATGTTGATTTAAATGAATGTAAACTAATTCTGTGTCACTGCATCCAGGCCAGAGAAGCTGTGGAGATGAGAGCCCAGGTGGAGAAGAAGATGGCCCAGAAAGAGAAGGAGAAGAAGGAGGAGAAGCTCAGAGAGCTGGCTCAGATGGCCCGAGACCGCAGGGCAGGGATCAAAGGTCACGGAGGAGACAAAGGTCAGTCCACAACCTCTTCCTGCTTGACCCTAACCACAGATCTAGGATCAGATCACCTGTTTGTGATTTCATGTTTTCCTGTACAAGGACTGCCAATGTAAAGTGTTGTAAAGTCATGTGGATAGTCTGACAAATCAGTCAATATATTTGAAATTAAATATACTGACAATGTTTAACCAAATGCAACATTGAGAAACACGAACCCATAGACCTTTCTCAGAATCTTGTCCAAGTAGCTGTGTGCATGCAGAGAGCAGACTACTCAACTGTCAGTCCTGATTATGTGTGAGTGAGGCGCCTGGTAACACCCTTTCGCTTCTCTCTCGTCCTCGCTCTCCATACCTCCCCTCTCTCTATCGTCACCCTGTACCTCTCTCTATCCCCTCTCTCCATACCTCCCCTCTCTCTATCGTCACCCTGTACCTCTCTATCCCCTCTCTCCATACCTCCCCTCTCTCTATCGTCACCCTGTACCTCTCTATCCCCTCTCTCCATACCTCCCCTCTCTCTATCGTCACCCTGTACCTCTCTCCATACCTCCCCTCTCTCTATCGTCACCCTGTACCTCTCTCCATACCTCCCCTCTCTCCATACCTCCCCTCTCTCCATACCTCCCCTCTCTTCTACGCCCCCTTTCTCTCCTGTGGCAGGTGGTGAGGACGGTGAGGCCAGGGAGCGTGACGAGATCCGCCATGACAGGAGGAAAGAGAGACAGCACGACAGGAACATCTCCAGAGCCGCCCCCGATAAGAGGTACATTCATTTTTAACAGCACGGAAAGACACACACACACCATGCCACGCCTCCACACATAGAAACACCATGCACACTGCCCACTCATACATCCACACACACAGACATATCCACACACACACACACACACCCTGCTGAATCATTCATGGTTCATCGGGAGCGCTGAAGGAACGCAGCTGGCCACAGAAGCACCCAGCCTAGACCCCCTGACCGTCCTGTCTGCTACAGCTGCAGTGTTTCAGAGATGGAGATCGAATGAGACCGAGAGGGAGACAGACAGAGACAAACAAAGAAAATGAGAGCGAGAAAGTTGGTGAGAGACAGACAGGGGGGATGGAGAGAGATTGGGCTACTCTACTCCAGTTGTCTGTCTCTGCAGTGGAGCTGTCAGATGATGGAAGGGGGAAGGAGGAGAGCGGTAGGAAGAAAGGAGGGAGACAGCCACTGATTACAACGACAGGCTTGACTGCTGGTTGTAAATGGCCTCATTATGAAGAGACGGTTAGCCCCGAGCGTCTACTTAACCTTGCAGTCACTTCTGCTAAAGCGATTATCTGCAGATATGTTGGGATTGTTATATGGTTAGCGGACAGTGATGTGCGGTTTGGTGCAACAACTCATTTCACACACAAGCTACAGAGGTTGGTGCGTTACATTTAGCTCGCGGGCTGGTGGGCTACCGCCCAAATATGTGCATTCCATTCTAGTACTCCTAAATTACAGCACCAGTCGAGCTAAAAAATCAAGCTCTCCCGTATCCATATGTTGTCTCTCTCTCGCCTTCCTCCTTAACTAACTGTCTGGTTTGGTTTATTCCCATCGTCAGGTCGAAGCTGCAGAGAGACCAGGACAGGGACGTCAGTGAGCTCATCGCTCTGGGTCAGCCCAACCCTAGAGCCTCCAGTGAGGCTCAGTACGACCAGAGACTGTTCAACCAGACCAAGGTGAGACACACACACCTGCTGTGCTGTCAGAGGTTATCCTCTAGTGGGGTTTCAACTAGAGCGATTTAAGATCTCACCTGTTACACTGTCTGTCCTTTGTTAAACCACTACTCTCGCCCTCCTCCCCATCCCTCTCCCCCCAGGGTATGGACAGCGGTTTTGCAGGCGGGGAGGATGAGATGTACAATGTGTACGACCAGCCGTTCAGGAGTGGCAGAGACATGGCCCAGAACATCTACCGGCCCACCAAGAGCTCTGACAAGGACATGTACGGAGATGACCTGGACACACTCATGCAGAGCAACAGGTACTACCTCCGTCTGTTATATTACCCTTCTGAATATAGCTTATACCAGGGCTCTCCAACCCTGTTCCTGGAGAGCTACCCTCCTGTAGGTTATCGCTTCAACCCCAGTTGTAATTAACCTGCTTCTGCTTATCAACCAGTTAATTTTTTTAATCTGGTGTGCTAGATTAGGTTTGGAGTGAACCTACAGGACGGTAGTTCTCCAGGAACAGGGTTGGAGAGAGACCTGGCCTATACTATATCCATATACAGTATATTACTGTATGTTGATGACCTGGTCACACTCGTGCAGAGCGACAGGTATCATAGGTCATCTGTTTCCGTGCCGCTGCTGCCTCTCAGGGGAGAGATGCAATCGACTGCTGAGAAATGCGATGTTTAAGCCTAATTTATACCCTACGTACGCAATGCAAGAACGTTGCAGTCTGTATGTGTAAGGACTGTAGTGATATTGCACCAAAGTGGATCATGCAGACGTCGATGGTATAGTGCGTATACCAGAACAGAGAGGCTTACTTCATATGTAGTATCACCCGAGTGGCGCAGTGGTCTAAGGCACTACATCGCAGTGCTAGCTGTGCCACTAGAGATCCTGGTTCGAATCCAGGCTCTGTCGTAGCTGGCCGCGACCGGGAGACCCATGGGGCGGCGCACAATTGGCCCAGCGTTGTCCAGGGTAGGGGAGGGAATGGCCGGCAGGGATGTAGCTCAGTTGGTAGAGCATGGTGTTTGCAACGCCAGGGTTGTGGGTTCGATTCCAGTATAAAAAAATTAAAATGTATGCACTAACTGTAAGTCGCTCTGGATAAGAGCGTCTGCTAAATGACTAAAATGTAAAATGTAGTATCTCTCCCCTAATGTCCATTATGTCTACTGAAATCCAGTCTCAGTTCGTTTTACTGGCTGGTGTATAGGATAGGATTCTTTATTGTTTTTCTACAGATAGCCTTATTAACAGTATAGAACAGTATTATCTGACAGATTGTTGCCATCACTGATATATTCTACCTGTTTTTTTCGATCACTTTGGGGAAATAATAAACCAAGAAAGTTAAATGGACAGCATTCCAAACAGTGCACATCAATACATACAGGTAACTGCCAAAATAAAGGAAACCCCCTAGAGTCGATGTCTGTGGCCCCGCAGAAATCTAATTAGCATCAAAATCCATCAGTTTAAGCTAGAGATATCTATCTAGATATCAATTTTTTGCATGGGCTGCGTCTCAATCCACAGTATCCGCCGATGTCGTCCTTCCGCATCTGCGTGAAAGGTGGCAGAGCTAGAGCTGTGTTTGTCAGACCATGAGACATCTTCTCACAAAAATGTATGTAGCGTCCAAACAGTTTGGCCAACAAACTATTATGACCTCTCTATGGAAAGATGAGACTCTCACGAACACAATGGTGTTGGTTTTACTCTAGGACGCCAACAAGCCTCACAAGATTATTCTGAAGGTATACGGGTACCAGTTTAAAAAATGAGTATATATGGAGTTGGTTTAGTGCCTAAAATAAGGAGTAAAATATGTCAACATAATGTTTCCTGATCTTTCTTTTATCTCTCAGATATAGGACGGACACTTCAGAACAAACTTCCTTTCAAAAAATGTTTTTCTTACTGTCTGTTTGTCCATGTATGAAGCTGTTATTCAATGCGTTTCTATGGGCTAATAGCAGAAAAGCCAAATTCAATGTTTCATAATTTTTTTCTATTTTTTTTTTTTATACCTTAAGGGGTCCTAAAACTCAAAATCAAATAGATAAATGATTCTTGGTATGACCATCTTAAAACAATTCCATATGTTAGCTTAGACACACCCTTTAAACCCCCTATGCTCCTTTTGAGACCTCTCAAAGTCACCGAGATCTCCTCTTCTAACCATGGTAGCTGAAATAATGGGCAACTGGGAATTTTTATACTGTGGGGAGAACAAGTATTTGATACACTGCCGATTTTGCAGGTTTTCCTACTTACAAAGCATGTAGAGGTCTGTAATTTTTATCATAGGTACACTTCAACTGTGAGAGACGGAATCTAAAACAAAAATCCAGAAAATCACATTGTATGATTTTGAAGTAATTAATTTGCATTTTATCGCATGACATAAGTATTTGGTACATCAGAAAAGCAGAACTTAATATTTGGAACAGAAACCTTTGTTTGCAATTACAGAGATCATACGTTTCCTGTAGGTCTTGACCAGGTTTGCACACACTGCAGCAGGGATTTTGGCCCACTCCTCCATACAGACCTTCTCCAGATCCTTCAGGTTTCGGTGCTGTCGCTGGGCAATACGGACTTTCAGCTCCCTCCAAAGATTTTCTATTGGGTTCAGGTCTGGAGACTGGCTAGGCCACTCCAGGACCTTGAGATGCTTCTTACGGAGCCACTCCTTAGTTGCCCTGGCTGTGTGTTTCGGGTCGTTGTCATGCTGGAAGACCCAGCCACGACCCATCTTCAATGCTCTTACTGAGGGAAGGAGGTTGTTGGACAAGATCTCGCGATACATGGCCCCATCCATCCTCCCCTCAATACGGTGCAGTCGTCCTGTCCCCTTTGCAGAAAAGCATCCCCAAAGAATGATGTTTCCACCTCCTTGCTTCACGGTTGGGATGGTGTTCTTGGGGTTGTACTCATCCTTCTTCCTCCAAACACGGAGAGTGGAGTTTAGACCTAAAAGCTATATTTTTGTCTCATCAGACCACATGACCGTCTCCCATTCCTCCTCTGGATCATCCAGATGGTCATTGGCAAACTTCAGACGGGCCTGGACATGCGCTGGCTTGAGCAGGGGGACCTTGCGTGCGCTGCAGGATTTTAATCCATGACGGCGTAGTGTGTTACTAATGGTTTTCTTTGAGACTGTGGTCCCAGCTCTCTTCAGGTCATTGACCAGGTCCTGCCGTGTAGTTCTGGGCTGATCTCTCACCTTCCTCATGATCATTGATGCCCCACGAGGTGAGATCTTGCATGGAGCCCCAGACCGAGGATGATTGACCGTCATCTTGAACTTCTTCCATTTTCTAATAATTGCGCCAACAGTTGTTGCCTTCTCACCAAGCTGCTTGCCTATTGTCCTGTAGCCCATCCCAGCCTTGTGCAGGTCTACAATTTTATCCCTGATGTCCTTACACAGCTCTCTGGTCTTGGCCATTGTGGAGAGGTTGGAGTCTGTTTGATTGAGTGTGTGGACAGGTGTCTTTATACAGGTCACGAGTTCAAACAGGTGCAGTTAATACAGGTAATGAGTGGAGAACAGGTGGGCTTCTTAAAGAAAAACTAACAGGTCTGTGAGAGTTGGAATTCTTACTGGTTGGTAGGTGATCAAATACTTATGTCATGCAATATAATGCAAATTAATTACTTAAAAATCATACAATGTGATTTTCTGGATTTTTGTTTTAGATTCTGTCTCTCACAGTTGAAGTGTACCTATAATAAAAATTACAGACCTCTACATGCTTTGTAAGTAGGAAAACCTGCAAAATCGGCAGTGTATCAAATACTTGTTCTCCCCACTGTACATGACCCATAGAGATGTATAGAGGACTCAACTAGGATCTAACCCATTTTAGCATGGACATTTCCATTGAGGGCTTCCACCATTTTTTAAGTAGTCAACTGGGTGGGGATTCCTATTGGTTGGGAACGATCAGCCAATGATCAGAGCATTGTCTTCTTCCAATTGGGTCCTATGGTTTGTAAATGGCTTTAACACTGCTATCTAGTGGCCACAATAAATGAATGGCACAATATTTGGTTCAGGATTCAAGCACTGCAGGCTGTGGATCACCAACATAAGCTTTACACTTTTTTCAAACACAAAATAAGAACATGTAATACTTTAAAATGGAGAGAGCCTCAATGGCGCTGCCCATGCTGTCACAGACGCCATAATGGGACAGATACAATGATGAGGCAACTCTTTCCATCTCTATGACATGTCCGCTAAGCATTGATGGTTTGTTAATTGCTTAAATAATTCAGGAACCACACTTATGTGGAAGCAGCTGCTTTCAATATACTTTGTATTACTAAAGTGTTTCCTTTATCAAATCACATTTTATTTGTCACATGCGCCGAATACAACAGGTTTAGGTAAACCTTACCGTGAAATGCTTACTTACAAGCCCTTAACCAACAATGCAGTTTAAAAAAAAGTCTGAAATGTGCTAAACAAACAAAAGGAAAAATAGTAACACTATAAAATAACAATAATGAGGATATATATACAAGGAGTACCGGTACCGAGTCAATGTGCAGTGGTACGAGTCAATCAAGGTAATTGAGGTAATATGTACACTACCGGTCAAAGGTTTTAGAACATCTACTCATTCAAGGGTTTTTGTTTCTTTTTACTATTTTCTACATTGTAGAATAATAGTGGAGACATCAAAACTATGAAATAACACATATGGAATCATGTAGTAACCAAAAAAGTGTTAAACAAATCAAAATATATTTTATATTTGAGATTCTTCAAATAGCCACCCTTTGCCTTGATGACAGCTTTGCACACTCTTGGCATTCTCTCAACCAGCTTCACCTGGAATGCTTTTCCAACAGTCTTGAATGCTGAGCACTTGTTGGCTGCTTTTCCTTCACTCTGCGGTCCGACTAATCTCAATTGGGTTGAGGTCAGGGGATTGTGGAGGCCAGGTCATCTGATGCAGCACTCCATCACTCTCCTTCTTGGTAAAATAGTCGTTACACAGCCTGGAGGTGTGTTGGGTCATTGTCCTGTTGAAAACAAATGATAGTCCCACTAAGGCCAAACCAGATGGGATGGCGTATTGCTGCAGAATGCTGTGGTAGCCATGCTGGTAAAATGTGCCTTGAATTCTAAATAAATCACAGACAGTGTCACCAGCAAAGCACCCCCACACCATAACCACCTCCATGCTTTACGGTGGGAAATACACATGCGGAGATCATCCGTTCACCCACACCGCGTCTCACAAAGACACAGCGGTTGGAACCAAAAATCTCCAATTTGGACTCCAGACCAAAGGACAAATTTCCACCGGTCTAATGACCATTGCTCGTGTTTCATGGCCGAAGCATGTCTCTTCTTCTTATTGGTGTTCTTTAGTAGTGGTTTCTTTGCAGCAATTCGACCATGAAGGCCTGATTCACACAGTCTCCTCTGAACAGTTGATGTTGAGATGTCTGTTACTTGAACTCTGTGAAGCGTTTATTTGGGCTGCAATTTCTGAGGCTGAGGTAACTCTGGGTCTTCCATTCCTGTGGCGGTCCTCATGAGAGCCAGTTTCATCATAGCGCTTGATGGTTTTTGCGACTGCACTTGAAGAAACTTTCAAAGTTCTTGAAAAGTTCCATATTGACTGACCTTCATGTCTTAAAGTAATGATGGACTGTTGTTTCTCTTTGCTTATTTGAGCTGTTCTTGCCATAATATGGACTTGGTATTTTACCAAATAGGGCGAACTTCTGTATACCCCCCCTACCTCGCCACAACACAACTGATTGGCTCAAATGCATTAAGAAGGAAAGAAATTCCACAAATTAACTTTTAACAAGGCACACCTGTTAATTGAAATGCATTCCAGGTGACTACCTCATGAAGCTGATTGAGAGAATGCCAAGAGTGTGCAAAGCTGTCATCAAGGCAAAGGGTGGCTATTTGAAGAATCTCAAATATAACATATATTTTGATTTGTTTAACACTTTTTTTTTTTTACTACATGATTCCATATGTGTTATTTCATAGTTTTGATGTCTTCACTATTATTCTACAATGTAGAACATTTTAAAAAGAAAGAAAAACCCTTGAATGAGTAGGTGTTATAAAACGTTTGACTGGTAGTGTACATCAGTGGAGGCTTCTGAGGAAAGGCCGGTTCATAATATTGTCTGGAATTGAGTAAATGGAATGACATCCAAACACATGGAAACCATTTTGATACCATTCCACTGATTCCACTCCAGCTATTACCACGAGCCCGTCCTCCCCAATTAAGGTGCCACCAACCTTCTGTGATGTACATGTAGGTAGGGGTGAAGTGACTATGCATAAATAATAAACAGAGTAGAGTGTGTGTGTGTGTGTTGGAGTGTCAGTGTTGTATATGTGAGTGTGTGGTTAGAGTCCAGTGATTGTACATCGAGCCTGG
Organism: Coregonus clupeaformis; assembly: GCF_020615455.1. Lineage (NCBI taxonomy): Eukaryota > Metazoa > Chordata > Actinopteri > Salmoniformes > Salmonidae > Coregonus > Coregonus clupeaformis. The sequence goes on along the minus strand of NC_059227.1, from coordinate 14,641,351 downwards.
GCAAGAGAGTCAGTGCAAAAGATCATAATAAATAATAATCAAATAAAGGGTAATAATGCAAATAGTCCTGGTAGCTATTTGATTAACTGTTCAGCAGTCCTATGGCTTGGTGGAAGCTAGTTTATTTAACTAGTTAACTGTATATTGACACAGACCTGTATAAATAAACCATATAACCCTGCATTATACTTTCTATGGGTATAGAAAGTATAATTTTGGATCCATACCTACATGGATCCAAAACCCAACCATTTTCTTTGCCTCATTTTGTCTACTATTTCAGAAACATTCAAACATATCCTAACTCTCTCTCTCCCCTCTCCCAGATTTGTTCCTGACCGTGAGTTCTCTGGTACGGACCACGGTCCTCGTCGTGACGGCCCCGTCCAGTTTGAGGAGGATCCCTTCGGTCTGGACAAGTTTTTGGAGGAGGCTAAGCAGCACGGGGGCTCCAAGAGACCCTCCACCAGCAGAGGCTCCAAGGACTATGACCACGACAAGAAACGCAGGAAGGAGTGATGGAAACGAGACCGAGACCCTCGGTCTGGTGGGAAGGGAGGGTAGCGTTCAGTAGGCATAAAATGTTGGGAAATGTTTCAAAACGTCGAAGTTCAGAAGTCACTGAATGTGTTTTTTCACTAGAATGTAGTCCAATGAGAATGGGCCGTTTTTATTTTAAATTTGAAGCTGTTTTCTCCTTTCTATACCTACTGAACGTAATCCAGGGTTTTGGGAGGAGGGAGGGAAAGTTGGGGAAGAGAGGGGGAGGGAATGTTCGAGGAGGTAGGGAGAGTTGGGGAATACTGAGGGAGGTGGAGTTGGGGAAGTCTGAGGGAGAGTTGGGTCAGGACCCTGACTGGAACTATAGACATTCTGTGTGTGTGTGTGTTGTATGGCTGAACCCCCCCAGGAACTAGCAGGGATTATTTGTTGATAATGACCTTTTTCTGTACAGCATCCCTTCATCTTTACATACAGCACTATCTTGCCTGTAACGTGTGTTTTAAGTAAAGCCCCCTAGTATTTGTAAGCAATATTATTATGCCTGTGTGATATATGGTCTTTGATCTAGCAGCATTCCTGTGATGGAGTTTGATTGAATTCCCCTTTCAGGTCTTACGTGATCTACTCTAAGGCATCTTTAGAATAACTATACAACCTATGTTACTGGTGGGATACAATGTAAACCTACTCTAACTTGTACAGTACTACCACTGAATACATTTCATATAATGGAATAAACGTGTCTCTGTATTTACCCCAGAGAAGTCTGTGTTAGTAAATATTTTATAAACCTTTGTGATCAGATTTTAGAATGCAATTGTTGGGGTTTATTAGACACCAACCAGAAGAGAACAGACTATCTGACTCAAATTATTTCTGTTGCAACATTTTTTCTATTGCATGTGCTAATGAACATGACCCAGATGCATTTTCCTCAGTCAATTAATGCAGACCCTCTGTTAGGTGTATTCTTGTAATTGTTTTATTTAGAGCGCCACAGTTTCCCCTGCTTTTAATCTTGAATAATGCCTCAAATTTACATAAGATTAAATACCCTAAATGGAGGAGGACCCATCAATTCCCAAGCGTTACCAACGGATACAGTGGGGAAAAAAAGTATTTAGTCAGCCACCAATTGTGCAAGTTCTCCCACTTAAAAAGATGAGAGAGGCCTGTAATTTTCATCATAGGTACACGTCAACTATGACAGACAAAATGAGGAAAAAAAATCCAGAAAATCACATTGTAAGATTTTTTATGAATTTATTGGCATATGATGGTGGAAAATAAGTATTTGGTCAATAACAAAAGTTTCTCAATACTTTGTTATATACCCTTTGTTGGCAATGACACAGGTCAAACATTTTCTGTAAGTCTTCACAAGGTTTTCACACACTGTTGCTGGTATTTTGGCCCATTCCTCCATGCATATCTCCTCTAGAGCAGTGATGTTTTGGGGCTGTCGCTGGGCAACACAGACTTTCAACTCCCCTCCAAAGATTTTCTATGGGGTTGAGATCTGGAGACTGGCTAGGCCACTCCAGGACCTTGAAATGCTTCTTACGAAGCCACTCCTTCGTTGCCCGGGCGGTGTGTTTGGGATCATTGTCATGCTGAAAGACCCAGCCACGTTTCATCTTCAATGCCCTTGTTGATGGAAGGAGGGTTTCACTCAAAATCTCACGATACATGGCCCCATTCATTCTTTCCTTTACACGGATCAGTCGTCCTGGTCCCTTTGCAGAAAAACAGCCCCAAAGCATGATGTTTCCAACCCCATGCTTCACAGTAGGTATGGTGTTCTTTGGATGCAACTCAGCATTCTTTGTCCTCCAAACATGACGAGTTGAGTTTTTACCAAAAAGTTATATTTTGGTTTCATCTGACCGTATGACATTCTCCCAATCCTCTTCTGGATCATTCAAATGCACTTCAGACGGGCCTGGACATGTACTGGCTTAAGCAGGGGGACACGTCTCGCACTGCAGGATTTGAGTCCCTGGCGGTGTAGTGTGTTACTGATGGTAGGCTTTGTTACTTTGGTCCCAGCTCTCTGCAGGTCATTCACTAGGTCCCCCCGTGTGGTTCTGGGATTTTTGCTCACCGTTCTTGTGATCATTTTGACCCCACGGGGTGAGATCTTGCGTGGAGCCCCAGATCGAGGGAGATTATCAGTGGTCTTGTATGTCTTCCATTTCCTAATAATTGCTCCCACAGTTGATTTCTTCAAACCAAGCTGCTTACCTATTGCAGATTCAGTCTTCCCAGCCTGGTGCAGGTCTACAATTTTGTTTTTGGTATCCTTTGACAGCTCTTTGGTCTTGGCCATTGTGGAGTTTGGAGTGTGACTGTTTGAGGTTGTGGACCGGTGTCTTTTATACTGATAACAAGTTCAAACAGGTGCCATTAATACAGGTAACGAGTGGAGGACAGAGGAGCCTCTTAAAGAAGAAGTTACAGGTCTGTGAGAGCCAGAAATCTTGCTTGTTTGTAGGTGACCAAATACTTATTTTCCACCATAATTTGCAAATAAATTCATAAAAAATCCTACAATGGGATTTTCTGGATTTTTTTTTCTCAATTTGTCTGTCATAGTTGACGTGTACCTATGATGAAAATTACAGGCCTCTCTCATCTTTTTAAGTGGGAGAACTTGCACAATTGGTGGCTGACTAAATACTTTTTTTCCCCACTGTATATGAGGTGCTTCCCAAATGGCACCCTAATACCTACAGTGAGGAAAAAAAGTATTTGATCCCCTGCTGATTTTGTACGTTTGCCCACTGACAAAGACATGATCAGTCTATAATTTTAATGGTAGGTTTATTTGAACAGTGAGAGACAGAATAACAACTAAAAAATCCAGAGAAACGCATGTCAAAAATGTTATAAATTGATTTGCATTTTAATTAGGGAAATAAGTATTTGACCCCTCTGGCAAAACCCTTGTTGGCAATCACAGAGGTCAGATGTTTCTTGTAGTTGGCCACCAGGTTTGCACACATCTCAGGAGGGATTTTGTCCCACTCCTCTTTGCAGATATTCTCCAAGTCATTAAGGTTTCGAGCCTGACGTTTGCCAACTCGAACCTTCAGCTCCCTCCATAGACTTTCTATGGGATTATGGTCTGGAGACTGGCTAGGCCACTCCAGGACCTTAATGTGCTTCTTCTTGAGCCACTCCTTTGTTGCCTTGGCGGTGTGTTTTGGGTCATTGTCATGCTGGAATACCCATCCACGACCCATTTTCAATGCCCTGGCTGAGGGAAGGAGGTTCTCACCCAAGATTTGACGGTACATGGCGCCGTCCATTGTCCCTTTGATGCAGTGAAGTTGTCCTGTCCCCTTAGCAGAAAACCCCCCCCAAAGCATAATGTTTCCACCTCCATGTTTGACGGTGGGGATGGTGTTCTTGGGGTCATAGGCAGCATTCCTCCTCCTCCAAACACGGCGAGTTGAGTTGATGCCAAAGAGCTCGATTTTGGTCTCATCTGACCACAACACTTTCACCCAGTTCTCCTCTGAATCATTCAGATGTTCATTGGCAAACTTCAGACGGCCCTGTATATGTGCTTTCTTGAGCAGGGGGACCTTGCGGGCGCTGCAGGAGTTCAGTCCTTCACGGCGTAGTGTGTTACCAATTGCTTTCTTGGTGACTATGGTCCCAGCTGCCTTGAGATCATTGACAAGATCCTCCCGTGTAGTTCTGGGCTGATTCCTCACCGTTCTCATGATCATTGCAACTCCACGAGGTGAGATCTTGCATGGAGCCCCAGGCCGAGGGAGATTGACAGTCTTTTGTGTTTCTTCCATTTGCGAATAATCGCACCAACTGTTGTCACCTTCTCACCAAGCTGCTTGGCGATGGTCTTGTAGCCCATTCCAGCCTTGTGTAGGTCTACAATCTTGTCCCTGACATCCTTGGAGAGGTCTTTGGTCTTGGCCATGGTGGAGAGTTTGGAATCTGATTGATTGATTGCTTCTGGACAGGTGTCTTTTATACAGGTAACAAACTGAGAATAGGAGCACTCCCTTTAAGAGTGTGCTCCTAATCTCAGCTCGTTACCTGTATAAAAGACACCTGGGAGCCAGAAATCTTTCTGATTGACGGGGGTCAAATACTTATTTCCCTCATTAAAATGCAAATCAAATTATAACATTTTTTACATGCGTTTTTCTGGATTTTTGTTGTTGTTATTCTGTCTCTCACTGTTCAAATTAAAATTATAGACTGATCATTTCTTTGTCAGTGGGCAAATGTACAAAATCAGCAGGGGATCAAATACTTTTTTCCCTCACTGTACATCAGGGTATCCCAAAGTCGGTCCTGCCCCTCCCGCCCCCCTTGGCAAAGGGTTAATTCTATAGTTGTATTTAGTTCAATTGAAATTAATTTATGGATTTCTACTTTTGGCTCAGACATTTGTATACTCAGTCAAAGGTAGGTCATTGCCAGTCTATTATCACAATCTTAAAAATACAGTTGTCTGTTGTAGAGACAAAATACTGTACGGTCCTCAAGTGCAGAATGTGATAAAATCAAAGCTGCGACATGTCTTCATTTCAACTTTATATCAATGTCTTACTCTTTCACACAACCGTTTGTCTTACATTTTTTTCTACCTACAAGGTGTACTGTAATTCTATTTGCAGTTGAACTACATATTTGCTTTTTTCAAACAGTACAGTCTGGCTCCTAGACTTCCTACTCAGACAGAAAAGACTGGGCTGATGCCGGAGCAAAGCAATAACTACAACATCCATCACAGGATGCCAAGTATACTAGCTTAGGTGGTAGACTGTTCTGAGTTTATTAAGGTCCCCATGTCGATTCTCCGATAGACAGTTTTCACACTCCACTTCACCACTGTGTCTCTTCAAGGCTTCGCTGCCTGTCTCTAGTCAGAGCTCTTATGTTGCCATCAGAATTAATTTCCTTCCCCAGTGAGAGGTCGGGCCGAACGTGATGCGCTCACACACTACACCAAGACACACATACACACACTGTTTGTTTACAGGCTTCACAGGGATGACATGGTGTGTGGTGCGTTTTAGTTTGTGTTGACCTTTAGCGTGTGGAGAGGAGTGGAACCGGTGATTGTCATCCGATAGCCTCTCAGCGGGAGATGCTTTTCAGACCGTGGTGGAGACAGTGGACTTGCTGTGGAGTGAGACAATCAGGCCACTGCAAGACAAATTAATAAACAAAGTTGTTACTGGTCTGATGTAGAGTCTTTTGTGGTTCATGGTGGTGTCAAAGTCTGCAGTGTGTGTAACTGTTACTGCTGGTAAAATGTATTTATTGTGGGTTGTTTAGACACAAAAGTGCACCCTTGACTGATCTAATCTGTAATGTTGATGTGATGACATCATAGGTGACAGGACCAAGAGTTATCCTGACAAAGTGACCTTGACCTCTGAGCCTTTGTTATATGCTACAACTAGGGCCCAGAATGTTTCCTAGTCAGGCTGTATGGTCAGGGAAAGACTCCTGGCCCTAAATGGGCACAAATGATGGTTTAACATTATGTACCTGTAGTATTATAATAGGACTGGCCAAGCCCTTTACACAACAATTCCAGGAACACCCCAACCTTGATGATGATGCTATAGTCTACAAGTTCAATTTAGCTTTTGAAGCATCCCACTGGGCAAAAACTGGTTGAATCAACTTTGTTTTTACGTCATTTCAACAAAATAATTAAATGTGATGACGTTGAATCAACATGGAAAACTGATTGGGTTTGAAAAAAGTCATCAACGTAAGGGAATTTAACCTAAATCCAATGACATGGTGACATTTTATGTTGATTTCACGTTGAATCAGGTTAGTTGACAAATCAACCAAATGTACATCGAAACTAGATGTTGAACTGACATCTGTACCCATTGGTTAGCCCTACCACAGACACCCTCAGTGTACAGTATTCCTTCAATTCTCAGTTGAGCTTTGACCATTATTGTTGAGACTGTGAGGTGTATTTAATTTTCTCAGACAGCTTGATAATGGCTCTTCACTAGTCTGTTGTTTGGGTTGTGAATGTGGAACAGTGGAAGATGAATGGGTTTCTTATTCATGAAGGTAACAAAGAGGAAATTGGTTCTTTGGCCAGCTTTTATTTGGCTTTGAACATAAACAGCCAAACACTATTGTGTCCTTCCATAATGGAATCTTCAATGTGCAGACAGGACACATATATGATTGATAGGTTCTTATCTTTGCTCCAGAATGGAACAACCCCCAGACAGAAACAATATTGAGTTGTACAGAAAATATTTATTTCTGTCACTTCAAGGGTGGTTTATAGTTGTTTGCGATGTGTTTTTCTGATATTTTCCTTCCCTGTTAGTGGTGGGTAGGCGAAAGCAATGAGATTTAGTGATAAATGGGTGTGCTCCGTGATCATTTTGACCTGTCTAAAGTTCTGGACAAAGATCCTAGACTGTAGATTTGTTTCCCTACTGCTTAGAAGGTCATGCTGAACTTATAAACTTTGTCCCTCTCTCTTTCCATATAATTGCCACCTCTGTTTTAGGGTTTTGAATCAGTCTGAGTATGGACAATTTGATTCTACTGTCAATGTAAATGATAACCAGAAGGACATTCTCATTCAGTCCCCATATAAACTACCATCTAAGGAATCCTGTCATCTTCAGCCAGTCACTTTCTTTCCATTAGGTCTTCCATGTTGCCTGAAATGCATCATTCACTCATCACATTGCCAGACTAACCTGGTAGTCTGGGTTCTGAGTTTAAAACTCATTGGATTAGTCTCACTTGACCGACATTCATGTGGCTTTTGATTTGGCTATGGTTCGCGAGACTAGTCATTTGATGACTGAGCAGTCAGTCAGTGGGTGGGTATATAGCTGAGGCTACCTTCTGAACCCTGAAGAGAGTCTCCACTCCTCAGCAGTGGCCCATGTCTCCTGTGCGCCACAAGACTGTCTTAGCCCACTGAGTTAAAGCCTAATCATTATGCAAGACCTCAGGCAAGGTTACTCATCAAGCAAGCGTGGTTACGAACCACCTCTGTTGCACTGAGACAACCCTGTGAATCCTGGAGAGCTGAACAGAGCCTCTTCCCTCATCTCCACTCCTCTCATTTGTGCCTTCCAGTATTATACTTATGCTAAAACGTTTATTCTATTCTACTGAGCCATATACTTTATTTTCATATTCTTGTTATTTCTTATTGTTGTTGCATTGTCGAGAAGGAATCTGCAAGAAAGCATTTCGTTGGATGGTGTATACCATGTGTATCACGTACATACGACTAATAAAACTTGATACTTCAAACTCTCTTCCCATCCCTTTTCCTTTCCTCCCCTCTCTTCTCCTCTCATCTCTTCCCCTCTCCTCTCCCATTCCCAGGGAGGATAATCCATTATAAGGAGAAGGTTTAGACAGCCGTAAAAACTCTCTAATGGTTGTGTCAGTCAGAGACCCCCCCCCCCCCACACACACACACAGTGTCTGAGAGAGAGGCATGGCTGCCTGGAATTCAATGTTTAGCAGACTGACAGCTCTGGAATGTGTTGTGAAGTGTGATTGAGTGATGGGTGGGACAAAGTCTTCATTTAATAAAAGACCAGCTGTGCTATTGTGGGGCCTAATGGCTAATAGTAGTGTCCTTTGTTTTTTTGATGGTGGTGATGTCTATGATGATGATTTCTTCCATGTTTCACTTGCTCCTATTTCTCCCTTTTGTTTCCCCGCCCTATCATCTAACATTCACAGGTCAATTATAAAATCCTCATTATCCTGTATTCCTTATACCCATTAACCATACACATACAGTAAATTGAAATGTCACATTGTTAGAAATTATTGATAGAGGGCATTTCTGTCCACTACAATGTATTAACCGACAATAATATTGAGATTAATTCATCCATCTCATGGTTAGGAGGACCTTAGCCTGTGCTGACAATGTGATTTGTAATGCTTAGGTTTATAAATAAATGGACTGCCAGACGATAAAACATAGTTATCTATTGTCTTTCATCAGCCAAAATATTAGAGTTTATTTCATCCATTATTTGTTCATTTATTATTAAGTACATGGCGTTGAAGTATGACAAATGACATGGTGTTATGTGTGTGTGTGTGTGTGTGTTGGTGTGTGTGTATAGTTATTTTGTGGAAACATTGGTCTCTAATAGGCTGTCTGGGGTGAGATTGATGCCCCTTGATGATTTCATTAGATCACATCAACATAGGGAAATGACTACAAAGGCTGTGAATACATCATCTAGGCAGTAGCCTAGATCATCAATCAATAGGCAGGTAGCCTAGCAGTTAGAGCGTTGGGCCAGTAATCGAAAAGTCGCTGGTTTGAATACCCGAGCCGACAAGGTGATAAATGTCTATGTGCCCTTGAGCAAGGCACTTAACCATAGTTTGCTCCAGGGGTGCTGTACTACTATGGCTGACCCTGTAAAACAACACATGTCACTGCACCTATCTGGTGTAGATTTGGTTTTATCTACAGTAAGGGGAGTAAAGGGACCCATCAGTTGAATGTAAAACACAGCCAACAACATGCAGCACATTACCAAAGACCTGTTTACCTGTCAGAGGAGACACACACTAATTATGTGGTTGTTCCAATATGGATATTTAATTTAGGGTTGATGCATTTTCACGATTACAGACACATGTAGTCTAATCTGTCCATGTCATATTGTGGAGATTGGTTTGCAGGGATTTAATTTACATTTTACATTTTAGTCACTAAGCAGACGCTCTTATCCAGAGCGACTTACAGTTAGTGAGTGCACACATTGAAATGTTGATACAGTAGAGGCTGTGTATATTTGACGGCTACATATCCGATCACAAAAATCTTACAGAAAATGCAGACCTCTAAATAACATTAAAAGGTAATTGATCAATGTGTGTTGCCAATTGTTCGTTATTAATTATATTCTATGAATAGTCTAATGGAGAAGCTTATATTGCCAAGGAAAATAACCAATCAATCAGAATTGATTATATTCCAATCACGTCTAAATCTATTCACTGTAACAACACTGTAACAACACTGTGACAACACTGTGGCAACACTGTAACAACACTGTGACAACACTGTGACAACAACACTGTAACAACACAGTGAAGACACTGTGACAGCACTGTGACAACAACAATTTAACAACACTGTAACAACCAACGTAATGCGTCATCTATTAGATCCACAGCCTCCTCCTACTTAACCCTGTCCTTGATCCTATTCAAGCTTTATAGTCCTGGGCCTCCCGAGTGGCGCAGCGGTCTAAGGCAGTGCATCGCAGTGTTGCAGCGTCACTACAGCCTGGGGTTCGATTCCAGGCTGTGTCATTACTGGCCCAGGAGTCCCATAGGGCGGCGCACAATTGGCCCAACGTCGTCCGGGTTAGGGGAGGGTTTGGCCGGGGGGGCTTTACTTGGCTCATCGCGCTCTAGCGACTCCTTTCAGCTGGACGGTGTTTCCTCCGACACATTGGTGCAGCTGGCTTCCGGGTTAAGCGAGCGGGTGTTAAGAAGCGCGGTTTGGCGGATTATGTTTTGGAGGACGCATGACTCGACCTTTGCCTCTCCCGAGCACGTTGGGGAGTTGCAGCGATGAGACAAGATTGTAATCACGAAATTGGGGAGAAAGGGGGTAAAAATTACAACAACAACAAAAGCTTTACAGTCTTATCTCCACTATCAACTTAGGAAAAGCTCTAAGGATACGTCCCAAATGGCACCCTATTCCCTTTAAGCACTTCTTTTGACCAGGACCCATAGGGAATGGGGTGTCATTTGGGACGCACCTACTGGTCTTAACGACCACTATGCAGGTTGGAAGAGCCAGACTAGATCATGTATTATAGCACAGTGAATGATATACAACCTTGTATAGAGGACAAACTCTCCCATTGAAAATCGATCGGAAAGAGAATCAATTGGTTTGATGTTATCAGTAAATAAATGTCTTCATCTCAGAGTTCACATTGTGTAATAACATTGCTGTCGTACACTGAGGTATACAACAGTGGTATTAAACCAAAGAAAGACTTAAATATTTGGTGAAAAGAAGGTAAGTACTATTTGTATGGTTCCACAGTGCCATCTAGTAGGGTAAGAGGAGAAGTGAAACACTATTCAATCAAACTCTTATCAATTGATATATTCCCAACCCAGTTACTGGTTGTTACTGTATTGATTCCACAGTGTAGTGTGTTCAGAGTTGTGTTTGATGATTCTATTCAGCCTTTGGCTAACCCCATAATCCACTTTAGTTTACTGTGCCAAGAGAGCACACACTTACCAAGTGTGTTGTTCTTTATAGCATCTGCAAGACAGACTTTAATAATGCATCATGGAGAAGCACGGTTTACCTTCCAGCACTATTTATATGTATCTGGAGGACATCAAGGCTGTTGTAGCGTGATTTGTATGAGTGGTGGGAGTCTTTAGCGTATTTGTGTGTGTGTGTGTGTGTGTGTGTGTGTGTGTGTGTGTGTGTGTGTGTGTGTGTGTGTGTGTGTGTGTGTGTGTGTGTGTGTGTGTGTGTGTGTGTGTGTGTGTGTGTGTGTGTGTGTGTGTGTGCGTATACATATGTACAGTACGTGTGTGGCGTGCTAGAAAATATTGACCAAACAGGAAGCGATGTGGTAACATGACCTGGAAGGCTTTTAAAGCTCTACTTCAGAGACCTGCACATGACTTCAGGAAGCAAAGGTCTATTGTTTTAAATTCTCTATCTGACATTCCACTGATTCCACAGATCAGGAGTGTTTGTTTTCTGTTCCAGGAATGTCTTAGCTGGCATAACTAAAGCAAAACAGGCTATGACTACTGAGCTTGTAATGTTCCACCTTGTACTGGTGTAATGTTTCTGAATGATCTTACCATTTTAACCAACAAATTATTTCTGTTAATGAATGATTTATAGTGTTGACGGCCAATAAACAAATGATGAACCCTTTATAATCCCTATAATAAAGAGTTACCAAGAAGTGATTATAGGTAGAAAAAAGACTGATAGGGGAGTGGATAAAGATCGAGTTACAGTTTACTGTTTCACGTCACACAGGCATGTCATTGTGGCAGTATGTTGCTAGCTATATGTTTGTGTGTTCAAGAGTAGGCTATTAATATGATCAATCATAACAGGTACATCTTGATATACACTTGACTAACGTTGTGTGAGTCCCAAATAACATCCTTTTCCCTATATAGTGTCCTACTTTTGGCCAGAGCCTAATGGGCCCTGGTCAAAAGTATTGCACTACAAAGGGAATAGGGTGCTATTTGGGACTCATTCTTTATTGTGGGTAGGCTAGGTCTTATGGTGACTGAGTGGGTGAGAAAACATATCCTGTGACCTTGGATTTTAAATCTACTAAAGTGATAATCCACTCCAGGAAATGTATGAAACTCCTGTCAGTGATAATCTATGTTCTATGAGTGGATACAATTTCCCTGGCTACACGTCCACACGCCACGCCCACTAACATTTGTTCTCCACGATGAGTCTGGATTTGATCTCCTCCCCGAATGCGAACACATTCAAACCATTCTGATAGGTCCCAGAAACCAATAGGTTGGGCCAGAGCCTGAACACACATGGGTTTTATTGTCACACACACCAGATTGGTGCAGTGAAATGTGTTGTTTTACAGGGTCAGCCATAGTAGTACGGTGTCCCTGGAGCAAATTAGGGTTAAGTGTTTTACTCAAGGGCACATCGACAGATTTTTTCACCTTGTCGGCTCTTCAAACTAGAGACCTTTCGGTTACTGTCCCAACGCTCTAACCGCTATGCTACCTGCCAGTCATTGGCTTCGATAATCTGATTGATCCTGGGACTAAACACCTCCCTCTGCAACTGGATCCTGGACTTCAAAGAAGCTTCAAAGATTTAAACTATTTTAAAGCAGTCTGACAAACCTCTAAAGTTGATTTCCAAACTCTATCAAGGGTTGATAGAGGCATTTCCCAATGACACAAACATGTAAAACAAAAATGTGAGGAAGACCTGGGAGACGCTATTGATGATGATGAATGGATACAGATATGTTAGAATGCCCAGTCATGTTCATATAATCTCAGACATAAATTACTGCAGTTTAAGACCATCCATAGAACGTTCTATATGCCAGTGAAACTGAATATCATGCACACAGAAATGTAATTATTCTGCTGGAGTTGTAAAACACAAAAGGGGACATATTTGCATATGTTATGGTCTTGTGAAGGCTGGCTGAATTTTGGCAAAGAGTATGTTCTTTTATCTCAGGATGTCTACAGATTCTATCTTCTCCCTGTTTTTGTTTGCTTGGAAATGTTGATACTGGAGACTGTTATCAGAAGAAACTGTGTAACCTAGTATTTATAGTGGCTAAGAAATGCATTGCCATTGGTTGGAAGGTTGGGTATCCTCCCACAATGGATGGAAGAAATGTCTTGTTAGGAAAGTGAAATGGGAAAAAGTAAGGAACTTGTCTGTCCACCCTGCATTAAAGAACATAAATAAAAAAAGTATGGCAGTTTCATTGAAGGACCAAAGGATTGACAGATTGCAAAATAGTTGGGAAGAGATTTTTGACGTACCGATTCCATGGCATAGTGTTTTTGAACTGATACGCAAAACGACGCCGGATTCAAAACGTATACAAAATTATTGCTACCTGTCACGCCCTGGCTCTGGGGACACTGTTATGTTGAGCCAGGGTGTGTAGATATATGTGTTTTGTTTCTATGGGTGCTATTTCTATGTTGGCCAGAGTGGCTCCCAATCAGAGGCAACGAGTGTCAGGTGTTGCTGGTCGTCTCTGATTGGGAGCCATATTTAAACAGTCTGTTTTTCATTCGTGTTTGTGGGATTTTGTTTCAAGTCTGTTTATGTTAGACCGTGAACTGTCACGTATCGTTTGTTGTTTTTGATCGTGTCTCTAATTAAAGAGTATGTTTGCCTGCAACGCTGCGCCTTGGTCCTCATCTGTTCTAGACGATCGTGACAGAAAATCCCACCACAACTGGACCAAGCAGCGAGTCGAGGAGCCATCGCCAGGGAAATCCCTAGCAGATCTCCGTGGCAGCTTCGACTGGGTCAAGCCGAGTGAAGAGCAGAGAGAGTGGACTTGGGAACAATGGAGGAAGAGCTTCGACTGGGTCAAGCCAATTGAGGAGCTGAATAGCGGGAGTTGGAGGCAGAAGAGCGAGAGTTGGGCGAGAACTATAGAAGCCTGGCCCACGGGGAGGAGAGAACCCCAGAAAATTTTTAGGGGGGGGCTCACGACGTCGGGGCAGCAGGAGGCCGCGATAGAGCGGTCCAGCGGGTTGGCAGAGGAGGCCGCCAGGTTACGGGGGCCACTGGTCGAAGAGGGGATGGAAGGTGTAGAGGCACGGCGAGAGGTACTGGGGTGTGTTACCAGTCCGGTCCGGCCCGTTCCAGATCCCGGTGTAGGGCCAGTGGTGTGTGTCCCCAGTACGGTCCGGTCTGTTCCTGCTCCCCGCACCAAGTCAGTGGTGCGCTTCATCAGCCCGGCTCGGCCCGTTCCTGCTCCCGCACCAAGTCAGTGGTGCGCTCCGTCAGCCCGGCTCGGCCCGTTCCTGCTCCCCGCACCAAGTCAGTGGTGCGCCCGTCAGCCCGGCTCGGCCCGTTCCTGCTCCCCGCACCAAGTCAGTGGTGCGCCGTCAGCCGGCTCGGCCCGTTCCTGCTCCCGCACAGTCAGTGGTGCGCGTCAGCTGGCTGGCCCGTTCTGCTCGAAGTCAGTGGGCTTTCGGCCCGGTTCGGTCCACTCCTGCTCCTCGCACCAAGCCAGTGGTGTGCGTCGTCAGTCGGCACGGCCCGTGCCTGTTCCACTGGTGCCTGGTTCGGCACTGGTCAGATGTTTTACGCCGGAGCTAGAGCAATCCGCTCCATCAGTGTGCAGTCCAGCTCCGGCCAGCGGGGCCAGACCGGACCAGGGGTACTTTGGGGGTTGGAGAGGGAGCGGGATCAGGCCCGAAGCCGGATCCGCCGCCTAGGCGGAGTGCCCACCCGGTCCCTCCCCTGTGGTATTTGTTTGACGCGGTCGGAGTCCGCGCCTTTAGGGGGGGGTACTGTCACGCCCTGGCTCTGGGGACACTGTTATGTTGAGCCAGGGTGTGTAGATATATGTGTTTTGTTTCTATGGGTGCTATTTCTATGTTGGCCAGAGTGGCTCCCAATCAGAGGCAACGAGTGTCAGGTGTTGCTGGTCGTCTCTGATTGGGAGCCATATTTAAACAGTCTGTTTTTCATTCGTGTTTGTGGGATTTTGTTTCAAGTCTGTTTATGTTAGACCGTGAACTGTCACGTATCGTTTGTTGTTTTTGATCGTGTCTCTAATTAAAGAGTATGTTTGCCTGCAACGCTGCGCCTTGGTCCTCATCTGTTCTAGACGATCGTGACACTACCAGTAGAATGTTATTTATATGGGGGATATAATCTTCCCAGCTCTGCAGATTTAGCTGCGAAGAGACAGAATCATTAGATAATTTGTTTTGGCATTGTCCATTTGTAAATTGTTGTTGGACACAGGTCCAGGAATGGCTAAAGGATTGCAATATTTACCTGGAGCTAACCCTGAATATCGCACTACTGGGTGATCTGAAAAGTCATAGTCAATCGATCAATAATATAATAATACTTTTAGCAAAAATGTATTTTCAATTTACAATCTGTAGAAATAATGAGAATAGAAGGGTTCAGAACTTTTGTAAAACATCAAATATATAGCAAATAGAAATCCAATATGGATGGTGTTGTCACACCCTGGCTCTGGGGACTCTATATGTTGAGCCAGGGTGTGTATATTCTATGTGTTTGTGTTCTATGTTAATATTCTAGTTGTTCTGTTTCTATGTTGGCCAGAGTGGTTCTCAATCAGAGGCAACGAGTGTCAGCTGTTGCTGGTTGTCTCTGATTGGGAACCACATTTAAACAGGCTGTTTTCCCACAGTTGTTGTGGGATCTTGTTCCTTTTGGTTTGTTCCATGTTGGTTGTTTAACCTAGGATGTCACGTTATTCGTTTATTGTTTTGTTCGTGTTATCACTTTGGATAATAAAGTATGTTTGCCTTCAACGCTGCGCCTTGGTCTACTCCGTTCAACGATCGTGACAGGTGTTAAGAGATAGATGGGAGATGTTGAAGGATGGGACTAATAACAACTAACAACAACTAATAACAACAAGATAACTAATGTAAAGGATACTGTGTCCATAATAAGTATATAGGTTATAGGTTGAGAGATTTTGTGAAAGAGCTAGAAAGATATGGCATATAGACGCAAACCGAATGGACATCATGAAAATGATCGGAGAGGTTGAGGGTAGAGGAAGTTCAGGAGTAAAAACAAACAAATTAGAAATATTGTAAAATTTACTGTGTCCATAAAATGTATATACAGTGGGGGGAAAAAATATTTAGTCAGCCACCAATTGTGCAAGTTCTCCCACTTAAAAAGATGAGAGAGGCCTGTAATTTTCATCATAGGTACACGTCAACTATGACAGACAAATTGAGATTTTTTTTCTCCAGAAAATCACATTGTAGGATTTTTTATGAATTTATTTGCAAATTATGGTGGAAAATAAGTATTTGGTCACCTACAAACAAGCAAGATTTCTGGCTCTCACAGACCTGTAATTTCTTCTTTAAGAGGCTCCTCTGTCCTCCACTCATTACCTGTATTAATGGCACCTGTTTGAACTTGTTATCAGTATAAAAGACAGCTGTCCACAACCTCAAATAGTCACACTCCAAACTCCACTATGGCCAAGACCAAAGAGCTGTCAAAGGACACCAGAAACAAAATTGTAGACCTGCACCAGGCTGGGAAGACTGAATCTGCAATAGGTAAGTAGCTTGGTTTGAAGAAATCAACTGTGGGAGCAATTATTAGGAAATGGAAGACATACAAGACCACTGATAATCTCCCTCGATCTGGGGCTCCACGCAAGATCTCACCCCGTGGGGTCAAAATGATCACAAGAACGGTGAGCAAAAATCCCAGAACCACACGGGGGGACCTAGTGAATGACCTGCAGAGAGCTGGGACCAAAGTAACAAAGCCTACCATCAGTAACACACTACGCCGCCAGGGACTCAAATCCTGCAGTGCCAGACGTGTCCCCCTGCTTAAGCCAGTACATGTCCAGGCCCATCTGAAGTTTGCTAGAGTGCATTTGGATGATCCAGAAGAGGATTGGGAGAATGTCATATGGTCAGATGAAACCAAAATAGAACTTTTTGGTAAAAACTCAACTCGTCGTGTTTGGAGGACAAAGAATGCTGAGTTGCATCCAAAGAACACCATACCTACTGTGAAGCATGGGGGTGGAAACATCATGCTTTGGGGCTGTTTTTCTGCAAAGGGACCAGGACGACTGATCCGTGTAAAGGAAAGAATGAATGGGGCCATGTATTGTGAGATTTTGAGTGAAAACCTCCTTCCATCAGCATTGAAGATGAAACGTGGCTGGGTCTTTCAGCATGACAATGATCCCAAACACACCGCCCGGGCAACGAAGGAGTGGCTTCGTAAGAAGCATTTCAAGGTCCTGGAGTGGCCTAGCCAGTCTCCAGATCTCAACCCCATAGAAAATCTTTGGAGGGAGTTGAAAGTCCGTGTTGCCCAGCGACAGCCCCAAAACATCACTGCTCTAGAGGAGATCTGCATGGAGGAATGGGCCAAAATACCAGCAACAGTGTGTGAAAACCTTGTGAAGACTTACAGAAAACGTTTGACCTGTGTCATTGCCAACAAAGGGTATATAACAAAGTATTGAGAAACTTTTGTTATTGACCAAATACTTATTTTCCACCATAATTTGCAAATAAATTCATTAAAAATCCTACAATGTGATTTTCTGGATATTTTTTTCTCATTTTGTCTGTCATAGTTGACGTGTACCTATGATGAAAATTACAGGCCTCTCTCATCTTTTTAAGTGGGAGAACTTGCACAATTGGTGGCTGACTAAATACTTTTTTTCCTCACTGTAGTATGTATAAGCTGGAAGTAGAGGCCTAAGTATCGTTGTTCACTAGTACACTCCAATTAGGGAAGGGGTGGTGGGGTTGGAAAGTAATAAAGGGAAATATATGTTTTTAAAGGATATGTATATATATGTATGTATATGTATTTATATGTATGTATATGTATGTATATACAGTGGGGAGAACAAGTATTTGATACACTGCTGATTTTGCAGGTTTTCCTACTTACAAAGCATGTAGAGGTCTGTACATTTGATCATAGGTACACTTCAACTGTGAGAGACGGAATCTAAAACAAAAATCCAGAAAATCACGTTGTATGATTTTTAAGTAATTAATTTGCATTTTATTGCATGACATAAGTATTTGATACATCAGAAAAGCAGAACTTAATATTTAGTACAGAAACCTTTGTTTGCAATTACAGAGATCATACGTTTCCTGTAGGTCTTGACCAGGTTTGCACACACTGCAGCAGGGATTTTGGCCCACTCCTCCATACAGACCTTCTCCAGATCCTTCAGGTTTCGGGGCTGTCACTGGGCAATACGGACTTTCAGCTCCCTCCAAAGATGTTCTATTGGGTTCAGGTCTGAAGACTGGCTAGGCCACTCCAGGACCTTGAGATGCTTCTTACAGAGCCACTACTCAGTTGCCCTGGCTGTGTGTTTCGGGTCGTTGTCATGCTGGAAGACCCAGCCACGACCCATCTTCAATGCTCTTACTGAGGGAAGGAGGTTGTTGGCCAAGATCTCGCGATACATGACCCCATCCATCCTCCCCTCAATACGGTGCAGTCGTCCTGTCCCCTTTGCAGAAAAGCATCCCCAAAGAAAGATGTTTCCACCTCCATGCTTCACGGTTGGGATGGTGTTCTTGGGGTTGTACTCATCCTTCTTCTTCCTCCAAACACGGCGAGTGGAGTTTAGACCAAAAAGCTCAATTTTTGTCTCATCAGACCACATGACCTTCTCCCATTCCTCCTCTGGATCATCCAGATGGTCGTTGGCAAACTTCAGACGGGCCTGGACATGCGCTGGCTTGAGCAGGGGGACCTTGCATGCGCTGCAGGATTTTAATCTATGACGGCGTAATGTGTTACTAATGGTTTCTTTGAGACTGTGGTCCCAGCTCTCTTCAGGTCATTGATGAGGTCCTGCCATGTAGTTCTGGGCTGATCCCTCACCTTCCTCATGATCATTGATGCCCCATGAGGTGAGATCTTGCATGGAGCTCCAGACCGAGGGTGATTGACCGTCATCTTGAACTTCTTCCATTTTCTAATAATTGCGCCAACAGTTGTTGCCTTCTCACCAAGCTGCTTGCCTATTGTCCTGTAGCCCATCCCAGCCTTGTGCAGGTCTACGATTTTATCCCTGATGTCCTTACACAGCTCTCTGGTCTTGGCCATTGTGGAGAGGTTGGCGTCTGTTTGATTGAGTGTGTGGACAGGTGTCTTTTATACAGGTAACGAGTTCAAACAGGTGCAGTTAATACAGGTAATGAGTGGAGAACAGGTGGGCTTCTTAAAGAAAAACTAACAGGTCTGTGAGAGCCGGAATTCTTACTGGTTGGTAGGTGATCAAATACTTAAATCATGCAATACAATGCAAATTAATTACTTAAAAATCATACAATGTGATTTTCTGGATTTTTGTTTTAGATTCCGTCTCTCACAGTTGAAGTGTACCTATGATAAAAATTACAGACCTCTTCATGCTTTGTAAGTAGGAAAACCTGCAAAATCAGCAGTGTATCAAATACTTATTCTCCCCACTGTATATATATATATATATAATTTTTGTATAACTTCCTTAAAATGTCCACTGAATGTTTCAATAAGACTTTTAATAATACTGTTAGCTTAGTTGTCGTCCAAAAAGTTATACTTTTGAATCATCTGTCTTAGAACATTCTTCCAAGAGTCTTGATCATCATCCAGGTGCTTCCAGGTGCTTTTTGGCAAACTTGAGTCAACTTTTTGGACAAAATGGGTCCCATTATGTTTGGCGAAAACCAAACACTGCATTCCACAGTAAGAACGTCATACTAACGGTCAAGCATGGTGGTGGAAGTGTGATGTTTTGGGGATGCTTTGCTGCCTCCGGACCTGGATGAGTTGCCTTAATAGAAGGAACCATGAATTCTGCTCTGTATCAGATAACTCTACAGGAGAATGTCAGGCCATCTGTCTGTGAGCTGAAGCTGAGCCGCAGCTAGGCCATGCAGCAAGACAATGATCCAAACCACACAATCAAGTCTACATGAAAATGGTTCAAAAGGAACAAATTTGAAGATTTGGAATGGCCTAGTCAAAGTCCAGACCTAATCCCAATTGAGATGTTGTGGCAGGACTTGAAACGAGCAGTTCATGCTTGAAAACCCACAAATGTCGCTAATTTAAAGCAGTTCTGCATGCAAGAGTGGGCCAAAATTACTCCACAGCGATGTGAGAGACTGATCAACAACTACAAGAAGCATTTGGTGGCAGTCATTGCAACTAAAGGTGGCACAACCAGTTATTGAGTGTAAGGGGGCAATTACTTTTTCACACAGGGGAATTGGGTGTTGCATAACTTTTTTGTTTTTGTAATTTGTAAAGTTAGGTTCCCTTTATCTAATATTGGGTTTTGGTTTAAGATCTGATAACATTCAGTATCCAAAATATGCAAAACTAGAGAAAATCAGAAAGGGGGCAAATACTTTTTCACGGCACTGTACATCATGAGTAGCCTAGCTATAGTTAGCTATGTCAACCAATAGACTGAGTGCATGCATCCTCCAAAGATGATGGGAGTCTGGTTACGATCTTGTAGAGCGCTACTCTGGGAACCAGCCTTTAGCCACTGAACTTCTCCTTCACAATGTATGGCACTCACTTGGGTGATGCCTCAGCAGATCTGGGAGCCAGAAGGCTCACCACATAGAAACGACTGCCCCTAAAAAGCAACTAATCCCTTTGAAAATGGCCTGTGTGGCATCAATATGAGTCAGAAACATACATTGATGTCACGATTTTTCCATGTATGAGTTCGTTTTGTTTCCAAATTCCCAGTTGTCTAAAAGTAGTATGTTTTGGTAGTGTCATACTGCATACTTTTTACCAAACAGTATGTGCTAAATAGTACGTTGTACGATTAGTACACAGTATGCAGTTTAAGTAAGTAGTAGGCAAGCCAGATTTCGGAACACGATCCCTGTGTCTGGAATGTGTTTCATAAGACACTTGTTCTACAAAGCCTTGTTACGTTCTACAACGCCTTGCTACGAAAGTAGCTTGCAACTTAGTTTAAACATGTTATCACGTCATGTTACTGTGGAAACGATATCAACTACTGCAAGTTGAATCCCTGCAGTCTTCAGTCAGCTCAGCTGTCCCACAAAAAAATATTCTATAACTGACTAGTTTTGCCTTGTCCTTCAAGTCATTGCTTTTTCATCTCTTATCAAAATGAAATTAAACCAATAAATACATTTACTAAATAAAAATGTTTTTTTTCCAATGATCTTTCTCAAAAACATTAGTATATAATAATCTGTACTCTTAATTATTCTAAAATGGATTAAATTATATTTTAACTCATCAATCTACACAGAACACCCCATAATGACGAAGTGAAAACAGGTTTTTAGACATTTTTATAAGTGTATGAAACATAAAAAAACAGAAATACCTTATTTACATAAGTATTCAGACCCTTGGCTATGACTCTCGAAATTGAGCTCAGGTGCATCCTGTTTCCATTGATCATCCTTGAGATGTTTCTACAACTTCATTGGAGTCCGCCTGTAGTAAATTCAATTTATTGGACATGATTTGGAAAGAAACACACCTGTCTATATAAGGTCCCGAAGTTGACAGTGCATGTCAAAGCAAAAACCAAGCCATGAGGTCAAAGGAATTGTCTGTAGAGCTCCGAGACAGGATTGTGTCGAGGCACAAATCTGGGGAAGGGTACCAAAACATTTCTGCAGCATTGAAGGTCCCTAAGAACACAGTGGCCATCATTCTTAAATGGAAGAAGTTTGGAACCACCAAGACTCTTCCTAGAGCTGGCCGCCTGGCCAAACTGAGCAATCGGGGGAGAAGGGCCTTGGTCAGGGAGGTGACCAAGAACCCGATGGTCACTCTGACAGAGCTCCAGAGCTCCATGTCAAGGAAAGAACAGGTGTTCCTAATGCTTTGAACACTCAGTTTATATGAATTGTGCCATCGATCACATGACACCATTAATTATTATGTGAAGATTCAATAGCACATTGAAGCCTAATGAAGTCGGTTAAGATGGCGTCTCATGCAGACATAACATGGTCGTCACTAGTTACTACAGCCACAAAGTCATAAACCCTGCCTATTTCTTCAATTAATCTTAAACCTAACCTTAACCACACTGCTAACCTTATGCATAAACTTAAATTAAGACCAAAAAGCTAATGTATTGTTGGTGCCTACTGTGTTAGGTAGGTACAATACACTATATCATTTGAAGGAAGAACAAACCTGATGAAACAACAACTTTTCTCCTGTTTTCTTTCGATCTTAGAATGGATTTAAAAATGGCTTTAATGGTTTTTAAAGCAGTTCCTGGCCTTGCACCTAAATACGTGCCTGGTCGGTCCCTCAGATCCTCTGGCACTGACCTTTAAGTTGTTCCAAAGTAAGAACCAAAATGTTTGGTGAGGCTGCATTCAGCCACAATGGTGTTCCTGGCCTTTGGAAAAGCCTGCCGGAGGCCTGTAGCCATTTTTAAGAAAGATCTTAAGACCCACCTTTTCAGCGTTTAGTAATACTATCTGTTTTTACCAAAAACTATTTTCTGTACATGGGACCCCAGCCCGAGGCTTGTAATGCATTTTATGTTCTGAAGGAAGTAGGTCTACTTCATTTTTTAAATAACTTGCCTAAAGCCCCATCTGGCTCAGTAGCCTGGTCTCATAGACTAGATATAACATAGTAAATGCAAATCCGGGACACTCAAATTACTATGATATGTTATGTTTGGTATGGTAACATCAGACAGATGGTTACTTAAGGCAAAATTGAAAGTAGGTTGGTTGGTCAGGGTGGATGGGTAGGTGTATAATGTGAACGTCTAGCAACCCAAAGGTTGCAAGTTCAAATCTCATCACAGACAACTTTAGCAACTGTTCTACTACTTTGCAACTACTTAGCATGTTAGCTAACCCTTCCCCTAACCTAAACCCTTTAAGTTAACCCTTCCCCTAAACCTAACTCCTAAACTTAACCCTAACCCCTAGCCTAGCTAACGTTAGCCAGCTAGCTAACGTTTGCCACTTAGCGAGAATTTCTAACATATCATACATTTTGCAAATTCATAACATATTGTACATTTGGTCCTCTGTAGCTCAGCTGGTAGAGCACAGCGCTTGGAACGCCAAGGTAGTGGGTTCGATCCCCAGGACCACCCATACACAAAAATGTATGCACACATGACTGTATGTCGCTTTGGATAAAAGCGTCTGCTAAATGGCATATTATTATTATTATATGCAGCTGGATTGTGTGCGCGATCACTGATTAGTTGTTAAACATAACATCAATAATTCCATGACAAAATGTGGAGCCTCAAAAATATAATTAGAATTAGAATAATCTCTGTCAACCCAGAAGTAAAATCTCGCGTAATTTGGTCAGCTGCGTGATGAATTTCTGTGTTCATATGTGATTAGAATTTGAAAGTTCTGGCAAAAACGATAGTCTCCACCCTTACGATCCATGTGGGCAAAGGCACGAAGCACTCCAGGCGAAGAAGTTTAAGTACCGCCTTCGCCCAATCCTTATACGTCCAAATAACCAGAGACGAAAACCCAAAAAACTGAAATAATAGTGCTCAGATCTCACACATTCCCATTCAGGCCTGGCAGATTCTCTCGATCTACTCGCAGAATCTGCCCATTAGAATTATAACAACAAAGTCAAAAACAATCATTTGGCTTTTAGCTAGGCAAGCTAAACTGTTTTGTGGTTGGAATTGCAGTATGTATTTAGTTTGAGAATTTTGATGTGAGCTAGCCATTTTTGACATATGGTTGCCTAGCAACTGGACACCAACGCGATCTGTGGAGGAAAACCAAAGATTTGTATAATTAACCCAAGATAGGATGAGACCCAGATGCAGATGAACAGCAGTGGGACTAAGGATTTTAGAGATGGGAAAAGGGCCGATAAAGCAGTGGGAAAGTTTACGGGATTCCACTCTGAGGGGCAGATCCCGAGTAGAGAGCCATACCCTCTGCCCGAGATGATAGCGGGGAGCCGGGGTCCGGTGGCGGTCCGCCGGTCGCCGATACCTGGAGGTGGCCTTAAGAAGAGCGGACCGGGCTGTCTTCCAGGTATGCCGACAGTGACGGACGAACATCTGGGCTGAGGGGATGCTGACCTCTTGCTCTTGGAAGAGTGGAGGCTGGTAACCCAGGGAACACTCGAAAGGCGAGAGCCCAGTGGCCGAGCAGGGTAGGGTGTTCCGTGCGTACTCCATCCACACAAGTTTCTGGCTCCAGGTGGTGGGGTTGGCCGAGATGAGGCACCGAAGAGTTGTCTCCTGGTCCTGGTACTCCGCGGGAACGGCAGAGAAATCCAAGGCTTTTCTAGAGCCCGCAGGAGGATGTCCCGGGCCAGGCAGCGCCACCTTAAGGCAATGTGAGTGGCAGAATGGGCTCCAACCCAGGATAGAACCAGTGGTCCAGTCAATCAGGGGGTTGTGCCTCTGGAGCCATGAAAATCCCAAAACAGGTTAACGGGAACCGTACTGTGAGTGACCCTGCCAATGGAGCGTCTGTCCAGTGCTCTGGCGTCCATGGGAATGGAGAGGAGTTGAGTTGAGATACCCAGCTCAGATACTAGAGTAGCGTCCATGAAGCTCTCGTCGGCCCCAGAGTCAATGAGCACCCGGAGAGATTTAGACCGGTCACCCCACAGCAGGATAGCATGGAAAGGGATATGAGTAATAGGAGTTAGAGGACTTCCAGTATGGCCCACCAGCGTACTCGTACCAACTGATGAGTCTGGTCTTTTTATTGGACAGGTGGATATGTAATGCCCTTTAGCACCACAATACAGGCAACTATTGGAGCTCAGCCTGCGTAATCGTTCCTTATATGACAATGTAGCCCTGCCCAGTTGCATAGGCTCTGGAGTAAACGAGTTGCCCGTCCCCGATGATTCCTGAGGGGGCTTGGGTGACTTCGGATCCTCTCTGGAATGCAGGCATCGGGGACATCCGGGGTTCTTCAGGGGCGGGAAAGCAGCCATGGGTGAGCGAGTGTGGCTGAGAACAGACCTCCTCTCCCTCCTGCGTTCCCGTAGGCGCCCATCGATCCTCATGGTTAAGGCTATGAGGGAGTCAAGGTCCAAGGGTAACTCCCGAGCTGCGAGCTCGTCTTTAATCTCCTCCGATAATCCATGAAGGCAGACGTTGAACAGGGACTCCGGGTTCCAGGCACTCTCGGTGGCTAACGTAAGTCTACCGCGTAGTTTGCCACACTACGGGAGTCTTGACGAAGTAGCTTTCGGGCCGCCTCTCTCCCGGACACCGGAGAATCGAACACCTTCCTCACCTCCACCATGAAATCCTCCAGACGAAGGCAAATGGCGGATTGTTGCTCCCAAACCGCCGTAGCCCAGGTGAGCGCCCTTCCAGACATCAGCGTTATGAGATACGCTATCTTCGAACGATCCGAAGGAAATGAAGAGGGCTGCAGCTCAAAGATGAGGGAACACTGGGAAAGAAACGCCCGGCAGGTTCCAGGATCCCCAGCATAGCGCTGCGGAGGAGGTAAGCCGGGTTATCGGGAAGCCGGGGTAGGCTGGACAAAATCACCACTGGTAGGGGGATAACTGAGCGATAACAGGCATGATGCCTGTTAGATTGTCCATGGGATTGCTCCAGTAATGATTTGAAACCCTGGTCATGGCATTCTGCCAAAGTATGGAGTCCTTCCATAAGGTTCTGGAGTAGCTCCTCATGTCTTCCAATGGTGGCTCCATGTAGTGAGACAGTGTTACGGAGCTGGTCCGAGTCTGCTGGGTCAGTCATGGCCAGTTCCTACTATAACGACACAGGATGAGACCCAGATGCAGGCACAGGAGGCAGATGGTTAGAGTCTCTGATATATACAGTGGGGGAAAAAAGTATTTAGTCAGCCACCAATTGTGCAAGTTCTCCCACTTAAAAAGATGAGAGAGGCCTGTAATTTTCATCATAGGTACACGTCAACTATGACAGACAAATTGAGAAGAAAAAAATCCAGAAAATCACATTGTAGGATTTTTAATGAATTTATTTGCAAATTATGGTGGAAAATAAGTATTTGGTCACGTACAAACAAGCAAGATTTCTGGCTCTCACAGACCTGTAACTTCTTCTTTAAGAGGCTCCTCCGTCCTCCACTCGTTACCTGTATTAATGGCACCTGTTTGAACTTGTTATCAGTATAAAAGACACCTGTCCACAACCTCAAACAGTCACACTCCAAACTCCACT
Source organism: Coregonus clupeaformis (assembly GCF_020615455.1). Classification (NCBI taxonomy): domain Eukaryota; kingdom Metazoa; phylum Chordata; class Actinopteri; order Salmoniformes; family Salmonidae; genus Coregonus; species Coregonus clupeaformis. Next base: position 14,615,342 of record NC_059227.1, on the reverse strand, counting down.
ATGGCCAAGACCAAAGAGCTGTCAAAGGACACCAGAAACAAAATTGTAGACCTGCACCAGGCTGGGAAGACTGAATCTGCAATAGGTAAGCAGCTTGGTTTGAAGAAATCAACTGTGGGAGCAATTATTAGGAAATGGGAGACATACAAGACCACTGATAATCTCCCTCGATCTGGGGCTCCACGCAAGATCTCACCCCGTGGGGTCAAAATGATCCCAAGAACGGTGAGCAAAAATCCCAGAACCACACAGGGGGACCTAGTGAATGACCTACAGCGAGCTGGGACCAAAGTAACAAAGCCTACCATCAGTAACACACTACGCCGCCAGGGACTCAAATCCTGCAGTGCCAGACGTGTCCCCCTGCTTAAGCCAGTACATGTTCAGGCCCGTCTGAAGTTTGCTACAGTGCATTTGGATGATCCAGAAGAGGATTGGGAGAATGTCATATGGTCAGATGAAACCAAAATATAACTTTTTGGTAAAAACTCAACTCGTCGTGTTTGGAGGACAAAGAATGCTGAGTTGCATCCAAAGAACACCATACCTACTGTGAAGCATGGTGGTGGAAACATCATGCTTTGGGGCTGTTTTTCTGCAAAGGGACCAGGACGAATGATCCGTGTAAAGGAAAGAATTAATGGGGCCATGTATCGTGAGATTTTGAGTGAAAACCTCCTTCCATCAGCAAGGGCATTGAAGATGAAACGTGGCTGGGTCTTTCAGCATGACAATGATCCCAAACACAACGCCTGGGCAACGAAGGAGTGGCTTCGTAAGAAACATTTCAAGGTCCTGGAGTGGCCTAGCCAGTCTCCAGATCTCAACCCCATAGAAAATCTTTGGAGGGAGTTGAAAGTCTGTGTTGCCCAGCAACAGCCCCAAAACATCACTGCTCTAGAGGAGATCTGCATGGAGGAATGGGCCAAAATACCAGCAACAGTGTGTGAAAACCTTGTGAAGACTTACAGAAAACGTTTGACCTGTGTCATTGCCAACAAAGGGTATGTAACAAAGTATTGAGACACTTTTGTTATTGACCAAATACTTATTTTCCACCATAATTTGCAAATAAATTCATAAAAATCCTACAATGTGATTTTCTGGATTTTTTTTCTCATTTTGTCTGTCATAGTTGACGTGTACCTATGATGAAAATTACAGGACTCTCTCATCTTTTTAATTGGGAGAACTTGCACAATTGGTGGCTGACTAAAGACTTTTTCCCCCCACTGTATTAATAGACAAGGGGCAGGCAAGAGGCAGGTCGAGGACAGGCAGAAGTTCGTAAACTAGGTCAGAGTCAGATGGGTACAGGACGGCAGGCAGGCTCGAGGTCAGGGCAGTCAGAATGGTATGGCAGGCAGGCTCAGGGTCAGGGCAGGCAGAAATGGTTGGAACCAGGAGGACTAGAAAACAGGGACTGGAAAAACAGGAGCACGGAAAAAACGCTGGTAGGCTTGACGAGACAAGACGAACTGGCAACAGACAAACAGAAAACGCTGGTATAAATACACAGGGGATAATGGGGACAACTGGGAGACACCTGGAGGGGGGTGGAGACAAGCACAAGACCGATCAGGGTGTGACAGATAGACCACAGCCTGTTTGTTTCCAATTGGAGCAAATTAATCATAGTGGGCAGAACAAGCAAGGTGGTGTGCAGACCAAGCACAAGCTAACTAGATGCATGTATTTGCATATTTCCGTTAGGGAACGCCTACTCTGTGAAGTGTGCTTGTGCAATAACTCAATTTGCCCTTGCACTCCTTCTGAACAACACCATTCTTTAAAGCTTTGGCAAAGGGTAAAGTCTACAAAACAGTCCACTCTGTTTGTAACAGATTCTAGTTTTGGGAACGTAAACTGTATTGAGATCAAATGTTTAATCAAAGAAAATGTGCAGAATGTCGGCCAAAATCCATCTCGGTCCATCTTCACCATATTTCGTGGTGAGTGAAAATGCCAGCCGGATGCTTCAGATTTATTGGTGAAACATACATGTAGCTGTGAGGGTTATCGAATCAGGATCAAATCGTCTGTTTTCCTCGAGCTCAGTAATGATAGAATGTTCATATTCAAAGATTGCAGAAAGGCCAGTGGCAAGGAGTGGAATGATAGCTAAACTGACTGGTACCACAGAGTTTCTAAACCCAGAGACGCAACATCGCGAGACTTCCGCAAACGCTTGCGAAGCAGACTCGGCAGATTAGACCGGTGTTTGGAGTTTGAGAAGTCAATGTGAGAAGTGAAAAATCTTTCCTTAGTTGTTACTTTTCTCGATTTCTATAGGTACAACCTAAATTCGTGCCAATGTCTTAAGTAGTTGAACATGTTATTACTCCAACCTCGTGAAAGTGACAAACTGACATGTTTTCATTATTGGAAAAAACAACTTTTGGTGTGTTCGTAAATTCACTCTGGAGTGCCTGAGTGCGCTCAGAGTGTGCTCTGGGTGTTCGTAAATTCAGAGGTTGTCAGATTGTCCATTCTTAAATTCAGAGTGTTTCGCTCTCGGAGCGTTCAGAGCGCACACTGGATGCTCTGGCCAAGGAGTAGGGTTGATCCAAGTGTTCTGACCTCACAACGGCTGTCAAGCACCCAAGCTAACTGATTAGCTTGCTAGCTACTTCCAGACACAAATGAGAGAACACCTCACCCTGACCATTTTACTCGCCTTAGCAGAACTGGTTAGGCTGTTTTCATGTTATCTACAGCATTGGTGACTGTAACTGTGCTGCTGGCAACAATTTAATAAAAATGTTTGGCCAACGTTGACTGACAACGGTCATATTCAAAGGGTGTTGCATGTTCGTAAATTCCTCAGTTATTCTGCACTCTTGCACACTCAGATGAGAGTGCTCTGAAATGTGAGTAGATAGCCTGAGTGAATTTACGAACGCACCCTTTATATTGAAGGAGTGCCCTTGATTTGACGGCATGCACATACAAAGTTTGGCATGACAAGACCGTTCGACCCGATGACGTGTTTCTGCCCATGAGCTTAGCTAGCTAACGTCGCCATGACATCGCCTACAAGCGTGATCTGGGATTTCTATTGGAGATGCAGTTTCTAGATATCTTCATACTAAACCATCTTTGCTGGTACCCAGACTATAGGTAGCAAGCCAGCCGATAGAGACTATAAGGACACTGCTGAGGCTTAAACCAACTAGCCATAACCTCAAACTGACCCTTACCTTAAACCTAACCTTATCCAAACCCTTAACCCTGACACTAACCCTAACCTAATTTTTATACATTCTGAAATTAAATATTGGTTTGGGTGTCAGGCGTGTCCTTATAGACGGGTTGGCTGTTTAGCAACAAAACCGACATGTGTGCAACTATAGGGCAAAACAAATGAGGTTGGCTTAGATTGTTGAAAACATGTAAACTGTATTTCATCTTCAATGTTTATTGAAAACATTAATACATTTGCACAATGAGCACTTGTTGTCACTCAAATACATTGTTACAGTTGTTGGAATTGTTGCCATATTAGCATAGATGTGACTTCAGTCAAAACACCTCAAAACAAGACCTGGTATCAAGAACAAGATAAAACTAGCTGAAGCGAACCACCTATGATTCCTCACATGGCAGCTTCTTGTCATTGTTGCTAGCTATCTGGCCATCCAGAATCACAATACACAGACTTCTGCCCCATTGAAGCGTGCGCATCGTTTTTGTGGTGTTTTCAGCTAACCCAACTATAGCCTTTTCCTAGCCAGCCTGCCCAGAGAGACAGCATTGCATTGTGGGTTTTGTAGTCGACTTGAGCTGCAACAGATTTCCACAATGATTTTCACATTACCAACCTTATTATAATGACAAAATGAAATATTTGTTCATAAAAATGATTGTTCTTACATGTTAGTGTTATTTAACATTGTGTAAATCATAGGAATTAGTGTTTTTTGTTTAAATGTAAACAATACACCTACTCATTCCAGGGTTTTTCTTTATTTTTACTATTTTGATGACAGCTTTGCGCACTCTTGGCATTCTCTCAACCAGCTTCACCTGGAATGCTTTTCCAACAGTCTTGAAGGAGTTCCCACATATGCTGAGCACTTGTTGGCTGCTTTTCCTTCACTCTGCGGTCCGTCTCATCCCAAACCATCTCAATTGGGTTGAGATCGGGGGATTGTGGAGGCCAGGTCATCTGATACAGCACTCCATCACTCTCCTTCTTGGTCAAATAGCCCTTACACAGCCTGGAGGTGTGTTGGGTCATTGTCCTGTTGAAAAACAAATGATAGTCCCACTAAGCCCAAACCAAATGAGATGGCGTATTACTCCAGAATGCTCTGGTAGCCATGCTGGTTAAGTGTGCCTTGAATTCTAAATAAATCACAGACAGTGTCACCAGCAAAGTACCCCCACACCATAACACCTCCTCCTCCATGCTTTATGGTGGAAAATAAACATGCAGAGATCATCCGTTCACCCACACCGCATCTCACAAAGACACAACGGTTGGATCCAAAAATCTCAAATTTGGACTCCAGACCAAAGGACAATGTTCCACCGGTCTAATGTCCATTGCTCGTGTTTCTTGGCCAAGCAAGTCTCTTCTTCTTATTGGTGTCCTTTAGTAGTGGTTTCTTTGCAGCAACTCGACTATGAAGGCCTGATTCACACAGTCTCCTCTGAACAGTTGATGTTGAGATGTGTCTGTTACTTTAACTCTGTGAAGCATTTATCTGGGCTGCAATTTCTGAGGCTGGTAACTCTAATGAACTTATCCTCTGCAGCAGAGGTAACTCTGGGTCTTCCATTCCTGTGGCGGTCCTCATGAGAGCCAGTTTAATCATAGCGCTTGATGGTTTTTGCGACTGCACTTGAAGAAACTTTAAAAGTTCTTGAAATGTTCCGTATTGACTGACCTTCATGTCTTAAAGTAATGATGGACTGTTGTTTCTCTTTGCTTATTTGAGCTGTTCTTGCCATAATATGGACTTGGTCTTTTACCAAATAGGGCTATCTTCTGTATACCCCCCTACCTTGTCACAACACAACTGATAAATTCCACAAATTAACTTTTAAGAAGGCACACCTGTTAATTGAAATGCATTCCAGGTGACTACCTCATGAAGCTGGTTGAGAGAATGCCAAGAGTGTGCAAAGCTGTCATCAAGGCAAAGGGTGGCTGGGGCGGCAGGTAGCTTAGTGGGTAAGAGCGTTGTGCCAGTAACCGAAAGGTCGCTGGTTCTAATCCCCGAGCCGACTAGGTGAAAAATCTGTCGATGTGCCCTTAAGCAAGGCACTTAACCCTAATTGCTCCTGTAAGTCGCTCTGGATAAGAGCGTCTGCTAAATGACTAAAATGTAAATGTATTTGAAGAATCTCAAATTTAAAAGATAGACAATTTGTTTAACACTTTTTTGGTTACTACATGATTCCATGTGTGTTATTTCATAGTTAATTAAGTGTGTCCAAACTTTTGACTGGTACTCTATGTTACAAATTTGCAAGACATACAATATGTTACTAATTTGCAAATGCATAATATATCACGAATTCTAGCAGTGTGGCTAGCTAAAAAGTAGTAAGTAGTTGACAAGTTGCTAATTAGTTAAACTGCCAAAGTTGTCTGTGATGAGAATTGAACTCGCAACCTTTGGGTTGCTAGACGTTTGCGTTATATATTTGAGATTTTTAGTTCCAACCGCCCTGTCTTTGTGAGATGCAGAGTAGGTGAACGGATGATCTCTGCATGTGTGGTTCCCACCGTGAAGCATGGAGGAGGAGGTGTGATGGTGTGGGGGTACTTTGCTGGTGACACTGTCTTCAAGGCACACTTAACCAGCATGGCTACCACAGCATTCTGCAGCGATATGCCATCCCATCTGGCTTGCGCTTAGTGGGACTATCATTTGTTTTTCAACAGGACAATGACCCAACACACCTCCGGGCTGTATAAGGGCTATTTAACCAAGTGGTAGAGTGATGGAGTGCTGCATCGTATGACCTGGCCTCCACAATCCCCCGACCTCAACCCAATTGAGATGGTTTGGGATGAGTTGGACCGCAGAGTGAAGGAAAAGCAGCCAACAAGTGCTCAGCATATGTGGGAACTCCTTCAAGACTGTTGGAAAAGCATTCCAGGTGAAGCTGGTTGAGAGAATGCCAAGAGTGTGCAAAGCTGTCATCAAGTCAAAGGGTGGCTACTTTGAAATATCTAAAATATATTTTGATTTGTTTAACACTTTTTTGGTTGCTACATGATTCCATATGTGTTATTTCATAGTTTTGATGTCTTCACTATTATTATACAATGTGGGAAATAAAGAAAATCCCTTGAGTGAGTAGGTGTGTCCAAACTTTTGACTGGTACTGTACATGAAACAGGAACCAACTTTGTTGTGATTCTAAAAGCTACAGGGGATACACATTAAAGTGATATTTGAGACCTCTCTCTAAACAATTAATTGTACACACATTATGTTTTCAGTTTGTGAGTGTGTGATATGGGGTATAGAACAGTTTATTAACACATTTATAAAGAAAAACATTGATAACCAATAACAGCTATGGTGACACTGCCATGTTGATCTTAGCTTTGCTGTTGGAAAACCACTACAGTGTCCGACTTTCAGCTATCACAGATACACCTACGCCGACTTCCGTCATCGACTTTAGTCTACAGTCAGCTTTGTTAGCCTTACTCCTCGAACACACCCAAAGAGTCATTCATTAGAACAATACACCCTATTTATTTCATTCATGTATTTCTATTCAGTTTCCCAAAAATATTATTTTCACAAGCATCCTTTTCAGGGACAACTAGCTCAGTGAGTGGATGTAAGGGAATATTTGTTCTAATCCAAATAGAAACTGCCAGTATGACTCTCCTTGGAAAAATCCTTGACACTTTTCCTTTATGCTAAGGGCTCAAGGCCAAAGTCCTCTTCACACAGGTAAGGTAATAGGTCACGGGGAAAGAAGTCGTCATGGTTTCACCCATGCAAAAGGTTACTACAGGCAGAGAGGAAGAGGCGAAGCGAGAGGGTTTACTCCGCCCAAAATCTGTCCATGAAAATAAGACCACGAATTGAGGGATTTTTGTATGGAGGTCAGTGAGAGTGTAGAATTTGGTCAACAAAAAATGTAATTGCTAATTTGCTACGTAAGGTTTATTTGATCTATTAGTAGTTTAGTAACTGTTAGGTTGTTACGAATGCAGTGATATAAGTGGAAGCATGTGGCATTTAAAAAATATATATATATTTATATCGGACCTGTGCCTGTTGTTCACGCACGTATCTGCCCTCTCATTGGCTAGAATGGTCCCACCTGATCTCGCCTCCTTTCGCCTGCCTTTCATCTTTGAGGAAATGTATTTCCATTGTTAGAGCGGTCACTCCTTATAGCGTTTGTGACAGCATGGGCAGTGCCATTGAGGCTACAACCCATAGGAATCCCCAAACAGTTGACTACTTTGAATACTTTAAAATGTCTGGAAGCATGGTGGAAGCCCTCAATGATGCTGACCATGCTAAAACGGCATTTTTGCCACAAGATGACCTCTATCATTCTCTATGGTAATCTCATATTGCATATTTTGCAGTGGGCGTCTCTCACAGCAGTTTTTGTAGTTTCCCCAACCCCGAGATTACTGTTCTCCTAGCAGCAAGATATTATGCTGTCAGAATCACAGATTTTTTTCTCCAAAATAAAAGCCCCCCTGCATAGCCATGCTAAACTTTGGGAATCATTTTTTGTGCAGTACAACTAACGCAATACAACTGTTTTTCACAGCATTACAACCACCTTGGATAATTTAACGTATTTTTTATATTGTATTATTTGTACGAGCATTTCTTTTGAAAGTATACACAAATACTAGTACAGTATGTTGAAAGCTATTGTGTAGGCTATATTTAAAGAAATTAGCTTTTAATACAATACAAATATATGTTATTGGAATTAACCTACTCAATAGAGTCTGCAAAACTTAAATTGCTGTCTTGTGCTGGGCAACGGGTTTAATAGGGAGTACTGGTGACTCCTTACTCCACCCATTCCATTCAATGGGATACTTATTGGGTTGTAGAGATTTTTATTTATTTTCGCTCGGCCCCCTCCATAGCCCACAATGCAATTCACTGTCTTAGACTGTACAACGGATACATATTGGCTTGTAGAGGGAACTTTTCTACCTGTCACAGCTAAAGTGGGGTTAATAATAATCAGTAGGGTCTCTACTAACCAAATATGGTTAGTTTTGGAGGAGGACTGTGTAGTACATATCCAGCAGCACTTCAATCTCCACCCTCTCCATAGGCTGCAATGTACTACACTATAATACACTGTACAGTCCATGGGATACATATTGGCTTGTAGAGAGAAAACGTTTCTACATGTTTTAGCTAAAGTGGGTTGGGAAATACTCAGTAGGGTCTCTGCTAACCAAATATGGTTTGTTTTTGAGGGGGACGGCCTGCTGCTGGCTTTTCACTCGGCCCCCTCCATAGCCCCCAATGTAATTCACTTTAATAGACTGTACATGGGAATGGGATACATATTGGTTGTATAGAGAACTATTCTACCTGTCTCAGCTGAAGTGGGTTGGAAAATACTCAGTAGGGTCTCTACTAACCAAATATGGTTCGTTTCTGAGGGTGTGTCGGACATATCCAGCAGCACTTCATTCTCCCTACTGAGTATTTTCCACCCCACTTTAGCTGAGACAGGTAGAGCATGTTTCTCTCTACAACCCAAGATGTATCCCTTATACAGTGTATTACAGTGTATTGTATTGGGGCCTATAGAGGAGGCGGAGTGAAAAGCCAGCAGCAGGCGGTGCGACACAGAATATATTTTAACCCACTTTAGCTAAAACAGGTAGAAACGTTTTCTCTCTACAAGCCAATATGTATCCCATGGACTGTACAGTGTATTATAGTGTATTGCATTGGGGGCTATGGAGGGGGTGGAGAACGACGTGCTGCTGGATATGAACGACCCAGTCCTCCTCCAAAACTACACATATTTGGTTAGTAGAGACCCTACTGAGTATTTTCCAACCCACTTCAGCTGAGACAGGTAGAATAGTTCTCTATACAACCAATATGTATCCCATTCCCATGTACAGTCTATTAAAGTGAATTACATTGGGGGCTATGGAGGGGGTATTTTCCATCCCACTTTAGCTGAGACAGGAAAAAAGTTTTCTCTCTACAGCCCAATATGCTCATCATACCATTTTATTTTATTTATTTCACCTTTATTTAACCAGGTAAACCAGTTGAGAACAAGTTCTCATTTACAACTGCGACCTGGCCAAGATAAAGCAAAGCAGTGCGATAAAAACAACAACACAGAGTTACATATGGGGTAAAACAAAACAAAGTCAAAAATACAACAGAAATACATATATATACAGTGTGTGCAAATGTAGCAAGTTATGGAGGTAAGGCAATAAATAGGCTATAGTGCAAAATAATTACAATTAGTATTAACACTGGAATGATAGATGTGCAAGAGATGATGTGCAAATAGAGATACTGGGGTACAAATGAGCAAAATAAATAACAATATAGGGATGAGGTAGTTGGGCGGGCTAATTTCAGATGGGCTGTGTACAGGTGCAGTGATCGGTAAGGTGCTCTGACAACTGATGCTTAAAGTTAGTGAGGGAGATAAGTGTCTCCAGCTTCAGAGATTTTTGCAATTTGTTCCAGTCATTGGCAGCAGAGAACTGGAAGGAATGGCGGCCAAAGGAGGTGTTGGCTTTGGGGATGACCAGTGAGATATACCTGCTGGAGCGCAGACTACGGGTGGGTGTTGCTATGGTGACCAATGAGCTAAGATAAGGCGGGGATTTGCCTAGCAGTGATTTATAGATGGCCTGGAGCCAGTGGGTTTGGCGACAAATATGTAGTGAGGACCAGCCAACAAGAGCGTACAGGTCACAGTGGTGGGTAGTATATGGGGGCTTTGGAGACAAAACGGATGGCACTGTGATAGACTACATCCAATTTGCTGAGTAGAGTGTTGGAGGCTATTTTGTAAATGACATCGCCGAAGTCAAGGATCGGTAGGATAGTCAGTTTTACGAGGGCATGTTTGGCAGCATGAGTGAAGGAGGCTTTGTTGCGAAATAGGAAACCGATTCTAGATTTAACTTTGGATTTGAGATTCTTAATGTGAGTCTGGAAGGAGAGTTTACAGTCTAACCAGACACCTAGATATTTGTAGTTGTCCACATACTCTAGGTCAGACCCGTCGAGAGTAGTGATTCTAGTCGGGTGGGCGGGTGCAGGCAGCGTTCGGTTGAAGAGCATGCGGTGTCAAAGTTGTATTTTTTTCATTTTTGGTCTTAATTATTATTATTTTCTTCATAAATTACTTATTGGCTTTTCTTGTTAGCACAATAAAAGTGGCCTTTGATTAAAATGCAATATCTTTTGAATAAGTTATCCACATTGCAATGTTTTGAAATGCGGCCTTTTATTTTGAAGGCTTCATCATTTCCATACGAATGTGACGTCATTGTTTGTGCTGCTGGCAGAATACTAGTGCTGGCATTAAGAGAGAGGAGTCCCCGGGTGCACAAGTATACAAACCGGGATATTCAAGCGAAGAAATGCCACCAAGTATGACTGAGAGCTCGGCGAATAAATTGATAAATGGAGGTGTTTGCCACCGGACCGCTAACGGTAAAAAATCTTCGGGAAGGAACGGTTTCGTGAAGAATCATTGCTTGTTCCAACAACCACAACAGAAGAAGTATCGGCGCCCGACTGAGAAGGTGAGGCCCACCCGTTAGCTACCGCTACTACCGCTCGATGGCAATATGGAAGAAAAACATTTGCCTTCAGATATTGAGATATATAGCCTGATATTTTTCAGAAACTGAACTGCCTTTTATTTTCATTGTGTTTTAAAGTCTCCCTTTGTTTACAAGTAGATTGAATAACCACACAGCCCAAACAAGTATCAAACAGTTGAATAATTCGCTACATTTGTAATTTTATAACCCAGTCTTACAATTGTATCATTGTATCAAGATTGATAGGGTGGATGTTTTCTAACTAAATTATCAAGCCTCAGAATGTGTGTGTGTGTGTGTGTGTGTGTGTGTGTGTGTGTACTGAAGGATAGGCTATGGGTGTTGTCAGCTATGTTTTCATTGAAAGTGAGTAGGCAAGTTTACAGTACACAATCGGCCACATCCTTGACACATTTTGACCATTGGTTTTTATTTAGTTTTCCCAAAAGCCACTTTTAAAGTAATAATTGACATCATAAATTCACTCTTTTAAACTCAAAACACCTATAAAGGTTTCTGCCACCTGATAACGTGATAATAATGGTATGACTGTAGTAGTACAGCACTTAGCAATAACTACACTGTGTTTTTTCGCTCACTGTGTCAAAGTGTGTGTGTGTGTGTGTGTGTGTGTGTGTGTGTGTGTGTGTGTGTGTGTGTGAGAGAGAGAGAGAGATTGTAGAAGGGCTGGTCTCTGTTTACACTGACACTACTATGAATACCAGTCAGAACGGGGAGGCAGAGCTTTCGTTGTGTAACAACTGGAGAGGAGTACTTTGTCTCCCAGAAACACACACACCCCCCCTCCCCGGGCAGCACACGTACAACACAAGCCAGCACCTGGGGAGAATGGCTGCTAGCTATGGGAGTGGTCCCTGGCAGGGCAGGGATGTCTCTGAGGAGAAAGATATGGAAGAGGGAGAGAGGAACACGGTGGCAGTTGAGATACATTTGCCATTGAAATTGTTAGGTTTGTGTCCCATTCTACATCCTGATATTACCAGGTTCTGACCACTAGATAGAGCTGTTCCTACTTTTAGGTGATATTTGTTAAAGGGATAGTTCACCCAAATTACAAAATGACATTGGTTTCCTTACCCTGTAAGCAGTTTATGGACAAAGTATGACAGCAACCTATTCTTTGGTTTTGTTTACCTGGCAACTGTTTTAAAAGATAAGCATTTGCATTTGTGGCACAAATCCAATGCAAGTCCATTTCTTTTGACAATATCTTTAGATTCCTCATGTCTAACTCATTGTTTAAAAAAATGTCTGATTGTATGTTAGGTACTATATTTATTGAATATTATATGAATCCTATAAATTAAAATGGCCAATTTGGGTGCAGTCAATTAGCTTAATTTCTCAGAGACAAAATAATGTTGCAGGAACGCTAATCTTATCTGTTTCTAACAACAGAAACCATTTCAGAACAATCTGAGATGGTGGGTGTTGAAATCCTCTTGTGCTTTTCGAGGTGCAACGGCCCACATACTGTAACTGTACTGTAGGCTACATTTCCTGTTTCCACCCCGGGTTCAAAGCAGAGTCTCTTCTCACATGACAGTTGGTCTTAGGACCGTTGCTAACTCAAAGCTATAAATGGTGTTCAAATAAGATCTGTCTGTTTTTAGTAGTCTGTGGTAGTGGCTGTAGGGCCTAGGACACTAACTTTATATTTCACTTTAAACATGAAGCAGCTCTGTCTCTGTGCATTTCAGTTAGCTTAAAGGTCTAGTTGTTAGTAGTCAGACCTGAGGGTGTATGTGGAGTAAGTCGCTCTGGATAAGAGCGTCTGCTAAATGACGTAAATGGAAATGAGTAGTAAGAGGGCTATTTCCTCGTGTTCGTTCCCAATGGGAGACTGACCCTGGGAGCCAGTTTGACCAGTTCTTAGCTCAGTTGAGCACATAGCCTGTGCGCGCACACACATACACCACAAAGGTATTTCAGAGAGGGGCATGACTGGGTCACATGTGGTGGCTAAGCAGCCAGGGGTTTAATGTGGGATGAGGCTGACACTTCAGGTCATTTGATTTCAGAGTATAGTTTTCAGGACAACATGCCACAGTTCAGGTCAGCCTCAATTGGAGGATAGCCCTCTGAGCCCAGGGGCTGCGTGAGGTGATCTGGCTTTTTAGGAGGGGGCAAAACAACCGCATTCATTCACTTGTGTTGAATATTTTGTTTAAAATATAACTTGAAATGATATTGAGTGCTCTGTTTTTGTCCCTCTGTGTTTTTAACAAACGATCTTTGAATAAAGAAGAATAAAGGCCTATTTTTCCTCATGTTTACCTCTGAGTTGTATTAATGTCCATAGAAAGGCTCGATGAGCCTCTTAAATTGAGTTGTTAGACACTCTTGATCTATAAGCCAAGCTAAACACCTTTTCATGTTCACACTCTCACAAATCACCACTTACTCAGAGCCTACAGCTCATGTGTTAAGGCAGACTGTCTGCTTTTTGTCAGAGAGAGACTACTCTTGCTGTGCTGCACATTGGCTGAAGGTGTTCTGTCTTCTCTCATATTAAAACATGTTTCTGTACTGGTGATTTAAACATTAAACAGATTACAACAAGAAGTTAATATTTGACCTAGCAAGCAGAGAAACCCATGTCTGCTGAAAGGGCTAAGGTAGATGACTCTCGTCTAGACACCTAGGCCTATGTTGTTTTATGTAGATGACAGTTTCACCCTAGAGTCTAGACCTGGCCTATGTGATCAAAGGGATAATGAATTCTCTCAAATGTCACTCGTTAATCTTTTTCTCACCTTTGCTGTCACCCATGGGACAGAAGTAACTTCAACTACCATTAGGGTACGCCATGTTCTTACACAGGCTAAGCAACAACTAGGCCTACCCCAAAAACAATGGTGGTTCCATGTCACCTTGTTTTGCATTAACCAAATTTCATGCAAAGATCAACACAAAATCACTTTGAGTAAGTAACACAACCATCTTCTGTTTGTCTGTGTATTTATTCTTCTCCAGAACAACCATGTTGTGCGTAACGCCAGCCTGTACAACAAGCCATTTGTGGAGCAGTTTGAGGAGACTCCTCTGCTGGTGGCAGTCCTCACCTACATGGGCTACGGCATCCTCACCATCTTTGGGTACCTCAGAGACTTCCTCCGGAACTGGGGCATCGAGAAATGCCATGTGGCCAGAGAGCGGGACGAACAGAAGGTAAGAGATGCAGACAGTACTTTTGTTATATATACTGTTACATTTTGGTCATTTAGCAGACACTCATATCCAGAGTGTCTATACATTTGTTTGTTCTGTCCAGTTCATGACAATTGGATTTCTAAAGAACAAGGTATTTGCCACTAACCACTGATCTGTGATCAGATTACCCCACTGGCCCACCCCCAATCCTAACCTAATCATTAAGGGGTTTGAAAAAAGATCTGACCCTGTATCAGTGGTTAGGGATAACTTCTACACACTCCCTTCTCGCCACTCTCACTCTGCTCCCACCCTAACTGTCTTTTACTGGATTCGTTGTTTTGATATAGACCTAACTATTACAATTCTAATATTTACTCAAGCACTGGGTGAATAAGGTGCGTCTCCTTGGTGACAATCATATTCGGGTGTGGGAATATTAGACGTGTATTTCAATTTTAACTTAATTGTGGTTTCAGATCTCAGTCGAGATCAATTGTCCGCAATGTTTTGTGTTCTGATAAGGGCTCTGACTGATGTCACGCACCCAAGAAGGCTCAACCAATCACCCGACGGATAGTAATGACTTTTCCTCCGGCTATCCTACGAAAGGAAATGTTGCTATGTAACACAGGAAGGTGTGAAAAAGATAACTCTATGCAGGTCCACACGAGCTTTGGCATTTTCTAAACCTGTTCATGTCACAACCATTATGCTCAGTACAGCCATTATGTCTAACAATTACTCAAGGAAGATTCCACAATAGCTTAAGCGTCCCCCAAACCTGTTATTTGTAAACCACAATGCTCAGTGCAAGCATAAGCTATGTCAAATGAGCTCTCTGAAAGCTTGAAAGAAAGACACACCTGTGTGTTTGCATTGATTCAGACCTAGCTAATCATTCCAACGTCTGACAATGATGTCTCTCTGTCTGTGTTGTAGGACTTTGTTCCGCTGTACCAGGACTTTGAGAACTTCTACACCAGGAATCTATACATGCGTATCCGTGACAACTGGAACAGGCCTATCTGCAGTGTCCCTGGAGCCAAGATGGACCTGGTGGAGAGAGCCTCCAAAGACTACAACTGGACGTTCGAGTGAGTCGCCCACCCTAACAACCCTAACAGGGCTTACTTATAGTGTGTGGGGGCTGCTGCGAGACATTTGTTTGGCACTGTAGCCTTGGGCCTAGCCCTAGAAAATCATGGGAGTAGCTAGGGAGACAAGATGTGTGTGTGTGGGTGGGTGGGTGGATGGATGGATGGATGGGTTGGTTCATCTATCCTTGTGGGGACCTAAAATCCCCGAAAGTCCCCACAAGGATAGTAAAACAAGGAAAATTCTCCCTTTTGGGGACATTTCCCATATCCCCATGAGGACAATGGCTATTTTAAGCTAACATGCTGACCACACCGCCTGCATCGCGTGCACGAGCGTTGCAAAATACATTTCCACATACATGTTATTCAATCACACTGCTCGCGTGTCAACGAGTGTCTGCGTAGCAGTTGGTGGTGGTAATGCACCTTAAACTGCCATATAAAGTCCAAAGAAGAAGCCTGAAGGAGGAGAGATTACTAGAAACAAACTCGGTTGACCCTTTTATCTGTGGATTAATTGTCGGAGTAGAGGTCCTTGTGCATTTCAGGTAAAATAACAAGCCAATGTTTATATCCCAGGACAAATTAGTTAGCAACAGCAAGCTAGCTAGCTAAATTTAGATACATGTTTAATGCTTTTCGACCTGTCCCCGATTTAATATAGTTGGTTCAGAGTTCATTTTGATATTTCAACCTGCGTGTCCTGATCGCGTCTGGTGTGGGTGGACAAAATCAAAATTCTTACGTGCGGTGTGGTCAGCATGGTAGGTTTAGGGTTACAATTAGGATTACAATTAGGGGTAGAATTAGGGTTAGGGTAAGAGTAAGGAGTTAGGGTTAGGGAAAATAGGATTTTGAATGGAAATACATTTTAGGTCCTCACGAGGATAGAATAACAAAATGTGTGCTTGTCCTTACCAACCTACGTCATGGAAGACATGTCTCTATCATACCCCCTCTATCGCCCTTCAGGTCGTTGCCCTACTTAAAGGACAAATCCACTCAAAAACGATATATTTTTGTATTTTTTTCATTAGTCCAAGTGTCACTGCTTTGCTTCTTGAAAGTCCAAAATCTTAACTTGACTGCTGGAATGACAAACATTTTAGGACTGTATCAAAAGTGGACTAATGGAGAAAAAAAAAAAAATTTGGGGTGGAGTTTTCCTTTAAGAGAGGGGAGACTGTCAGGGGACAAATGTGCTGAATAGAAACCACCAACTGTATTTATTACATGTTATTGTGTGATAATGGTTGACCTCTTTCACTCTTAGCTAGGCCCTAGACGTGGATGTCGATTAAGGCAGCCCTCCGCACCTCTCTGATTGAGGGGTTGGGTTAAATGTGGAAGACACATTTCAGTTGAATGCATTCAGTTGTACAACTGACTAGGTATCCTCTTTCCCTTTCCATATGTGATTTATAAGCTTATTTTCACAACCAAATGTAAGTGTTAGGGAACCCATCACTTCAAGATGCAGTTAAAAACAAAACCTATTCAAGCATATTTTGCCTGTAAGGTAGTTAATTTAGCTGCCTTGCAAAAATGATAAGTACTGTATAAAACCAAAAAAGAAAGGAAAACCCTTGTCTTGTCAGTTGGTCAAAGTTGTCTTTGTCTCCCAGACACACAGGCAAGGTGGTGAAAGACGTGATCAACATGGGTTCTTATAACTACCTGGGCTTTGCTGAGAACACTGGGAGGTGTGCTGACAGTGCCACAGGGTCTACACAGAAGTACGGTGTGGGAGTGGGCAGCACCCGCTATGAGATGGGTAAGACGTGGTTATAATAACCTTCTTGTGGGGAAAAGGGCCATTGTTTTAAAACACTCATATCTGTGGACCTCTGTAGCTCAGGTATAGCATGACGTTTGCAAAGCCAGTATAGTGGGTTCGATTCCCGGGACCACCCAAATGTAAAATCAATCCCGCATGACTGTAAGTCGCTTTGGATAAAAGCGTCTGTTAAATGGCATATGCTATTTAAAACAAAGCACAGATCTAAAATATGCAGTAGTAGAGACGACCTTGTGAGGACAAACTGCTCCACTCATTTTGTTGTTGGTCTTGTTTCTCCATGACCGACTGGCCAGGTGAAAGCTATGATCCCTTATTGATGTCACTTGTTAAATCCACTTCAATCAGTGTAGATGAAGGGGATGAGACAAATAATCTGAACTAAAAACGGCACACATATTTTGTATTTTCTGTGCATCCTTGTCAATCGCTAATCAATATCCAAAACCGGCACACTTTTTTCCCCCTTGAACTTGCACATCATCTTCTTTCTTTTGTGGCACCAATGTGAAGGTTTATGGCAGGGGAAACAGTGTTGCAGTAGTCTAGTGTGTGTAGTGGGAATAATGACAAGTGAACCAGGAAAGCTTTGTGTTCACATTGCCCTAAAAAGGGAACTGGACTACTGCTTGTGGTAATGTCATTTCGCTGAGTCTACCTTTAAAGTAAGGCATCATTGTATTGACATGTTCTTGTATCTGCTGTCTCCAGGTAATCTGGACATCCATGAGGAGTTGGAGCAGTTGGTTGCTAGGTTCCTGGGGGTGGAGTCATCCATGGCGTTTGGGATGGGCTTCGCTACCAACTCCATGAACATTCCTGCTCTTGCTGGAAAGGTAGGAATGCTGCTGGAATGCCTCGCTTTATCTCTCACTCTCTCTGATCTCTCTTTCTCACTAACCATGTTTCCATCCACAGTTGTAATGCAAGTGAAGTACTACCGTATAAAATAAATCACGACAGCTGTGATGGAAACTGGAAGTTTCGGTACAATTGTATGAATGCCGACAGGTCATTTGTCCGTTCGACATGATGGGATCTTTTTATGTCTGTAAAATGAATTATGCGAGAATTAGTGGTGAAAGCGCCTTTATGCTCAAATATTTATTTAATGACCATCAAATTGAAGTAAACTTGGAGACTCGGAAACCATGCAGTTTATTAGGCTGCAGATGAAATAAGTTATGATGAACTTCACAGGGTGGTAAAAGTGCACGGTGCTGTTGGGCACACAGTGTATTTCCTTTTAGTGGTGAAAACATGTTATGTTTTCATTCACCAGTTGTACGTTGGTCTTAAATGTTTAACGCCATTCCAAAACAACCTAGTTTCCTCCATGTGTTCTCAAAACATTAAGATACGGGGTCGTCAATCGTCATAACGCCTGACGACGCCAATCCCCTTGAGGGTAGTAGCATTGGGCGAGGGTAGTAGGGTTGGGCGACGTTACGATAGCATCGTCTATCGACGATGATTGACAGCCATCGTTGATGGTGACGACATTGTGATGTGACAGACGATAGTTTAGTTTATTTGAACTTGATTGGCGCTGCGCAGTAAAAAACGGAGTCTCGCAGCGCACAGCAGGGCAGCACACGTGACATCCCTAGTAGTTTGCCTGTTCCTATTTACTATAGCCTATTTCAATAAATATGTGATAAGGAACGCAAGAGAGAAATGTAGGCCAGACAGAGCAGAGAATTTCACCAAAGCGGCGCAGAATGTCCATTCCAAAATATTTGTTTCTCGCTCTCGGTCAGATACATGGCCATTAGCCTAAACCTTTTACCTTAACTATCTTGTGTCTCGCAGTATAAAAAAAAAGTAGCCTATATTCCCTGCTCTCTCCATTTGATAGGCTATGAAAATGCATGGATTCTTACCAAATGGCAAATAACATATCTCCTACTAGGCCTATCATAAAAGCTTTAAGACAAGTTAAAGTTATGAACAGTAGCTTATTTCCCAAATATTCTAGGCTATGTGGGTTTGATTCCCAAGGGGGGCCAGTATGAAAAATAAACTAACTGTAAGTCGCTCTGGATAAGAGCGTCTGCTAAATGACTAAAATGTAAATGTAATGAAGGTGTTGTCCTAAAGTTGTTGTGGCTTTAAAAAATATCAAGAATGAAAGTCTATAGCATAGGCTATTCTCAATCACAGCTTTTATGAGAGCGAGAACAAACAATATTATTCATTTTTCTATTATTTTAAGAGGCAAATAAAGCCCACAATGTATAACTTAACTCACTACGGGAAGACTGTTCCTCATCAGACAGTCACTGCTCCATCATATGCGTGCCACACACCTGTTCTGCTATTCCACCAGAAAGGAATATTAGAAAACATTTGCCATTGCCTGTACTTAACCTCTTCCCAGGCTTTCAACAACATTATCTTTCGTCATGATTTGTCCAGTTAAATTCGATTTTGCGCTATAGCCCAACTGTTGTTTTAGCAGAGCTTTTTAGTTTTGTTTGAGTTTTTTTATGTATTGGAATGGCCAATAGGGGCCATAGCATCGTATATCATTATGTTTTATGGGTACATAATCACGATGGGACAAAGGTTGACATCGCCTAACCTGCCCCCCCACCCCCTTCTAGCTCTGACACTACTGATAGCTACATTACCCCCCTCCCCCCTTCTAGCTCTGACTCTACTGATAGCTACGTTATTGAGGAAAAAAATACTTTCTATGCTGTCTTAAGATGAATGAACTAACGCTAAGTCGCTCTGGATAAGAGCGTCTGCTAAATGACTGAAATGTAAAAATTTGTGTGTGTTTTGACAGAAAGTAAAACCCTAAAAACATTCTTTACCCCCAGAATACTTAAACCGGTGACTATCGGGAGACTAAAGAAAAAGGAGCACTCTGTTTCTGTGTAAAGCTGATAGATTTATTGGCATTCACATTTATTTGTATTTTTTATTTTACACTTATTTTACCAGATAAGTTGACTCAGAACACATTTTATAGCAAAGACTTGGGGAATAGTTACAGGGGAGAGGAGGGGGTTTGAATGAGCCAATTGGAAGCTGGGGATGATTAGGTGGCCATGGTATGAGGGCCAGATTGGAAATTTTGCAAGGACACCGGGATTTAACACCCCTACTCTTACGATAACTGCCATGGGATCTTTAGTGACCACAGAGATTCAGGACACCCGTTTAACGTCCCACCTGAAAGACCACACCCTACACAAGGCAATGTCCCCAATCACTGCCCTGGGGCATTGGTATATTATTATGTATTTTTTGACCAGAGGAAAGAGTGCATCCTACTGGCCCTCCAACACCACTTCCAGCAGCATCTGGTCTCCCATCCAGTCACATGTACCTGATAGATCATGAGTTCTTAAACCCAGTCGGGTCTCTCATTTTTCTCCTTTCCTCACTTCTTCTCGTAAATTGCGTCATTTGCATAATGAGCTCATTCTGCTCAATCATTCATTCACTAGATGATTCAATTGTGTAACTTGTCCTGCGGTAACTATGCAACAGTGTGTGGTGTCATGTGTCGTCGCGTGATGGCCGACGTGTCACTGACTGTGAGACTGTCTTTAATGCCCTCCCATTCAGGGAAACTATCCTGGATACCACTTTAGTGCTTCAGTCTATTGTATTGCTATGTAAATAAAAGGTATTCATATATGTAATTCTAGGGCTGTTTTGATGTAATATTGTATGAAAGACTTTATATAAATAAAGTGATTGTAATTTCCAGGGCTGTTTGATTCTGAGTGATGAGTTGAACCATGCCTCTCTGGTGCTGGGGGCTCGACTCTCTGGCGCCACCATCCGCGTCTTCAAACACAACAGTGAGTACACTAACACTAGTCCCACTCAACTACCCCAAGGCCACTACACACTGGGAAACTATACAATAAGAATTACAGAAAGGCTCTGCTTTGGTATCTGTTTACCTAGCACACAGTAGTGGGTGTGCCCATTGGCAACACCCGTCACACACACACAATCCACTACACAATCTACTGTTCCTCCCTTTGTAATCAGTTAGGTGTGTCACGTAACACAACCATTACCGATAGTCTGCTCCTTTCATGCCAATGTTTTGGTTTAGACTGCTCTAAGACTGGGTGCCAGTCAGTGTTAGACAGCTTGTTGTTGTCTTATCAAGGCTACAATTTAGCATTGTTGAATGTCGAAACATTCAGGGACTCTGGCTGCATTATTCATACCCGGTCTATGTCCTAGTCTTCTCTAACACCGTTCTGTCGGTCTCTCCTCTCCAGATATGGTGAGTCTAGAGAAGCTGTTGAGAGATGCCATCGTTCACGGCCTGCCCAGAACACACAGGCCCTGGAAGAAGATACTCATTCTGGTCGAGGGAATCTACAGGTAGTCTACCTTTTTAGAAAGACTCAAACAAATTCTAACCCTTTGAACTCTGTCATATGTAGGGCCAGATGGATTCTGTGGAGGCATGTTATATAAAAGAAATCGGGTGAAATGAATCAAGCCAAACCGATTATGCGAATACGCTCTTTCTAGCACCCAGAATTGATTGATGTAGAGTGAATCATACTGCAGTGCATTCAGACATAAAAGGTGTGTGGCTTGAGTTCTTAAGGTACTTACCATAAAAAGTCAAATCAACCCATCCATAATGATCAATATGGTTGTTAGTAAAGCTGCCTCTCTAATCAATATAATTCACTAATGTGTAGTTAAAATGGTCTGACACACCCTTAGGGAACTAAAGAGAAACGGTCATTGTCTTTCCACTGCAAACAATGATCAAGGAGCTGCCAATAAGATGCACTCAGTGGCCAATTTATTTGGTACACCACTCCGTTCCTACAGACAATTAGTCACGTGGCTGTGGCTTGCTATATAAAGCAGGCAGACAGGCATCGAGGCATTCAGTTACTGTTCGATTGAACATTAGAACGAGTGACCTAAGCAACTTTGAGCGTGGTATGATCGACAGTGCCAGGCGCGCCGGTTCCAGTATCTCAGAAACGGCCGGCCTCCTAGGCTTTTTCACCCACGACATTGTCTAGGGTTTACCGAGAATTGTGTGAGCGGCAGTCCTGTGGGTGAAAACAGCTCGTTGATGAGAGGTCGAATCAGAATGGCAAGAATCGTGCAAGCTAACAGGCCGGCCACAAACAGGCAAATAACGGCACAGTACAACCGTGGTCTGTAAAACGGCATCTCAGAACGCACAACTCATCGGTCCTTGCCACGGATGGGCTATTGCAGCAGACAACCACACCAGGTTCCACTCCTGTCAGCTAAAAACAAAAAGAAGCGGCTCCTGTGAGCACGCGATCACCAACACTGGACAATTGAGGAGTGGAAAAACATTTCCTGGTCCAACAAATCCCAGTTCCTGTTGCGTCATGCTGATGGCAGAGTCAAAATTTGGCGTAAGCAGCATGAGTCCATGACCCCATCCTGCCTAGTGTCAACGGTACAGCCTGGTAGCGGTGGTGTAATGGTGTGGGGAATGTTTTCCTGGAGCACGTTAGGTCCCTTAATACCAATTGAGCAACATTTCCATGCCCCAAATAATTAAGGCTGTTCTGGAGGCAAAGGGGGGTCCGACCCAGTACTAATTAACTGGCCACTGAGTGTACAGTACATTGTTTAGAGATTTATACCTAGGGTGAACTAATCACCTGTCTTTGTAGGTAAAGTAACATAAGGTGAAAAGTACAGAAACTGATCCATCATTTTAGTGTGTGTCTCTCTCTCCTCCCTCCACCTCACCATTCTCCTCTTCCCCAGTATGGAGGGCTCTATAGTGTGTCTGCCTGAGGTGATAGCCCTGAAGAAGCGTTATAAGGCCTATCTGTACCTGGATGAGGCCCACAGCGTCGGAGCTCTCGGACCACGCGGTGGAGGGGTGGTGGACTACTTTGGTCTGGACCCCAAAGACGTGGACATCATGATGGGAACGTTCACTAAGAGCTTTGGTGCTGCTGGTGGATACATCGGAGGGAAGAGGGTGAGATGGCTGTCTGCTCTAAAGCAACCTTGATTTCCTGCTTTCTTCACACATACCCATTCCAGTAACCGAGTGAATACGAGATGGGGAAGTATGGCAACGTGTGACTCTCTCCAAAGGATCACGGGTTAGGAGAAATGTTCTTGGCAGGGTGCCAAGGTGCCCAAAGCTATGTTCAGGGCAGTAAATGTGCTAAAACATTCCATTACAACAAAGCTAGGTGTGTATAGATAACAGGCACTGACATGGGACAACCATATTTATAGTGACTGGAAGCCTTTATGATTTCTGGGATGGTTTCTGATACAGTTTACTGGGACAGTTTAGGTGTGGTGGTTTAGTCATCAACAAGACAAACTGGTTTTACCATTGCCCCATGATGTGGGAAATTCTCTAAGGGCTGAATCCTACCTTGAGATCTGTTAGAGTAACTCAGATTGTCACATAAATCATGCTTTCACATCAATAGGAGACTTGTACGGAAATTTGAGATGTGCACCATCTCAAGTTCGACTTTATGTAGTATTATCGTAACTATAAAACCCATTCATAAAGACAATGGTGTTTTGTTTCTCTCCCCCATAGGAGTTGATAGACTACCTGCGGTCCCACTCCCACAGTTCTATCTACGCCACGTCCATGTCCCCTCCCGTGTCACAACAGATCATCACTTCTATGAAGATCATCATGGGAGAGGACAACACCACTCTGGGTGAGTTTACACAGCAAGCCTCCACTTCAGCTGGGACCACACTGTGTTGTTGAATGAGAACTAGTTAGTATCTGGTAAGTAGTTATTTTCATCCCTGGTCCTGGAGAGCTACAAGGTGTTATAAACTGGGTAGGTCGAGTCCTGAATGCTGATTGGCTGACAGCCGTGGTTTATCAGACCGTATACCACGGGTATGACAAAACACATATTTTTATTATAGGCTTGTGTTCTTGCCTGGCACTGAAAAACATGATTCAATCATCAATATTTAATCATCAAGAGCTTGATTTGTTGAATCTAGGCCAAGGGGTTGATGACTGCTGGACAGTACAAAAGGTATTTTCCTTGCATTAGGCAGTACCTGTCATAACACTGTGTCATTACCATCAGTAGCCACAAGATGGCTGTATAGACCTGGAAAGCTATGGAGCTGTTTTGCCAGCTGTTGAGTTGACATAAACCCTGCTGCTTGGTTAATCTTGTCATGTGAATTCATTGCCTTCTCCAACAGATGACAGCTCAGAGGTGGGAGCTTAATGTCATGTAGGGTTTGTATAGATTTTCCTAACCAGCTTTGAACTGGTCTGATCTGTACTTTGACTCAGGGAGTGGCAGGGTATAGTACCTTGGCAATCACTCACCCACAGCCAAGTGATAAAGGCTATATAATACATTTCTAACTGGCTAACAGAGAAAGGTAAACAAAGGAGAGTCTGGATAATAAGAATGCTAGAATGCTAGAATGGCACATATAGTTGCCATTGCACTATTCCCCTTTTGACTCCCCCGACAGACGCACACAGACAACCACACAGCCTTAT
Organism: Coregonus clupeaformis; assembly: GCF_020615455.1. Lineage (NCBI taxonomy): Eukaryota > Metazoa > Chordata > Actinopteri > Salmoniformes > Salmonidae > Coregonus > Coregonus clupeaformis. Next base: position 14,590,977 of record NC_059227.1, on the reverse strand, counting down.
TGGTGACTAAAGGTAAAGTGGCCGATGTTGAAAGAGTCAATTTCCTGTTCAATAACAGTAATTTCCTTTTCCTGTTTCTGCTTCTTATGTTTCGTTCGCTGAGCTGCTGATGGGTTAAAGTGGAACTGACAGCGTTTTAACTACTTTGCATATATGAAATAAACAGAGAATCATAATATGAATTTATGTATTTCAGTCCTTGACTAATAATGTTCTGTACTATGTATTGTTTCATGTGGACCCCAGGAAGAGTAGCTGATGCTTTTGCAGCGGCTAATAGGGATCTTAATAAATACAGTCAAAAATATCAAATTCCCAGTTTATGCTTCAAAACCCGTTTTAAAAATAGGTTCTATTTGACTCAACATTCCATGACGTACAGTAAGGCATTGTTGGCAGAATAGATGGATGCAGTTCAATGCATGAACAATATAATTCACCACTACATTTCTTGGTAGTCCACAAAATATTGCTGTCAGGTTGTAAATCACAGCTGGCCTGGTACATTGTTTGCTGCCGCCACCCACTCGGGATTCACTGTTTGTTTCAATGACTTAATATTTTGAAAAAAAATGGACGACTGTAACTAAGGCTGGGAATGTCAATACAATCAAACTAGCAAGGGCAATGGTCACAAGTCAGTCATAACGTGGCTAATAGGGTAGCGCACGTGTCAAACACAAGGCCCGCAGGCCGAATAGCACACAAGCGAGTAGAAATGAGTCAATAGTTGAGTCATCTACTTTTCACATTGGTGAATTCAATTTCGCTGCTTTTGTTTGTCCCATTTCCAGCGCGCAGCGGAGGGAAAGGGTACAGACACAGGTCACAGTCCTGGCTAGGCTACTAAAATCTTGCTGTCTGGCTTCGGTTTTAAAAGCTTGCAATGAATAACCAAAAAACAAAACCTGCAACAAAACGCCATGCAAAGTGAAACATGGAGGCCTATGAACCCTGGTCATCCCTACTGCCTCTGATCTCACTAAACACATGCTTTGTTTGTAAATTATGTCTGACTGTTGGATTTTTTTAATTTTATTTTTGTTATCTGGTTTGCTTAATATAAGGAATTTGAAATGATTTGTACTTGTACTTTTACTTTTGATACTTCAGTATATTTTAGCAATTACATTTACTTTTGATACTTAAGTATATTTAAAACCAAATACCTTTTGACTTTTACTCAAGTAGGATTTTACTGGGTGACTTTTACTTGAGTCATTTTGTATTAAGATATCTTTACTTTTATTCAAGTATGACAATTGGATACTTTTTCCACCACTGAATAATAGTGTATTTTTTTAATTCTCTAAACGTTCTTTAATCCCTTACACTCGTGGGAATTGGCCTATACGGATAGAGCTATATTTGTATGTTTCTTACAGAAGAAATATGGAAAGCATATGCATAACCATGGTAGCAATTAAAAGGCAACAGTTTGGAGATCTTGGGAAAATTATAATAATAATAATAAGCCATTTAGCAGACGCTTTAATCCAAAGCGATTTACAGTCATGTGTGCATACATTTTTACGTATGGGTGGTCCCGGGGATCGAACCCACTACCCTGGCGTTACAAGCACCATTCTCTACCAATTGAGCTACAGAGGACACAACTAAACTAAAGGTGAGGACACAACAGTTCACCTGACACAAGACTGAATCCAAACATTACACTATTGATTTTATATGCATTTTGCATTTAAATCAAATCAAATATGCTACATTTGATAACGAAATCTGAAAATACTGAAGATGCATTCAGTAACATGATACGAATATTCTTGGAGAACACAAGGCAAAAGAAATAACAAGGGTTTGAGTGAGAGGTCTAACTGGTGTTTCCAAGTGGCCACACACCTCCAAAGTGTGCACAGTTCCTAAGTAATTTCAATGCACTTTTATGACTCAAAGAAGAGTTTTTAACAATAAGGTGTTTGTTTTTTTGACCTCTCCTAGCTGTGCCGTTGAGGAACTAGAGCAAGCATACTTGTAGTTTTGTTTGGAACACAGCCCTGCATCCCCGCCTTTACACAATTACTGTTGTTGTTTACGCAATCCAAGAACGGTCCATTATAATTTGCAGTCTGGGTATAATCTGAAAGCTTGTTTACATTTTAGTTATTTAGCAGACGCTCTTATCCAGAGCGACTTACATTATATTTTTATTTTTCATACTGGTCCCCCCGTGGGAATCAAACCCACAACCCTGGCGTTGCAAACGCCATGCTCTACCATCTGAGCTACATCCCTGCCGGCCATTCCCTCCCCTACCGTGGACGACGCTGGGCCAATTGTGCGCCGCCCCATGGGTCTCCCGGTCGCGGCCGGCTACGACAGAGCCTGGATTCGAACCAGGATCTCTAGTGGCACAGCTAGCACTGCGATGCAGTGCCTTAGACCACTGCGCCACTCTATTGCCAACATGACTAGCTACATTGTATTTGAAAATCTTAGTGTTAGGCTTTCACAAGGCAATTCAGAGAAGTAAATTGTATACTGAACAAAAATATAAACACAACATGCAACTATTTCAAAGTTACAGTTCAGGAACTCAGTCAATTGAAATAAATTCATTAGGCCCTAATCTATGGATTTTACATGACTGGGCAAGGGTGCAGCCATGTGTGGGCCAGGGAGTGCATAGGCTCACCCACTTGGGAGCCAGGCCCACCCACTCAAAATGAGTTTTTCCCCACAAAAGAGCTTTATTACAGACATAAATACTACTCAGCTCCCCCTCAGAAGATCCCACAGGTGAAGAAGCCGGATGTGGAGGTCCTGGGCTGGCATGGTTACATGTGGTCTGTGGTTGTGAGGCTGGTTGGACGTACTGCCAAATTCTCTACAACGACGTTGGATGCGGCTTATAGTAGAAAAATGAATACTAAATTCTCTGGCAAAACAGCTCTGGGGGACATTCCTGCAGTCAACATGCCAATTGCACGCTCCTCAAATTGACATCTGTGGTATTGTGTTATTTGACAAAACTGTACATTTTAGGGTGGCCTTTTATTGTCCCCAGCGCAAGGTGCACCTGTGTAATTATCATGCCGTTTAATCAGCTTCTTGATATGCCACACCTGTCAGGTTGATAGATTATCTTGGCAAAGGAGAAATGCTCACTAACAGGGATGTAAACAGATTTGTGCTCCAAATTTGAGATAAATAAGCTTTTTGTGCATATGAAACATTTCTGTGATCTTTTATTTCAGCTCATGAAACATGGGACCAACACTTTACATGTTGCGTTTATAATTTTGTTCAGTATAATTTTGGTGTGCATAGAATAGAGGCATGAGTGCATTCAGATGTGTGTTCCGCTGCAAATTTTCTTCACAATACAATAAACAGATGAATTCTGTTCAGGACAACTGTCAACACAACCCAGGGTATAATGCCATGTCATCTTGTAACTGGACATCAAACATAGTGATCGTAAACTTTGACACTGTATATGATATGAGTTTTATGATATGGAAATGTGAAGTGCACATTTGGACTCATGGGTCTTTGGCTTGCTTGTATGACATCCAAGCAGTATTTATTATAATCCTCAACAGCTCATCTTTCAAAATGCTGTACATAGAGTCCTCTTAATTTACAGAATTATTCTCAATCAGACAACAAAACATTAGCAAACGTTGCCCTATTAGGGGTAGGGATGAGGGCAACGTCTTGTCGCGTGCTGGGCTCAAGTTCAGAATGTCTGTCAGTCAAAACCCATACAGCGCTGTGAAGCGGAGACCCTGAGATCTGACGTCATGTATAGCATGTTACTGTGCAGCCACTGCGTTCCAATTTAGGCGCTTATCAGTGCCCAAATCTGTCATTTTCAACCCGTATACAGGTACCAGTGTAAAGGGCTACGACCACCAACTATCACTCAAAAACTAAAGGCAATGCATGTTAAATGGTGTGGAATTGAGGAGATCAACTGTGTTGACAGTCACTCCTACACACACAGCGGAGCATATCCCCCTCTCAGTAGCACCAGGCTGGGTTAAAACCTCCAGACAGTCTCCTGCATCCCTCAGAGGGCTCTGGGTGATTGAAGCCTGTGAAGTGGTAGCATGGACTTTCTCCACATAGGGATTTTATAGCTTTCAGATGTCTGTGTGTGTTGGAGATCCATAGTGTCTGTGCAGAAGTGTGTTAGAGTAATGACCCTGGAGTGATCCGGACCCTCGCTGGGCTATTTACATTTACGTCATTTAGCAGACGCTCTTATCCAGAGCAACTTATAGGAGCAATTAGGGTTAAGTGCCTTGCTCAAGGGCACATCAGCAGATTTTTCACCTAGTCGGCTCAGGGATTAGAACCAGCGACCTTTCGGTTACTGGCACAACGCTCTTAACCACTAAGCTACCTGCCGCCTGCTATGTGTGCGTGAATCTATCTCACCCGGTATCAGTGGATAGGGACAAGTCCCTCCCAGGTGGGCCACAGTACAGCAATGTTGTATTCATTAGGGCATGCAATGGTAAATGTTTTGCAATGGAAAATGTATGTTTCTTATTGGATCATGTCCAAGTAGGCCCTCAGTTTGTTCATTAACTTCTGTTTGGTCCTCAATTAATATGAGCCTGATCTAGCAGCTATGTTCAAACCATCACAATGCTCCGGACCATTCTCTGACAAACACATGGAAATGGCTGATCTCACGGTCTTGTCTAAATCACTTGACAGTTTTCTCAGGAAAGAGTAACATTGGCAGTTCGCTGGTTCCCAGCTCCATGTGGGTTTGAGATTCAAGCCTTTGAAGTGTAGTCACTGCCATAGCTGCATAACTAGTAGTGGCATCGAGGCTGCTAACGTTTTGGCTATTGTGTCATGTGCCAGAATGACTGACTGGGGTTCGAAGCTTGGTGAGTTAATGAGTCTGGAGTGTCTCAGGCAAGGTTACTCTTCGTATGAGTGTGGTTCAGTGAACCACCTCCATTACACAATCAGAATGAATTTCTCTAGTTTGAAGCTCAAATCAAATATGTGGATGAGACAGGGGACAGACGGGACATTCCTACCAGGGAGCCCCTCCAATATGAAAGGAATGTCAAACAAGTGGAAAGCAATTCCTTCTCCTGAAAACATCAGCCTATACGTTTATCATTCTACAGTTCTCTCAGAATGGCTTTGAATTCCATGCCAGGGCCCAGGGGGGAAAAACTGTCTGTGTGAAAGGAATTTAATTTCAGACTTGTTGAGTTTGGAATGCTTTACGTTTGCAGCTCTGTGTTTCAAAATGAAATGGCAGATGCTGTTTTTTGGGTTTGAGCACCTAGATGTATCCATTCCTTCCAGTCAACAAGGAAGTTAGGCCAAAGGCCTAAGGTAGTGGGCTGAAATAGTGTGGAAGTGCAGCAGTCCTTTTAATTGTTGTGGTTTACCTGTTAATGTTTTGACTGGTTAATGGTTGTAATCACGAATGGTTTAACAGGTTAATAGATTAATTAGCTAATTGTTTAATTGGTTGTTCATGTTTCCAGGGGCGGAGCGTCTGAGGCAGTTGTCAGAAAATACCACATACTTCAGAAGGAAACTCAGAGAGATGGGATTCATCATCTACGGAAACGATGACTCTCCTGTCGTACCCATGATGCTCTACATGCCAGCCAAAATAGGGTAGGTCTGGTAACCGCAAGTTCGTGATGTTTACAAAAACACAAACCTCAACTAAGATGGAGTAGGTTTGATCAGTCAGCCAAGTCACACATCTTGGTCAACTAACACAGTTTTAGAGTAAATACCACAGTGAACATGATCAGATTGTTTCTGTTATATTCACACGATCAACATGACATTGCTCAGTCAGCCAGCCATAGAATAAGCAGATTGTTCACACATTGGTCACATGGTCTATAATCCTGATCTCTGATTGGTTCTCTCTCAGGGCGTTTGGCAGGGAGATGCTAAAGAGGAACATTGGGACGGTGGTGGTTGGCTTCCCGGCCACACCCATCATCGAGTCCAGGGCCAGGTTCTGTGTGTCTGCCGCACACACCAGGGACATGCTGGACACTGTGAGTCACCTATCAGAGATGCACACACACACACACACACACACACACAAACACACAAGACATGCTTGACACAGTGAGTCAAGTAATCACAGACCAGAGTCAAAGGACTCCTCCCTCTCTCCATGGCGCCATCTCTATCTGCCTCTCGCTGGTACTTTTTCAAAAGTGTAGCATTCTTTTAACAGTCTGTCTCACTCAATAGGATTTGTGTTCAGCACTATTCAGCACAACTCTCTTTTATCTTAGTATAGGATGAAAGGAGGAGGAAGGAGACTAGGTGAGGACGCTGCATTTGAGTATTGAGAAGTACCCCAAGTTTCTATGTGGTCCTAGAATTGGGTCCAGTCCAATTGATGGGAATGGTTATGGTTAGTTACAATAATTGGTCAATTGTTAGAATGTATGGTGAAGACTTTATTTTTCCCTTGAGACATCACCATCGTCCTTTGATAGTTGATGGAATCCCTCCACATCTCTTCCTCCTCAAAGTAGTTACATTGACTGACTGACTGTCTCCCAGCAGTGAGTCAGTCAAGCCTGGCTTTGACTGTCAGGGTTGATGTGCTGCAGGTGTGGAGGACAGGAAATGCATTTCAAAATGTGCTTTATTAGAGGGGGGTGAGAGAACACCTGTGTTCAGCAAGTGTTTGTTTTCTTTCAAATGCTTAAGCCTTGCCCGCCTGGCGCAACGGAACCAACAAAATCATCCCATAAGTGCCAACCCCACCCATCTGGCAGGCTCAATCATGCGTTCAAAGTATTTGGAAGAACACAAATACTATTTGAACCCTGGTGTGGGAGTGACTTGGAAGAAAGACAGCACAGTGCCATAACTGTGGTGGCGCAGCGAGCTCAGACTTAGTTTTATTTTGGCATGCGTGTTGTCTGTCCAAGGACAGTCCATTTATCTTTTTGAAGAGTGTGTCAACACAGTTTTTAATAGTCCATTTAAAGCACATCAGGTTCACTTTGTTAAAATGCATGAAGCCACTTTTTCTTCTTTGGAAAACTCGTCTCTCTCTTTACTCAAAGTTCAGAGAAGGTGTGGGGGAAAAAAGAGAAAATCAAGGAAAGTAAATTGTTTCCAGGTGTGTTGCGGACCGATGGTATCGCAACACAGAAAGTCTCCTGTGGAAAGTGTTATAGGCCTAGTTTTTCTGCTCAGTTGTGTTCTAGTTTTACGCAAGTAGACCCTATTTTTCTTCACTAACAATTTGGTCAGGTGAATTTCACGGTTCAGCAACCCTCACAATGGTGTAAGAAGCCCACCTCTCCCCCTTCAATCTCTAGGATCAGCAGGAATTACTCATGGTTCTAATGCTCACAATATGCTGCTGTTGTGTATGTACTCAACTCTCCCCTCGTTCCTCAGTAAAGAATCCCACTTCTGACACCAAATGTAGTAAACATAATGTCTTCTGTTGTTGTTATATCCTCTCCTCTCCTCCCCCAGGCATTGGAGGCCATCAGTGAGGTTGGGGATGTGTTGCAGCTGAAGTACTCCAGACACCAGAGACATCATGATTTCCCCTCCTCCCTGGGTCCATAGTCCTCTGAGGAGAGTCTGCTCCTGGAGCCCAGCCACGTCAAGCCTTCTTGTCATATAACTAACTGAACCAGCTACACCAGGGATACTTACACGTTTGTTTGTTTTTGCACTTACCTGGTGCACCGGCTCTAAATCAGTCCCTGACTAAAGAATGAAAATTAGAAGTGGAACTCAGTGAATTTGAGGATGTCTGACCTACACTACAGTGGGGCATGGATAGAAAGTAACCAAGGTCTTATCATCTGTTTTCGTTTCGATAGTGTGTTAGCCCCTATGGTTGTCTTACTGTATCTTCATTTTTTTGTGTTGGACCTAAATGTTGAATCTTATTTCTGTGTGCACACTGCATAATGGGGGCTTCTAGTGCAATAATAACAAGATGGGAGGAAGAAATCAATAGAACTAGACATGGATTTACGTTGCCATTAAAATATACAATTTGTTTGGTTATACCAATGGAGATAATGGATCAGAGAAATGGAATCCCTAGAACAGGGATCTACATTTGTTCTAGGGATTCTGTTTCTATGGGTTGGATAATAGCAGAAGTTTTAATGCAAGAAAGACGTAAATAGATAATATATATCATTCATGACTTTAGTAGAGCACTGGCTATATGGTTAATATACCCATATATAGGCTTCATATCAAATGAGGTACATCATCAAGTGTAGCTTATTTTATATTGAAGTTTCCACTCTAATCAGTGTGTTATACTTTAATATTGTCACTGGGTTCTTTCCCTAACCAATGTTTATATTATCTGCTTTTACACAGTAAATGAACAGGTAAAATCTCAACGTCTTTGACCTATTATCATAGCTAGTCACCAAAGGAAGTGATACTTTCCATGAGAACTTCTCGCTCTCTCTCGTAAGCTACATATTACACCTGTTCAGAAAAGATAAGTTGAGATAAATAGAAGAATATGGTAAGAACCCTTTTGAAGAGCTGACATTAATATTAGTTATATATTGCAGCTTATTTTCTATCATTCTTTAATATTTAGTGTTGTTTATGCCTGCACTCGATTAACTTGAGCCCAAATGACTTTAAACATTTCTATACGCTCTAGAGTATTTAACATATCTATCGCTGAATAAGTCTTTCATATTTCTATAGCTTGATAAGAGCCATGTCGTGTGAAGTGTCTCTCTTAGGGTCGGATTCCCGGACACAGATTTAGGCTAGTCCTGGACTGAAAAACGATTTCAATGTAGATTCTTGGCTTAATCTGTGTCCGGGAAACTGACCCTTACTGAAGAGCGACGTGATATGAGTCTCTAACTGTATATCTTCTAAGTGCTTATTATATTAATAACCAGTGTTGTCGTCTTACTCTGGCCATAATGTGACCTACCTGTTTATCTGTATGTATGAAGATGCTGCATCCTAACCATGCTTCTCTGATGTACAGATATGTCCTTATTTGGTAACACTTCCTATTGATACCCTCTTCACAGTGCAAAATAAGTGCATTTATAGTGCCTTATGAGCTATATATAATGCACAACATAGTTTTAATACAGGAAGTGTTACGCCTTTATTTATTACAAATGTCTTATAGTTTTTCAATTTGCTCTATTTTGTGGTAGAGGTTTCTAATATAATATATCTGTGGCAGCTCTAATTATGTTCTACACTCTTCGGGGAGGGGTAGGGGTTACCTAGAACCGTAAAAGGTTATTTGGTAGTCTCTGTGTAATCCTTTTTTTGGTTCCAGGTAGAACCCATTTTGGTTCCAGGTAGCCCATTTCACCAAAAGGTTATTTTGAGCGTTCTTTGTTGGGTGAAAGAGTTCTGCCTGGAAGCAAAACGGTTCTCCTACAGGGACAGCAGAAGAACCCTTTAGGAACACTTTTGATGGAATATGTGTGTCTTAATAACAAACAGACCACATCTTCAGTGCTAGTACTACTGACAGGCATTGGAAATGCACAGATGATGTAGCCTCACTGAAATGACAGGCTGGCTAACTAACGCTTGGTTAAAAGGAAGCATATTTTGCCACCGACTGTCTCTCACAATGATTCTTCTTATCTAATATAATATTCCAGAATTGGCTGATTTGTTTTGGCTTCTATATTTGTTTTGATTTTAGTTTGTTTTGTTTAAATGTTATGTTTGACTTTCCATGGCTCAGTTTATGGGTCAGTTCAAGTATAATATTGTCATTTGTCAAATATCCAGTTTGTAGTGTGAGTGTACATTTGCATTGGAAGTAGAAATGTGTGGAAGAGAGCTGCAGTTAGCACTGTGATCGTTAGACCACTACAAACTCCTTATTAAACTATGGCTGACATTTAAAGTGTCTATAATTTGTCCAGACGTAAAATGTTAAACTTGCTATTTTTATATTGTATTTCATTAAAGCTGGGTGGGCCCATGTAGAGTCTGTCTTCATCCCAAATGGCATCTTATTCCCTATAGTGCACTACACTTGATCAGAGCCCAAGTCAAAATGGTGCACTATATAGGGAATAGGGCGCTATTTGGGATCACCCTCTGTATCCTGTTCCGATCTCCTTTCTATTGAGGCATGATGTGATTGCTGACATCCAGTAACATGACCATTTATCTCAGGAAGGCTGTTTAGATTTCAATAATGCTAAAAACAGATGTAATTAATCATTATCTGACTTAAAGTAAATGTGTTTTTAAATGAAAAGATTTCAAAGCCCTTTGATGTGACATTACATTGTTTAACTTGCCATGGGAAGAGATATGTGATCTGACCTACTCTGTAACTGCATATACACCTGTATGTTATCAGTAGGCTTTTAACCTTGGCAAGTTCAATGTTTGAAGATAGTTTGGGTTGGAAGATAAACCACTTGATGAGGTTTTTGAAGCCATGATGTGTGTTGACTGTGCTGTTGGAAATGGTGTTAAGATTAAATCAGTCTTTGTTTGTATCAAGCTCTTGGTTAGATTTGTCTTCTACAAAGGTCTATATACATACATACATACATACATACATACACACACACACACACACACAATGTGTAACATAATCTATCGGAAAGTCTTTACAGAATGAATACCATTAAATGACTTACAAATTGTTTGTATCTTAAAGAAAACATCTGATTTATTCTGTTTATTTAAAAGTACACAGCGCAGAGCAATAGGGTGGATGCACAACACACAAAAGCAAACTATGAGATGTACAAACTATGGGATAAGTGGATAAGAGGCATTCCGTAATTTCGATTATGACATTAATGAGCGAGCTAGAACGGACGTAGTCAATAACTATTTGTTCAGCACTTTTGAAATGTACAGCGACAGAATTCAGAACATGGGCCGTTCTTACAGTATTCTCCATGTACACCAAGTCAGAACCATAGGATAAATAAAGGGGGCATATAAGTAGACAATGAAAGCTCTTACAGTATTCGATTATGACATTTCTCTAAAACAGGCTATGGGCTACATGTGCACCATCAAGTCAGAACAGTAGGCTAAGTTATGAGGGGGAAAGGGACCAAATTATTAGGGTGAGGCACATGGGCTAACAGCTTACTACACAACATACACTTAGAATTACTTTCTTGGCTACAGTATACATATCTCCCTGGCATATTACATAATTTATGCAGCAGCATACAATACTCACTTTTTGGGAAGGTGGCGCGGGAAGGTGGCGCGTCGGTCCTTCTTGTGGGCTCTAGAAAGAGGCCCGATCTTCCCGACTTGGAATTCCGAGTTGGATGACCGTTCAAAATTATTTTCCGTATTTTTCCAGTCGGAGCTAGTTCCCAGTTGTCTTGAACTACCTGATGTCTGATATTTCCCAGTTCAGAGTTTCCAGTTGTTTTGAACACAGCAGAAGTCATGCTGGATTGACAGCATGGCCAATGTATTCAAACTTTTCTGGCCCATGGCATTACCCCCTTTTACGTGATATCCAATTGGTAGTTACGATCTTGTCTCATCGCTGCAACTCCCCTACGGACTCGGCGAAGGTCGAGAGCCAAGCCACCCCGCTTCTTGACACACTGCTCGCTTAACCCGGAAGCCAGCCGCACCAATGTGCCGGAGGAAACACTCGACCTGACGACCGAGGTCAGCTTGCAGGAGCCCGGCCTTCCTCAAGGAGTCGCTAGAGCACGATGAGACAAGAACATCCCGGCCGGCCAAACCCTCCCCTAACCTGGACGACGCTGGGCCAATTGTGCGCCGTCCCATGGGTCTCCCGGTCACAGCTTGCTGTGACACAGCCTGGGATCGAACCCGGGGCTGCAGTTGCACCTTAGCACTCATTATTGAATTTGCGATTTCCAACTTGTTGTGTAATGTTTATGTCCAATGGACGATGAGCACCGATATGTTTTATCTATAATTTATTGTCAAATGACAAGGATTGAAAAGGATTTGCCAGTAGATTGTCTAATTGATTCATGATGATGACTGCTAGCTTGCTAGCTAAGAGTTTTAAAGTATGATGTTGATATGATCAGTCCAATTAAAGCTACTGTAGATATAACGTGATTTAACGTCATTTTATCTGTGGCCAATGACCTTGAGCCTTCTTGGATTGGCACTTCAAATGTAACGTCTATGGCAGCACCCAAGGGGCTTGAATTTTCAAGCTCTACCCGTAGATTTTGCGATGACATAGTGTCCAAGTGAGTGACAGAACACTGAGTCACGGCGCAACTAGAGAACATTATCAATCCCTACGCTCTGTATTTTCCACTGGCTGCCCCACCACCACAGAAAGCACTGAGCTAGGCTGAAACACCTGCATTTTGGAGCTGCCTTACTCAAGAAAGCAAAAAAGAGACCATGTTTGTATGCAGCTTTATTAATAATATAATATGCCATTTAGCAGAGGCTTTTATCCAAAGCAACTTACAGTCATGTGCGCATACATTTTTACATATGGGTGGTCCCGGGGATCGAACCCACTACCCTGGCGTTACAAGCACCATGCTCTACCAATCGAGCAACAGAGGGCCACATTAACTCAATGTTTTTTTGTTTTTTACATTGTTTACGAACTGATATGTGACATGTATTAATGCCAAAACAATAACATGCAAAACAATGACGCATCGCCACTGACACACCATCTTTTTATATGGAGGAGAGTAGTGTGAAAGTATGCCTATCCTCAGCTGTTGTCAGCGCCTTGGCTCGGAGCACTGTTTTCTTGACGTGTGACACCTAATGTGCCTAATGAATGTGTTGGCTGCCTAGTAATCCATTTAATACAGTCTACAAAGTCACTTGTCTCCTCTTCCATTACTCGCGTGCCAATTATCAGCCGTTTCTGTGTCACGGTCACATCTCCAAATGGCTTTCTCCCTCTCTATTTGGGTAACTAAATCCGCGAGACACCACCTTTTGAGTCGTAAGCATCCCTCCTCTCTTCAACAGTGTAGAAGCTGTGAAGACGTGCGTATCCAAACCAGTGTGATTTAGACACTGATCGATCTGGACAAACCTGCGTTGTGGATAAGGGACTTACTTCAATTGGATAATGGATTAACGCGTCAGAGATAAAACGCAAACAGGCTATTCTCAACTCCAGATTTCAATGTATTGGAAGAAAACACCCACCAACCCACCCATCCATAAGGAAATGTACCCAACTCTTTTAACCTAGTTGAATAAACCGTTCACCGGTGCGCACTGAGAGAGTGCGTGGGTATCTGTGTGTCTTTTGTACTTATAGCCAAAGTTGGTCTGGTTATATGGGGAGGCTTGAAGAGCGCTAGACATTGACCTAGACGCGCCATACAGGCAGGCAGACAGTGAAAGGAGAAATCAGTCGCTTTGAGATTCGGAGTGGTCAGAGTTGCGTCGAAGTGCGGCAGAGGGATATGGATTGTGCGTCGGATGCCATCGGACATTAGTGCGCATCTCTATCAAGAGGAAGACTATGAAGCTGTTGATGCTGGTTGAATAGGTGACTTTCTCGGAAGGAAACAAATTCTGGAAAAGAAGAAGCGCTGATGAGGACAGAAAACAACGTTTATCTCGCTAAGTAAAGAATATACAAGATAGGAATAAATTGGATAGATTGGGGACTTCAAATTACTTGTTAGTTGTCACTTAAATGGAGAAAATGATTCAAGTCGGAGGGAGATGTCTGACAATATTGATGATCTTTTTAGTACTTTTTGTTGGCTTGGTGATGGGCTTTCCCACCAAACAGCACAATAAACTGCATAACAGCGTGTCTTTGGAGGTAAGCAACTTTTTTCTTGATTATTTTACAATATAATATATATAATATATTATAATATAATAATTCTACAAGATTTTACCAATTCCGTCCGTTGCGTTCCAAATATAACAATATTTAAATATGATACAAATTGTATTTAAATTAATTGAGCATATGTACATTATTTAATATATAATTATTACAATATTGTAATATCTTACAAAAACATGTTTACATGTAAATTAGAGTATGAGTTCTCTTGATGCCATCATGCCAATTATTTCTACAAATCAAATTAAATGTGATAACTTAATTAGTTTCCAGAAAATAACTACTGCTCTCCTGCCAAAAACATTCTGCATTATCATTCATATCATTCAAAACTTGATAGCAAACCCCAATCAAGGCATCGCATACAGACTCACAATGCTGTGCACCCACAGCAGACTGTCATTGCCCGTTCCCTGTCCATGAACCAAAGGAAACTTGTATCAATAAATCTCTAGGGGTTTGGGGTAAAGTGTTATTCTGTGTTTCTTCATGTATAGTAAATTATCTGGGCATCCAGAGAAGGTCAGCCTGAGCTAAGCAGCATAGCATTACACAGCAGCTACAATACATTCACAGGCTGTATCCCCTTTCTGTAACCGGATCCAATGGGGGTATTTGTGCGGCTCATGTACATGTGCGTGTGTATAGGGGGCTTGAGGGTCACCATGAACAGAATCAGATGTAAGAATGAAAGAAAGTTGCAAACAGACAGATTCCAGATCTGTGTTATGAAGTCGTTCCTTTGTACTTTATCTCCCCTGGGTCTCCTCCAATGGATGCCCTATTGATGTCCTGATGCCCATAGCCTATAACTGATGGTTGATTTATGTCAGTTGGACGTAAAACAGCTAGGGAGAGAGAATCTGAGAGGGAGGGAGTGAGAGACAGAGAAGGAGACAAAGAGAGAGGGAGTGTGACTGGCGGTGCTGAATGTGCGTTTTGGGTACCAGCGAGTGTGACCCTGTGCCACCATGGTGACTGTGCACCTTTCTTGGTGACCTGTTAGATGCCAGTGCAACCAGATAAAAGGAACCATCAGCAGCTCTCTCTCACACTGGAATAAGGTCAGAGGTCAGGCTGGTTGATTGTTTACTTTGGCTCTTTACTGAGTTAATGTGGAATTTCCTGTTTTTGGTTTCCCCCTTATCATGGGGGGTGGAGGAGGGGTGTGAAGTGTGCGTGGCCTCATTCCCAAATATTGAGACCTATTTGCTCTATTTATCTGTTCAGTTTTCTCCCTCCATCCTCTCCTTTCCTCTCTCCCTCTTTCAAGTGCTTGCACTTGTTTTTTATTTTCTATTTTCCACATTTTCCAAGAGGCGATCAAAGGGCCCCATAGTTTATTGTTCTTCTGTAATGGTTTGAAAATGGCCAAGTGCAGAGGCCTTTGATATCTGTGGACACATAAATCAGCACTGCCTGCCACACCACCCGCCCTCCTCTGCTTCATCATCCATACAGTACTGTACATCCACCTCCCCTCATTTCCTCTTCTGTCCCTGCTGAATGTGTGCCACCACCGACTGCCAGGCCGGCCAGGCTAAATGGCTCCAGTGTCCCCCAGCCACCCCCTACAAAGGACACTAAGTTTTGTTTCATGATGGAAGAGGAATTGAATGTTAATGCCTTTGTTGTGTGTCGGAAAGGCCAGGACTCCCACTGCTGTACATCCATAGTGGCTCGTAAAGACAGACCACATACCATCAACCAAAAAGCCTTTGATCATCAGGGGAGCCCCTCTCCAGAGAGAGAGAAGGAGAGAGTAGGATCAGAGAGAAAGAGGAGGAGGGAGAGAGGAGGAGGAGACTGAATACAGAATCCAGATGTGTAAAAAAGACAAGATGAGGAAGGTGTGAAAATATGTGGCCCTTCATGACTCCAATCTTAAAGTCTTGTCGGTGTGTGTGTGTGTTTGTGTGTGTGTGTGTCAGGAGTATCTTATACGAGCTCCTTTTCCTAGATCTAACTTCTGACAATACTTCTCTAGTCAGACCATGATACAAGTGGTAGAAACCATGTAATGAAGATCTTTTAATGCTAAGCCTCAGAGGGACCTGACTAGGCCCAAGGGGAAGCCTTCACAATCCCCCTCTGACTCTCTCCTCCTCACTATCCTCTATTTACTCTTTATCATTCCTCTTTCTCTCTCCCCGTCTTCCTGTCTCGTCCTCATGCTGTTTGACAGGGGTTGCCTCTAAATGGTGACCATATGTTCTCATGGTTGGATCTGATGGACTTTTTTATGGGACAATTGCAGCCACTGAAAAAGTATGGTCTGTTTTCGGCCCCATAACCACAATTGCTCAACCGTTTTGTCACCGCTCCAGACTTTTTTCCCCCTCATTGTTTTAAATGGCACCACATTTTCGACCGCAAACTGGCACGGCTCCAGTCACTGAGGCCCCATCAGATGTTTGGGCTATTTATTTATAGATGCTGGCTGAATTAAAAGCTTAGAGTAGTAGAAGTTACTCTTAGGCACTGATCTAGGATCAGCTCACCCTCCCTAAATTCTAACTTTAACTATTAGAGTGGAGAATAGGCAAACTGATCTTAGATCAGAATTAGGGGCAACTTCATCCTCCTCCCTAGTTAAAAGAAGGATGAGCTTCGATTTAGAAAAAGACATTGACAGGTGTCTGATGGTTGGAATCTGACTGAGGATGACCCCTACAGCTTGTGTCTGTGTATAGCGGGTAGCTGTGTGGTGGCACGGCACAGCACGGCACGGCACGGCAGGTTGAGACACACATAGGGTCAGGGCCAGCCTGCCCACCGTCCCAGGGGTCCCACGACTCTGAGGCCCTCTCATTAAAACTAGAGTATCTGGCACAGTCTCCTCTTTGTCAAAGGCCTGGATGCCAGGGCTTTAGCTGCTGTGAGAAAAAAAGAGTAATGGATGGACTAGGGTTGGTTGGTTGGTTTGTTGCCCTTATGGTTTTCAGGAGAACTGTCTAACAACAGTGGAAAATGGTAGTAACATGGTGTAAATGTTATAGGGGGTTGACAATGCAAATCTCAATGTTTTTTTAAGCTTTCACATAACAACCTGCTAAATTAAACTAGCAAGTTAACCTATGTGGCTTTGAACCAGCCAGTAGCAAATGTACTTACTGTGTGTTATTCATGTCATCCAAGTCTTCAGAATGGTCCAGTCCACTGTGTTTCATCATGATGTTTAATTGAGGTCTCCTATCTTTTTACTCAGGCTCGTGCTCAGCCGCCCCCAAGTGGGGTCCATCGTGGACCGGAGGCCCTGGAGCAGCAGAACCAGGTCCAGAGCCTCCTCCCCCCTGACACCGAGCACCGCCACAAGAGGAGGTGGTCCCACTCTCAGCATCGCTCCGTAGGGGTTCTGCCCCAGCCTGAGCCGGAGGAGGAGATGAAACCCTTCGTTCTGGACCTCAATAACTTTCCTGAACTCGCCAACGCAGACATCAGCTCTCAGAACCCCAACATCCAGGTGAGTGGTGATGATTATTGTTTGGATATTTGAAAAAAACTCTCACTCTCAAAGAGATTTTTCACTCTTTACATTGTAGGGCGGGAAACTCATCTTATACCAATGTGTAGCGGCGTGCCCATTTGGTAAGGCAATGATGAGGGTAGAGATCTGTTACCTGAATTCATTTCTATGGTGTTGATGTTCTCTGTGGCATGATGAGTGGAATATTCCAGAGAATTTCAGCAGAAGGACAAGTCAGCTTCATATCACATAAATCTACCGCTAGTTGGTTACATCTTCTGGTCGATTCCAGGATATGGTTAGCTGGAGCTGCATGTAATGACCCCAGGCTGGCTCTGCCCTCTTATGGTGATGGAAGTCCCACACCCTGTTGCCTGGTCCTGACATCCACTACTATGGAGACTGTGTCCCAAATGGCACCCTATTCCCTGGGGCTCAAAAGTAGTGACCAAGGCTCAAAAGGAGTGCACCATATAGGGAATAGGCTGCCAATTGGGACAGAGTCCCTGGAGCTTTAACGTACAGGATGAGTCATACGGTAATCACCTACCAGTCTAATGAGATGTAAAAAAGCATAATAAATGCTCAGGAACTAGGATAATCTGATTTAGTGCTCAATGCTCAATGTGTATCTTGTTTCTGGCTGGCCAAGTCAGAGCTAGAAATTAGGCAGGTCAATTTCTTTGGTACTTCCGGAGGTTGGGATTATTTCCGATGATTTTGCTCAGTCATATCTTGCTTCCGTTGTGGCTTTCGAATACATCCACTTTATATAATTTAAAGAGCCTGTCTTTTTTTACATTAAAGTACAACTTTGTACAGACTTTGTCGGCATGAATACACCAGAGTATGTAGAGGTTGCTATTCATAGCTAGTTTAGCACGCACAGATCTTTGATACCAAGCTTGTACATTATGTAATAACATTTACTATCACCCTCTCTCCTCTCCCCCTGTCCCAGGTGACCATTGAGGTGGTGGATGACCCTAACATAGAAGTGGAGATGGATCTGGTCAAGGACTGGATCCCTCCTTCCTCTCCGTCCACTGTAGACTGGCTGGGGGGTAAGAAGCTGTTCTGGCCCCTGTTCTGGGGCTACACAGACGCTGACTCCAGTGAGGATGGGACAGGCCGCTCAGGGTTGGAGGAGACTGGAGAGGAGGAGGAGGAGGAGGAGGAGGAAGATTACGCGTTGGAGTACGGTAGTGAGGAGCCCCTCCCAAGCGGAGTGGGGGGAGACTGGGACAGTCGCTGGAACGAGGGTTGGGACGCCACTCATAGCTACCATGGTGAGGCTTCTTGTCTTCGCTAAGGCTGGGTTTACACAGGCAGCCCAATTCTGATATTTTGCCAATAATAGGTTTTTTGACCAATCAGATAAGATCTTTTGCCAATAATTGGGCAAAAGATCAGAATTGGGCTGCCTGTGTAAATGCCTAAGTGGCACAGTGTCTGTCTAGCTGTCACACCAGCCATCTTAGTTAACACCTAACCTGGGATCACTTTGACTACTGTAGAGTCAACATGTCTCTACATAATAATAATAATATAATAATATGCCATTTAGCAGACGCTTTTATCCAAAGCGACTTACAGTCATGCGTGCATACATTTATTTTGTGTATGGGTGGTCCCGGGGATCGAACCCACTACCTTGGCGTTATAAGCGCCGTGCTCTACCAGCTGAGCTACAGAGGACCACTACATGCCAGTACGCAATAATTTTGGCTTCCAGGCAATGGTTCTGTGCCAAAGTCTTTCCAAAAATCATTCTAATTGGAAAACTTTTAATCTTTGATCCCCTGGTCTTTGGCATGCCTGTCTGAGAGTAGTTGAAAGTGATAAAATGGCATCCAAAAGTTGAGGATGCCAGCTAATGTTTTGAAATGGTGGGAGATAAAGAGATTTATAGGAAGTGACTATAGAAAAGTGGTACGATATAGACGGATAGAGAGAGAGAGATGCAGCACAGAATTGCGAGAAAGATAGAGAGACAGAAGTATTGACTGAGCATGCGAGCAAGAGACCTCTCCGCTCCACGAGCACTCGACCGTCAGGCCCATTGTGGAGCCCAAGCCTTTGAAGTGGACACTGGGTCCCAGCCCGCAGCTCACTGTGGAGGCCTGCTGTCTTTTGAAGATGGGCCCGATGCACTCGCTAATGGCAGCGTGAGCCTGTTCCCCCGGACAGACAAAACAGCCCACTGCTTGTGAACAATTAGAGGGCAGATTGGGAAGAGGGGATGACAGGGGCCATTCGGCTGGGTCTTTCATCCCCCCTCCGGGACCCCAGGACCCCAGACCCTGGCTCGGCCCTCTGCCCTGGGCGGCAAGGCCTTTTGAGCCAGTTCAAGAATTCGGAGGCTTTCAGGGCTGTGCATAACATTTACTCCTCTATTGTTTTTTGTTTCTCTTAATTCTCCTCAGTCCATCTTCTCCCTCTGCATGGTGGGAAAAGAGCAGCATGCCTTCTGGCTGCACAGGCAGGCAGCTTTATTCAGCCCCGCAGAGCAGAGCAGACCCAATGAAAAGAGAAGGGAAGAGTATGGATGTGGAAACTTGTGGAAACTTTAATTTAAAGGAATGGAAGAGACAGTGGGCTGGGAGAATCCGGCCTAAGAGAGTAGACAGAGGAGTTACAACTTCATAGTTTGATGAATGTTTACATTGATAGTACACAGGCAGAGGATCTCCCTGTTTAATTCTAAGTCACACATTTTTGTCAGTGTGCACTTTGCCTCTACCCTTCAGATCAGACAAAGGGATTGATTTCAGACAAAGAGACTGATTGTTAACTCTGGCAATTGCTCTTAACCTCAAATCTCAAAGAACCAAAACACAGTACCTTCCTATAACAAGAGTATAGAATGTATATGAGCATGTGCATCTTGCTTGAACATTGCTAAATGAGGTGTATGTGGGTTAGGAACAAGGCAACCATGTCTATTAAGTGGTCAGATATAAAATATCTAAAAACTTGTAGTGAACATGAAGTATGTATGCCAGACTAGCGTAATGTATGATTGGGGCTTCCCTCCTGTAATTAAAACGCTCCTGTACTGAGAAGAGTCTATTCCTGTGTTCTGGCCACATGGTGAGCTGGCAGCGCCACAAAGGCCCAAGCTGCACCGTCAACAAAGCTGCCATTTCTGCGCCCACCTCGTCTTGTCTGTAATCGAGGGCGGACATGTTTTCGGTATCATTAACACCAGACTCAAACCTTTCAGAAGCAGATAGAGATCTTCAGCCCCAGCGCGGAGACTTGTCTCTAATTTGGCAGAGCCTACATTACAGGACTATGGGCCTGGGAGAAGGTTAGACCAGAGGAAAATTATACTGTTGCCTGAGATGGAAAACCTATATACAGGCCTTGTTATGGTTTAGCTATAATAGTAAATACTAACATTTAGTAGATAGATTTTTTGCAGATAATTAGACCTGTATTATTTTAGAAAAACAGTTAATTAAGGGGTCTTTGAGAGGGAAACTCTACTCCTGTGTAAGAGTCTACAGTATTTTCTGGTTTATACTTCGGTTCAGGAAAGGCATCTAAACCTAATCTAGCGTTGTTTCCCAGCAGCACTATTTACTATGAGGACTTTCCCTTCATGCCCACTCCTAATCAACCCTTTCAAGTTGTTGTTTTCCTTTTCCGTGATAGCTTATTAAACGTATGTGGTGAACAAGCCAAATGCTTTTAATTGGAGTTCTACACAGTTAGCGAACCTAGTTAGGGAACCCTGCAGCTGGGAGAGGAATTCAACTCTCTCTGATTAGAGAGTGAGCATTGGGGGGAGGGTTGGGGATTCTAGGGGTGTGTTGTGGTTCCTACACATCCGTTTTGGAAGGAGTGAGATACTAGCTTACTGTGACCAGACAGAAGTGTTGCTAGTTAAACCAAAGGTGAAACAAATAAATGTATCAGTCTGGTCCCAGGCTAATGAGTTACAGTTACTCCACAAAATGGAAACCACTATGTAAATCCTTATCATTGATGAGTTTTGGTTTTGTTGTTTTGTCTTCCCCCATACAGAGAAGGAGGGGACGGAGGAGTGGAGTGCCTGGTCTCCATGCTCAGTCACCTGTGGTCATGGAGAGAGGAAGAGGACCCGGTCCTGTGGCTACAGCTGCACCCTGACAGAGGCCTCCAAATGTGACATGGAGCCTTGTCCAGGTGAGCTTCACACACAACTTTTATTCTAGATTCTGGTCACTAACTCCTAGTCCTGAGCCACAGGATGTACAGGCGTTTGCTCCAGCCCAGCACTTACACACCCAATTCAGCTAATCAAATGTAATTGATCGACTAGTTGATTAGCTGAATCATCTGTGAATGTGAGCTAGAGATGTTATCTAACTAAATGGTACCGTTCCTGTCTCTGCAGATGATGTCAACACAGTGGCTGAACCTTTCCCCTTCGAGATGGAGAATGGCACTGAACCGTTTGGCACAGGTATGTCGAATCAATGTACACTTAGCAAATGGATTAGCTAGGTTAAGCAAAAAGGTTTATCAAACTAGCAGACATGGGTAGTTAGAATGTACCTGCTGATCTAATTACATCTGACATGGTCTCTCTCTCCTCTCCCTCTAGATGTGGACACATGTGAGAAGTGGCTGAACTGTAAGAGCGACTTCCTCCAAAGGTACCTCAACCAGGTCCTGTCAGAACTACCCAGCTGCCCCTGCGCCTACCCCTCGGCCGTCGCCTACACCGTGGTCAGCGTTTTCGACGAGGGACATGACCAGACCTTCCGTTGGCATGACGCCAGTGGCCCTAAAGAACGCCTGGACATCTACAAACCCTCTGCGAGGACTTGCATCCGCTCGGCCCTCTCTGGCGATGTCGCTACGCTCGGCGCCCAGCACTGTTGCTACGACGATCGTGGCTGTCTGATCACGCGGGGAAAGGGTGCAGGAACACCCAACCTGATCAGCACGGATTTCTCCCCGGAGCTCCACTTCAAGGTGGACGTGCTGCCCTGGATCCTGTGTAAAGGGGACTGGAGCCGCTTCCATGTGGTGCGGCCGCCCAACAACGGCCTGGTCTGCCCTGAGAACCCCCACCAGGACGTGTTCATGAACGAGCTGGAGGAGGCCCGGGAGTACTGAGAACGCACGCAGCAGCCAAAACTACACTACCCAGAATTCACCCGTACAGTGTGGCCCAATCCTAACTTGAGAAGGGAGCATGTGTAGGACTGTTTTGCATTGCATTTTGCATATAAGGAGGTATGGCGGTTGTAAGGTTGAGGTGCAAGTTGATTTCAAGTTAGGATTTGGCACATTAAACATCCTGTGACCAGACCCAACAGAACAGAACTGAACTTAATTGAACTGAACAAAAAAAAAAGATGCAGTCCTGTCAATGCTTGCCGACGTGTTTCGCATCCAGCATGGTACCAAGCTCTGTCTCTCTCTTGCTCTCTGTCCCTTAGTCTGGTGCACTTCTGTGTGCATATAAGCACGACATTGTCGTGTAGCCTGTTGGTGGCTTGTTGTTGGTGTTGTAGCTCTGTGTGATTGACGATAGCAACATAAACATCCCAAACGTACTTCCTGATTTGATTTTGCTGTGTGAAATGTTTGATACTGTAGTAAGTCTTATTTTGAAGAGGGGATTGTGGAATGTGTCATGCCCAACACATTAATATAGTCATAACTATGCTGCTATGAGAAGATGAAGTTCGATAGGTACTGAAGGGGGATATATGATTGAACAAGCATGAATTTGCTGAAAGGTTTTTCTTAAAAAATATAATCTAAAGCTGAGGAGCGAATTTGGTCTAAAGAAAGAAGTTTACAAGCACGAACAACCACACCCAGCACCTCATGCTCATTCTTGATAACATGCCAACAGAACATCTTCTTAGAAGCTTGGAGGTGGAGACAGTCTTCTGGTCTGGACTGAACTTATCGTCCTCCGTTTCAACAATGACAGTTTGAGAACCTTCAATCATGGATGTTTCAACAGTTTTCTCAGGGGGACTCATATTGTTAGAGATTATAACCCATATGCACCTCAGCAGTGGAACAGCATTGGGAGCCACTACTTCAGAGTGCACTTCAGAGTGTACTTCAGAGTGCACTTCAGAGTGTACTTCGGACTGTACTTCAGAGCGCACATTGAAGATGAGAATGGTACCTGTTACGGAAACGAAAAAGTTGGATCTACAGTGTAAATGGATGAAGAGCAGATAAATACAGTATTCATTAAGATAAAGTTATGAAATTATGCTCTTTGTGCGATTTTTGGCAAGCCATTTTTTCTGTCAATGTAATTAAAGTTGAATAGCTGTTTTATTCCATTACGATATGTTGCATTGTTTTTGCAAAGACTTCGTAGGAGTGGGAACTGTTGGCTTGAAGTCTTAACATTTATGCTCCAAACCTCTTTCAGGAATTCTATTTAAATGTGTGCAAACATGCATTACATTTTGAAATCACATGTTGTTGTTTTTTTAAAGGAAGGCACTTTATTTAAGGTATATATACAAATGATGGCATGTATGAAAATCAAATGTACCCATGTTTTTTGCATTTGTTTATATGTTATAATGTTATAATTGTGAAAGGATAACTTGCCAGAAATGTTGCATTGTTCATTTGTAAAGTATATTATCATGTGAGTTTCTGTTTAAAAGCATGGTTGATCTTTTGTGATTTCTTAAACTAGTATAACTATACTCATAGAAAAAAGGTGCTATCTAGAACCTAAAAGGGTTATTCGGCTGTCCCCATAGGAGAACCCTTTGAATAACCCTTGCTCGTTCCAGGTAGAATCCTTTTGGTTCCAAGTAGAACGGTTTTGGGTTCCATGTAGAACCCTTTCCACAGAGGGTTCTACATGGAACCCAAAATGGTTCTACCTGGAACCAAAAAGGGTTCTACCTGGAACCAAAAAGGGTTGTCCTATGGGGACAGCTGAAGAACCCTTTTGGAACCCTTTTTTCTAAGGGTGTACCATATGGTCTTGTACAGTATTTATTGTCCGTTTTTTAAAGTCTGCTAAAGCTTTGAAATGACTCTACTAAAACCCACATGGTGCAGTACTAGGGTTGCAAAATACACAACATTCACTTTCCCAAAATACCCAGGTAAAAAAAAAATCCTGGCTGGAGTATTTCTGGAATCAGCAGGGCATAACCTGCAAGGGAATCATCCAACCTGGAATTCTTCAACCGGGATTTCTGGAAAACTCCTGGAATTGTTTCGGGAAAGGTTCTGGAATTTTTCAAACCTAATTCGGACTGAGACACTCTGACGCCACGGTGACGTCAAAAGGGAAACGACCGGCCTCACATGACATGACCACTCCAACAGCAACTCCATCAAGTGTCTCTATCATTTTATCATTTTATTGTACTTCCGTGCTATGAAAATATGTTGTGACAAATACAATGAGGAATATAAAGACGTTTGCATTGATTGTCTTTCTCATGATTGTCCTGATTCTGTCCTTCTGTATACTATCAGATGTCTTTGAAATTCTACTAGCTGCTCTGTGTAGTTGACTTGATCATATACAAATCCACAACTCATCTACAACATTTCAAAACACAGTAAGCATAAGAAAAGATAGGCGCAATTCTCTCTTTCTAAAGGTGCTTAGGTTTATTGATGTTTTGGCCCAAGGTCTTCATCAGAAAAGGCTGTCGACTACCCTCCAAAACAAAGTTGAGCAGCAACATCAGTGAACTTTTAACGGCCCTGTGTTTTACTCAGTAGTATCATTTCCAAATTGAACGTTTTCACAAGAACCTGATCTGTGGAGCATGCCCTCTCTCTCTCAGGGTCTCAGCCAGGCAAGCAGAGAAGAAGAGAACGCTGACTGGGTTTTGATGTCTTTGTTTTTCCACTTGCTGTGCCTTAACCAGGGCCATCCAGGCATGGCCCGCTGACTGATCTTACAAGGCTGAACCCCAGCCTCAGAATGTGTGGAGCAATCTGCTTTCAATTGGAGACCAAACGGCCTGAAACGTTATACATATTAGGACAGACAGAATGTTTTATTTTACATGTTGGTTTTTCTCGGAGCAAGCTCCTCTATCTTCTTTTGGCTGCAAACAAAAAGGCAGGATCAAAGAGGCTTTTGTCTCTTTGTTGATTTTGTTAGTAAGTGGGGGATTGGAGAATGATTGAGTAGAACATTGAGATTAGTTCTATTCCCCACCTGGCCACCTCCAAATCCTGAACTTGAGCTGCAAGACACAAAGCAACATTGGCTCATAAATGTATCTTTATTATGTAGTTCAATGATCCTCTTTGAAAACAAAATGAAAAGTTAGTTCTGTGCCACATTAGAACCTAGGATGAAAATATTTTCCAAGGTTAGGAGCTCAATTGAGAGTTTAACCTTCTGTTTCTCAAGTTGACAATCTCAACACTGGATCAATGATTTCTCTTCCAAAGGTAGTCGTGACTATTGACTCTCTATTTTTAGTGAAATAATGAGAAGCAGGATTTAACTTTGCACCCTGATTCAATCACATGAAGAGTATTCAGACTGGTTACATTATTACATTAGCATAGTGAAACACCATGGATCAACAGAATCAGACATTAACTCAATTTGCTTCATCAACTGTTCTCCAGATGGTGTCAATTTGTTTTTAAAGTTCAATCCAGAGTTTGGAGAACCCAGAGTTCATAACGGAACTAATGCTTCTTAGACCAAAACATCCTTACCTATTAATTACCATAGAAAGCACAGGGACCTCGTTCTTTTTCTTATTGACACAGGGAATTATCAAGTGCAGGGATGCTAATGTGGTAAACCAATATAGAAATTACACAAAGTCAAAGTCAGATCAAACACAATTGTAGACCTTCTATGGAATCAACTTGGTTTCACCTGCTATAGGGTGAGGAGGGCACATCACATCCGCATTGATTGTTGATTCTATAGCTCACAGATTACATCATAGCCATCAATCTCGTCTGTTTTCTGGGTTGTTCTAGGTTCTCTAATCTTTACATAATCATGTCTGTCCGTAACTCCGTATACTCTTACAGGGGGGTTAAATAACGGGGATTCAGTCTTGAACTTTCTGTTACTTCTACTTTTTGTCTGTCTAGTGTATCTCAAGTATCTAAAAAAAATACAGTTTTTAGATACTCTTAATTTCTATAGGTCCTCATCATAACGCATAGCATAGTGTTTTTTTCCTGCCTCTCTGTGACCTGTAAGAAGCGAGAACACCAGAGGAACACTAATACTTCTAGAATGGAACATTAGGTCGCTCATGGGTCAGGGTGCAATTGAGTCTATACTGATTTGAGATACGTATAATTAAAAGCAGGAAAAGCTTAAAGAAGAAACACAAGTGTTTGTTTGCTCATTCACACAAATGCAGGACTGGTTAATAAAGAGTTGATGGTGTGTATGTGTTCTACAGTTATATTGTTCTAAATTCAATCAATCAACTTTATTTTATGAAGCCCTTTTTACGGCAGCAGTTGTCACAAAGTGTATTACAGATACCCAGCTAAAAATCCCAAATAGAAAGTAATGCAAAAGCAGAAGAGCAGTGGCTAGGAAAAACACCATAGAAGGCAGAAACCTAGAAAGAAACCTAGAAAGGAACCAGGCTCCGATGAGTGGCCAGTCCCATTCTGGCTGTACCCAAAATTGACTTCTGTTATGTGAAAGTATGCACACATATAATGCAGTATGTGAAGATTTGTATGTATTTGAGCTGCCGATAGAATCGTTTAACTATAAACAAATCTGTGTGAGATAGCGTTTTACAGTTAGTTCTAGTTCTAAGTTGACTACAGATGAGTTGTCTGTGGAATGCGTCCAGACAGATGCTGACCACGTTTGTTCTCTGCATAATAGATAAATATCCACAGATGTGAAGACAGAACAGAGAAGCAGACATGGGTTCAAATACTATTTGAAATAATTTCAAATACTTTATCTGTGCTTGACTGAGGTTGCCTGGCTTAATGGACCAATAGAATAGTTCCACAAGTGTAATCCCTGCCCATCTGGCACTCTAGGCAGGCTAAAACAAACTCACAAAGTATTTGAATGATTTTGAATAGTATTTGAACCAAGGTCTACAGAGAAAAAAGGAAAGAACATAAAAAAAAGGATTGGAGCCATTTTCGGGACTGACTAAAAATATTATCTGAAATCTTGAATCATGCAAGAAAGAGGTGTTTTTCAATGAGCTGCATATATTTGCTCAACTCAACATGAGCGGGACACGCACATCATCTCACGACATGGTTCTATCAGTTCCATATTTCACCAAAATACAGATGTTCATAACAGAACTAGACATTCATTTATGGATCTTGAGTTCAAAATACACAATTCACTATGCAGTTGATGTACACTGTAATACAATCTTACAATACCATGCATGATACATCTTTGTAAAGCAAAGGGTTGATGAAGAATAAGGAGTAATAGAAAAGGCTACTAGAAAATGCGACGTTACAGTATTTGAGGCATCAGAGAGAAAGCTGTGCAGATGGATGAGGTGAAAGTAGTGTAGTGTGCCCAGAGCCAGGACTTGGTGGTTACAGTCCTGTTAACTCTGCAAGGCTGACAGGAATATGAGATTTCCTTAGCGTGTTTAGTGCACCGCAGTGGACCAGGACCGGCAAATAGCGGACTTAGTTCTCCACCACTACACTCCCTATATCACCCACAGAGTCCCCAACCCCCAACACACACTGTGGCCCGCATATGAGAATAAGACACATGCACACACACTTAGATACAAATACGGATCAATTACTAGAACTGATGCCATTGGATCTCATGGATTATCTTGAGTATGACACAGGAGACTGTGACACAGAAGAAGGCCTTGTTTCAGAGTGATCTACTCCAGCTAATCTGCAACCCCAGGAGACCTGTAAACATCTGTGTGCCTCTGAGGTGGTCACATGCTTTCTTTCTTGTGAGCAGTTTTCTATGATTTGCATGCAATTAACAAACAAACATAGCATCACACACAGTCAGTCAAAGGTAAACAGAAAGACAGGAATCAGGGGTTGTTTTTTGAATAAAAATGGTTGACATCCCTTTTACCATGCATGTTGTTATAATGTTGTAGTTGAGTATGTGTGAGGTCTCTCTTGTGGTTACATTACCAACAGACAGAGTTGGTAGATTATGGCACATGCTCTCTGATCCAATGTACCATCTCCTGCCGTTGTGCTCTTGGGCAAGGCACTTAACCCTCCACAATTGCTCTCCATCCAGGGGCACTGCACTGCTGCTGACCCTGTGCCTCTCAATGTGTGTCCGTTCTAACCAATAGATAATAAAGTTGTATTATATTCCATGTATTCTATGAGTTCTGGAGCAGTTGGTAAAGCAATTTTGGGTAACATTGACATACCTATGTAGTGGCATTACTCCCTACAGTGGAGTGATTCCAATACATTGTTTGATGCTGTCTTCCGGTAGGAAAATCAATCCCCCCGTAGGTAATGTAACCACAAGACGAGCCAAGACAATTCCCTGCAACATGATGAGCCTCAGTGATACTACTGGGACGGCAGAGAGCCAGCCATAACAATAACAACATCGAACAGCCTCCGGTGCTTACAGCCTTACCCTGAGCCAAGGACCAGTTCAAAAATATGATTGCTCCTTTTTTCCCTCTGTAAATAAAGAAAGCGGAGTACTACTGAAGTTATTGGGAACAATATGTACAGGTATGAAGTTGGCATAGAGGAGAATGAGATTTAGTAGTTAAAGGTGAAGTATAGCCTACTTACTGCCTGAGGCCATTTTGGATTTCATTTTATCTACCACACATCATTGATATGTCACCACACAAACAGTTTCTCAGAGAGGTGAAATCTACAATCTCTTATTTGTTACACGTTACATTAATGTTCCCTTTTATGGGAGGTTGTAAAAGATTGATAAAACAATAATAAATGGTAATAACGCATTGGTTAATCTCATCCACCAGCCAGCTCTCTCATCTGAACCTTGGGACAAGGTTACCGATTGGTTGAAATTGTGTGATTGAAAAACTGACCTTAGATCTAGGAGCATCTTCATCCTATTCCCTAACTCAGTGGTTCTCAACATTTTTTGATTGCTGTACCACCAAGTACATTTTGCTCTGTTTGGAGTACCTCTGAAGTACCCCCTAATGTGCATTTTACCAGTAAGCCTATGGTCTCATGAGTCTTCTCAAATACCCCCTGTGGATAGGTCAAGTACCCCCAGGGGTACTGTTGAGAAACATTGCCTTAACTAACCTATGTAAGTGAAGCAGTGCAAAGGCCCTCTGCATGACAGCAGGAAGGAACTTCAAAACCTAACATAGAGCGCCCCCTGCTGTTGGACATACCTCAATACATCGCTGAGTCATGGGTTATATCTCAATAGTCTAGATAGGCGTCCTCTGTTGGACATACCTCAATACATCACTGAGTCATGGGCTGCATCTCAATAGTCTAGAGAGGCGTCCTCTGCTGGGCATACCTCAATACATCACTGAGCCACGGGCTGCATCTCAATAGTCTAGAGAAGATTCCACCTCTCCTCTCCTTTATTGATAGTGATCTGAACTGAAAACACTGCTCTGCTTTTTCACCTGAATTGGCTGTTCTGTCTGCTGTGTGGCTGACATATTAAAATAGATTTTATCCTAAGCAAGGATGATAATAGTATTTCCATTACCAATCATGACTTGTCGTAGGTAGGCTACAGGTTTTATTATGAAACGGAGAGCCTCTCTTCTGGAACAATGACAGACTTAATCTGACGCACGAAGACATTAGAAGTGATCAACTTTATTCCCTTGAAGAATCACAAACAGCAAGAACTCCCCTGATATCCTGTCAAAATAAATCATGGTCATGAAACTTCATGTTTAGCCAACAGATCCATAGTCATCCATTGTCTGTGCCTCTGCCTCTCTTCTCCCTCCAATCACACATTGAGACAGCACTTCACAATGCATTCAACAAGGAGATATGAACATAGTCAGAGCAACGTACAGAACTATTCAACCTTCACATTTACAATGTTCATGTGCATCACTGCTTCCTCCTCCACGGTGCATTGCTATTTTGAATTGACTTTTGAACTCACTTTGATATCCGTTGACTCCCACAAATGACACCCATAATTACCCCATCATCAGGGTGTAATTGTATTTCTGAGGGATGCCCGCTCTGCTCTGCAACCGAGAGGGATAGGGATTTTTAAGCAGTGAAGTGTGGGATTAGTTAGCTCTACCTACACCATTCTATGCCTGGCTAGCATAACAGTGCTCCTATTTTGAGCCAGAGAAGGAATTCCCTGCCTCTTTATTGGAGCAGATGAGATTTCAACGCAATGTATGGGCAGAGAGAAGATACACAAACACACACACTCTGCCCCGCGCGCACACACACACACGCACACACACACGCCTAACTGTGGATGAGAGGATATGGAGGTCTAACTCGATGAGAAGTTCAGAGACATGGAACATTATAATTCACCTCTCCTTAACACTCTATTAGAGGGAAATGCATGAGCAGTTTTTACAATGCAACAAGTGCATGTCACGTATCTATGAAACATCAGTTAGGCCTAGGCTATATTTGAGCACCCAGTATATTCACATGAGTCATACTCTCTTCTCTCATTTGATTAAGCTGGAAGTTAGAACAAAGCTTTTAAAAAGCCTTGTTTTTCTCTTTGATCAGTAGTGCAGTTTTGTGACTGAACTCCTTGCAACTCCTCTCACAAGAGACTCAAAACTCCATTATGATCACATAATAATTTATATCTCTGTGACCTGTTATTACCATCTTATATACAAGTCATAACATTCACCAAAGCCCCATATACTGCCCACCATTGTGACCTGTACGCTCTCGTTGGCTGGCCCTCACTACATATTCGTCGCCAAACCCACTGGCTCCAGGTCATCTATAAATCACTTCTAGGCAAATCCCAGCTCATTGGTCACCATAGCAACACATTTACGTCATTTAGCAGACGCTCTTATCCAGCGCGATTTACAGTTAGTACATACATTATTTTTTTATTTTTCATACTGACCCCCCGTGGGAATCGAACCCACAACCCTGGTGTTGCAAACACCATGCTCTACACCCACCCGTATTATGCGTTCCAGCAGGTATATCTCACTGGTCATCCCCAAAGCCACGTATCTATGCATCCCCAAAGCCACGTATCTATGCAAATGACTGGAACAAACTGCATAAATCTCTGAAGCTGGAGACACTTATCTCCCTCACTATCTTTAAGCATCAGTTGTCAGAGAAGTTTACCGATCACTGCACCTGTACACAGCCCATCTGTAATTACCACACCCAACTACCTTATTTAATTTTTTTGTCATACTGGCACCTCGTGAGAATCAAACCTACAACCCTGGCGTTGCAAACACCGTGCTCTACCAACTGAGCTACATCCCTGCCGGCCTTTTCCTCCCCTACCCTGGACGACGCCAATTGTGCGCCGCCTCATGGGTCTCCCGGTCTCGGCCGGCTACGACAGAGCCTGGATTCGAACCAGGATCTCTAGTGGCACAGCTAACACTGCGATGCAGTGCCTTAGACCACTGCGCCACAACTGGCTTACCTGGTTAAATAAAGGTTAAAAAAAAAAAAAAAATAGGGCTATACACATATTAAAGCACCCTCTTGCTTGTAGTCAACTGAAATGTTGACTAAATCCTCTTAATTAGTATGTGAAAATTATGATAGCTATACACATCCATGCACTTGCATATTGACTGGCCTATAGTAACGTCAAAGCTGAACGGAGAAGACATTTCACACTTGGCTGAGTTTAAACAATGTAAGCATCATAAAAATCGAAGTAGCATTCTTACACTTGCAATTCAGTCCACATGTGTCTAAAGTGACACCCATTGAGTTCAAATGCATGAGAAATACATCAGATAAATGCCATGGTAATTTTATAGGTTATTTTTTACAGGTTCTCAGCAACAGTGTGTGGCAGAAAAGTACTCATTTCAGGCTCCAGCGAGGATCGAACTCGCGACCCCTGGTTTACAAGACCAGTGCTCTGCCACTGAGCTATAGAGCCGGTTTCACCGATTCGAACCAGGATTCGAACCAGGATCTCTAGTGGCACAACTTGCTGCGATGCAGTGCCTTAGACCACTGCGCCACAACTGGCTTACCTGGTTAAATAAAGGTTAAATAAATAAAAAATAGGGCTATACACATATTAAAGCGCTCTCTTGCTTGTAGTCAACTGAAATGTTGACTAAATCCTCTTAATTAGTATGTGAAAATTATGATAGCTATACACATCCATGCACTTGCATATTGACTGGCCTATAGTAACGTCAAAGCTGAACGGAGAAGACATTTCACACTTGGCTGAGTTTAAACAATGTAAGCGTCATAAAAATCGAAGTATCATTCTTACACTTGCAATTCAGTCCACATGTATCTAACGTGACACCCATTGAGTTCAAATGCGTGAGAAATACATCAGATAAATGCCATGGTAATTGTATTGGTTATTTTTTACAGGTTCTCAGCAACAGTGTGTGGCAGAAAAGTAATTTTTTCAGGCTCCAGCGAGGATCGAACTCGCGACCCCTGGTTTACAAGACCAATGCTCTGCCACTGAGCTATAGAGCCGGTTTCACCGCTCAGAAATTACATTGGTAGTCTTTTCTGATAGTGATGCCGCGTTCAAAACAACTGACAACTCGGAAATCTCCGACTTCCGAGCATTCAACACAACTGGGAACTCAAGAAAAAACGAGCTCCGACTGGGAAAAATCGTTTTGACCAATCAAATATCAAGTCGGAAACTCAGACCTCTTTCTAGAGCTCTGACTTTCCGACATGAAGTTCACTGACGTCATGATTTGACCTCGTTTTAATCCGAGTTCCCAGTTGTCATGAAAGCACCAAGAGTCCACACAGCGAGAGGCTATAAGGAAACGCCTGTTCAAATATATTTATGACTAACCCCCTTCTGTCTGTGGCCTGGTGGCCAAATTTATGGCGTATGTCGCGCAGCTGAGAGTCGAATGTGGAGACGAATGGATTCGGCTAATTCAGTCGTCCTGATGAGCCCTTACCCAGCTAGCTATGTTATGCTGTTTTTTTCGATGGGTGAGAGAAAAATAACTTGTAGTATTGGTCACCATCTGGATGTCTCCGTGACTACGACACTTTCGACGTCAATTTTACAATACTGTATCCCATCTAGACATAACCATCAGATAGCGCGATGGCAAAGATTATGGATATACCAGACAAGATACATGTCTCTCCGCCCTAACAATGGAAGTCTTTGTCCACAAAAAGGCACGGCACGGCCCGTCTATCCTTTCTTTGTATTGGAGGATACATCTCATTGTTGTAATCTTTTTGTAAATATTCATTGAGATTGAGCGTTGTTGCCTGTATTCAACAATGGAGAGAGACGCTATGCTACTAGATTCATCACATGAATATGCATAGCCATCTCCAGATATCTCCGATATAAAGTGTTTTTTCTCAAAGTTAACGGGATGTCACGTGTCCTACTTATATCAGTATACTCATAACATTTTAAGCATTACGAAACTTCTATTCGATAGCAAATAAACCATACACTGCCTCATAGAGGATCTAGATACATTTTCTAACCCCTCTGGATTACAACCAAATTATGATAAATGTACTATATTACGTATTGGATCACAAAAAAATAAAAAATTACATTACCATGTAGTTTACCAATAAAATGATCTGATGTTGATGTGGATATACTCGGAATACATATCCCAAATGAAATAAATGATCTCACTCCAATACATTTTAATAGAAAGTTAGCAAAAATAGATAAGATCTTGCTACCATGGAAAGGTAAATACCTGTCAATTTGTGGAAAAATCACCTTGATTATTAACTCTTTAGTATTATCCCAGTTTACCTATTTGCTTATGGTCTTGCCTACGCCTAGCGAACAGTTTTTTAAATTATATGAGAAAAAAATATTCAACTTTATTTGGAACGGCAAGCCAGACAAAATTAAACGGGCCTATTTATATAATGAATATGAATTCGTAGGACAGAAATGATTAAATATTAAAGCATTAGACCTATCACTAAAAGCGTCAGTCATGCAAAAGATACTTAAATCCGAACTGGTTCTCTAGCAAATTAGTAAAATTGTCTCACCTAATGTTCAAGAATGGCCTTATTCCCTTTATTCAGATTACAACCTCACACTTTCAGTTATTTGAAAATGAAATAATCTCCCAAATATCACTATTTCTAAAACAAGTCATAGAAAGTTGGTTGCAATTTAAATTTTATCCTCCAGAAACGACAGAACAAATAATGCAACAAATATTGTGGTTAAACTCAAATATACAAATTGATAAAAAAACATTTTTTTTGACAACATTTAAAAAAAATGTATAATCTTCGTAAATGATATCATCGGTAGGACTGGTGGAGTTATGTCGCACATGCAGCTAACAAAAACATATGGAAATGTCTGCTCTACCCAAAATTATACCAAATAATTGCAGCATTACCGCAAAAATGGAAGAGGAAAGTGGAAGGGGGAAAATGTAAGGAACTTGTCTGTCGGCCTTGCATTAAATAACATAATTGGTTAAAGAAAACTGTGATAAATAACAAAGTATACCAGTTTCATTTAAGGACCAAAGGATTGACAGATTGCAAAATAGTTGGGAAGAGATTTTTGACGTACCGATCCCATGGCATAGTGTTTATGAACTGATACAATGACGCCGGATTCAAAACTGAGATTTTTTCAATTTAAATTATTATATAAAATTATTGCTACCAATATAATGTTATTTATATGGGGGATACAATCTTCCCAGCTCTGCAGATTTTGCTGCGAAGAGACAGAATCATTAGATCATTTGTTTTGGTACTGTCCATTTGTAGCTTGTTTTTGGACACAGGTCCAGGAATGGCTAAAGGATTGCAATATTTACCTGGAGCTAACCCTGCAGATAGCATTACTGGGTGATCTGAAAAGTCATAGTCAATCGATCAATAATATAATAATACTTTTAGCAAAAATGTTTATTTTCAGTTTATAATCTGTAGAAACAATGAGAATAGAAAGGTTCAGAACTTTTGTAAAACATCACAGTACAGTTGAAAAATATATGGCAAATAGAAATCCAATATGGATGGTGTTAAGAGATAGATGGGTGGTGTTGAATGGAGTTGAAGGATGGGACTAATAACAACTAACAACAACGAATAACAACAAGATAACTAATAATGTAAGCATACTGTGTCCATAATAAGTATATAGGTTATAGGTTGAGAGCTTTTGTGAAAGAGCACAGTTAGAAAGATATGGCATATAGAAGCAAATCGGAAAATCATGAAAATGATCGGAGAGGTTGAGGGTAGAGGAAGTTCAGGAGTAAAAACAAACAAAATTGAATTATTGTAAAATTGACTGTGTCCATAAAATGTATATAGTATGTATAAGCTGGAAGTAGAGGCCTAAGCATTGTTGTTCCCTAGTTTACTCCAATTAGGGAAGGGGTGGTGGGGTTGGAAAGTAATAAAGGGAAATATATTTTTAAAAAGGAAATGTATATGTATGTGTATATATGTATGTATATATGTATGTATATGTATGTATGTATGTGTATATATATATATATATATATATATATATATATATATATATATATATATATATATATATATTTGCGAGAGAAAAAAAGAACATATGGAGGATTGGAAGTGATGCAGACAATTACATTGATGGAAGTTACAATCTATCTGCAATATTAAAGCTGATCTACCCCCTAAATTAATATATATATATATATATATATATATATATATATATATATATATATAAAACATTTAAAAATAAGCCATACATTTTTTGTTGACCAAATTCGACACTCATTTGCCTCGATACAAAAACGTATTCCTTGGTGGGCGAAACTACGAAAAAACACCACCTGCTGGAGGGATACAGATTTTCCGCCGAGTTGGGAATCTGACAGAAGACATTGGGCGCGTTTGAGTGGTAAGCAACCGACTGTAGACGAAAGTCGGGACACTCGTGGTTTTCCAACAGCAAGGCTCAGATCAACATGGCAGTGTTGCCATTGTTTATAAAAGTGTTTCTTTATAATGTCTAAATAAACATGCTCCAATCCCCATATCACACACTCACAAACTGAAATCATATGTGTTTAGGCCTACATTGTACAATCAATCATTGAGAGAGACTCAAATATCACATTCATATCCACCAGTGGAGGCTGATGAGGGGAGGACGGCTCATAATAATGGCCAGAATGGAGTGAATTGAATGGTATCAAACACGTATTTGATACCATTCCATTCACTCCATTCCAGCCATTATACTCTATTCCAGCCATTATTATGAGCCATCCTCCCCTCAGCAGCCTCCAGTGATATCCGCTGTATACAAGAATCGGAACAAAGTTGGTTCCTGTTTCAGTCATGTCTTTGGTTATGTTTGCGTGGTCAAACAAAAACACCCTAATGATCGGTTAACAATAAATCCTCCCACATGCAGGCAATGGCTGCAGGAGGAAGTTGGTAAAGAGCAACTTTTTTTATTTTTTTATTTCACCTTTATTTAACCAGGTAAGCCAGTTGAGAACAGGTTCTCATTTACAACTGCGACCTGGCCAAGATAAAGCATAGTAGTGCAATAACAAAAAAAACAACAACACAGAGTTACATATGGGGTAAAAAAACATAAAGTCAGAAATACAACAGAAAATATATATACAGTGTGTGCAAATGTAGCAAGTTATGGAGGTAAGGCAGTAAATAGGCTATAGTGCAGAATAATTACAATAGTATTAACACTGGAATGCTAGATGTGCAAGAGATTATGTGCAAATAGAGATACTGGGGTGCAAAAGAGCAAGATAAATAACAATATAGGGATGAGGTAGTTGGGTGGGCTAATTTCAGATGGGCTGTGTACAGGTGCAGTGATCGGTAAGGTGCTCTGACAACTGATGCTTAAAGTTATTGAGGGAGATAAGAGTCTCCAGCTTCAGAGATTTTTGCAATTTGTTCCAGTCATTGGCAGCAGAGAACTGGAAGGAATGGCGGCCAAAGGAGGTGTTGGCTTTGGGAATGACCTGTGAGATATACCTGCTGGAGCGCAGACTACGGGTGGGTGCTGCTATGGTGACCAATGAGCTAAGATAAGGCGGGGATTTGCCTAGCAGTGATTTATAGATGGCCTGGAGCCAGTGGGTTTGACGACGAACATGTAGTGAGGACCAGCCAACAAGAGCGTACAGGTCACAGTGGTGGGTAGTGTATGGGGCTTTGGAGACAAAACGGATGGCACTGTGATAGACTACATCCAATTTGCTGAGTAGAGTGTTGGAGGCTATTTTGTAAATGACATCGCCGAAGTCAAGGATCGGTAGGATAGTCAGTTTTACGAGGGCATGTTTGGCAGCATGAGTGAAGGAGGCTTTGTTGCGAAATAGGAAGCCGATTCTAGATTTAACTTTGGATTGGAGATTCTTTATGTGAGTCTGGAAGTTGAGTTTACAGTCTAACCAGACACCTAGGTATTTGTAGTTGTCCACATACTCTAGGTCAGACCCGTCGAGAGTGGTGATTCTAGTCGGGTGGGCGGGTGCCAGCAGCGTTCGATTGAAAAGCATGCATTTAGTTTTACTAGTGTTTAAGAGCAGTTGGAGGCTACTGAAGGATTGTTGTATGGCATTGAAGCTCGTTTGGAGGTTTGTTAACACAGTGTCCAATGAAGGGCCAGATGTATACAAAATGGTGTCGTCTGCGTAGAGGTGGATCTGAGAGTCACCAGCAGCAAGAGCGACATCATTGATATACACGGAGAAAAGTGTCGGCCCAAGAATTGAACCCTGTGGCACCCCCATAGAGACTGCCATAGGTCCAGACAACAGGCCCTCCGATTTGACACACTGAACTCTATCTGAGAAGTAGTTGGTGAACCAGGCGAGGCAGTCATTTGAGAAACTGCAGAATCTTGCAGTCAACTGCAGTCAAAACTGAATGTCCTTTTGATCACATGATTTTTGTAAAGTTCATGGGACAATTTTTAACCCCATAATGCAACACACTTTGAAAGGCGGTGAGCAACGATGATCACCGCCTTGACAAAAGTGATTCGCTCGAATGTGCCCAATGGTCTACCCAATAGAGTTAGATAGAGGACTCATCATTGTATCTGTGCCATTTTGGCATCTGTGACAGCGTGGACAGCACCATAGAGTGGTGAGGAGGAGGAGGAGTCTACATTTCCTGAAGCAACTTCACAATTCATTTTCTGTATTAAGCATTCACTCAAACATAGTTTTAAGCTTTGTTTTACTATTGACAGTTACAGCTGATTTCGGGATTGTATATCGATTCGCTCTCCTTAAATAAAAGTAATCTGCTTTATTCTTTCAGTCTCTGAATTGTTTCATCAAACCGTTCGCCGCCAGCTCCTGATGTCAGGGCATACAATGTCTCTAGAATTAGCCTGTTGCGCATGGGTGCACATGCGCACTATGCCCAAACTCGTTTTCCCTGGCTAAACTAGCTGGCTAGATGAACTATGCGATACTGAACAAAAATATTAACGCAACATGTAAAGTGTTGGTCCCATTTTTCATGAGCTGAAATAAAAGATACCAGAAATTTTCCATAAGCACAAAAAGCTTTTTTCTCTCAAATGTTGTGCACAAATTTGTTTACATCCCTATTAGTGAGCATTTCTCCTTTTCCAAGATAATCCATCCACCTGACAGGTGTGGCATATCAAGAAACTAGAATGATCATTACACAGGTGCACCTTGTGCTGGTGACAATAAAAGGCCACTTTAAAATGTGCAGTTTTGTCACACAACACAATGCTACAGATGTCTCAAGTTTTGAGGGTGCGTGCAATTGGGATGCTGACTGCAGGAATGTCCAACAGAGCTGTTGACAGAGAATCTAATGTTAATTTATCTACCATAAGCCGCCTCCAATGTTGTTTTGAGAATTTGGCAGTAAGTCCAACCGGTTTCCCAACTGTAGACCACATGTAACCACGCCAGCCCAGGACCTCCACATCCGGCTTCTTCACCTGCGGGATGGGGGGTGCATTTGAGGAGTATTTCTGTCTATAATAAAGCCCTTTTGTGGAGAAAAACAAATTTGATTGTCTGTGTCGGGTTCCCCAGTGGGTGGGCCTGGCTCCCAAGTAGATGGGCCTATGCCCTCCCAGGCCCACCCGTGGCTGACCCCTGCCCAGTCATGTGAAATCCATAGATTGAGAGCCTAAAGAATTTATTTCAATTGACTGATTTCCTTCTATGAACTGTAACTCAGTCAAATCTTTGAAATTGTTGCATGTTGCATTTATATTTTTGTTCAGCATAGTTTTTGTCCTCATTGCCAAACTTCATAAAGCCCCTCAACTTCAAAACTCCTTTGCTAGTTATAAAATCATGTAACTAAGAAATTCTCTGGAAATAAACTTGAAAATTATTTATTGTTTTATGGTTTTGTTGAATAATCATGACTGGTTAGAGATATCTGATGTAATACGGTAGTGGCGAAGGATATCATTGCTACTTAACGCGGATCCAAGTTCAGTTTTGAGATCCACCAGCATAGGGTTAGCTGGATGTTTCTGATTAGTCTTGGAACTATGACAACGGGCAGCCTCTCCCCGCTTGGCTCGATGAGATATGTAGTGATTTTGCCAAAACAGCCAGATATGTACACAGTCTTGTACCCTTACCATTTTTAAACTGACTATTGTATTTGCTGATTAAATCTGACTTTATTAATATAATGAGTAATGTCATGAGAAAATAGCAACTTAACAGAGTGCAATTTACATTTTAGCAGACGCTCTTATCCAGAGCAACTTACAGTCAGTGAGTGCATACATTTTTCATACTGGCCCCCCCGTAGGAATCGAACCCACAACCCTGGCGTTGCAAACGCCATGCTCTACCAACTGAGCTACACAGGGCCTACAATGAATGGCTAAATTACTTCTGGACACGAAGGGTCCACGGAGCTCCTCCTCCTCACCACTCTATTGATCCTATCTCCATTTTAAAGTAGTCAATTTTCTTCTTCTTTTGTGTTTGGAAAAAGCGTAAAGCTAATATTGGTGATTTACCACCACCTGCAGTGCTGGAGTCCTGATTTTTTAAAATTGTGTGTCAGTTATTCATTGTAGCCACTAGATGGTTGTGATATAGATTAAAGCCATTTACTAACCATAGGCAACCCAATTTGAAGGAAAAGACAATGCTCTGGTTATTGGCTGATCGCTCCCAACCCATAGGAATCCCCACCCAGTTGACCTGGCTGACGACACCTTCAGTCCCCACATAGTAGGTTAACATTATCACCTCTTCTGAGCATGCTCAATCAATGCAACAGGACACACCTGACCAACAAGAGACACCTGTCAGCCTGTCATCAAAAAGTTTTGGTTCCCTAAAACGGTCAAAGCCATTTTAATAACCTCAAATAAAAGCTGACATTTTGTACTGTTGCCTCATATTCATCATCTGATCCCATATCTACTACTGGAGTACAGAGCCAAAACACTGTGATTGCTTCACTGTGAGCACAGTATTGCTTATTTAACTTGATCAGGGAAACATTTTGTAGAAATACCAAGCTGTAGTTGGAATTACTTAATCAATCTATCAATCAAATGTATATATATAAAGCCCTTTTTACATCAGCAGATGTCCTAAAGTGCTATACAGAAACCCAGCCTAAAACCCCAAACAGGAAGCAATGCAGATGTAGAAGCACGGTGGCTAGGAAAAACTCTCTAGAAAGGCAGAAACCTAGGAAGAAACCTAGAGAGGAACCAGGCTCTGGGGGGTGGCCAGTTATGGAGATTATAACAGTACATGGCCATTAAGGCCAGATTTTTCTGCAAGATGTTCAAAAGTTCATAGATGACCCGCAGGGTCAAATAATAATCACAGTGGTTGTAGAGGTTGCAACAGGTCAGTACATCAGGAGTAAATGTCACTTGGCTTTTCATAGCAGGGCATTTAGAGGTTGAAATAGCAGGTGTGTTAGAGAGAGAGTTTAAAACAGCAGGTCTGGGACAAGGTATTACATCTGGTGAACAGGTCTAGGTTCCATAGCCGCAGGCAGAAGAGTGGAAACTGGAGCAGCAGCACGACCAGGTGGACTGGGGACAGCAAGGAGTCATCAGGCCAGGTAGTCCTGAGGCATGGTCCTAGGGCTCAGGTCCTCCGGGATGGGAGGGAGAGAGGGAGAAAGAAAATTAGAGGGAGCATAATTAAATTCACACAGGACACCAGATAAGACAGGAGAATAACACCAGATGTAACAGACTGACCCTAGCCCCCCGGCACATAGACTATTGCAGCATAGATACTGGAGACTGAGACGGGTGGGTCGGGGGACACTGTGGCCCCGTCCGACGATACCCCCGGACAGGGCCAACCAGGCAGGATATAACCCCACCCACTTTGCCAAAGCACAGCCCCCACACCACCAGAGGGATATCAACAGACCACCAACCTACTACCCTGAGACAAGGCTGAGTATAGCCCACGAAGATCTCCTCCACTGCACGAGACCGAGGGGCGACAAACCGGACAGGAAGATCACATCAGTGACGCACCCCTCCTAGGGACAGCATGGAAAGCACCAGTAAGCCAGTGACTCAGCCCCCGTAATAGGGTCAGAGGCAGAGAATCCCTTGAAATCAGCCCTAGCCTTAACAGGAAGCCAGTGTAGAGAGGCTAGCACTGGAGTAATATGCATATATTTTCCTGAGGAAATAAGCTTTTTATTCTCTTTTTAATCCTGCTGTGTTGTGTGGACTATGAGTAAGACCTCAATTTTCAACTTGGAATTCATCCTGTCTTTTGTAAAGCAGCACATGTGGGATATTTTTAGGTTTTGGAGTTGCACAGTGTGGAATGTTTTGTAATTCAAGCTCTGCATGTTTGCATTTTGTCCACTAGGTGGTACTGTGGGGTTATACGTAATTGTCTGTAGTAGTTATGAAACACGAGTCACCATGATGATTCTCGGAGAGCCTTTAACAATTGCCCTAGTTCACAGTGAATGTTCACCACATCAGTTTGTTATTCCCTATTTTTTACTGTACTGGATGCTCAAATATGATCTAACTTCCAGCCTGAACCATCACAGTGTATAGATGACTCGTCTATGAAATTGGTAACTACCGGTATGCTTTGTGGGTGCTTTTGAAATAAACGGCACGTGGGTGCAATAGCACTGGCAAAGAACAGATAATTCCCCTCAGGATGCGCTTGCACTCTCCAGGTGGCTGAAAGC
The DNA here is from genome assembly GCF_020615455.1 of Coregonus clupeaformis. Classification (NCBI taxonomy): domain Eukaryota; kingdom Metazoa; phylum Chordata; class Actinopteri; order Salmoniformes; family Salmonidae; genus Coregonus; species Coregonus clupeaformis. Next base: position 14,548,393 of record NC_059227.1, on the reverse strand, counting down.
ACCACATACCACCACACCACATGACTTTACACTATTAATGTGTGTTTTGTGTTATGTGTGCAAGAGATTTAATGTTGAGTGAGATTATGCTCTATGCTACCTTGGCCTCCCCTACACTAAGAAAAAAATTGTTATTTGCTGAGGTATTGGGTTCTACCAAGAACCGTTTTGATCTGAATAAACCTTTTGTAAGGCAAGAATGATTCTTTGGAATGCAAGAAGGGTTGTACATAGAACCTTTCTGAATTTGAATATTCCTTTTTATGGTCATTTTCTTTATTTATTTGAAATAGTGCCTGAGCATTAGTGTTTACCTCAGTGTTTAAAACTTTAACATCAGGAGTTTTAGTAATCTGACAAGCTTAAAAAGATAGGTGTGAGAATGTTTTAAACTGTCCATATTTGTACATGTATTTATCTGGCATTCCCTTAATTAATAATGTTACATATACAGTACTGACATTGTTTATCTTTGCTATTCTTTCTTTCTTTCAAATTAATATTTTCTGTGATATCATTGAGCAGAGTACAATAGAAGGGAGTCTGAGGCTGCCTTTAGACAGGCAGCCTATTTCTGATATTTTTTCCAACTAATTGGTCTATTGACCAATCACAGATCTTTTCACATCAGATCTTTTTCAGAGCTGATCTGATTGGTCAAAAGACCACAAAAAAATCTGAACTCATCATGAGGGGCTACAGTGGCTCTGTTCACCCACATTCATACTCACACATGCAGTCAGAAACGGCCCTAAGCGAAATGTTACGTTCATAGAGGGTTCTAGGTTGAACCTGCAAAGGGTTCTTCAGATAACCTAAAATGGTTCCCTTATGGCATCGCTCAGAGGAACTTGATTCATGTTAACCTGTGGTAATTACATATGGACCAACGTGTTTGATGACTGTTACTGTGTCTTGATGAAAACAAGAGGGCAACGGTATTACATTTTGTCTGCATCTTTGCAGTATGCTGTAGTCCTTTGTCGAACTCACAAACATTCACAATATGCAACTTCAAATTGACAGGGAGTCATTTTCACACCAAAATCTGGATTAGCCGGCAGTGGTTCATACCTATATCTCCCAATTTCTGGAAGAGAGCAATATGCTGCACAAGAACTTGAAAGGAATCTGAAAGGAAATCTGAAGCCATAAGAAACCCTGCATTGCAAAAGCTGTCTTTTCAAATGCTGACTACAAACAGCGAGCACTCCAGGGTGTACACAGGGAGTCTTTGAGTGGAGGCTTCATCCAGATGCTGCTTTTCCCATTAACCGTCAGCCATCCTTTCTACCTCTGAGGGGTTCCTCTGCACAGGGTGAGAGCCACCATAGAAATGTGTTCAACTCATTCTGATGCCTTTCCTGTTCATCAGCATATTCTCAACAGAATCAGCAATGTAGGATAGGTTTTCATACTTAACTTTGGGAAATCTGATTAAGGTTGTGTGGTGGATCTTACATATCAAGAGATATGATGCAGATGGGTCTGCATCATGTATATGAACTAGATATTTTGCATCCTCACAAATATTGGCTTTAAATCTGCCAAGATGATTTACAACCATAACATCTATTCCTATGATGAATTCCCTCCTTTTCTCAGTGCTTGCCTTTGATGAGGAAAACACTACTCCTGGTATCATATTTGATTTAGATCTGACCACAAGGGGGCAGGCAATCAATGCACAGTCAGTCACTGTCTGACAACAAGTCTTGTTTTTCCTCATTCTGGCTGGCCTAATAATGCCAGAAAACCACCATTCCATTATCTTTTGTATTTTTCCTGATAAAAATCTGATCACAACATAAGTGACAAGAGCCAACTATTGCACTGCACTGATATGTACAAAAAAAGAAATCCAAGACATTTTCTCTTTTCCATTTTATTCAGACTTACTGACCTGCTATAGTATTGCATAGAGTATAAAAAAATGTTAGACATTTCTACTAAATATAGATCACCAACAAACACAAGGTCTCATTTTACAAGATAAGGTCGGTTTTTACTCTAGCTGGAGAGTTCATATTGCACTTGGGACAAAGTTGATTATTTTGAAGCATTCTGGTTTTCAGTAGAATGTTTTTGAAAATGTCTTGACTCCAAAAGGGTCACTCACACAAGTGGTAAAACCCAAAAGATGTAAGAGAAGGGCTCCACCTCATCCATTCTGTAATGCTCCCACTCTAGTAAGACCATTCCAAAAGTGAAGTTTGTCGACCTCTCAGTATAAAAAAAAAAGAAAAATCCTTTCTAACAATTAGATCTTTGTGACATTGTTCTTTATCAAGAGAACTACATCAGTATTAGTTTTCACATTGGTTTGTCAACATCCTACAGAGAGCAACTCTTTGCAAACTGCAGAGAAGACATGAAAAAAGTCAATGAAACACTTAGGCTACTTAAAGATGTGCTATAACATCTGTTTTACTCCTTTCCACACTTCATTTTAAGCATTTGGACCATTCGCTTAGAGGAGTCTGTCAAGTAAAAGTGAGATTGCAGTCCTTTCATGTTTGGTAAATCTCCAAAACATCTCTACAGAACCAGAGGGCGAGTGAGTTACATAACTGGCCAGAATATTAGACAGGCCATCAAGTTAGCCTATTCCATTGCTCAATCCAGGGATATTGACTGGTTATACAAACGTACATGTACCACTTGTACTGCCAATTTCATATTTTGGTTAACTTAGCAAAGTGGCTACAGGCTGAAAACAGTGTGAAAAGCTGCCAGTTTTAGACTGCCTGATCCATAGTGATCTTCATCTAGACTTAGCTAGAATCCCACTGTAGACATGAAGGTAGGCCCAGTTACATCTAAAATATCAATCTCTTCATGATCCGCAACAAATATTTACAGACGTGTTTTCACAATATTACCTATTAGATGAAAATAAAATGGGTCCTGAACTCCGCTACAAAAGCCCTAGATGAGTTACTTAAATAAATGCAATATATTATCTCAATGTTGTCATCAAAATAAACAACCACACAGGAAAATGTATAAATACAAATATGTACAAGAAAGAAAAAAAGCTTACAAAGCTTAGAAATTCAACTCATTCGATGCGCAGTTCTCAGCAGTGAGTAGGGTGGGCACATTGAAGAATTGCTGATGGTGTGATAAATAAGACTCCTTGGTTTTATTGTGCCGTTTGTGTGGTGATGTTCAGGGTAGGCCGAGTCGGTCCTTAGGGTGGGGTCTGTGTGCAGTCGTGCTGGAAGGACGGGAGGGGTCTGTGTGTCAACAGCAGAGCATCAACACCGGGGAGTTGTTTACTTTGAGAGCTTCACCACAGTAGAGTGCCGGCAGCCTGTGTCCCAATCTCTCATCTAAAAATCAGCCCATTTCAGAATGTGGATCAATGCAGACAAGATAATTCAGTTTTAGTCACATATGATCCATGATAAATAGTGGATACGGGTGGATATCCGGTGTTGTACTTACAGACAACAGAAGTTGTCAAATTGTGCAAACCCTTGGTTATAAACAGTGAAAAGAGCCAAGGAAAGGGACACATTCCACAGTGAGAGAAGGAACTGCATCTAGCTGCTTACATTTGTTATTCACTTTCATACAGGCTGACAAAGCTCCTCCCTCAGCATTCTTATTGGTTGACAGGAGAAGGGGGCCCCTTTTGGGGGACAGAGCTTGGCATACACAGAGACACACACATACCAGCTGTTGTGAAACTGTGTAGCCTTTTTATCACAAGCAAGGGTCTCCACGTGATGGAGCTACGGCCCCTCCCCCTCTCTCCGCAGAGTCTCAGGAAGAAAAACAGCCTGCAAGCAATGCCAGCCAGTCCCTCAGAGCAGGTATGACCCGTAGAAGGAGCTAAGAGTTAGTGAGGATGTCCCATCAGCGCCTTAATAAAAGTTACAGCATCCTGGAGCTGGCAACCCTTTTGTTACACAACTCCTTTCACTACCTACACATGTAGGATCGTAATTTGCACCAGTTTGCGATGAATTATAATTCATGGACATTTTTGTAGAGGTTGATACATCTTCGTAAGGGAAAATCAAGTATGAAATTTCAAAGTGGAAAATACAAACTTCAGAAGCCTTTTTAAACCTCAAAAACAATACAAGTTTTACATTTCCTGCATTGCAGGAAAGTTCTCCAGAAACAAAGTGATCAAATTAAGATCCTACATCTGTCTCCATGACTTGCATTTTCTTGGGAGTAGAGTCCACCCCAGCAGTCTGTTGTAAGAGAAAAGAAAAGACGATTCAGAGATAAAGTGTTGGATGAGGATTCTACCGGATGGCTGACGGTTTCACTCAACATTCGGACGCAGTAGTCTCGACCACGGCACGAGGCACCGACATCCAAGGTCTGCTTTTTGCAGTGTCACAGTCTTTGGCGAGGGGAGTGTGAGGAGGGTTAAGAGCAGATGTGTGCCCACACCTGGCAGAATGGCTTCTTTTCAGGACTGAGTATCACATCAAAAAGAAATCACTTACAGAGAAATAACAGGTCGTCACCTTTTCATAGGCTAGTGTCCGTGTGCAGGTCCACAGTGGGCAGTTCCACCATCATCAGTCTTCTTCCTCAGTTATAGGCACTATGTTCTTTACAGGGATACGACAGTGTCTGCCTTTTTTTTTTTTTTTTTTTTTTTACAATTGTTAAAGTGGAAAAAATACATTGTACTCAATTGTACAGTTCTTCATTGAGACAAACCACTAATGCTGAAATGAAATCATTTTCTATTCTAGAGTCTGTAACAAAACACACTGACCATTACAAGTAATCAATGTCCCCTCAAGATTCTCAAAAAGTGATTAAACCGCAAAACAAATATTCATCAAAATCTAGTGTTTATGACATTGTTGTCCGCTACCATCTGATTAAAATGACCAAAATGGATGGACAAGGCATCAGTGTAACATGGAATTATCGGCTATGTTTTGAGATTCATATCGGCAGGAAGGCATTCTTTCTGGCGTTAAACATCTGCATTATTGATAATCACCAGTTTTCTATGTTAAAGGAACAAGACCAATTGAAAGACAAAATTAGTGAAGCGGCGAGTTCATGAATCTCTTTGAATAGTGAGACAGAGCTCTTAGTTTTAGAGAGAGGTAGTATTGAATAAGTCCCGGTCTATTTCATATTAATTCTTGATAAATGATTGTAACGCTCCAGAAATACTTGGTGGAATCCAACCCCAATATGTCCTTTTCATCATCTTGTTCCACAGGTTGTCCTTTTTTCCCCCCGAAGAATGCACTGGTGAATAACCAGCCAGTATAAATACATCTCAATGGTAATACTTGTGTTTGTTGCTTTAAGTCCCTGCATATTCATTTCATCTTGCTATAGGAAAGGAGAAGATGGCACCAGCAGGCCACCAAAAATGTGCATTCATCATACAGTAGAAGTGTATCAGACATATCCATCAGTCTTTTTGTATAAATATAACAAGTTCTTTGTATGAAAATAGAGAGAGATAATAAAAAAATCAGTCAGTCATTCTTCCCGCCCCAGCTCATAAAATGCTGGGCAGCTGTGACTATGACGTGGCGCCAATCAGTCAAGAGCGCACCAGGATCTCCATGATGTGGTCGAGGTCATTGAGACACATCTGCAGAGTGCTGCTGGAGGTGGTGCAGGTGGAGAATGCCTTGAGGTTATAGTCATTCCCCAATGAGGCTCCGCTGCTCCCTCTGGGAGGGGGGCAGGCCAGAACAGAGAAGTCTGACGGGTCGTACATGGATGTGTCAATGTCCTCAAAGATGTCGTCCAGCTGCAGGTCCGTCAGGTAGCTGGTGGAGTTTGTGATTTCAAAGGATCCGAACAGCAGATCCGGCAACTTGCCAACGTCCTCTGACCACGGCCCCTTGGGGAGCTCTGTGCAGGTCGACTGTGCGTCGTCGTCTTCACACAGCAGTGAGGATGAGAGTGCAGCCACTGGGGTGGAGGGACGGTCCGAGGGCACGGGCGGCAGCTCCGGGGAGTGGCACGGTGTGGCGGGTGCTGGAGGGGGGGACTCCGGATGGTGCGGGCCTCCCTCCTGCCTCATCTCCCGTTGAATCTGGCGCAGAGTGTTAGCCAGCAGCACCGAGCGGTGCAGGCTGGGTTCAGCTCGGCGCTGGCAGCTCTGGAGCTTGTCCAGACACAGGTCCAGCACCAGCTGCCTCTGCTGGGGGTAGGGCAGGTCCAGCATCTGGTCCTCGCATTCACTAAGCTTACGCTTCACCCCGCGGCCCACCATGTACCTGTAGAGGGAAAAGGAAGAAAAGGATGTTAGACCACAGAAGAGAAGAATAAAGTAAATTGAGTAAAGCCAGTGTGTCTACGTATGCGGATGACTCAACACCATACACGTCAGCTACTACAGCAACTGAAATAACTGCAACACTTAACAAAAGAGATGTAGTTAGGTTCGGAAAGGGTAGCAAGGAATAAGTTAGTCCTAAATATTTCCAAAACTAAAAGCATTGTATTGGAGATAAATCATTCACTAAACCCTAAACCTTAACTACATCTCGTAATGAATAATGTGGAAATTGAACAAGTTGAGGTGACTAAACTGCTTGGAGTAACCCTGGATTGTAAAAACTGTCATAGTCAAAACATATTGAAATAATAGTAGTTCAGTAGTGTGGTCAGGTGCCATAAAGAGGGACTTGCAGTTGGCTCAGAACAGGGCAGCACGGAAGTACACTGGGTGCTAACATTAACGATATGCATGTCAATCTCTCATGGCTCAAAGTTGAAGAGAGATTGACTTCATCACTACTTGTTTTTGTAAGAGGTGTTGACAAGCTGAATGTACCGAGCTGTCCGTTTCAAATACTAGCACACAGTTCAGACACCCCATGCATACCCCACAAGAAATGCCACCAGAGGTCTCTTCACAGTCCCCAAGTGCAGAACAGACTATGGGAGGTGCACAGTACTACATGAAACTCTATTCCACATCAGGTAACTGATGCAAGCAGTAGAATCCTTTATATATATGGTAAAAATTCACCTTATGGAACAACGGGGAATGGGAAGACACACAAAGGCACAGACACATGCATACGCACACATTGTGATATTGTTGTATGGTGGTATTAAACATTTTGTATTGTAGATATGTAGTGGTGTAATAATGTTATATGATGTACTGTTATCTTTTGTTTTATTATGTAATTAAGTGCTTTAATATGTTTGGACCCCAGGAAGAGTAGCTGCTGTCTTAGCAGCAGCTAATGGAGATCCCTAATAAATACAAATACAAGCACATAACGACAAGAGACCGGAGCCTTGTGAGTCACTCACTATTGTGAAGCACACACCAGGTGATCTAGTTTCAGTATGGAATTCACAAGTAAATGTTTGCCAGCTAGATATCTTATAACTATTAAAAGTTAAGTCAAACATTTGCTAAATGCTCTGCAGTTTGGTTTGCTAACTTAGTAGCTAGTTATCTAGCTAGGGAAATGGTTCGCTTCTTGCAATCAAGCTCCTCTTGGTAACAGCAGAGAATCCCCTCCTGGATCAAGAGCCTTGCCATCTAATATTTGTTTGTGCGTGAAGCAAACTGTGAGTAGCATTGAGTTACTTGCATAACTTTAAGAGCTGGAATGCCTTTCTTGCAAATAGTTTGTCAGACTACAAAATGTTTTGCATGCGGTCATTTAGCTAGCATTCGCTATGGGAATTGAGATGTTACTTGTTAGCATCGCTAACCTTCGGATTGAACATAGCACCCCTTGTGTTCAGTGCAGGTATTACCTAATATATCAGGATGACACAAGGTGAAGGTATAACAATCTGGATACCGCCCAAGCCTAATGACCAGACCACAAAGTCTGTAGTGAACCCATCATTTTATTTAAATAACACGACTGACAGAGGCTTTCTACGTGTCTATCGAGACACCAATTAACACATTCATACAGTGCATTTGGAAAGTATTCAGACCCCTTGACTTTTTCCACTTTTCTACGTTACAGCCTTATTCTAAAATGGATTAAATTGTTGTTTTCCACTCATCCACAAACACACACTACCCCATAATAACAAAGCAAAAAACAGGTTACATAAGTATTCAGACCCTTTACTCAGTACTTTGTTGAAGCGATTACAGCCTTGATTCTTCTTGGGTATGACGCTACAAGCTTGGCACACCTGTATTTGGGGAGTTTCTCCCATTCTTCCCTACAGATCCTCTCAAGCTCTGTCAGGTTGGATGGGGAGCGTCGCTGCACAGCTATTTTCAGGTCTCTCCAGAGATGCTCGATCTGGTTCAAGTCCAGGATCTGGCTGGGCCACTCAAGGACATTCAGAGACTTGTTTCCGAAGCCACTCCTGCGTTGTCTTGGCTGTGTGCTTAGGGTTGTTGTCCTGTTGGAAGGTGAACCTTCGCCCCAGTCTGAGGTCCTGAGCGCTCTGGAGCAGGATATCTCTGTACTTTGCTCCGTTCAGCTTTGCCTCGATCTTGACTAGTCTCCCAGTCCCTGCCGCTGAAAAATATCCCCACAGCATGATGCTGCCACCACCATGCTTCACTGTAGGGATGGTGCCAGGTTTCCTCCAGACATGATGCTTGGCATTCAGGCCAAAGAGTTTAATCTTGGTTTCATCAGACCAGAGAATCTTGTTTCTCATGGTCTGAGTCATTTAGGTGCCTTTTGGCAAACTCATTGCGGGCTGTCATGTGCCTTTTATTGAGGAGTGGCTTCCGTCTGGCCACTCTACCATAAAGGCCTAATTGGTGGAATGCTGCAGAGATGGTTGTCCTTCTGGAAGGTTCTCCCATCTCCACAGAGGAACTCTATAGCTCTGTCAGAATGACCATTGGGTTCTTGGTCACCTCTCTGACCAAGACCCTTCTCCCCCGATTGCTCAGTATGGACGGGCGGCCTGATCTAGGAAGTGTCTTGGTGGTTCCAAAATTCTTCCATTCAAGAATGATAGAAGCCACTGTGTTCTTGGGGACTTCAATTCTGGTACCCTTCCCCAGATCTGTGCCTCGACACAATCCTGTCTCGGAGCTCTACGGACAATTCCTTCGACCTCATGGCTTGGTTTTTGCTCTGACATGCACTGTCAACTGTGGGACCTTATATAGACAGGTGTGTGCCTTTCCAAATCAATTGAATTGACCACAGGTGGACTCCAATCAAGTTGTAGAAACATCTCAAGGTTGATCAATGGAAACAGGATGCACCTGAGCTCAATTTCTAGTCTCATAGCAAAGGGTCTGAATACTTATGTAAATAAGGTATCTTTTTTGGGCAAACATTTCTAAAAACCTGATTTCACTGTCATTATGGGGTATTGTGTGTAGATTGATGAGGGGGGGAAAATAATGTCATCAATTTTAGAATAAGGCTGTAATGGAACATAATGTAGAAAAAGGGAAGGGGTCTGAATACCTGTCCATTCAAGAGGGGAAAACCCTGTTGGCTGTCTGAGTGGTTGCTGCAGCATGATCGGGAGAGCTGTGGCGCTAGCTAGCGCTGCTCGTAGGTCACATGGCCCACTCCTCTCAGGGGGAATGAGGTGCAGTGTTGGGAGCACGGTGCTAGACTTGCTAGTCACCATGGTGATCTATATCCATCTAGCCTGCCTGGATGTCAGCTCTAGATCCTGTCTCAGGACGGAGTACTGGCTGACTGAGCAGTCCACATCACAGTCTCCTTTCTCTCTCTCTTTGCACAATGAGTATTATCACCACACACAGGTTTGGAAATTGGCATAAGTAAAACACTGGATCACCCGTTTGATTGACAGTACCTCTGATAAAAAATGAGCGACCACTCCTGCTGTCTGTGTATAATAATTACATTAGCTATTACAGGAGCTATCTCTGCAGTGATTCCTTGATCACAGCACACAGCCGATATGATGAGCTCTCCTCTCTCCCCCTCTGCTTTTCCTGGAGCACCGCCTCTCTTCCAATCAGTGTTTGGTGTTGGAGCTGAGGGGGCATCGACATGAAGCCAGGCCGTAGCAGCCTACTCCGTGCTGTAGGCATTTCTGCATCCACGACTCATCCATCACTTGGCTGCATGCAACCAGACATCCTCCGCAGGTCCCAGTGCACATTGGTCTTCTCTACAGCAGAGGCATCAGCAATGGGAATGAATGCCTTTGAGGATAGTGTGGCAAGGAATGCCATTGCACAACATAAGTAAGCTCTTTTTAATAAAGTCAAGTTATAGTGAACTTTAAGATGCCTAACAGATGGAGAATAGTTTGTATCCAATTGATTTACTGCCGTCTTCTAATCTAAACGTATCATTTTCCACCTTCAGGGTGTTGTACTGTGCAGTGTTGCTTCAACGTTTGTGTGTGTGTGTGTACGTGTCTGAGGCCAGTGGTTACATAACTGCATACTCCACCACAAAGAGCAGTGCTCCTTACAGACCTGCCCTATATGCTAGGTGTTCACAAAACAGTCATAGGCTGAGGAATGGACACATTATAGCTCTGTGCTTTTGAGGTATCTGGAAGACATAGGAGTGGTGAAACTGAAGTCTGCAACCTGTCTCTGGCAGCAACAAAAGTCTATAAATGGAATGAGTCCATCAAATCCTATCAATTACTTCAATCCTATGATTTTTGCAGTGAAAACAAGACAGAGCAAGGCAGCGTCCCAGTGTGGATTACACCCAAGCTCCTGGGTGATAAATGTGATGTTAACTGGTCCGCTAACTTGTTCAAACACATGAAATGAAATTTGAAAAGCAAACCTATTCCATTAAATTCCCTAGCACTAGACTATTGTAATGTGGATTTGCATTCGCAGACAAAAACCTGTGGTTTATACTCTGAGCAGAGCAATAGCTAGCTGTGCCTCTCACATGTAAGCAGTTGAGGCAGTGAGCTATTCTTTACAGGGCCTCTCATTTAGCCAGCTTCTCCACAGCCTACTTACCATGGCAACAGTACCAGATGAGAGGCCGGAGCCAGAGCTAGATACCGAGACTTGACGGATTGTGCACAGATTATGCATAGGCCAAGATACAGAGAGAGGACAGTTGGAGTGGAGATATTGGCAGTGCAGCGTCAGGGAATTTTAAGTAAAGCCCCATCACAGTTCAACGTTGTGGAAATATATGTTACACATGGATAACCTCTAAGCCACATGTGTAAACTCATTCCACGGAGGGACAACTGTCTGCGGGTTTTCACTCCTCCCTTGTACTTGATTGATGAATTAGTAAGGAACTCCCCTCACCAGTATGAAAATGTATGCACTCACTAACTGTAAGTTAGTCTGTGGTTGTGAAGCTAGTTGGACATACTGCCAAATTATCTAAAATGACGTTGGAGGCGGATTATGGTTGAGAAATGAACATTGAATTCTCTGGCAACAACTCTGATGGACATTCCTGCAGTCAGCATGCCAATTGCACACTTGGTAAAGAAATGCTCACTAACAGGGATGTAAACAAATTTGTGCACAACATTTTAGAGAAATAAGCTTTTTGTGCATATGGAAAATGTCTGGGATATTTCAGCTCATGAAACATAGGACCAACACTTTACATGTTGCGTTTATTTCAGTGTAGATCCCCTACATAATGGTCTTGACGAAAAAAAGAAGAACAAAAAGTCAGGGGAGGTTCTCTTCTGCACGGTTCAACCAATCCAGTAAATGTGGAGGAGGAGTTAAGATGGAGTGTCGCATTGTTTAACGTCCAAAAGAGGAAGTCGCGTCACAGACTCCCTTTCCATTTTCCCTGAAAACTGGAACATCCGGTTGTTGGGGACTCGGCAGGAGCTAGAACCTTGTCGACCAGCGTTTCCCCAAACTCTGTCCTGGGGACCCCAAGGGGTGCACGTTTTGTTTTTTGCCCTGTTGTAGACCCTGGCTGATTCAGTGTGGACAGGTAAACTAGCAACTAAATCTAGTAAATATACTGTATTTTGCAGTTATCGCAGGTGTAGCGAAATGCTTAAGTTCCTAGCTCCAAAAGTGCAGTAATACCTTACAGTACACACAAATCCCAAAAATAAAAATAAAGGAATTAACAAACAGAAATATTAGAACAAGCAATGTCAGAATCCGGAAAATAAACACGATGGTGTGTATAGACATTATTGACAGTATATGAATAGAAAAAGTGTGTATAGCAGTAGTTATATAGGATGAGCCTTGACTAGAATACAGTATATACATATATGAAGTGGGACAAACAGTAAGTAAACATTATTAAAGTGACCAGTGTTCAATGACTATGTACATAGGGCAGCAGTCTAAGGTATAGGTTGAGTACCGGGTGGTAGCCTGCTAGTAACAGTGACTAAAGATTTGATAGTCGTGTATCAACTCCCTGGCAAGAACTATTGACTGTCCCACTCTCCTTACATACTTTTTTTCATTTAGGTAAATTTGTGACATGCGGGGGAGACAAGTAGGGGCTGTAGATGCCGGAATTCGTAGCCACGCAGGCAGGGGAATCGTATACGGCACGACTGTCCCAAGCTTTATGGCACTTTCAAACAGGACTAAATTATGAGTGGAAAAACCCAGCCAAGTGAGCCAATTCAATAGTTTTCAACAAGATAATAAATTGGAGGAGGACATATGATTGCGTCATAAAATGTGGAATGGTTGTAAATTGACGCAACAACGGACCAGTCAGCCAATTGAAAACAGAGAACAGCGTCTCTTGCCTGTTTCTGCCCACTCTATGGACTTCCCTGCGTCGGTGGCACATGAATGAAGTCACGATTCTACACACTCACTCCCCCTCTCTCTCAGCCCTGGAGGCAACAGATATATGGCCAGAAGAGAGCAAGGAGGGGTATGCTGTGGGTGAAAGTGGGAGGAGAAAGAATAGAAATGAGGACATGCAGTGGGGATAGATGGCTGGGGAGTGGAAGGGAGGAAGGGATGAGGAGGCGGAGACAACCATTGATAAGCAGAGTAGGATCAGAGTAATGAACAGTTAAGCAGACAGACCGCTCTGGCGGATGTCTTTATATGGACAGATTTGTCACTGGGTGGCGGAACCACCCTGACGAAATGAGTCACGTTCATGAGGTAATAGATTAGTCACTGCCAGACACGGAGAAGTCCTCATCCAACTGATTTCGTTGGGGTTGAGCATGTGGATCCAGAGTCAAGGGGGAACTAACTGCCTGCTTAATAACACTGCTACATCCTACCTACATTCCGAAGTGTCATTACCATAACCTGGAGAAGAAGTAACAGATATTCTTATTTTCAAAAGTCGTTGGAAACTGCTTGGTTTTATACATCACTAAGGACACTCATGGCACATGAAGATGTTCACATATTCTGAATGTCGAAACTGAGCAAAACCAATATCAATGAATTGTTGAGTCTCCTTTCAGAAAGGCCACTTCACTAGTAGACAGCATGAGACCTCTTATTACTGACATGCATTGTTATACAGTGAAAAACAAGTATGCATCAGTCATGGAGGTCTCTTGTGGCTACTTTATTTTCTGCACGCTCGAGTCATGTGTGAACAACTGCAGAGGCTTTTCTGCATAATGCTACATATTTGCTAAATAACATATTCTGCCCGGCTCCTGTCACACCTCTTGCTTTAAGTCAGAGACAACATAGTGTAGGGCAGAAACCTAAACTACATTTCGCCAAATCAAATTGGATGGTTAATAAAACATATTGGGTACGATTATCTGTGTCAGACATAACTACATGAAGAAGCACTAGCATGCCGAAATGCAAAACCATTCTGTTGATGTGTCGACCAACGTTGCTTGCTGGCGCTACCACAGTTAACTAGCTAGCCAAGTTGATCCCATATTACACAACAGAGCAGTGCACACTGGAACTCAAAGCACTAACGTTAGCTAGCTAGCTAGTTCTGAAAACGCAACAATCGCCTTGTCGTCCCCGTTTCATAATGGAAAATACATTAAAAAACCATAAACATATAACTAGGTAATCGCTCAATTTATAGTAACAAAGGCTAGAAATTCTGCTGCCAGGAATCGAATCAAACAATCTGGTTCGTTTTGGTTCCCGATACAGCTCGCGCTAACGTTAACGTTAGTTAACTATGGTCGACATAATTTGGTTAGTTAGCTAGCTACTGTTAGCGAATTGAGCTAACTTAGTTTAGTTATTCGACTAATGTTTCAGGTGTAGATAGACACATGCCAATGCCAAGTAAATATCCTAAATCAATTTTAAAATGTGCGTTTCTCTTGTTGTGGAGGAAAATGAGAGGAAGTACAGTAGTAGCAGGCTAACTTAGCTAAAGACAAGTGGCTAGCTAGCTATGCTAACGTTAGCTAGGTTAGTTATGAAGTTTCAGTGGCAGTCAAACTGAGGTTTTTTTTTATTGCAAAAATTAACAAAATGTGTACTAAACCAAGTCAATTATCTTGATTGGATATTACCTTGACGAAGGGAGGGCATTTCCATGTTGTTCAGGTCCTTTCACGTCAGACTCCACATCCAAACGACACATCGTTGAGGCAGTTCGAATTCTGCTTTTTCTTCTCACCGACGTCTCGTAGGATACAATATCCCGTTGGCCCATATCATTATGTAGTGTTGTACTAGCTAGCTAGTTCTATTTCTCGCCACAGCAAAGACAAAGTAAGAAAACTGTGACAGATTGCTAAAAACTAGAATACATCTAGCTAGCAAGATATATACTGTTAGCTATGCTAACAGGCCTTATTATAAAATCCTCTGACTTTGAAAGTCGAAATATGCTTGTCAAAAGTATGGACATTCCTGGACAAAACTCCTCTATTTCAGGCATCGAACTACCTATTAGCTAACTGAAGAACCACCGTTCAAAACTTTGGCTACAACATTGTAGAACCTACCCGAAGGAGGCTCAGCTGATTGACGGTCGTCAGGTGGGAGAACCTTGATTGGTCCAATGAAATTTCAGACCCGCCTAGTAACTACGTCTGATTGGCAGAGTAGAATTCCCCCCACCCCTGCCCCTTCCTTCTCGTTCTAATTAACCGCCTTCCGCTCACATACTGGAAACGTGACCGAACGACCAGACGATTCAAAGAGCATTTACGTTTTTGCCACAAAATAGCAGTGATTAACAAGTTTGAGGAAAAATGTGTAATGTATTTGCCAATCTAAGGTTTTTAATCATTTTCACTTTTCCAGAATACAGTATCCTGCTGCCTAGCCAGGTGCAATCCACAAGAAATGCATGCTCACATAACCAGTAGTGGCCAGGGAAAAAGTGCGGGGGAAAGTAATAGAGTATATCGTGTAAAGCTTTTTTAGCATAAAAATATATTGACAACCTATGTTGTCAAGGAAGATAGAAGTGCCTTTATGCGTAGGGAGTCTGATCTTACGGTCCGGGACGATCAAGCTCTAAACTAAAGCATGAAACCAATGACTGAACAAAAATATAAACGCAACATGTAAAGTGTTTGTCCCATATTTCATGAGCTTAAATAAAATATCCCAGAAATGTCCCATAAGCACAAAATGCATATTTCTCTCAAATGTTGTGCATACATTTGTTTACATCCCTATTAGTGAGCATTTATCCGCTGCCAAGATAATTCATCCACCTGACAGGTGTGACATATCAAGAAGCTGATAAACAGCAGGATCATTACACAGGGCACCTTTTGCTGGGGACAATAAAAGCCCACTCTAAAATATGCAGTTTTGTCACACAACACAATACCACAGATGTCGAAAGTGTTGAGGTAGCGTGCAATTGGCATGCTAATTGCAGGAATGTCCACCAGAGCTGTTGCCAGAGAATGGAATGTTCATTTCTCTACCATAAGCCGCCTCCAACATCGTTTTACAGAATTTGGCAGTATGTCCAACCGGCCTCACCTCATGTTTCAGCATGATAATGCACAGCCCCATGTTGCAAGGATCTGTACACAATTCCTGGAAGCTGGAAATGTCCCAGTTCTTCCATGGCCTGCATACTCACAGACGTGTCACCCATTGAGCATGTTTGAGATGCTCTGGATCGACGTGTACGACAGCGTGTTCCAGGTCCCGCCATTATCCTGCAACTTTGCACAGCCATTGAAGAGGAGTGGGACAACATTCCACAGGCCACAATCAACCGCCTGATCAACTCTATGCGAAGGAGATTTGTCGCGCTGCATGAGGCAAATGGTGGACACACCAGATACTGACTGGTTTTCTGAACAATGCCCCTACATTTTTTTAAAGGTACTGTATCTGTGACCAACAGATGCATATCTGTATTCCCAGTCATGTGAAATCCACATATTAGGGCCTAATGAATATGTTTCAATTGACTGATTTCCTTATATGAACTGTAACTCAGTAAAATCTTTGAAATTGTTACATGTGGCGTTTATATTTTTGTTCAGTATATATGAAACACGCAGATAATCTGACTACTAATAGGTACTTATCACAGTAGGAGGCCGTTTCTACTTGTAGAATTGCAATGGGCAGTGCCCAACAACGGAGAGAGGACTGGAAATCACGCTCGGGTTGGAAATGGCAGCAAGTTGTGTGGACAAAATGGAGGAAATGGAGAAAAGGTTGGAGAAGCAACAGCTGTGCTGTAATGCAAACAACATGGGTGTCAGTTCTGATGATATGGAGCGGGAGGATTAGGGTCAAGGACCTGAATGATCTGTAGTGGAAAGACATAAGAAGAAGAGAGCTCATGATACAGAAAGCAGTGGAGCGTCTAGTAAAGAAAGCATAAAGAGGGCCAATGGAGGAAGCAAGAGTAATAATGTGTCAGAGTGGAAAGTGGTGATGGTGTTTGATGAGACCACAGGGCCTCATTTACACCATATCCGACTAACCAATGCTGTAGAGAAAGAGATAGGTGAAGTCAAACTAGCTCGGTTCATTGGAAAAGGTAGGTTGCTAATATTTTGTGGTAGCCAGGCTCAGCAAGGGAAGATTCTGCTAATTGAAAACCTCAATGGGAAGAAGACTAAAAGCCATGTCCCTGGTGCTTATGCTAGGTTGAGAGGAGTCATCACTGGGGTCCCAATATCTATGTCCATAGATGATAATAAAGAAAATGTGAAGGCAGGCAGAGGGATTGAGGCAAAAAGGTTGATCAGTAGGAAAGAGGGTCAAAAAAGTGAAAGTTTATCAGTGCTGCTGAGGTTTGAGGAGGTTTTTCCTGGAAAAGTACAGTTGGGATTCCTTAGTTTCAATGTCAGAGAATGTGTCCCTTCCCCATTGCAGTGTTTTAAATGCCAAAGAATGGGACATGTACCTGTTCAGTGTAAAGGAAAGAAAATATGTGCCAAGTGTGGAGGGGAACATGATTACGGTAAATGTGGGAGCAATGTGAAGGTTAAGTGTTGTAATTGTGGGGGGAAACATAGTGCAGCATTTGGTGGATGCTAAGTACAGAGAGAGGCTAGAGAGGCTCAGAGATATAGGATCAGTGATGGTGTATCATATGCAGAGGCTGTAAGACAGATTGGTGGAACTACAGTGCGGACTGATGGAGCTTCCATGGCTGATCCTCTACTAAGTGGACCTACTGTCGGGGCTGGTGCTTCTGCTGGTCCTGGCATGGTTTTGAGACATGTTCAGAAATCTTGCGATCATGAATGTACTGTGTCAAATGACACTGATAGTGAATAAAGTTAACTTCATAGCTTTCATTGGTAAGATTATCAACACGACTCAGGTTGTGGAAAGCAGAAATGCCAGGTTGAAGGTTATAGTGGATACAGCAAAAGAGTTATTGGGGGTAACAGATGTTACTGTCGAAATGGTTGTTGACATGCTGAAACAATCCACCCACATGCTGAATAATCCTAAAGGTGGATTGTTTCAGCATGATATATAGTATATACAGTTTAATGGATTGGGGGGGCTTGGAAAAGTTTGGTAGAAATTAGTAGGGATTATAATGTTTTATTTATTTATTTTTTGTAGTACAGAATTAGGCAGACCGTGATTGGTCGCACACTCCAGCACAGTAGGTGGCTGCACTCACCTTAAACGTTTGCAGACCGCCATTATATCATTGAAGAAGAAGCAGATGCAGAAGAAGAAGAAGCCCTAGTTAGTTTTTTGGGGAATCCTGTTTCCATCCCGCACAGTAGGTGGCTGGATGCACATTAAATTGTGCAATCGCTAATATACCATAAATATACCATTTTTTTCCGGTCTAATCCATCCTTGTCATCAGAATTGTTCTAACTAAAACAATAAAGCTGCATAGTACATCTTTTTTTTCTAGAGCAAGTCTTTACATCTTTTACCTCTAGCTAAGGAGTTTTGTGCTTGAAGTAGGATTAGGTTTGATAATGTGCATTATAGCTTATTTGTTAGCTAACGTTAGCTTGCTAACTGAGCAAGACAGTGACACACACACTTAATATAAAATAAATGGGGTGGTAAGTGCAGCACAATGCACACAACACTAAATGCTTTACCAAGCTAGCTATCTGGCCACTGTAGCTAGTAACATTATATGCCTGGAGTCATGTCCTCATTCGAGGCCTAATGGTACAGTCCTGGAAAATCTTGTATCCATACCAATTCAAGCCAGCCCTACAGTATCTTTAAACAGAGTGTTACCTACTGAACATAGCATGGTTGTTTTAGAGACTTCGTCTGATCTTGAACCCCTTGGGCTGATTCATGTAAATACCAGAAGTTTGATTTAGACTATTATTTTATTGTAACTCTGGCTTCAAATTCTGATGTGTCTCTCTGACTGGTTATAATATACTGTATTTCGATCTGACAGCGTTGGCAGAGGTTGGGGTGTCGCCATATTCGTAAAGAGCAATTAGAATGTTCTGTGTCCCTTTCCACCTCTGTCCCTAAGCAATTTGAATGCCTAATCCTAAATGTGGGCCTTGGTAATAATAGCCCATTAAAACTAGTGGGAATTTATCGCCCTCCCTCGGCTCCGCCTTGTTCTCTAAGCAAATTGTATTAATTACTGTCTGACTCTGCTAAATCTGAATTGTTAATATTGGGTCATCTTAATCTGGATTGGTTAATGCCAGTATCAGATAGGCTGAACGAAATTTGTACTGAGCTAAATCTAACTCGCCACAACATTAAACACCCTGAAATATCGACTCTTTTAGATATTATTCTAACAAATGCCCCTCATAAGTATACTGCCAATGGAATCTTTGCTAATGAGCTCAGTGACCATTGTCCCATTGCCTGCATAAGAGATGCTAAACTACCTAAATCCCACCCACGCATTATTACAAAGATACATTTTAGGAATTTTAATGAGCAACATTTAATGTCTGATCTGGGGTTGTCTTACTGGGGGATTGTATCATCTATCTCTGACTCAGATCAGGCCCTAAATTGTTTACTTCTCTGTTTAACACTGTTGCAGATAAGCATGCTCCGTATAAAAAACGAACAGTAAAGGATAGCTCAAACCCTTGGTTCACACATGAATTGTCTGATAAATTACAGTAACTCAATTTTGCTTTGCTAAAGTTAGATTTACTGATACTACGTCTGACTCGCAGTCTTTCAGACATTTGAGAAATACTGTAGATGTCTATCTCTGGTTGGAAAAGCAAAGTCAATATACTTCTTGAACTGTATCTGAGAATGGTGGGAATCAAGCGAACTTCTGAAAGTAGGCAATATTCTGAAACAAAACTCTCCCCCCCTTTATTCACCTCAAAACAGACTTTAGAGAATGATGCACTCCCATATACACATTCTCTATTTTCATTTCAACCATTTTATATCTATGATGTACTAAGTGCCTTGTTAAAAATCAATGTAAGTTTCAGAATCCCTGGCCAACTCTCAGCTAATAATTTGTTAATTTCTCATTCTATTCTAAATGTGCACCAGTCTGGTTTTAGACTTTGACATTGCACCTCTTCAGCTGCTATGCTTGATCTAGATGATGTGTTAAATTGCTTACATGATAAAAAAACATTGTGCTTCTTATTTATAGACTTTTCCAAGGCCTTCAACACTGTTGACCATTACATTCAAAGGCTGACTGAAATAGGCCTTGATCAGGCTTCTAGCATGCGGTTTGAGAATTATTATCTGTTAACTTGTAATACTCATCTGTATGCAGACGACACTGTTATCTATGCTATTGCCCCAACTGTTGACCAGGCTATGTTGGAGCTGCAATCTGACATTGTTGCCATACAGAAAGCCCTGGTTGGTTTAAAACGTGTAAATGTTTTGTCATTTAGCAGACGCTCTTATCCAGAGCGACTTACAGTAGTGAGCGCATACATTTTCATTCATACTGGTCCCCCGTGGGAATGGAACCCACAACTCTGGCGTTGCAAGTGCCATGCTCTACCAACTGAGCCACACGGGACGTACTTAATGCAGGCAAGACTAAATTTATGTTGTTCTCTAATTCTCGCAAAAATGAATATTTGAATATTTGTGTTGTGCTGTATTGTACTTGTTTTATATTGTATTAGATTTTTTATTTTGTCTTATGAAATTGTAAAGGTAAAATAAAAATAATGTTTTTAAATGCAGTGTCTTTACTTTACCTAGCTAGCACAACAGCGAGCTAGTGAATCATGCTAACCATTTAGCTAACGTTAGCCAGCTAGCTTAAAATGTATATATGGGCTGTATGTAAGTCGCTCTGTATAAGAGCGTCTGCTAAATGACTTAAATGTATGTGATTATGGAAAGTGAATTAAATTGTTTCTTTGTCATCTTCCTAGTTATCTAGCTGTGGCCATCTGGCGAGTATCAACAAGGGCTTTTTACAACAATAGCAACATTAGCGCAGCTAGCGAACTAGCTAGCTAACACTGACTTCACTAGACCATAAAGCAACGCACACGGACATGCATTGCCAAACAACGCTCCTGCCACCTTCTGGTTTCTAGTATTTTAACAAGGCTGAGTGGCTTATGACTTCAAGGTCTTTACTGTGTGGACACAAAAGAGATTGACTGCCGACACTCTGTTCAGAGGTGCTAAGTACTGTCGGCAGGAAAACGTTTGACAATGTGTGTCTGAACTATAACACCTATGGCAAAAGCCCAGGCAAATGACGTAGGCATTAGAACGCTCATGTACCACATGCTACTGTATCCCCACTCTTTCCAGAAACATCTGTGCGACTATGCCCCCTGTAGGCATCCCACCACTGCCACCAATGTAGCAGACCAATACCTAGGAGAGAGAAAAGTGCTGTACAGGGGCGTAATCTTACGATTCTGCGGCCCCGAGTTCAGAGCTCTAACACCAAAGCCCAAAAGCCAAGGCAACTGACGCGGGCACTAGAACGCTCACATATCCCATTCTACAAAAACAATAGTAAGGTGCATTCCATGAGATTTGCACTTATTTAATGTATTTAATATGACTAATGATCAAGGAATTACATACCACAAGAGCATAACTTTTCTGATAGTTTGTCTACAAAGCCTCCCATAACAATAAAAACCAAACATACAAAATTAGGTCCTTTGTTTTTGGGTTGTGATGACATACAGTCACCTCCAAAAATATTGTCACCCTTGATAAAGATGAGCAAAAATGACTGTATAAAATAAATAATAAAAATACTGAGCTGTATTGTATGCTCAAAAAATGGGAAAATTATCTTATTTTATACTAATACAATTACTCAGAGAAAAACATTATTGGCACCCTTTTTTCAATACTTTGTGCACCCTCAACTTATGAGGATAACGGCATATAGCCTTTTTCTATAATGTTTTATGAGATTGGAGAACATATTGGGAGGGATCTTAGACCAATCCTCCATATATAATATTTCCAGATCCTTGATATCCTTTGGTCTGCGCTTATGGACTACCCTCTTCAATTAAAACCACAGGTTTTCAATGAGGTTCATGTCCGGAGACTGAGACAGCCATTGCAAAATATTGATTTTGTGGTCAATTACCAATTTCTTTCTGGATTGTGTGCTTGGAGTCACTGTCTTGCTGGAAGATCCACTTACAGCCAAGTTTCACCCTCCTGGCAGAGGCAACTAAGTTTTTGGCTAAAATGTCCTGGTACTTGTTAGAGTTCATGATAGCCTCGTTATTGTTATTTTATTGTGTTACTTTTTATTTTATATTTTACTTTAGTTTATTCTTAACTCTATTTCTTGAACTGCAATGTTGGTTAAGGGCTTGAAAGTAAGCATTTCACGGTAAGGTCTGCACCTGTTGTATTCGGCGCATTTGACAAATAAAAATTGATTTGATGCCGTTGACCTTAACAAGGGCCCAAAGACCAGTGAAAGAAAAACAGTCCCACAGCATCAAAGATCCACCACTATATTTTACAGTAGGTATTAGGTTATCTTCTGCATATGCATCCTTCTTTCGAGGCCAAAACCACCACTGGTGTGTGTTGCCAAAGAGCTATATTTTTGTCTCATTTGAGCACCCGGTTCCAATCCAAGTGCCAATGCCATTTAGCAACCCTTCCAAATAGCCTATTGGCATGAAGGTGGCGTCTAGTAGATTTGGAGACCCTAAGATACGACCAAGTACTGTAATTCTCTAACTGTGGCACTTGGTATTTTCTTTGCCTCCCGAACCATCTTCCTCACTTTGCGTGGAGACAAGATACACTTCCTTCCTCTACTAGGCAAGTTTACCACTGTTTCAGTGGTTTTAAACTTCTTAAATTGTTGCCCAAAAAGTGGTACATTTGCTTTTCAGTCATTTTTTGTACCCATTGCCTGATTTATGAAAGTCAACAACCATGTCTCTTTTCATTTGTGAGTTTTTTGCCTTTCTCCATGGTGATGGATGACAAATGGATTTTACATGCGTCTTACCCGATCTTTATAACCCAGTGTGAAACAGGAAGCTGTGAAAGGCCACAATACAGTTCCTTAAAATTAGATGTTTTATTTATCGCCCTCCAGGTTCCCTTGGAGAGTTCATCAATGAGCTTGACGCCTTGATAAATTCCTTTCCTGAGGATGGCTCACCCCTCACAGTTCTGGTGGACTTCAACCTCCCTACGTCTACATTTGACTCATTTCTCTCTGCCTCCTTCTTTCCACTCCTCTCCTCTTTTGACCTCACCCTCTCACCGTCCCCCCCTACTCACAAGGCAGGCAATACGCTTGACCTCATCTTTAATAGATGCTGTTCTTCTACTAATCTCACTGCAACTCCCCTCCATGTCTCCGACCACTACTTTGTATCCTTTTCTCTCTCGCTCTCCTCCAACACTACTCACTCTGCCCCTACTCAGAGGGTAATGCGCCGTCGCAACCGCTCTCTCTCTCCCGCTACTCTCTCCTCTTCCATCCTATCATCTCTTCCCTCTGCTCAATCCTTCTCCCTCCAATCTCCTGATTCTGCCTCCTCAACCCTCCTCTCCTCCCTTTCTGCATCCTTTGACTCTCTATGTCCCCTATCCTCCCGGCCGGCTCGGTCCTCCCCTCCAGCTCCGTGGCTTGATGACTCATTGCGAGCTCACAGAACAGGGCTCCGGGCAGCCGAGCGGAAATGGAGGAAAACTAGACTCCCTGCGGACCTGGCATCTTTTCACTCCCTCCTCTCTACATTTTCTTCATCTGTTTCTGCTGCTAAGGCCACTTTCTACCGCTCTAAATTCCAAGCATCTGCCTCTAACCCTAGGAAGCTCTTTGCCACCTTCTCCTCCCTGCTGAATCCTCCTCCCCCTCCCCTCCCCTCCTCCCTCTCTGTGGATGACTTCGTCAACCATTTTGAAAAGAAGGTTGACGACATCCGATCCTCGTTTGTTAAGTCAAATGACACTACTGGTCCTGCTCACACTGCCCTACCCTATGCTTTGACTTCTTTCTCCCCTCTCTCTCCAGATAAAATCTTGCGACTTGTAACGGCCGGCCGCCCAACAACCTGCCCGCTTGACCCTATCCCCTCCTCTCTTCTCCAGACCATCTCCGGTGACCTTCTCCCTTACCTTACCTCGCTGATCAACTCATCCTTGACCGCTGGCTATGTCCCTTCCGTCTTCAAGAGAGCGAGAGTTGCACCCCTTCTCAAAAAACCAACACTCGATCCCTCTGATGTCAACAACTACAGACCAGTATCCCTTCTTTCTTTTCTCTCCAAAACTATTGAGCGTGCCGTCTTTAGCCAACTCTCTTGCTATCTCTCTCAGAATTACCTTCTTGATCCAAACCAGTCAGGTTTCAAGACTGGTCATTCAACTGAGACTGCTCTTCTCTGTGTCACGGAGGCTCTCCGCACTGCTAAAGCTAACTCTCTCTCCTCTGCTCTTGTCCTTCTAGACCTGTCTGCTGCCTTTGATACTGTGAACCATCAGATCCTCCTCTCCACCCTCTCCGGCGCGGCTCACTCTTGGATTACGTCCTACCTGACCGGTCGCTCCTACCAAGTGGCGTGGCGAGAAGCTGTCTCTGCACCACATGCTCTCACCACTGGTGTCCCCCAGGGCTCAGTTCTAGGCCCTCTCCTATTCTCGCTATACACCAAGTCACTTGGCTCTGTCATATCCTCACATGGCCTCTCCTATCATTGCTACGCAGACGACACACAACTAATCTTCTCCTTTCCCCCTTCTGATAACCAGGTGGCGAATCGCATCTCTGCATGTCTGGCAGACATATCAGTATGGATGACGGATCACCACCTCAAGCTGAACCTTGGCAAGACGGAGCTGCTCTTCCTCCCCTGGGAAGGACTGCCCGTTCCATGATCTCGCCATCACGGTTGACAACTCCGTTGTGTCCTCCTCCCAGAGTGCGAAGAGCCTTGGCGTGACCCTGGACAACACCCTGTCGTTCTCCGCTAACATCAAGGCGGTGACCCGATCCTGTAGGTTCATGCTCTACAACATTCGGAGAGTACGACCCTGCCTTACACAGGAAGCGGCACAGGTCCTAATCCAGGCACTTGTCATCTCCCCGTCTGGATTACTGCAACTCGCTGTTGGCTGGGCTCCCTGCCTGTGCCATTAAACCCTACAACTCATCCAGAATGCCGCAGCCCGTCTGGTGTTCAACCTTCCCAAGTTCTCTCACGTCACCCCACTCCTCCGCACACTCCACTGGCTTCCAGTTGAAGCTCGCATCTGCTACAAGACCATGGTGCTTGCCTACGGAGCTGTGAGGGGAACGGCACCTCCGTACCTTCAGGCTCTGATCAGTCCCTACACCCAAACGAGGGCATTGCGTTCATCCACCTCTGGCCAGCTGGCTCCCCTACCTCTGCGGAAGCATAGTTCCCGCTCAGCCCAGTCAAAACTGTTCGCTGCTCTGGCACCCCAATGGTGGAACAAGCTCCCTCACGACGCCAGGACAGCGGAGTCACTCACCACCTTCCGGAGACATTTGAAACCCCACCTCTTTAAGGAATACCTGGGATAGGATCAAGTAATCCTTCTACCCCCCCCTTACCCCAACCCACCCCCCAAAAAATAAAAACATTGTAAAGTGGTTATCCCACTGGCTATAAGGTGAATGCACCAATTTGTAAGTCGCTCTGGATAAGAGCGTCTGCTAAATGACGTAAATGTAAATGTAGATTAACTTAAAAAAGTAGAATGTTAACACAGTCTATTTAGTTTTATTTATTTACAATAATCATTAGAGCTGCAAATAATTTTGACGCCTATCTTTTAGAGAATTTTTTACAAAATGTACTTTGAGCAATTGTATTAGTATGAAATAATTACATATTTTTTTAGCATACAATATAGCTCAGTATTTGTATTATTTATTTTATACGGTCTTTTTTGCCCATCTTTAGCAAGGGTGCCAATCATTTGAGGTGACTATTTGATTGTAGCGACTTGTAACCTTGTCAAGAGGTTCAGATCTATTGGTTCAACGGTGTAAAAGTGTTTACCATACAAATTTGATGTATGGTGTCAGAAGTGATGAGCAACTTAATCAGAAACTTGGCATAATGGCTAAGGTATCGGGTCGACATTGGACCGGGATTCGAGCAGTCGGTTAGGGCTTTCCCTGAATTCACTGCAGTGTCTTTGAAGTCATATTCTTTAAAAATCTATGGGTACATGTCAGTAGTTAAGCAGGAAGTCTTACAGATTACACATTTAGGTCTAGTAGCTTTATTTTGCTTGAGTAAAAGTAGTTTTAGCTCAATTGCACTATTTTAACTGTATAGCTTTCTCTTTTACATAATTTGAATAATGTGATTGTTTGGTTTAGCTGAAAGATTGGCAGGGAAACTAATTTGGAATGGCAATTCAACATCAATTAATACTTAATGTGTCCTCAAAAAACGGATAACCACTCAATTCATTCATATTACAATATGTTGTAACCTTTATTAAAAATGGTATAAACTGCTAGTTTACTTGTATAAAAAAATTCAACATTTACTCTAGCTCATGGTCACGAATGTCTAATGTACAGTTCTTATTTATAAAAAAGAAATGTGTGATCTTCCACCTCATGTCTGTTTAATCAGCAATCAGTTGTTTACTCACAATATTATCTTGTGCCTGAGTGCAGGCTTTGAACTTGGTAAAGAAAATACATTCTTGTTGGAATAGGTCAGCTGAATAGCACAATTCTTTGCATGTTCTCAGTTTGTTTTGAATAAGAAAGTAATTACTTCACTAAAAGTACTAAAAGTATGCATGAAAGTTGGGAAACTCATTATGATTCCAAATACCAATTCATGTTTGAAAGCTGAAAAGCTTCTGCAACCTTAAGTATTACCAAGGTTTAACACCACCTTATGTTTGCGCTTAATAAATTAAATAGGTTAAAAGTCATAACATAAAATGAGAGATATACCCATTACAATTCTTCATTTGTAAGGAGACAAATATAAGAACATACGTTATTTCTAATAGCAAACAAATGGCACCACATGCTAGGCCGTGAGGTTCAGCTAGCCGTGGTGCAAGAACTAACTGTATGGCTCAAGGCAATGTGTTTATAAGGAATACTGTACACGGTGCATATACTGTAGCACCAAACCATAGACCAAGACAAGGGTGCATCACATTGTGAGCATACTGAACACAATTCATGTTTTCGACAATGCCTCTTTGCTCTTGTAGCTCAAAAGACACAACCAAAGTTAAACTTTTGGAAGACAAAAGGTAAATTAGTCCCAATCACACATTGAGCTTTTGTGCAATCGTTCTGGTTTAGAAATATATTTTAAAAAAGTCAGACAGTCTGGAACAATTCTCAGACTGTCTCTATAGTAAAAAATATAGACTTGTATATTTATACAGAAATGTTTTAACAATCGTATATATTTTTTGAAAGAAAATATGTATAGTTCATGTAAATATGTTGTGCTGCTCTGAATTCATGTAGTGTAATAAGTACAATAAATTAAAACAAAAACAACAGTAAAAAAACAGAAGAGAGTACACACTCAAATACAAACATAAAGAAAATATACATAAGAAAAAAGGATTGTGAATTTGAAAAACTGTGAACCTTTTCAGATTAACATTTCATTGCACGGAGATGGATTTCACTTAGTTTCCATACAGAGGAAGGCGTGTAAATACTGTATGTTCGCACATACAAGACAAAAAGACAGTGGCACAAGATCAATGAAACAGTATTCGAGTTTTAAGTCTAATCTATGAGCCCACAATGATCTCCATAATGTGGTCAAGTTCATTGAGATCGGCTCTACAGCTGGAGTTGGACACAGGGCCGTGTGAGGAGGCCAAGCTGTCCAGAAAGTCGTAAGGCCCCATCTTTGGGGCACTCTGCATGCCTGTCAGCATGGTGTCCAAGTCATAATACGAGGCATCAACGTCAGAGAACAGCTCCTCTAGTGCCGGGTCTGACTCGGGGGCGCCGTTCTTGATCTCGAAAGTCCCGAACAGCTGCCCCGTTGCCATTTTAGTCCCCTCCCCAGACCCCGTCTCCTCCTCGTCCCCCGTACCTGAGTCTTCGCTGACCTCATCCTCCACTTCCACCACTCTCAGTTCCCCCCTGTCCCAGCAGTGGCCAATGGTCCCCAACAGGAGGGATGGGGCCCTGTCGCCGACAACCACAGAACACAGTGCCTTGTCCGTCACCACTTCCTCCTCGCGGCAGCCGTCGTAGCCCATCACTGAGTAGAGCTTAGGACCGCCGTCCTGCTGCTCCGGCGCCGGCGACTGGCACAGAACCTCAGTGTCCACCAGGCGATCAGATGGGCCATGGCCAGAGCCACCTAAGGCCTCGGTGACCACCTGCCAGCTGCCGTCTTGGGCCATCTCCTCCTGGATCTGGCGCACCGTGTTGGCGATGAGCACCGAGCGGCACAGGTTGGGCTCCGCCAGCATGTGGCACAGCTGCAGCTTGATCAGGGACATGTCCAGTAGGGACTGGCGCTGCAGGCTATAGGATGCCGCCACCGCCTTGTCGTCCACACCGTCAGAGAACGTGCGTTTGGTGCCCTTGGAGTACATGTTGGCCCTGTGGGGGGAGCCAAATAGCACTTTGGTTAGAACATAAAGCTTTTTCAGAAGTAACCTTTTCCATTCCGTTGTTTTGCTAGTTATGCTTAGTATTTCAATGTTTTATATTGTTCTGTAAAGATGCCAAAAGTGCACATGTCCTATTTACTTATAGTAATAAGATTTCTTAATAAAACACACTAGAATATCAGGATTAGGATTTCAAAAGGTTATGACAATTTGCTAATGCTAGAATTGAAAATGTTCAACTTGAGTGCACCTGAAAATATTATGAATAATGTACTTGTGTGTTAATTTACTTTTCTCTACCTTTCCTACGGTGACGCATATATACGGGGCGGCCTCCTCTTTTGCTCATCGCTCCTGCATGTTACTGAAAAACTTCGGTTCTTAACTCATTTTCAGGTCTTTTCAGACAGACCTGCAAGGTGCCTGCTGAGTGGAACATCCAATTTAGATCATCACACTGATAAAATAGTACAGCTTGCTACCATAATTCTTGGGATTGGAGCACACTCTAGCTCTCCAGTCTTGAAACGGGAAGCAAACTCAAAGCTTGTTTGTGTGCTACAGTAGAGAAAGAGAAAGAGGAACAATGCCAGTAAGGCATTCGTCTGAAGCGATAGGATCTTTGTTGATTATCCAACGTCCATTGAGCGCATCGTCCAATATGACATTTTAGTAAATGCCTGTTAAGACAAAGGGATTCAAAAATAAATTTCTGTTTACAGACAAAACAGAGAGACATCAACTTCAAACCAGGATTATTTAAAAAACGTTTCTTAGTTAATGTATCAAGAGCATATTCCGACCTATGTCAGTATTTGTAAATCATTATCATAAGTACATATCCCTAAAACAAATGAACACAGACTTGCTGGAGCCATTTGCAAGAAAAGCTAAACATGAAGATGTGGAAATTGGACCTATATCAATTCAAGAATAGTGCCTTAAACAGAAAAAGAGATCCCACTCCCGATGCAAGCATTTGTAATATTACCCCCCAAAATTAAGCTGAGTAAAGATAAAATGGCAGACACACACACACTGAAAATGGCTAATGGCTAAATAGCACTTTGTACATACATCCAGTACTGAGACGAGTGTTGGACACTTGCCTCCAGCTACGGCGGTCAGCCAACCAGGGCTGCGGGAGCCTAAAAGTGACTAACATCCAGCTAGAGCAGGGAGAACACATGACAGTAACCAGCACGTCAATGCACATTACATCCAATGTCACTGGGTGACCCGTGTGTGTGCAGAAGGGGGGAGGGGGAGATACACTGGAACTCTGCTACTGGGACCAGGTGCTGAGGAACTGTAAAAGGCTATGAGCAGCTAAAAATAATAATGCCCGCTTTACCTCCTCAATACAAATTGTTTGTGTCACATTGCATTGGGTGAGAACCTGAAGGTTGCTCGAGCTTCAGGAAGATGGAAGGGCAAGGGGCAGTATGCATCGTTTTGTACACCAAACCAATAAATGTTAGTTGCAGGCAAAAACAAAGAATCACATGTGTAATGCAAATTTTGTATTTCATATTGAAGAGTGGAATTTGTATGCAAATTGAGATTATTTGATTGATAGTCACAAAGATCACAGGACAGAATCTTGATTAACACCCGTTAGCTATAAGGGTAACACATAACATTGAGGGAGAGGGGTCAGTTACGGTTGAGATGAAGGCATGGGAGATCAGCCTACCTGACACAAATATGACCCCATTTTTGCCACACTTCTGAAATGGTGAGTCTGCAAATTATGAGCATTTACCATGGTAAGTAAACTCCCAGCTACCTCTTGTATGGCAAATCACAACAAAAACATGATTATCATTAATGATTTTCAAATTGCCTACAGTGGATTAGAATTTGTTTGTAACAAACTGTGTTTTTTTCCCAAAGTGAAAATGTTCCTCGTAAACTAGGACAGCTGAGTTTCTGCTGAGTTTGCTTCGACAGTGACATTAAACTCCAAGAGGGCCATAATGGATTGATGGGCTTGAAAAAATGATTGCCTGTATCATTTATTTTTTAACCATTAGTTTGAAATCAACCTTATACTGTAGTAGTTATTGAAAAAAATTAAACAACATATCTACAATGAGCATCTAGCCTTTTGGCCCCAGACGATAATTTGACCTCTACACGAGTGGATGTAAATTACACTTACACAAATTAAACCTAGTATCTTCAGTGGTGTCTTGTAAAGGTATAAAAATTCCTGCCTTGCAATCCTCATCCTCCAGGCCCGTTACATTGGCAGTGGCACAGTGGTGAATAACATACACTGTGTCTGTCGAATACAAATACCGACATTTCTATCAAACCAACATGGTACTTGCTATCCGGGATCCTTGTGATGTCCAACTCTGACAAAACCCCATTGAAATTTTAGCTGGTTATGGTTTGGGTTGGGTTAGGTAAGGGTTATGGTTAAGGTTAGGGTTTCGGGTAGAGATGTCCCAAGGATCCTGAATAGCACAAACCTACATGCCTCCCTACTGTGGAAGTTCCACCCAGCTAATGTTACTCCTCCCTTCCCCCCACCGTACTGACATGGTCACAATGCTGATTCATCGCCGGCCGGATGACAAATAGGCCTACCGCTCTGGCTACAATGGACGCATTCCTCTGCCCAAGCGTTGCTGACGCCTGCCAGATCTTACAATGCCTGGATAGGTATTTTACTTATCAGCTAACCACATCATATGTTATAGCAATCTGTCAGTCGATGACACAGTCGATAATGTGGCACACAACCATTGGCTGATGAACGCAATTGTCTGAGCAGGGGAACGCGAACATAGTAAAATAGCAGTAAAAAAATAAAAATGAATCGACGAGAGACTGGAAGCGGGGTAAAGCCTGTCGCCTGCTTCCCAGTCTAAACAGTTTGCATATAATTAATATTATGACAACATTTTGTGCCGTTTTGGTGTTCAGCAAGTTTTTCGGTAGCCGAAGTCTACACCCCTTCGTCAGTCATTGGTCAACAGTAGGGATTCTTCAATGAAGTGTTTGTTGTCATTCTATGATAGACGAGAAATACTGCATCAAACATCTTATTTAGATGCAGTGGCGTGTATTCATGGACGCCAAGGGAAGCCAGGCTTCCCCAAAAATGTACCCCCCCCAACAAACAAAACAATTATTACATCAAATGATTTATCTTTTGTCTCTCTGTGTTTCATAATTTTCCTTCAATTCGCAAGAGGCTGAATGTATCTCACAGGAGAAAGCATCCGAGCGAGCAAAACAGCGCATCTGAGCGAGTGAAACTCTGTCTCTCTACGTATAGGCCATCTACCTGATACGGCCTGGTCCAAACGAGTATGACATTGTTGCCGCCTGTAGCATTGAATGCAAGGGAAGCCACTAAGCATTTGGCCTCCCTTAACAAAAATAGTATAACAAATTAGCCAATCAGCGTTGAGTTAAACTGAGTGAGTTCAACTGTGAATGGTCCTGGCGGGGGGGAAAAGGTGTCAAGGGAAGCCAGATTGGATTTGGTGTCTTTCCTATCAAATCGCTTTGAGAGCATACATCATTAACATAAACAGTTTGAATTTTTGCATCTCGTTGTGTTGTTGTCCTCCGGTGGCTAGCTAGCTAAAATATGCCCTTTCCTAAATTAGCCATGGATGGAGATAGGGATTTGGACTTGTGGTTTTATTTAATTATCCATACTGGCGAATGATTATAACAGCGATTCTGATCCAACCATTAATCCATACATTGTTGTGCCCCTGTCCTGAGAGGATGGAAGTTCAATATGTAGCTAAATGTAGAAGGCTAATGTTAACTAGCTAACGTTGCCCACGAATGGAAGTTAGGCTAGCGAGCAAGCATTTTATCCAGGTAGCCTAGGACAACAAAAAATAAAAAAGTGTGTACTGTATGACAGAGTGATAGAACGTTTTGTCAACATGAAAGAGAGGAGGATGGCATTGGCGTTTCTCTACAAGTATGGTGAGTCAACATGTTTTTCTACTTGCACGAACGCGCGCGCACGCAAACAGAAATCAGAACCCTGGACAGCCACATCATATTTAGCTTATATTGATAGGACTAAATTGTTTTTTGGTATCTTTTAGTTGTCACTGTATTAGACTAAGCAGAGGTGATTTGATGATGTTGAAATGGTGCTGGAATAGTGGAGGCAACTCTTGTTTTCTTTGAGACTTGCGGTATCTCTCTGTGGTTCTAATTCAATAGTTGTTCAGTCGTCCCAAAATTTCGGAAACATTAACTTGCTTAACCATGCTGTAGATAATGTAACTGTCTGTAACATGCAATATGTGTCGTGGACTTCACCGGACAGAGGTTGTTATCCGGTTTTGTGATAAAACAAAGGTGTGGTTTAATTTATTCTGCCACTGTCTTCTTATTGTCTCTTCCTTTAGACACACACACATATACATACACATACACATATATATATATATATATATATATCTATATATCATGGTTGCAAGGCATATGAATTAACAGCAAACAATGCAATTACACATACAGTGTAGGTGTGGTCCTCTGTAGCTCAGCTGGTAGAGCACGGCGCTTGTAACGCCAAGGTAGTGGGTTCGATCCCCGGGACCACCCATACACAAAAATGTATGCACGCATGACTGTAAGTCGCTTTGGATAAAAGCGTCTGCTAAATGGCATATTATTATTATTATAATATGGGTTTTTTTGGGGGGGCGGGCTTCCCCTGTGATTTTACCCATGCACTGCTACTGGTTAGATGTAAAATTGCGCAACTAAGATCTTCTCTGCAAAAACGTACAAATTTAAGACCAATTTATTTAGTTATCTTAAATAAATTCTGACTATTTTGAGGAAGTGTATACTGGCTACGGCATCTCAAGATGGTCAAACAGTACTATTGCCACTTTTCTCATTTTTCAAGCAAAGGTATTTTAAAGGAGTATATGAGCACACTTGTTTCGGTTTGCCTAGGCGCCTGCCAAACTGAAGCATGCAGAAAGAAGCTTACGACCCTCAGCAAAAACGTCAACATTCATTAAAGATTTCTTGATTTATCTTAAATTTATTCTGACTATTTTGAGGAAGTGGCTGGCTATTTTGTTGCTACGGCGTCTCAAGAGGGAAACAATGTCATATTTTTCAAGCAAAGGTCTTTTAACGGAGTATGCAAGGTACAGATGTTCGTGTTGCCTAGCTGAGTTCTGTTATGAGCAAACCGAACCTAGTATGCGGGCGCCTTAACTGATCAATATTATGAGACAACAAAACTTGGTCCACCAGAACAATATACTTTATAATGTTTTATGTGTTGTCCCCTTAACTTACTTTTCAGACGCAAACATTGGAACTTAGAGGGAAAGGGAAGCGACAGAAAGGAAGCCATTTTGAATGTACTATCTACTTTTGTTAACTTCTGTTCGTTAAACACTAGTTAAAATGTATCCTGAAAGACCACGTCTGGTAAACCACATCAAATGGCTGATTACCAGGCTACAGGTGGCAAGATGTTACAATGTAAGAAATATATATGGAATGTTGACCGATAAATACCACTCGTGAACTTCCGCATTGAGCACTTGCGTTCGAAATCGACCGCGCATTTTTAACACATTCGAAGGGTATTTTATTTATAATTTTTTTTAATAAAGACCATTAACTCGTTACACTCAACACACATTACGTATTTAATATTTCATTTTATTTGGCTTACCTTTACAGAATCAGCTTTTTTAGCCGAGGGTTCATGTGCTCTTCGTAAATAAACGAATTAAAGGCGCAGCTCTCAGCTTCCCCCGATACAAAATTGTGTTCGAAGCACTGCTGCCAGGCAGCCAGATGCAGCAGAGGGAAGGGTGAAGTGGGCGGACACATAGATCTTGATCGACAGGCGGTTGCTTGAACTAGGGAAAACATGAACAAAAGCCACACTGAATAAACAGATTGCAGCACCGGTCCACAGACTTCTGACACAATACCCGCTCTGTTTGGGAAACATTTGAGGCTTACTGAATCTAAAATTAAACACAACTAGCTTGGATGAAAATGAAAGAGGAGATTGAACATGAACATATACATTTTTATCAGCCAAGTAATAGGTAAATAAACTATTTTAACTCAGGGCCAGGCTACATAGCCTAAAGATAGGAGACTGAATGGATCCATCACAAGACCTTTACAAAAGTATCAAGAAATTCAATGGTGAACAAAATAAAACAATCTTGTTATTATTTCAACACCTCAATAAAAAAATATATATATTAAAACATAAGCAAAATGTGATGAAACTAGGCTGCATTCTAGGTCACTGTCCAACCAAATGGGTCTGACCAGATAGCATATCAGGAAATGACCACTGCCACTGTGTAATTTGTAAATCCTTCAACAATGGGGTTTCCATTACTCTGTTTAGGACCGTATTTGCTTAAAAATACATATTTAGCTATTCTTAGTGTGTGAGTAGTGATTACACCCTCTCAACCCCCAACATATGTCCCATCTTTGCCTGTCAGCACACAGAAAGTGCAATGACAGCAGTACCACGGACAAGGCTGAGGTGCGACAACAAAGGCGACACTTAAAGGCGCAATATGGTCAATCCAACGTCTGCATTGGCCATACAGCATTTACTGCGATGCGGACTCCGCAGAAGTCAGAGCACACATACTTTTTGCGCCTCGCGGAGCAGCGCAGTTGTTGTGAAGTAAGTTGTCAAGGAAGTGAGTTTGTGTTTATACAGGACCTCCCGCCCTCGTCAATGCAGAGTGATACGTCAATGCAGAGTGATACGGAGCCCTCCGCATTGTTACAAAATGTGAGGCGCAAGGCGATGCGATATGGTGCTCAATTTGGCGTCTGCATGCCTCCAGAGGCTCCGCCATTGCGTCACACCATCCATACCGCGCCTCCGACCACATTTTCGTATCAAGCATAAATTGGCTGTAAAGTGAGAGAGACAGCTTGTGTGGGATGCTCCTGACAGCAATACAGAACATATATTAACACCTTTTTTATTAGTGTAAAGGCATCCGCATACTAGGTTCGGATTGCTCCTAGCAGAACTCAGCTAGGTGAAGTGAAAGTCTGTGCCTCACATGCTCCATTAAAAAGGCCTTCTCGGTTGAAAAACAAGAAAAAAGCAGCAATATTACTGTTTGTCCCTCTTGTGACACTATAGCAACAACACAGAAAGAAACACTTCCTCAAAATAGTCAGAATTAATCAAGATAAATCAAGAAATGTGTCATTAATTTTGAGGTGTTTACAGAGGTCTTTAGTCTTGCAATTTTACATCAATGTTTGGTGCAGTATTTCTCAAGTGAAAAAATATGCAACAAAAATAGTCATCTCTAGTTGAACGACAACAAACACTTCATACTGTTGACCAATCACCGACAAAGGGGCATAGACTTCGGCTACCAAACTTCGACTTGCCTCAAGAAAAAAATGGTGCAGGAAAAGCCGATAAAAACCCTGCTGTAGATCGAAACGTCACAAAATATACGCACAAACTGTTTCGACTGGGAAGCATACATTAAGCTTAACGATGCACACC
Organism: Coregonus clupeaformis; assembly: GCF_020615455.1. Lineage (NCBI taxonomy): Eukaryota > Metazoa > Chordata > Actinopteri > Salmoniformes > Salmonidae > Coregonus > Coregonus clupeaformis. The sequence goes on along the minus strand of NC_059227.1, from coordinate 14,512,556 downwards.
CATAAAAGTGGCCCAGGAAACGTCAGTCTGTGTATTCAATTGAATCTTATGCTGATTTGAAACAAAATATTGTGGCTATTCTGTTGTCTACTTATGTCATATGAGTCTTTAGACCAGGGTTCTTCAATTCCGGTCCTGGAGGGCCGAAACACTTCTGTTTTTTATTTCTACCTGGTAGTTAATTGCACTCACCTGGTGTCCCAGGTCTGAATTAGCCCCTGATTAGAAGGAGAGGATGAAATACAGAGGTGTTTCGGCCCTCCAGGACCGGAATTGAAGAACCCTGCTTTAGACATTCTGCTAAAATCCCTTGACTACCCAACATTACTGAAAACCTAATTGGTTATACAAGTATTGTCAGGTGACCATGACGATAGTATTTTAAATGGATCATAGAGAAAGAAAGACGTGAAGAATGGTTAGTGCCCTCCGGGATCCTTGGAATGTCCCTACCCTAAACCCTAACCCTACCCTTAACCATTACCCTTATCTAACCTTAACCATTTTAAATTTCAACTTCCATGGGGTGACGTCAGACTTGTACGTCCCAAGGATGCCGAATTGCAAGGACCATGTAGAAAGTCTAGCGTTCTGTATGTACTGTATGACGATTGGTCTAAGGCAGTGGTTCCCAACCTTTAAAACATTAGTGAACATGTGACGGTTTTGAGCAGGAACTAAGCCTATTTAAGGTAGACAATGTTGAATAGATAATGTTTTGAGGAGCCCAACTTAATTGTTCTCATATATTCAGTCTATACCTGTATTGGACTTTTAAGAGAACAAATTATGAGCAACAGCACCAACCCTGAAATGAGGGCAAACCACTTAGTTATGAGTTAACAATTTGTTATCTGTGTCTCCATCTAGTGGCATGATAACAACTTCATGTACATTATCCAACTCAGATACTGCTAGCCTACAGACCTCAGAACAAGGGAAGGACAAACGGTTACCCGAGCTGGACAGAAGTATTGGTTTGTACATTTTACATTTTAGTCATTTAGCAGACGCTCTTATCCAGAGCGACTTACAGATAGTGAGTGCATATATATATATTTTTCATACTGGCCCCCCGTGGGAATCGAACCCACAACCCTGGCGTTGCAAGCGCCATGCGGGGGGAGCAGTATTTAATGTACTTTCTAATGCTAGGTCTGCGATAATAAATAAAATTACAATATATACCCATTCTCCATCAGTCCACCCATCCATCTGTCCATCCATCCATCCATCCACCCACCCATTTATTTATCTGTGTGTGTTCTGTTACCAAGGACTTTTTTTTTCGTTTCGTGAGGTAACTTTCTCCAACCTCAATTCTGTCACCCATTGGTTGTACACGCGTTTGTTCCAGTCAATAAGTATTAACACACCAGCTAATTAAGGGATTGATGATTAATCAGGTGTGTTAGTACTTGGTTGTAACAAAAACCTGCACACCTTGTTGTTGTTCTCCAGGCTCAGGATTGAAGGTTTGAAGAACACTGGACTAACACCACCACATTGTCAACACATACTGCTACTGCCTGTACCTCAGTTAGCCAGTAGGGGGAGAAACAGGCCCATAAGATAGCAATATGTGTAAATATATTTGACCCAATTTTCTCTTCCCAAAGACTATTGTGATCTTTGTTTCTCATTAAAATGCAGCCAATACATAAAGGTTTCCCCATAAGCACACATCTGGGATTTGGGTTGGGTTGGCGGATGTTTGCCGTAACATTTTTGACGTAAAATGCAAATCTGAGTAAGAACGTCAAGTCCCCCCCCCTGACTATCTATCCTTCCATCACCTATTTTATTAAACAACTTTCTATCCAGCGCACTTGTCTTTGCTCCCATTTTGCTATTTAATTTATGTTAAACAACAGAAATATAAAACATTATTGAAATATCTTGTTTCCTTATGCAATGACTGAATAGTCTATCAAAAGTGTGGTAATAGTCTATCTATGATATACCATACCTGAAGCATAATCTTTTACATACATATAGAATCTGTAGCATTTGCATGTTCATTTCACAGTTGTTCAGGCTTGCCTGAGATCCGGTGCATTTGGGGAATCATCCTTTGGGAAAGGGGGAAGCTTTTTCCAAGGAATAACAGAGGATCCGAGAGTGAGATTGTGTTTCCAGAGGCTAAAGTCAGTGGGAGCCCACGCTTGTTTGTGCATTAATAATACATGCCTTTCAGGAAAAAGGAAGACATAATGGAGGGTGCCATGAGAGAGAAAGAGAGAGAGAGCGAGAGAGCGAGCGAGAGAGAGAGAGAGAGAGAGAGAAGCAGAAGAAAGAGCCTCAGAGACAAGAGAGACCAGTAGGAGTAGTGAAAAGAGATTGTGTAAAACAAACACCTTGGAAAACTGACAAACTTGACCTCAAACCGCAGAGAAGTGGGTCAGTGTGAGAGATGTCGCCACTATGCAGAGCAGGCAGATTACTTCTGTGGGGAGAGGAAGAGTTAAAGAGAGTTTCATGCCAAGTCAGGTCCTTAAAAAGACCCCTCCCAGCACACCACATACTCCACATAGCTACTTTAGAAACCGGTTATTTTTCTAGTTTTTGAATATGTTTTCCATCTGTATCATACATATCAGTATATGAACTTTCATTCTATTGAACCATCATCAAGCAAGCCCTGGACCTGTCTAAGTGCTATATTGGAAGACGTGCACTCCTGTGGGTCCCTATAGAGAAACGCTGCTTTAAGAATTCCACCATTCATTCATTATGATATGATCAAGCCAAGATTGGACTCTTCATCATGGACTGTTATGTGAGAATTTGAAACAGATCAAAATTAAGAACATTGTCCCCTTTGAACTACAAGTCTCAAACTAAGATGCCAGGTTATACAGTATGACCTGTAGTTCTTCAGGGGAAATGTATGGCCCTACATGATATATTTGATATATATATTCCTTTTGAACAGGGAACTAGGGTTGCTAACCCTCCCGGTTTGGCTTAGTCTTCCAGAATTGGCTTTAAATGGGCAATCTGCAGTTCAAACAACAACAAAACGGTCAACCTGCCACTGTTGTACCAGATTGGATGTACCAATATTTTGAGTCACTATTCACATCATAAACCAGTACAACGGTCACCACGGGGGAAAACAACTGCCCTTCGTCATCTGGGCCCATTAAACATAGCCTAGATTTACGTAGTTATTACTTCTAAACAAAAACACTTTTTTGGGGTTCTCATAGGTTTACAATGTTGTTTTGATTATTGCTTGAAAAGTCGCTGAGCTTATATTTGGTTGTGATAGTTGCAAAATACCTATTTTGGATGCAGCAGTTGATAGCTAGAATGCTAACGCTCATTGACATTGGCTGGTAGCAAAGCTAGCCAAAGAGCCATTTTACTGGTTGAAGTTTAAGTGTTTTTTAAGTATAATGCAGTTGATTTGCGACAGTGACACAAACATTATATTAAGCAGGACATTCATACAAGCCTTACAATAAAATTATATTGAAAAAGTAGTGTGAAATGAACTCATAAGCAACATGTAAATGGCTGCTTTTTGTTTGCTGGCAGTCTATGAGAACTCGATTGTGTTTTGCCCCATGTTGGGAAATTGTGAATGATGTGCATCCCTTTGCATAATGTGTGAGACTAGGGGTTCTGGGCTCACTTGACCAATCAATACCCCTAAATGCAACAAAATGCTGTGTTTGGTGACAAGCCTCAGTTTGTAGAGCATGGCACTTGCAACGCCAGGTTTGTGGGTTTGATTCCCACGGGGGGATCAGTATGAAGGAAAATGTATGCACTCACTACTTTAAGTCCCTCTTGAAAATAATGTCTATGGAAATGTGGTCATGATTGACATATTACTGGGCCATGTATTGAGACTGGAGGTTTGGGGTTAACCAATGAAGAGACATATATTGTGTTTGGTGCTAAGTTTCTCACATGCGGTCAGGTTGAGACTAAACTTCCTCTGATGATCAAGGTTTTTTAAAACTTTTTATTTCTAGAACAAAGTTCTGAAGTATTGTCTTGCTTCGGTCTATTCGGTAACAATTCCATACAATGAATCAACAGAACTTGTTGTGCATCAATTCATTCTTTCTTTTTCTTTTTACCCAGAACTCCCACCAATATTTTTCTCACTGACACGGCCAGAATATTACACAACACAGACCTCAGAAATGAGTTACATGTTGTGACGACCCTCCCACTCTGTCTGCCGTATTCTCTCTTTGCTCTTGTTTCCTTATTAGGATGCCGGTGGGCGGAGTTGGGAGGGTCGTCAGCTACATGGGAAACACCTGGGCCGGGTGTGTCCCAGCATAAATGGACCTCTTCCACATTCATCGAGGAGACTGTCACACCCTGGCTCTGGGACTCATTATGTTGAGCCAGGGTGTGTTCATTCTATGTGTTCTGTTTCTATGTTTGACTGAGTGACTCCCAATCAGAGGCAACGAGTGTCAGCTGTTTGCTGGTTGTCTCTCATTGGGAGCCATATTTAACTGTCTGTGTTTCACTTTGGGTTTGTGGGTTTTTGTTCCGTGTTCGGTCAGTGTCACCGTGGACTTCACGAGTCGTGTTTTGTTTTGTTTAGAAACTTTAACTGATTAAAGTCATGTTTGTTTCTCACGCTGCGCCTTGGTCTACTCATTACTACGACGATCGTGACAGAAAAACCCACCATACCAAGACCAAGCAGCGTGTCCAGGAGCAGGCAGCCTGGACGTGGGAGCAGATCTTGGACGGGCAGGGGTCCTGGACCTGGGAGGAAATCCTGGCCGGGATGGATCGCCGGCCATGGAGTGAGACGGTGGAGGCGCGCCATAGAGAGGAGCTACGGCGTGATCAGGGTCGTCGTCGGACGGTCGTGAGGCAACCCCAGAAAATTTTTAGGGGGGCACACGGCATGGGACGACGGGGCTGACGGAGGAGAAAAGGGGGCGGATCCAGAAGGCCACCAGGCCAGGGGTACACCGCCCTGTACGTCCTGTGCGGATGCCTCACACAGAGTGTGTGAGGGTAGGCATTCAGCCAGGACGGGTGGTGGCCGCTATTCACTCCAGGCCTCCTATCCGTCTCCACAGCCCGGTTCGGCCTGTCCCTGCTCCACGCACCAAGCCTACGGTGTGCGTCGACAGCCCAGCCCGGCCTGTCCCTGCCACCCGCACCAAGCCTACGGTGTGCGTCGACAGCCCAGCCCGGCCTGTCCCTGCTCCACGCACCAAGCCTACGGTGTGCGTCGACAGCCTAGCCCGGCCTGTCCCTGCTCCACGCACCAAGCCTACGGTGTGCGTCGACAGCCCAGCCCGGCCTGTCCCTGCTCCACGCACCAAGCCTACGGTGTGCGTCGACAGCCCAGCCCGGCCTGTCCCTGCTCCACGCACCAAGCCTACGGTCTGCGTCGACAGCCCAGCCCGGCCTGTCCCTGCTCCACGCACCAAGCCTACGGTGTGCGTCGACAGCCCAGCCCGGCCTGTCCCTGCTCCACGCACCAAGCCTACGGTGTGCGTCGACAGCCCAGCCCGGCCTGTCCCTGCTCCACGCACTAAACCTACGGTGCGCGTCGCCAGCCCGGTCCGGCCTGTTCCTGCCACCCGCACCAAGTCTACGGTGCGCGTCGCCAGCCCGACCCGGCCTGTTCCTGCCACCCGCACCAAGTCTACGGTGCGCGTCGCCAGCCCGACCCGGCCTGTTCCTGCCACTCGCACCAAACCTACGGTGCGCGTCGCCAGCCCGGTCCGGCCTGTTCCTGCCACTCGCACTAAGCCAGGGGTGCGAGAAGTCAGCCTGGTAAGGCCCGTTCCTCCTCCACGCACCAAGCCAGGGGTGCAAGTCGACAGACTGGACCAGGGGCACTATGGGGGGTGTATTGGAGGGTGGTGGTCAAGGCCGGAGCCAGAACCGCCGCCGAGGAGGTATGCCCGCCCAGCCCTCCCATGTTTTGTTTAGTTGAGGCGCGGTCGCAGTCCGCGCCTTTTAGGGGAGTACTGTCACACCCTGGCTCTGGGACTCATTATGTTGAGCCAGGGTGTGTTCATTCTATGTGTTCTGTTTCTATGTTTGACTGAGTGACTCCCAATCAGAGGCAACGAGTGTCAGCTGTTTGCTGGTTGTCTCTGATTGGGAGCCATATTTAACTGTCTGTGTTTCACTTTGGGTTTGTGGGTTTTTGTTCCGTGTTCGGTCAGTGTCACCGTGGACTTCACGAGTCGTGTTTTGTTTTGTTTACAAAACTTTAACTGATTAAAGTCATGTTTGTTTCTCACGCTGCGCCTTGGTCTACTCATTACTACGACGATCGTGACAGAGACTCTCTCCAGGCAGATACTTTGACTTTGGTTGTGGTATTTTTGTGGCCTTTTTGGTTGTTTGCTTTGGCACCTCTCAACACTTTTCCATATTACATTTATGCATGCAAACACTCACTTACACTACTGATTACTGATTACACACACCATTGTTATTTGATTTAGTTTACTTTAGTTAATAAATATATACTTTGAGTATTCCTTGTCTCCACGTGTCTCCCTTTTGTTACGAACTTGAGCCGGTTCGTGACAATGTATTCCCTGTTTTATTAGACATAGAGCCGTAACGCCAAATCAGTAGCAGACAGAATGGAATTTGACAATGGTCCTTTCCAGAAACAACCCCTAGCCACGCCCTGGACTGTTGTGTACATCTGAAAAAATTTGACTAGGATTATGAACCCGGCTCCAGCGAGTGGACTTGGGGTTGATTTGAGATTGAGTGTAAGTGATCAGACTTTGGCATAGGGCCAACATTCAGATTGGGATACTTTGGAATGAGATACTGTCTGATGAGATGCTGGTTATGTCCCAAATGGCACCCTATTCCCTTTATAGTGCACTACTTTTGACCAGGACCCATAGTGTGTGTGTCCCAAATGGCATCCTATTCCCTATGTAGTGTACTACTTTTAGTGTACTACTTTTGACCAGGGCCCATACTGACCCTTCTGAACCATCTATAACGTTGTGCCCTCACTGAACGTGACCCAGACAAGCCCTTAAAACAAATTAGAAACAGGACAGGGGAACCTTGTCAACAACTGTTCCCTCCCCACTCTTCCCCAACACACCCACACGCCACCCCCTTTTCCAGCCAGCTCTGCTCTGTTTATCTCACTAGCCTAGCCTGCCTGGTGACAAGAGGGGCGGGGCTGAACGGTGTAGGCAGGTGAATGATGCGTAAATGGCCACCATCTGAGATTGAGGCCCTGGTCACCTGTCAACCCCACAGACAAACAGGACCCCCAAAGCCCCGCAGGCCATAAGGCTGTCCCGACAGTTGCCCGTGCAACCGCTGCCGCCACCAAGCTCTCAGACTCAGACAGACGGGTACATTAACAAACACCAGCCAGGCCAAAGACAAGGGTGGCAAAGGGGAGGGCTTTGGTGCCCTATTGGCTCTTGCCAGGTGCTGGGTACTTAATGATTCATCAGGGTCCAATTAAGCAGGCTGCCTTGGTCATTGAGTGTATTAATTATTAATGAGGAGAGTGTGGTGGAAGGAGAGGGCCGATGCACCAGATGACCATCTCGCTGTCCCTGTCACGCCGTATGACCTCTGTCGTTATTTCCGAAATGGATCCCATCCTGCTGCAATTTATTAGGGTGGTGGTCAAATAAAATAAAATGATTTGTCATGTACAGTGGGGAAAAAAAGTATTTAGTCAGCCACCAATTGTGCAAGTTCTCCCACTTAAAAAGATGAGAGGCCTGTAATTTTCATCATAGGTACACGTCAACTATGACAGACAAAATGAGAAATAAAAGATCCAGAAAATCTCATTGTAGGATTTTTAATGAATTTATTTGCAAATTATGGTGGAAAATAAGTATTTGGTCAATAACAAAACTTTCTCAATACTTTGTTATATACCCTTTGTTGGCAATGACACAGGTCAAACGTTTTCTGTAAGTCTTCACAAGGGTTTCACACACTGTTGCTGGTATTTTGGCCCATTCCTCCATGCAGATCTCCTCTAGAGCAGTGATGTTTTGGGGGCTGTCGCTGGGCAACACGGACTTTCAACTCCCCTCCAAAGATTTTCTATGGGGTTGAGATCTGGAGACTGGCTAGGCCACTCCAGGACCTTGAAATGCTTCTTACGAAGCCACTCCTTCGTTGCCCGGGCGGTGTGTTTGGGATCATTGTCATGCTGAAAGACCCAGCCACGTTTCATCTTCAATGCCCTTGCTGATGGAAGGAGGTTTTCACTCAAAATCTCACGATACATGGCCCCATTCATTCTTTCCTTTACACGGATCAGTCGTCCTGGTCCCTTTGCAGAAAAACAGCCCCAAAGCATGATGTTTCCAACCCCATGCTTCACAGTAGGTATGGTGTTCTTTGGATGCAACTCAGCATTCTTTGTCCTCCAAACAAGATCGAGTTGAGTTTTTACCAAAAAGTTCTATTTTGGTTTCATCTGACCATATGACATTCTCCCAATCCTCTTCTGGATCATCCAAATGCACTCTAGCAAACTTCAGACGGGCCTGGACATGTACTGGCTTAAGCAGGGGGACACGTCTTGCACTGCAGGATTTGAGTCCCTGGCGGCGTAGTGTGTTACTGATGGTAGGCTTTGTTACTTTGGTCCCAGCTCTCTGCAGGTCATTCACTAGGTCCCCCCGTGTGGTTCTGGGATTTTTGCTCACTGTTCTTGTGATCATTTTGACCCCACGGGGTGAGATCTTGCGTGGAGCCCCAGATCGAGGGAGATTATCAGTGGTCTTGTATGTCTTCCATTTCCTAATAATTGCTCCCACAGTTGATTTCTTCAAACCAAGCTGCTTACCTATTGCAGATTCAGTCTTCCCAGCCTGGTGCAGGTCTACAATTTTGTTTCTGGTGTCCTTTGACAGCTCTTTGGTCTTGGCCATAGTGGAGTTTGGAGTGTGACTGTTTGAGGTTGTGGACAGGTGCTTTTATACTGATAACAAGTTCAAACAGGTGCCATTAATACAGGTAACGAGTGGAGGACAGAGGAGCCTCTTAAAGAAGAAGTTACAGGTCTGTGAGAGCCAGAAATCTTGCTTGTTTGTAGGTGACCAAATACTTATTTTCCACCATAATTTGCAAATAAATTCATTAAAAATCCTACAATGTGATTTTCTGGATTTTTTTTCCTCAATTTGTCTGTCATAGTTGATGTGTACCTATGATGAAAATTACAGGCCTCTCTCATCTTTTTAAGTGGGAGAACTTGCACAATTGGTGGCTGACTAAATACTTTTTTCCCCCACTGTACACAGTTTCCAGTATGTATAAAAGGTGCAGTGAAATGCTTGCGTGCCTCAACATTGCAGTACAATAATCAATATCAATAATAAAAAGTCAAATTAAAAATATCAAGTAATTAGAAGAAGACAATGTAGTATGCAAAGTAATAAACTGATATGTACACAATAGGAGATACAGTATAGATTATGAATGTGCTATGTAAAGTATGATTGCATTTACAAATATAAAGTGAACAGTGACTTGGTCGCACAGTTAAATAAATAGTATATAATAGAACAGCAGCATTGACTGTGTGTGTTTGTGTGAGTATGTGTGTGTGTGTTTAGGTGTGGTGGTGTATGTGTATGCTTTTGTGTAAGGTTTGGATGTGTGGAGAGTCATTGGTGCAAATAGTCTCTAGGTGCAGAAAGTCTTTAAGGTGCAAATAGTCTTTAAGGAGCAGGTCTGCGCAGGTAGACTGCTAGGGTTAGCTGTTCAGCAGTCTGATGGCCTGGTGGTAGAAGCCGTCTCGGGGGACTGTTGGTCCAAGACCCGATGCTCCGATACAACTTGCCAGATGGTAACAGAGTGAACAGTCCATGGTTCGGATGACTGGAGTCCTTGTCAATCTTCCGGGCCTTCCTCAGACACCGCCTGGCATAAATGTCTTGGAGGGCAGGTAGCTCGACCCCAGTGATGTATTGGGCAGTCCACACCACCCTCTGTAGAGCCTTGCAGTTGAGGCCCGTGCAGTTGCCATACCAGGCGTTGATACAGCCGGTCAAGATGCTCTCGATGGTGCAGCTGTAGAATTTCTTGAGGATCTGAGGGCCCATGCCAAATTTCTTCAGTCGCCTGAGGTTGAAGAGGCGCTGTTGCGCATTCTTCACTACAGTGTCGGTGTGATTGGTCCATGTCAGATCCTCCTATGTGCATGCTGAGGAACATGAAGATTTTGACCCTCTCCACTACAGCCCCATCGATGCAGATGGGGGCATGCTCACCCCCGTTTCTTGTAGTCCATGATCAGCTCCTTGGTTTTGCTGACGTTGTGTTTTACTGGCACCACTCTGCCAGGGCTCTAACCTCCTCCCTGTAGGCTGTCTTGTCGCTGTCGGCGATAAGGCCCACCACCGTCGTTTCATCGGCAAAGTTAATGATGGTGTTGGAGTCATGCGTGGCCACACAGTCGTGGTTGTACAGGGAGTACAGGAGGGGGCTGAACACACGCCCCTGGGGGGACCCCGTGTTGAGAGTCAGCGTGGCGGAGATGTTGTTGCCTACCCACACCACCTGGGGTCTGCCCTTCAGGAAGTCCAGGATCCAGTTGCAGAGGGAAGTATTCATACCCAGGGCCCTGAGCTTAATGATGAGCTTGGAGGGGACTATGGTGTTGAAAGCTGAATTGTAGTCAATGAACAGCATTCTCACATAGGTATTCCTCTTGTCCAGGTGGGATAGGGCAGTGTGCAATGCAATGGCGATTGCGTCGTCTGTGGATCTGTTGGGTCGGTATGCAAATTGTAATGGGTCCAGGGTGTCAGGTAAGGTGGAGCTGATGTGGTCCTTAACCAGCCTCTCAAAGCACTTCATGATGACAGAGGTGTGCTACAGGGCGACAGTCATTTAGGCAGGTTACCTTTGTTTGCTTGGGTACAGGGACAATGGTGGACATCTTGAAGCATGAGGGGATTACAGACCGGGACATGGAGAGGTTGAATATGTCTGTATTTGATGGTGGGTATGGCCTTTTGTATCCCCTTGGCCATTCTCTATCGTCTGATATGTGATCACGCTCTGTCAGTGATTACTATGTGTCCTCATGAAATAAAGATATCAACCCTCAGAATATCGTTATTGTCATATCCGTCCCTTAATGTAATACTCTCTCCAGACTATGTGTGTCATGGCATTACAGACTGCTTTTCTATTTACCTGAAGCCATTTGTGTGATCTTACCTGTTGGCAAGATATACATAAGAGTTGCACTTTTGCCTCCTTGTCCTATTGTGTTTGATACAATAAAAACACATCCCCAAGGTTTCTATTTTAAAAGCTATTATTTATGAGCACTGTACAGTATATTCAGGGCTTATTACAGGAATCAGGCTGACGAGGTGGAAAGGATGTTTGGTGAGAGCAGTCAGTCCATCATCCTCGCAGCAGAATCATTTAAAAGGCCTGTTAATGCTGCTCCGACAGTGTTTGTGTTTCTGGGGGAGGAAACAGACACAAATAGAAAACGCAGAAACACACACACTCTTCACAGCTCACAGGTTCACACTCAAATGAGGAGGTACTTAACCACCAAGAAAAGCAGTCAGTCTAAAACAAAAACAGCAAACCAAGAAAAACTGTCAGTCAAAATCAAATCATATGCTAATTATGTATTTTAAGCCTAGATGGATTGGCAGATATATCAACAGGGCTGAGCTGTAACTGGGATAAACGTGTGTTATGCTAGTGAGAGAGGTGGGGCATGTTTTATTGATGTGGCGAGGGTCTGAAATCTCACAGAGTGACTGCGCTTGTGTTATGTATGCTCGACAACACAAGCAGGGCACAAGGATGATTGGCAAGTGAGAAAGATTTCTCTTAAACAGATTTATATATCCTTTTTGGAGGATAGTACACAGAGCTGCCATTGTGCATAGTTTTCTTTCACAATGGAGGTTTATTTAGCCGTTATTTAATATAGACATGTTTCCCGTGAGAAATGCAGTTGCAGTGAAATCTTTGTTGACAAAATGAAAAGACAATAGTTGTTGATTTTTAAATTATTTGTGATTTCCTCTGTAGCCTAGAATTATTTAATTTCAGAGGTTTCGCCCAAATTTGTGTCTGCTATGCAAATCACGTAGACTTTCTTCCATCCTGTAAAAACTGAGGCTACAAGCTCTAGTTACACACACACACCATGACGTTTGACAGTGTGGTTTATCCACCAAGCCAAGTGTAAACCGGTAAAGGAAACAGTCCCTGTTGTTAACTGAAAAAGAAATTGATTGAAATACAAAGTTGTAATAACTTGCTCTGGTTTAGACTACATGTGGAACCATCTCTGCTGTGATTTCTTCAATGGAAGTAACCACTTTGTGTGTATTTGCCTTTGGTGAACGAAATCAAATCAAATTTTATTGGTCACATACACATATTTAGCAGATCTTATTGCAGGTGTAGTGAAATGCTTGTGTTTCGCTACACCCTCATGTCAAATAGCAACCAGTGAAACCACATCATGTTCATACACACACAGCATCACAAGAGAAACTATTCAATGGGTTAAGAATGTTAAGAATTCCTGCAACTTTATGGCCCACATCTCTCATGTTTCTATGTAATCTGTCCACCTCATGAACATTGTATCCTAACTGTGTCAAACAAAATGAAGGCCAAAGAACAGCTAGATGTAACACTTTTATGCATGTTCTTGTCATTGAAAAAGAGAATGTGCCAAACCACAAGCTCACCGGATGCTCTTTCTGTTGAGACAGCTCTTAAACACACGTTCATCTGCATGTTCAGATGTTTTTAACATTTTTAACAAGACACTGAAACCACACATAATATAAGCTGTATGTACAAACCAAAAAACCTGACAGTGTATTAGTGTAATAAAGCTTTTTTTTTCATGCTATTTTATTTGTCAGTAATTTGAAGTGCCTATGCACTCTGACTCTTTGTTAGTTCCCCTTATAGTGTGAACCTCACTTCTCACCAGTAGGAGCAAGATAAATCTGGACAGACCTTCACTTCAATAATGAAACTGAAATGTCACATTTTACTTCAAATGTTTACTTAAAAATGTACAGAAACAGTATAGATAATATTCAAGGAGATTAAATGTTTAAATAAAAAGAACAAGCCTTTTCTTTTTTATAAACTTTAACAATGGTCTGCAACATAGGATGAAAAACACAAAATGTATATAAAATGGTTACATGAACATTTTACCTTCACTGTTGAAAAACACCAAAAACATGACGAATACTAAATATTTTCCTGTTTTCAAAATAAAATATTAAACTGTAAGAGCATGCTGTTGATCTATGCATAATCTACTGTGAAATCACCTATGTTTCTAGAGAAAAACACAATATATGTATAATACGTATTGCAGCATAACACATTTTGCACAATTTCTTTAACAAATACTGTTTGTCCTAAGGCAAACACAATATTTCCATGAATAGAAAAGCTGTTTTCTACATTAGTACCAGAGCAGTCAAGTTTCAAACTTTCACATGGACACAAATAATTGCTGAATTTGGCAAACATTGACAATTGGGTCATTCCTACAACTGTATGTGGTGCCTTTTCTGTCCCCAGGAAATATTACTTCTTATTCAGTGTAAAATGTGGATTACAAAAGGCTTTAAATATAAAGTCAGCTGTCCTTTACCTTAAAAACACAAAAATATGGATCATGAAAGGGAATTTTATGCATTTTGAACACTTTTCTTCAGTAGATGTAGGCGTTTTTGCCATGTCTCCAGGTGTTATTCATCAACTTCCATGAGAAATATAAGCCATAAAATACAATATTTAAAATATTTTTTCATTATTTTATAGTCCTAGTTAAATTATCTCTCATCAATAACGTTTTTGTCATGATTTTTGCATTTATTATTATTTTATTTAAGATTCTGTGTGTCCCTGATATCACTTTCCACCCTGTTAGTTTGTTGTAATTCTCCATTTAAGAAAACAACCCCTTCCTACAACGACACCACATTCAGAAAGTGTCATCATTTCTTTGGTGGGAAAACAATGGTGCAAAGTTAAATAAATATATTAACACTCAGTTGTATCTATTTTTCTATGTCTCATGTTGTTAATCTGCATGTCCCACTCATAAACCTCCACCCTGTTAGACTAAATTAGAGAAAATTAAAAAATGTTAAAATATGTTTGATCGAGAATTTAAAATCCTGTTCAAGTGTTCACCATTATGCTAGCTCAATCTTGCTCACTCCCAGCGCTATGGCTAACTTAGGCTCCAAATTTCCATCCTGTTAAATTCCACACTGTTAGGATTATGCACCTAACAGGTTGGAAAATGCACCAAATAAAATGTAAGTGACTGAGCTTGTCCAATATGTTTTTCGGACCAATATGTTTTCCTTTTTCTGATAGTATACAAAAGTTATGAGGTCCAAAAGGCACCGCATAGTTGGAATGACCCAATTTTTTCATCTGGAGATGAACAACAAAAAATGAGGCAGAAATAAACTTAAAGCGGAGTTGAAGTCCTGCTTGACACGTTTCAATCATATAAATTCCTCAGTCAGTTTCTGGGACGACTGGAAAACATTGTCTCCCATTGCTCTTGCTATGTTTGGGGTTCCACCTGTCTCTATGCTGAGTTTGTTTAATATTCCAGTGTACCTGCAAGTCACCATCCCAGAGTTCCTTTAGCAGTCATATCTGCGTATCCCTCTGGCTCCCATATCAAACCCCTACCCTTCCTCTGCCATCAACGACCATGCTTCGCCACGTCTCGTGTGGCGCCGCCACCTCTAACGAGTTCTTGGAGTTGTGCATCTTGTGCTGGCTGCTGTCAGTGGAACGTGGCTGCAGGGTGATTGTCCCCCGGAGGCTTTCCATGCCGCGACGCAGCTCCTTGCGAATGTTGTCGCTGGAGAGCACGTAGAGGATGGGGTTGATGGCGCTGTTAAAGGTGGACAGGCCCAGAGAGATAGTGTAAGGGGTGTAGATGCTTTCTTCGAAGTGGCACGTCTTCTGCAGCTTGGGGATGTGGAAGGTGACTGCGCGCAGCAGTAGGATGACGTGGTACGGCGCGAAGCACACCAGGAAGAGGACAACCACGGCAATCGCCAAGTTGCGCACCCGTTCCTTCTGGCATGGCTGCAGCCCCGTGCTGGCCTGCACGCTGGCCAGGATGGCACGGTTGGTGACCACCAGCACGACTAGCGGGGCCAGGAAGCCAATGATGAAGCGTGCGTAGTTGAAGCCCGTCACGGTGAGCGTGCTCTGGCCCGGCTCGAAGCATCTCCCCTCTGTCGCATTGCCCTCCGTCATGGTAAAAACTGGCACGTGGCCTATGAACACCACCAAGACGATTGCTATGGTAACCACAACTGCCAGCCTCTGTCGGCGAAGGCCGCGCGACTCCACAGCGTAGACCACGGCCACATATCGGTCGCAGGAGACGCAGCACAGCAGAAAGATGCTGATGTACATGTTGTTGAAGAAGAAGTAGCCTGTCACCTTGCAAGCCATGGAGCTCCAGCGCCACTGGTGGCCCATGTTCACATAGTCGGCCCACATGGGCAGGGTGCAGAGGTACATGAGGTCGCACACAGACAGGCTCAACAGGTAGATGCCCAGGACGTTTTTGCGGCGCACCTGGAGGAAGGTCAGGTAGACAGTAGCGATATTGGCGGGCAGCCCAATGATCAGTACCATACTGTAAAGCACCACCAGGGGCACGCGGTCCACGGCGTAGGTCAGGGTGCAGTTGGTGGCCGTCACGCTGATCTGAGTCACGGTCGTCTCATGCATGGTGTCTGGAGGGTAAGAGGGAAAAAGCGAGGTCACATTTCCCATTTTGGTATGCAGGTTGTGTGATATATAAACCTTTGAATGTATGCGGACACAAATGAGGATATCACCAGATGAACTCTAAATCACTCAATTTCAGAGCATTTTTCCGCAGACGTTTCCATGTTTACAGGCGTTTTGCTGGCTTGTTTCACAGCTTTCTGTTTTACAGAATTCTAGGCCTAGGCCCTTATATGTAATCCACATCCATTCCTTCTCATGGTCTGTCTACTCTACAGCCACTGTGGTCTAATGTGATAGACTTTACCTTACTTACACACACAGACAGACACAGAATTACTCTGTATTCACAGGAAACCCCTTATGGGCCACTAAAGGAAGAATGAGTGATTTGCTCGAAGGACACAGAAGCTGAGTTATGTGCATAGTGGGTCACACATACATGACTATGTGCAACTGTCCAAAAGTGGCAACATGGTTTAAAGTCAGCCCTCGGCTTTATGGAAATGTACATCTGAGTTGTCAAGGCCCTTAGCATGTTGAGTCATTAACATGTTAAAGCGCTTCTTTGCTGAGAATAAATTAGCAAGCAACCAAAACCACACGATAGACAAGTAATACCACAACTACCAGTTGGTGCATCTCAACTGAAACCTAACCATCTCAACTGAAAACTAACCTTGACGACTCATCAAGTCATCAACATTTACATTTACATTTACGTCATTTAGCAGACGCTCTTATCCAGATCGACTTACAGTTAGTGAATACATTTTTTTTTTTTATACTGGCCCCCCGTGGGAAACGAACCCACAACCCTGGCGTTGCAAACGCCATGCTCTTTCAACTGAGCTACATCCCTGCCGGCCATTCCCTCCCCTACCCTGGACGACGCTGGGCCAATTGTGCGCCGCCCATGAGTCTCCCGGTCGCGGCCGGCTGCGACTGAGCCTGGATTCGAACCAGGATCTCTAGTGGCACAGTTAGCACTGCGATGCAGTGCCTTAGACCACTGCGCCACTCAGGAGTAAACCTTGATGGTCATTGTTAGACCCATTTTGGTACATAAAGAAAATGTACCGTATAAATATATATGTATATATATATATACATATTTTGGTTGATTTGTTATTGAATATAGAATTGTATGACAACTGTTTATTGTATGTATAGAAACCCCACTTTATGACTATTGTGGCACCTAGTGGCCTGTTGGACAGCATAAAAGGATTATGGGTAAAGATGGCGTCAGTATAATTGGAACAGGTGTAGGGGGCCTGTATGGAAGACGCCAAGGAGAAACAGCTTTCAACCGTGTAAACCATTTAATTTATCTTACATAATTGTTTTATTTTAACTATTTTTTTTACATTTATGGATTTACCTTTTTTGACATCATTACCATCCTGGAACCTGTTAGAACACCCGGACTATATTGTTTGTTTTCCCATTTATCAGCCTGGAACTGTGTGACAACTCAGACAATTCTTTGTGAGTAATAAATATAATTGAACTACAACAACTCTGAAGTCTATCAATGTTAAAACAAATGATAGTCCCACTAAGCACAAACCAGATGGGATGGCGTATCGCTTCAGAATGCTGTGGTAGCCATGCTTGTTAAGTGTGCCTTGAATTCTAAATAAATCACAGACAGTGTCACCAGCAAAGCACCCCCTCACCATCACACCTCCTCCTCCAAGCTTCACGGTGGGAACCACACGTGCAGAGATTATCTGTTCACCTACTCTGCGTCTCACAAAGACACGGCGGTTAGAACCAAAAATCTCCAATATGGACTCATCAGACCAAAGGACAGATTTCCACTGGTCTAATGCCCATTGCTCATGTTTCTTGGCCCAAGCAAGTCTTTTATTATTATTGGTGTCCGTTAGTAGTGGTTTCTTTGCAGCAATTCGACCATGAAGGCCTGATTCACGCAGTCTCCTCTGAACAGCTGATGTTGAGATGTGTCGGTTACTTGAACTCTGTGAAGCATTTATTTGGGCTGCAATCTGAGGTGCATTTAACTCTAATGAATTTATCCTCTGCAGCAGAGGTAACTCTGGGTCTTCCTTTCCTGTGGTGGTCCTCATGAGAGCCAGTTTCATCATAGCGCTTCATGGTTTTTGCGACTGCACTTGAAGAAACGTTAAAAGTTCTTGATATTTTCCGTATTGACTGACCTTCATGTCTTAAAGTAATGATGGACTGTTGTTTCTCTTTGCTTATTTGAGCTGTTCTTGCCATAATATGGACTTGGTCTTGTAACAAATAGGGCTATTGTCTGTATACCGCCCCTACCTTGTCACAACACAACTGATTGACTCAAACACATTAAGAAGGAAAGAAATTCCACAAATTAACAAGGCACACGTGTTAATTGAAATGCATTCCAGGTGACTACCTCATGAAGCTGGTTGAGAGAATGCCAAGAGTGTGCAAAGCTGTTATCAAGGCAAAGGGTGGCTATTTGAAGAAAATATATTTTGATTTGTTTAACACATGATTCCATATGTGTTATTTCATAGTTTTGATGTCTTCACTATTATTCTACAATGTAGAAAATAGTAAAAAAGAAAGAAAGAAAAACCCTGGAATGAGTAGGTGTGTCCAAACTATTTGACTTGTACTGTATATCTGTTGCTTTTATATCGTTTTTGTAAACAGTTAATCTGTATGTGGGACCAATACATTGGATATGCCTAGGCTAAACGTTCAGGCACTTTGGAGAGGTTGAAAAAAACAATTGGATACCCCTTGTTGACCCCCGACACCACCACAATATTTGAGAGAGGTTGGGGTTGTAAAAATGTAATTTTTATAGTGAACAATAACTTTTAAGCACATCCAGTGTGCAAAAACAGTGCAATTACCACATTCTGACACTTTGGAGAGGTTGAAAGGACACTTGAATGTACCCTGGACACCCCATAACACAACCACAATGTTTGAGTGAGTGTGGCGAGTGATTTGAAAGGAGTCAGGCGCAGGAGGGTAAATCACAGAATAAAAGGGTTTATTCCGAAGGCACAGCGGTACGCAGTAATGCGTCAAACACTCCAGTGCGTAATCAGGCGCACTGGGAAACAACAAGGCACACGTGTGAAATATCCCGGCGATACAAAATACAAGGAGCTCCACCGAGCTACACTAACCTCCACAATAAGCAATCACACACAAAGACAAGGGGGCAGAGGGAACACTTATACAGGTACTGATGAGGGGATATGAACCAGGTGTGTGTAATAAACAAGACAAAACAAATGGAATGATGAGATGAGGAGCGGCAGTGGCTTGAAGGCTGGTGGCGACGAAACGGCGAAGCCTGCCTGAACGAGGAGAGGAGGCAGCTTCGGAGGAAGTCGTGACAGTGAGGTTGATATGGTAGAAATTGTGTTTTTACTGAACAAATAGAATTTAGGGATTGCAAATATGTAATAGCACTGGAATTATCTAATTTACAGACATATTGGAGGGTTATTTAGTAGCAATGCAAATATCATGGTACACTCTGGTACTTTTTATTGGTAAATTTACAAACATACACTACCGTTCAAAAGTTTGGGGTCCCTTAGAAATGTCCTTGTTTTCAATGAAAACATACATGAAATGAGTTTGAATAGGAAATATAGCAAAATGCATAGAAATAATCATTTTTAATTGAAATAATAATTGTGTTCTTCAAACTTTGCTTTCGTCAAAGAATCCTACATTTGCAGCAATTACAGCCTTGCAAACCTTTGGCATTCTAGTTGTCAATTTGTTGAGGTAATCTGAAGAGATTTCACCCCATGCTTCCTGAAGCACCTCCCACAAGTTGGATTGGCTTGATGGGCACTTCTTACGTACCATACGGTCAAGCTGCTCCCACAACAGCTCAATAGGGTTGAGATCCGGTGACTGTGCTGGCCACTCCATTATAGACAGAATACCAGCTGACTGTTTCTTCCCTAAATAGTTATTGCATAGTTTGGAGCTGTGCTTTGGGTCATAGTCCTGTTGTAGGAGGACATTAGCTCCAATCAAGCGCCGTCCACAGGGTATGGCATGGCGTTGCAAAATG
Source organism: Coregonus clupeaformis (assembly GCF_020615455.1). Taxonomy (NCBI): domain Eukaryota; kingdom Metazoa; phylum Chordata; class Actinopteri; order Salmoniformes; family Salmonidae; genus Coregonus; species Coregonus clupeaformis. The sequence continues at coordinate 14,492,731 of NC_059227.1, read as the reverse complement.
GAGTGATAGCCTTCCTTCTTCAAGATACCCTTTACCCTGTACAAATCTCCCACTTTACCACCACCAAAGCACCCCCAGACCATCACATTGCCTCCACCATGCTTGACAGATGGCATCAAGCACTCCTCCAGCATCTTTTCATTTGGTCTGCGTCACACAAATGTTATTCTTTGTGATCCGAACACCTCAAACTTCGATTCGTCTGTCCATAACACTTTTTTCTAATCTTCCTCTGTCCAGTGTCTGTGTTCTTTTGCCCATCTTAATATTTTCTTTTTATTGGCCAGTGTGAGATATGGCTTTTTCTTTGCAACTCTGCCTAGAAGGTCAGCATCCCGCAGTCGCCTCTTCACTGTTGACGTTGAGACTGGTGTTTTGCGGGTACTATTTAATGAAGCTGTCAGTTGAGGACCTGTGAGGCGTCTGTTTCTCAAACTAGACACTCTAATGTATTTGTCCTCTTGCTCAGTTGTGCACCGGGGCCTCCCACTCCTCTTTCTATTCTGGTTAGAGCCAGTTTGCGCTGTTCTGTGAAGGGAGTAGTACACAGCGTTGTACGAGATCTTCAGTTTCTTGGCAATTTCTCGCATGGAATAGCCATTTCTCAGAACAAGAATAGACTGATGAGTTTCAGAAGAAAGTTATTTGTTTCTGTCCATTTTCAGCCTGTAATCGAACCCACAATTGCTGATTCTCCAGATACTCAACTAGTCTCAAGAAGGCCAGTTTTATTGCTTCTTTAATCAGTACAACAGTTTTCAGCTGTGCTAACATAATTGCAAAAGGGTTTTCTAATGATCAATTAGCCTTTTAAAATGATAAACTTGGATTAGCAAACACAACGTGCCTGTCACGCCCTGGCTCTGGGACTCTGTTATGTTGAGCCAGGGTGTCACGCGTGCTGTAGGTGGGTGTAGTGGTGGAATCAAACGCAGAACACCGAAGGATAGTCCAAACAACTTTAGTAATTCTCCAAACAGGAAAAATGACAACACTTGCCCGAAGGCAAAAATACGCACAAAGGCGAAATAGCAACAAGCGCACTAACAGGTGCGAAACGCTCCAACGCAGTGGAGGAAAGCTCAACCGAGCGAAAGGGCGAAAATAAGCCCTACACACGACAGACCAAAATCAATAACACACAACACTAGACAAACACAACGAGAAACTTATAGGACACTAATTACGCTAAACGAGAACAGGTGTGACAACAAACAGACAAAAGCAAACGAACATGAAACATACAACGGTGGTAGCTAGTATTCCGGAGACAACGAACGCCGAAGCCTGCCCGAACAAGGGAGAGAGGCAGCCTCGGCCGAAACCGTGACAGTACCCCCCCCTTGACGCGCGGCTCCAGACCTGCGCCGACTCCGGCCTCGGGGACGACCCGGAGGACGCGGAGCAGGGTGCGTCGGGTGCCCACGATGGAATTCCGTCAGGAGAGACGGGTCCAGAATGTCTCTCCTCGGCACCCAGCACCGCTCCTCCGGACCGTACCCCTCCCACTCCACTAGATACTGGAGACCCCCCATCCGACGTCTCGAATCCAAGATGGACCTCACGGAGTACGCCGGTGCCCCCTCGATGTCCAATGGGGGCGGAGGAGTCTCCCTGATCTCACTTTCTTGGAGTGGGCCAGCCACCACTGGCCTGAGAAGGGACACATGGAACGAGGGGTTAATACTTTTATATTCAACAGGTAGTTGTAATTTATAACACACCTCGTTCAACCTTCCCAGGACTTTAAATGGCCCTACAAACCGCCGACCCAGTTTCCGACAGGGCAGGCGGAGGGGCAGGTTTCTGGTAGAGAGCCACACTCGATCACCAGGTGCGTACACCGGTCCCTCACTGCGGTGGAGATCGGCGCTCGCCTTTTGACGTCGGAGGGCCCGCTGCAGGTGGACGTGTGCAGCGTTCCATGTCTCCTCCGAGCGCCGCGCCCACTCATCCACCGCAGGAGCCTCGATCTGGCTCTGCTGCCAAGGTGCCAGAACCGGCTGGTACCCTAACACACATTGGAAAGGGGTTAGGTTAGTGGAGGAATGGCGTAGGGGAATTCTGGGCCATTTCGGCCCAGGGAACGTACCTTGCCCACTCCTCCGGCCGGTCCTGGCAGTATGTTCTAAGAAACCTACCCACATCCTGGTTCACACGTTCCACCTGCCCATTACTCTCCGGGTGGTAACCCGAGGTGAGGCTCACCGAGACCCCCAACCGCTCCATAAAAGCTTTCCAGACTCTGGAGGTAAATTGGGGACCTCGATCAGACACAATATCCTCGGGTACCCCGTAGTGCCGGAACACATGGGTGAATAGGGCTTCGGCAGTTTGCAGGGCGGTAGGAAGGCCCGGCATGGGGAGCAAACGACAGGCCTTAGAAAACCGGTCCACAACGACCAGTATAGTGGTATTCCCCTGTGAAGGAGGAAGGTCAGTAAGGAAATCCACCGAGAGGTGGGACCATGGTCGCTGTGGAACGGGCAGGGGTAGTAACTTACCCCTAGGCAGATGTCTAGGCGCCTTACACTGGGCGCACACCGAGCAGGAGGAAACATAAACCCTCACATCCCTTGCCAACGTGGGCCACCAGTACTTGGCACTAAGACAGTGCACTGTCCGGCCGATACCCGGATGTCCAGAGGAGGGTGACGTGTGAGCCCAATAGATCAATCGATCCCGAACCTCGAGCGGAACATACTTCCGACCCTCCGGGCATTGTGGTGGACTAGGGTCGGTGCGTAACGCCCGCCGAGCTCAGCATCGACCTCCCACACTACCGGTGCCACCAGACACGACTCCGGCAGTATGGGGAGTGGGCTCCACGGATCTCTCCTCCGTGTCATACCGCCGAGACAGCGCATCTGCCTTACCGTTCTGTGACCCAGGGATGTACGTGATCTTAAATGTAAACCGGGTCAAGAACATATTCCATCTAGCCTGCCGAGGGTTTAGCCTCCTCGCTGCCCGGATGTACTCCAGGTTACGGTGGTCCGTCAAAATGAGGAAAGGGTGTTGAGCCCCCTCAAGCCAGTGCCTCCACACCTTTAGGGCCTGTACCACGGCTAACAGCTCCCTGTCCCCTACGTCATAGTTTCGCTCCGCCGGACTGAGCTTCTTGGAATAGAAGGCACAGGGGCGGAGTTTAGGTGGCGCGCCTGACCGTTGTGAAAGCACGGCTCCAATACCGGCCTCAGACGCGTCCACCTCTACCTGAAATGGTAAAGAGGGATCTGGATGCGCCAGCACTGGAGCCGAGGTAAACAGGTCCTTCAGCCTCCCAAATGCCCTGTCCGCCTCGGCAGACCACTGCAGACGCACCGGGCCCCCCTTCAAGAGAGACGTGATGGGAGCTGCCACCTGTCCAAAACCCCGGATAAACCTCCGGTAGTAATTCGCAAACCCCAAAAACTGCTGCACCTCCTTCACAGTGGTTGGTGTTTGCCAATTACGCACGGCTGACACCCGGTCTACCTCCATCTTCACCCCTGACGCAGACAACTGATACCCCCAAAAAAGGAGACCGACTCCTGGAAAAACAGACACTTCTCTGCCTTAACATACAGGTCGTGCTCCACCAGCCTCCGCAACACTCTGCGCACCAGGGCCACATGCTCGACACGGGTAGGCGAGTACACGAGAATGTCATCTATGTACACCACGACCCTGCCCCTGCATGTCCCTGAAGATCTCATCCACGAATGATTGGAAAACTGACGGAGCGTTCATCAACCCGTATGGCATGACAAGATACTCGTAATGGCCCGAGGTGGTACTAAAGGCTGTCTTCCATTCATCGCCCTCCCTGATGCGCACCAAGTTGTACGCGCTCCTGAGATCTAATTTAGTGAAGAAACGCGCCCCATGCAAGGACTCAGTCATGGTCGCAATCAGCGGGAGTGGATAACTGTACTTCACCGTGATCTGATTGAGACCACGGTAATCGATGCACGGGCGCAAACCACCATCCTTCTTCTTCACAAAAAAGAAACTCGAGGACGCAGGGGAAGTGGAAGGCCGTATGTATCCTTGTCTCAGAGATTAGTCTATGTAAGTCTCCATAGCTTTCTTCTCCTCCTGAGACAGAGGATACACATGGCTCCGTGGGAGCGCAGCTCCTGCCTGGAGGTCTATCGCACAATCTCCCTGCCTATGGGGTGGCAACTGCGTCGCCCTCGACTTACTAAACGCAATAGCCAAATCCCCATACTCAGGGGGAACGTGCAATGCGGGCACCTGGTTTGGACTCTCCACCGAGGTAGCCCCTACGGAAACGCCTAAACATCTACCCACACACTGGGCAGACCACTCCGTCAGAGCCCTCTCCTGCCACGAAATAGATGGGTTATGGGTACTCAACCAGGGCATGCCCAGCACCACCGGATACGCAGGAGAGTCAATCAGAAATAGCTGAATCATCTCCTGATGACCCCCTGCGCACACATCCTAAGTGGCGCAGTGACCTCCCTGATCAAGCCCGCACCCAACGGACGGCTATCTAGGGCATGAACGGGGAAAGGGACATCAACAGGAAGAAGGGGAATCCCTAAAGCTAAACAAAACTTCTTATCAATAAAATTCCCAGCCGCGCCTGAATCTACCAGCGCCTTATGCTGGGAATGAGGTGCTACCTGTGGAAAACTCACAGGCATACAGAAATGTGCAACAGAGAGCTCTGGGTGAGTGGGGGCGCCTACTCACCTGGAAGGAATCCCCAGTGCGGGACCTGTCGTCCTCTCCCCTAGGAGGCCATCCCCAGCACCTAGCCGCGGTGTGTCCTCCCCGACCACAGTTGGTGCAGGGGATGGACCCCCCAGTAAGCCGACCCCTCCTCTCTCTAGCGCCAGCGCCCCCGAGCTCCATGGGACACGGCTCGGAGGCGCTGGAGGGTGAAATGGACGGACCCCCTCGGGACGTCCCGCGGGTAGCTAGTAGGTTATCCAGCCTGATGGACATGTCGACCAACTGGTCGAACGAGAGGCTGGTGTCCCTACAAGCCAGCTCCCGACGGACGTCCCTCTCGTAGACTACATCTGTAGTGATCGACGAGAGCCCGATCATTCCACCCTGCATCTGCCGCTAGAGTACGGAATTCGAGGGCGAACTCTTGGGCACTCCTCCTCCCCTGCCGGAGGAAGACCAGACGCTCCCCCGCCGTCCCCTCCGGGGATGGTCAAACACCGCCCTGAAGCGGCGGGAGAACTCGTCGTACGTGATGGTGTCCGCGTCGATCCTCCTCCACTCCGCGTTGGCCCATTCCAATGCCTTCCCGGAAAGGCAGGAGATCAGGGCGGACACGCTCTCATGTCCCGAGGGCGCCGGGTGCACGGTGGCCAGGTACAGCTCCACCTGGAGAAGGAATCCCTGACACCCGGCCGCGGTTCCATCGTAGGCTCTCGGGAGCGAGAGTCGGACTCTCGAGGTTCCGGTGCGGGAATGGGCGGACTGGCCGATGGTGCTGGCAGGGAGGGTGGCGGTGGAGGCGTTCCCCAGCCTCGGATGGTGGTGATCACCTCCTGCAGTGCGGTCCCCATCTGCAGGATCTGGTCCCGTTGTTCCCGGACCTGGTCCTCCAGCGTCGTCTGGGCTGCTGCGGCTCCTGCTGATTCCATTATTGGTGTGTTATTCTGTCACGCGTGCTGTAGGTGGGTGTAGTGGTGGAATCAAACGCAGAACACCGAAGGATAGTCCAAACAACTTTAGTAATTCTCCAAACAGGAAAAATGACAACACTTGCCCGAAGGCAAAAATACGCACAAAGGCGAAATAGCAACAAGCGCACTAACAGGTGCGAAACGCTCCAACGCAGTGGAGGAAAGCTCAACCGAGCGAAAGGGCGAAAATAAGCCCTACACACGACAGACCAAAATCAATAACACACAACACTAGACAAACACAACGAGAAACTTATAGGACACTAATTACGCTAAACGAGAACAGGTGTGACAACAAACAGACAAAAGCAAACGAACATGAAACATACAACGGTGGTAGCTAGTATTCCGGAGACAACGAACGCCGAAGCCTGCCCGAACAAGGGAGAGAGGCAGCCTCGGCCGAAACCGTGACACAGGGTGTGTTGTTTCTATGTGTTTTGTGTTCTAGGTTGAGTATCTAGCTCATGTGTTTCTGTGTTGGCCGGGGTGGTTCTCAATCAGAGGCAACGAGTATCAGCTGTTGCTTGTTGTCTCTGATTGGGAACCATACTTAGGCAGCCTGTTTTCCACAGTGTTTTGTGGGATCTTGTTCCGTGTATGGTTAGTGTCTGTTACCAAGGACGTCACGTATCATTTTGTTGTTTTGTTCGTGTGGTACTCTAATAAAATAAGTATGTTCGCAAATCACGCTGCGCATTGGTCCACTGTGTTCGACGATCGTGACAGAAGATCCCACCATAACTGGACCAAGCAGCGTGTCCAGGAGCCAACGCCAGAGGTGAATCTAATGGATATCCACCTCGACTGGGTCAAGCAGCGTGTCCAGGAGCCAACGCCAGAGGTAACCCTAGCGGATATCCACCTCGACTGGGTCAAGCAGCGTGTCCAGGAGCCAACGCCAGAGAGGACTCTAATGGATATCAACCTCGACTGGGTCAAGCCGCGTGAGGAGGAGAGAGGTTGGACTTGGTAGCAGAAGATGGAGAGTCTGGCGAGAGCCATGGAGGCCATAGCCACGGGGGAGAGACGAACCCAATAAATTTTTAGGGGGGGGCTCACACCGTGGACGACGGGACTGCTGGAGGCAGATAAGGGGCGAGTTAGTGGACGAGGAGAGAAGGCCACCGGGTTACGGGAGCCATTGGCGAGTAGAGGGAAGGAAGATGTAGAGGCACGGCGAGAGGTACTGAGGTGTGTTGCCAGTCCGGTCCGGCCCGTTCCTGATCCCCGGGTAAGGCCAGTGGTGTGTGTTCCCAGTGCGGTCCGGCCTGTTCCTGCCCCTCGCACCAAGCCAATGGTGTGCGTCGCCAGCCCGGCTCGGCCTGTTCCTGCCCCCCGCACCAAGCCAATGGTGTGCGTTGCCAGCCCGGCCCGGCCTGTTCCTGCTCCCCGCACCAAGCCAATGGTGCGCGTCGCCAGCCCGGCCCTGCCTGTTCCTGCTCCCCGCACCAAGCCAATGGTGCGCGTCGCCAGCCCGGCCCGGCCTGTTCCTGCTCCCCGCCTATGGTGCGCGTCGCCAGCACGGCCCGGCCTATTCCTGCTCCCCGCACCAAGCCAATGGTGCGCGTCGCCAGCCCGGCCCGGCCTGTTCCTGCTCCCCGCACCAAGCCAGGGGTGCGCGTCGTCAGCCTGGTCCGGCCCGTTCCTGCTCCCCGCACCAAGCCTGTGGTGCGCATCGTCAGCCCGGTTCGGCCCGTCCCTGCTCCCCGCACCAAGCTTGTGGTGCGCATCGTCAGCCCGGTCCGGCCCGTTCCTGCTCCCCGCACCAAGCCTGTAGTGCGCTTCGTCAGCCCGGTTCGGCCCGTCCCTGCTCCCCGCACCAAGCCTGTGGTGTGCGTCGTCAGCCCGGTCCGGCCCGTTCCTGCTCCCCGCACCAAGCCTGTGGTGCGCGTCGTCAGTCCGGCACAGCCCGTGCCTGGGTCACCGGTGCCTGGTCAGGTACCGGTCAGCTGCTCCACATCGGAGCCTAAGCAATCCGCTCCACCGATGTCCAGTCCAGCTCCAGCCAGTGGGGCCAGACCGGACCAGGGGCGCTACGGAGGGTGGTGGTCAAGCCCGGAGCCGGAACCGCCTCCGAGGAGGAATGCCCACCCGGCCCTCCCCTGTTCGGTTTATGTTTGGCGTGGTCGCAGTCCGCGCCTTTGGGGGGGGGGGGGGTACTGTCACGCCCTGGCTCTGGGACTCTGTTATGTTGAGCCAGGGTGTGTTGTTTCTATGTGTTTTGTGTTCTAGGTTGAGTGTCTAGCTCATGTGTTTCTGTGTTGGCCGGGGTGTTTCTCAATCAGAGGCAACGAGTATCAGCTGTTGCTTGTTGTCTCTGATTGGGCACCATACTTAGGCAGCCTGTTTTCCACAGTGTTTTGTGGGATCTTGTTCCGTGTATGGTTAGTGTCTGTTACCAAGGACGTCACGTATCGTTTTGTTCGTGTGGTACTCTAATAAAATAAGTATGTTCGCAAATCACGCTGCGCATTGGTCCACTGTGTTCGACGATCGTGACAGTGCCATTGGAACACAGGACTGATGGGCCTCTGTACGCATATGTAGATATTCAAAAAAAAAAAAAAACAGACGTTTCCAGCCACAATAGCCATTTACAACATTAATAATGTCTACACTGTATTTCTGATCAATTTAATGTTGTTTTAAATGGACAAAAAAAATGCTTTTCTTTCGAAAACAAGGACATTTCTAAGTGACCCCAAACTTTTGAACGGTAGTGTAACAATTTCACAACATATACCCAATACACACAAATCTAAGTAAGGAATTAATTAAGAATATATACATAATGGACGAGCGATATCAGAGTGGCATTGTCACGATCGTCTGAAGGAGGAGACCAATGCGCAGCATTGCGAGTGAACATGATGACTTTAATAATCAAAGCACGTAACTACAAAACAAAATGACGAAACGTGAAGTCCAACAGTACATAGACTAAACAGGAACACGGAAACAATAACCCACAAAACAAAGGAGAAAACACACAGAATATATATGGCTCCCAATCAGAGATAACGAGCCGACAGCTGACACTCGTTACCTCCGATTGGGAGTCATAGACCAATCACCATAGACACAAACAAAATGAAACTCACCCATCCCCAACACCACCAAATGAAATACACCCAAACAAATGAAAGTGAACAACCCTGGCTCAAATATCAAAGTCCATGGAGCCAGAGTGTCACAGTACCCCCCCCTAAAGGTGCGAACTCCGGGCGCACCAACATCAGGACTAGGGAGGGTCTGGGTGGGCGTCTGTCCACGGTGGCGGCTCTGGCCCCGGTCGTGATCCCCACCCCACCACAGTCACAACCTGCTTCGGTAGCCTCCTCCCAATGACCACCCTCCAACTAACCCCCACCTGGACTAAGGGGCAACACCGGACTAAGGGGCAGCATCGGCCTAGGGGGCAGCACCGGGATAAGGGGCAGCACCGGGATAAGGGGCAGCACCGGGCTAAGGGACAGCACCGGGCTAAGGGGCAGCCCCGGGATAAGGGGCAGCACCGGACTAAGGGGCAGCACCGGCCTCAGGGGCAGCACCGGACTAAGGGGCAGCACCGGGCTAAGGGGCAGCACCGGGCTAAGGAGCAGCACCGGGCTAAGGGGCAGTACCGGACTAAGGGGCAGTACCGGACTAAGGGGCAGTACCGGACTAAGGGGCAGTACCAGGCTGGACGACTCTGGCGGATCCCGGCTGGACGGCTCTGGCGGATCCCGGCTGGACGGCTCTGGCGGATCCCGGCTGGACGGCTCTGGCGGATCCCGGCTGGACGGCTCTGGCGGATCCCGGCTGGGACGGCTCTGGCGGATCCCGGCTGGACGGCTCTGGCGGGTCCCGGCTGGACGGCTCTGGCGGGTCCCGGCTGGACGGCTCTGGCGGGTCCCGGCTGGACGGCTCTGGCGGATCCCGGCTGGACGGCTCTGGCGGATCCCGGCTGGACGGCTCTGGCGGATCCCGGCTGGACGGCTCTGGCGGATCCCGGCTGGACGGCTCTGGCGGATCCCGGCTGGGCGGCTCTGGCGGATCCCGGCTGGACGGCTCTGGCGGATCCCGGCTGGACGGCTCTGGCGGATCCCGGCTGGACGGCTCTGGCGGATCCCGGCTGGCTGGCTCTGGCGGATCCCGGCTGGACGGCTCTGGCGGATCCTGGCTGGACGGCTCTGGCGGATCCTGGCTGGACGGCTCTGGCGGATCCTGGCTGGACGGCTCATGGCTGGCTGACGGATCTGGCTGCTCATGGCTGGCTGACGGGTCTGGCTGCTCATGGCTGGCTGACGGATCTGGCTGCTCATGGCTGGTTGACGGATCTGGCTGCTCATGGCTGGCTGACGGATCTGGCTGCTCATGGCTGGCTGACGGATCTGGCTGCTCATGGCTGGCTGACGGATCTGGCTGCTCATGGCTGGCTGACGGATCTGGCTGCTCATGGCTGGTTGACGGTGCTGGCTGGGCGGCTAGCGGTGGAGGCGGACCCCAGCCTCGGATTGCAGTCATCACCTCCAGCAGGGCGGCTCCCATCCGCATGAGCCGCTCCTGCCCGTCACGAACCCGAGCCTCCAGTCCAGCATAGGCTGCGTCGGCTCCTGCTGATTCCATAGCAGGTGTATGATTCTGTCTGGCGGAAGGCTCTAGCGGCTCCGGTCTGGCGGACGGCTCTGAAGGAACAGGCCGGGCTGGGCTGGTGACGCACCCCGTAGGATACGTGCTTGGAGCAGGAACAGGCGGTCCGTGCACCGGGAACACACACCACTGGCCTTAACTGGGGATCAGGAACGGGCCGGACCGGACTGGTAACACACTTCAGTCTCTCATGCCGTGCCACAACAACTTCCCTCCCTCTACTCGCCAATGGCTCCCGTAATCCGATAGCCTTCTCTCCAGCTCTCCCTGTGGCAGCCTCCTGCTGCCCAGGCGCCTAGCCATGTGCCCCCCCAAAAAAATTTTTGGGGAGTAACCACGGGCTTCCAGCCTCGACTCCGCGCTTCCTCTTCATACCACCTCCTCTCGGCTGCAGCTGCCTCCAGCTCTTCACGAGGGCGGTGATATTCCTCCTCATACCACCTCCTCTCGGCTGCAGCTGCCTCCAGCTCTTCACGAGGGCGGTGATATTCCTCCGGTTGTGCCCAAGGACCCTTTCCAGCCCGTATCTCCTCCCATGTCCATGAATCTTTTGGAGGCGTCCATACATCCTGTGTAGGTAGGTCCTGTTGCCGCTTGTTACGCCGCTTGGTCCTCTTGTGGTGGGTTATTCTGTCACGATCGTCTGAAGGAGGAGACCAATGCGCAGCATTGCGAGTGAACATGATGACTTTAATAATCAAAGCACGTAACTACAAAACAAAATGACGAAACGTGAAGTCCAACAGTACATAGACTAAACAGGAACACGGAAACAATAACCCACAAAACAAAGGAGAAAACACACAGAATATATATGGCTCCCAATCAGAGATAACGAGCCGACAGCTGACACTCGTTACCTCCGATTGGGAGTCATAGACCAATCACCATAGACACAAACAAAATGAAACTCACCCATCCCCAACACCACCAAATGAAATACACCCAAACAAATGAAAGTGAACAACCCTGGCTCAAATATCAAAGTCCATGGAGCCAGAGTGTCACAGGCATTGAGTAGAATAGTATAGAATACAGTATATACATATGAGATGGGTAATGCAAGATATGTAAACATTATTAAAGTGACTAAGATACCGTAGAATAGTAAGAATACAGTATATACATATGAGATGAGTAATGCAAGATATGTAAACGTTATTAAAGTGGCTAGTGTTCCATTTCTTAAAGTGACCAGTGATTTTAATGGGCAGAAAAATTGCTTTTCTTTCGAAAACAAGGAGATTTCTAAGTGACCCCAAACTTTTGACCGGTAGTGTGTATATACATACATACATACATATCCTTTTTAAAAATATATTTCCCTTTATTACTTTCCAACCCCACCACCCCTCCCCTAATTGGAGTAAACTAGTGAACAACAACGCTTAGGCCTCTACTTCAAGTTTATACATACTATATATACATTTATATACATTATGGACAGTCAATTTTACAATAATTCTATTTAGTTTGTTTTTACTCCTGAACTTCCTCTACCCTCAACCTCTCCGATCATTTTCATGATGTCCATCCAGTTTGCTTCTATATGCCATATCTTTCAAACTGTTCTCTTTCACAAAAGTTCTCAACCTATAACCTATATACTTATTATATAAAACAAAGTCTCCAAAAACCATCTGACAGCCCAAATACGAAATACTACCTACGACTGAAACAAATAAAGAAACAGGGAGAACACTTCTCAAGTACCTGTACATAGGTCTCCGATCAGACACTGAGTAGTACTGCTGGACATAGAGAAACTAACAGAGAAAACTGAGCAATGGAACACAGGAAAGTGAGGGCATAAATACACAGGTGAACAGGTTATCCAAAGCGACTTACAGTCATGCGTGCATACATTTTTTTTGTGTATGGGTGGTCCCGGGGATCGAACCCACTACCTTGGCGTTACAAGCGCCGTGCTCTACCAGCTGAGCTACAGAGGACCACGTAGTGAGGAGGTGCCTAAGGTTGTCGGAGGATGACACCTAGTGGGTCGCTCCGGAACGAACTGCGACCCCCTCCTGTAACACCTGGGCTCGTAAAGGGGGAGGTAACTGGACTTTTTTTTTTCAAGGAACAGAATCAGAACCGGGAACTAAACTGATCTATACTGTTCCGGAAAATAACCGTTATTTTAAAAGCATGTGGTCGGATGCCAAACAGTTGCCATACCAAGCAGTGATGAAGCCAGTCAAGATGCTCTCAATGGTGCAGCTGTAGAACTATTTGAGGATCTGAGGGCCCATGTCGAATCTTTTCAGCCTCCTGAGGGGGAAGAGGCGTTGTCGTGCCCTCTTCACGACTGTGATCCTCAAAAAATTCTACAGCTGCACCATCGAGAGCATCCTGACTGGTTGCATCACCGCCTGGTATGGCAACTGCTTGGCCTCCGACCGCAAGGCACTACAGAGAGTAGTGCGTACGACCCAGTACATCACTGGGGCCAAGCTTCCTGCCATCCAGGACCTCTATACCAGGCGGTGTCAGAGGAAGGCCCTCAAAATTGTCAAAGACTCCAGCCACCCTAGTCATAGATTGTTCTCTCTGCTACCGCACGGCAAGCGGTACCGGAGTGCCAAGTCTAGGTCCAAAAGACTTCTCAACAGCTTCTACCCCCAAGCCATAAGACTCCTGAACAGATAATCATGGCTACCCGGACTATTTGCACTGCCCCCCCACCCCATCCTTTTTACGCTGCTGCTACTCTGTTAATTATTTATGCATAGTCACTTTAACTCTACCCACATGTACATATTACTTCAACTACCTCAACTAGCCGGTGCCCCCGCACATTGACTCTGCACCGGTACCCCCCTGTATATATAGCCTCCCTACTGTTATTTTATTTTACTTCTGCTCTTTTTTTTCTCAACACTTTTTTTGTTGTTGTTTTATTTTTACTTTTTTTGTTAAAAATAAATGCACTGTTGGTTAAGGGCTGTAAGTAAGCATTTCACTGTAATGTCTGCACCTGTTGTATTCGGCGCATGTGACCAATAACATTTGATTTGATTTGATTTGTTGATGTACGTGGACCATGATAGTTCCTTAGTGATGTGGACACTGAGGAACTTGAAGCTCTCGACCTGTGCCACAACAGCCCCATTAATGTGGATGGGGGCTTGCTCAGCCCTCCGTTTCCTGTAGTCCACGATCAGCTCCTTTGTCTTGCTGAAGTTGAGGGAGAGGTTGATGCCTGGCACCACACAGCCAGGTCTCTGACCTCCTCTCTATAGGCTGTCTCATCGTTGTCGGTGATCAGGCCTACCACTGTCGTGTCGTCTGTAAACGTAATTATGGTGTTAGAGTCATGCGCAGCCATTCAGTCGTGGGTGAACAAGGAGTACAGGAGGGGACTAAAGCACGCACCACCGAGGGGCCTCTGTGTTGAGGGTCAGGCTGGCGGATGTGTTGTTGCCTACCCTCAAAAACCTGGTGTCGGCCCGTCAGGAAGTCCAGTATCCAGATGTAGAGGGAGGTATTTAAACCCAGGGTCCATAGCTTAGTGATGAGCTTGGAGGGCACAATGGTGTTGAACGCTGAGCTGTAGTCAATGAACAGCATTCTCACGTAGGTATTCCGTATTGCCCAGGTGGGAAAGGGCAGTGTGGAGTGCAATAGAGATTGCGTCATCTGTGGATCTGTTGGAGCGGTGTGCGAATTGGAGTGGGTCCAGGGTGTCTGACCAGACTTTCAAAGCATTTCATGGCTACAGATGTGATTGCTTCGGGGTGATAGTCATTTAGACAGGTTACCTTGGCGTTCTTGGGCACAGGGACTATGGGGGTCTGTTTAAAACATATACAGTTGAAGTCAGAAGTTTACATACACTTAGGTTGGAGTCATTCAAACTCGTTCAACCACTCCACAAATTTCTTGTTAACAAACTATTTAATAAACTATGGTTTACCATCTAGCAGGCAAACACAGTACAGGTGCATCAAAGCTGGGACTGAGAGACTGAAAAACAGCTTCTATCTCCAGGACATCAGACTGTTGAACAGTCATCACTAGCCGGCCTCCACCCGGTACCCTGCCCTGCACCTTAGAGACTGCTGCCCTATGTACAGTTGAAGTCTGAAGTTTACATACACTTAGGTTGGAGTCATTCAAACTCGTTTTTCAACCACTCCACAAATGTCTTGTTAACAAACTATAGTTTTGGCAAGTCGGTTAGGACATCTACTTTGTGCATGACACAAGTAATTTTTCCAACAATTGTTTACAGACAGATTATTTAACTTATAATTCACTGTATCACAATTCCAGTGGGTCAGAAGTTTACATAAACTAAGTTGACTGTGCCTTAAACAGCTTGGAAAATTCCAGAAAATGATGTCATGGCTTTAGAAGCTTCTGATAGGCTAATTTACATAATTTGAGTCAATTGGAGGTGTACCTGTGGATGTATTTCAAGGCTTACTTTCAAACTCAGTGCCTCTTTGCTTGACATCATGGGAAAATCCAAAGAAATCAGCCAAATTGTAGACCTCCACAAGTCTGGTTCATCCTTGGGAACAATTTCCAAACGCCTGAAGGTACCACGTTCATCTGTACAAACAATAGTACGCAAGTATAAACACCATGGGACCACGCAGCCGTCATAACGCTCAGGAAGGAGATGCATTCTGTCTCCTAGAGATGAACGTACTTTGGTGCGAAAAGTGCAAATCAATCCCAGAACAACAGCAAAGGACCTTGTGAAGATGCTGGAGGAAACAGGTACAAAAGTATCTATATCCACAGTAAAACGAGTCCTATATCGACATAACCTGAAAGGCCACTCAGCAAGGAAGAAGCCACTGCTCTAAAACCGCCATAAAAAAGCCAGACTACAGTTTGCAACTGCACATAGGGACAAATATCTTACTTTTTGGAGAAATGTCCTCTGGTCTGATGAAACAAAAATAGAACCGTTTGGCCATAATGACCATCGTTATGTTTGGAGGAAAAAGGGGGCCGCTTGCAAGCCGAAAAACACCATCCCAACCGTGAAGCACGGGTGTGGCAGCATCATGCTGTGGGGGTGCTTTGCTGCAGGAGGGACAGGTGCACTTCACAAAAACGAAGGCATCATGAGGAAGGAAAATTATGTGGATATATTGAAGCAACATCTCAAGACATCAGTCAGGAAGTTAAAGCTTGGTCGTAAATGGGTCTTAAATGGGTCATAACGACAACGACAAGTTTGATGTCGGACGACAATAGAATGTTCATGATGTCACTGCGACAACTGTCTACAGACATGTCGATAGACATAGTATAAACCAAGTATAAACCAGCCTTTAGTCTTGAAATCTTTGGTTGTTTAGTACACTACCGTACTCACTCTGTTTAGCACATGGCCTCACATGTGAATCCTTAAAGAGATGGGTGGGGCTAAGTCTTAAAAGGGTGTGAACGATGCTGAATGTGTGTAGACAAAGAAGAGCTCTCCAGTAGGTGCACTTAAACATTTTCTCAAAGGTGGGGTTACAAGTTCATCAACTTTCAAAGCAGAATTACTTTCCCATTGTTCCTCAACTGTAGTGTATGATATGCCATTTTCTAGCTGAGTCTTTACTTTTATCAAATGTAAAAACACAATTTCAAATTTTGCTACATAAGACCGAATCGAGCTGGTCAGTCACATTTATGATGAGGGGTGAATGAATGGATCACTAGAGCACTGGGAAAATCAACCTGGTCTCAGAGCATTTATTTTATTCTGTATGTAAATCCGAACCACTCCATTTAATATGATATGTTACGTTTCGTATGGTATGTATTAATTTATGGATGTCCATCACCCATTTAGTATGATATGTTACAAATTACATTTTGTATTATAGTATATTACAAATTAGGGTTAGGGGAAGGGTTAGCTAACATGCTAAATAGTTGCAAAGTAGCAAGTAGTTGAAAAGTTGCTTATTAGCTAAAATGCAAAAGTTGTCTGTGATGAGATTGGAACTTGCAACCCCCTAATTTGAGTTCCTGGATTTACATTTACTATGTTACCTCTAGTCTATGAAACCAGGCTGGGAAAATAGGCATCAGGGAACTGCTGCCTGGCAAACGAGACTAGGAGATGATAGGGTACATAAAACAAATGTACCTTTGAATCATTAATACATTGTAGTACAAGTAACCTATATGCATTTAGCATGGCATTTACCATTCAGAATGTATAAATCATAGCCCATAAGCTGTAGCTTCTACAGAACCATGGACCAGCCCACTGGTTCAGTCAGTGCATAGCCTACCCATATCTATTGGACCGTTTTCTCTGAAACTGAGCTTCTGCGCTGAAATGGAATCTACCACCGGACTAGACACTTTTGATCGATATTGAAAGAGGGGCTGGCTCCTCCGCCGGCTGTAAGGCTTTGTCTTCATTGTGTTACATGCCCTCTTTCCTGACACACATGTATGGTTTGGAAGGACACGATGACTTTCGGAGCAAATGAAACCTTTTCTCAATGTGTCGCCTGCCATTAGTGACGGTGGCGCACGTTCATTTCACCCCAGTTAATCTCGGTGCTCCGGGCATTTTTGAGGAGGCGCCTCTTTCAACTCACTTGACAGTTTGTATGGGAGACCCAGGTGGGTCGTGTAGTGCTACATTATCTAATGTTATGTCTAGGCTAGCGTAGCCTACTTGATGGCACACACAATATTCTGAAAATAAGGTTGAGATATAACGGGCAGAGCGTGCGTGAGCGCTCGTGCGACAGATTTAGTCACATTAATTGACATAAACAACATGCACTGCAAGGTTCCTACAACAACCTGACTGATTACAAATATTTTACCATTTCAGATTTCGCTTTGACTTTGGAACAGAATACAATTTAAGGCATTGCCACAGAATTTAAAATAAACGAATCTATTCATTAAATATTGATAATATTTTTACATTTACATTTTAGTCATTTAGCAGACGCTCTTATTCAGAGCGATTTACAGGAGCAATTAGGGTTAAGTGCCTTGCTCAAGGGCACATCGACAGATTTTTCACCTAGTCGGCTCGGGGATTAGAACCAGCGACCTTTCGGTTACTGGCACAACGCTCTTACCCACTAAGCTACCTGCCTTTGTTTACAATAAAAAAATGTATACAACATTTAACCACCCACTGAGTCGAACAAGGTGGCAAGCTGAACAGCTATGCTTTGCTTATTGAACACTTAATAATGAATAGCCGTCTGGAATGATTAATCCGTTTTTTAAATTATATTATACTAATAACTAATAGCCACCAATAAACTCACTATTTTCTTTAATTTCCTTACCCAAATGTAGGCTACAATAACAGATAACTACCAGTGACTGAGGTGACCTGTATAGCCTATAAATGAACCTACATTTCCCCCGCATGACCCTTGAAGACTAAAAAAGAATAATCAACATTTCTAGAGTTTTTCTCAGTCGATCACCAAAAGACCAAACTACACTTTCAATCACTAAATCAATAATTTCTAAAAAGTGCTAATTATCTCAATCACACGTTTCAACATTTGTCAGAGAAACTCACCGTTTTGCTGTATCATCTCTCGAAATCCGTAAACAGCCTTCATTCATTGCTGCCTTAAAGAGAGCATGCTTCTTCCACCTTCGTTATACATGCTACATTCATAGGCATGCTGTTTAAACATCCGCCACGATAGTAGTACGTGCGCATGGGAAGGTCCACGCGCTCTGAAATGTGACGTGGTTTGAATATAGGAACATCAGAAGTGACAAATCATTGAAGTATTGCTCTAGTGAACTCTACCACCTCTGCTTAAAAAATATATTGCAATGACTTCTTGAAAAAGACACACATGACCACATAAGGTCGTTTTTTCCTTTATAAAACTACTTTAAAAAATAAACTGTTGATGATTCATCTACTGTGTGTCTTCTGTGTAAAACGGAAGGAAATGCAATGAGTAAGCCAGCACAGTCACAATCGCCTACCTATACCTATCACATTCTTTCAGTTGAACACACTTGCCTAGGGGGTAAGCGGTGAGGCTAAGGGTTCTAAACAGGGCTGTACATCAGTGGTTTCAAACCTGTTGTTACTTCAGAATTTTCTGGTGACCTACACCAGTGTCCCAAACTCGGCCAATGCCATGTCATCGACTGTGCGGTCGGGCACCAGATTGCAATAACATACAGTTCCTTCAGAAAGTATTCATACCCCTAAACGTATTCCACATTTTGTTGTGCTACGGCCTGAATTCAAAATGGATTACATAATTTTTTTTCTCACCCATCTACACACAACACCTCATAATGACAAAGTTAAAACATGTTTTTATAAATGTTTGAAATATAGATACATCTCATTTACATAAGTATTAACACCCCTGAGTCAATACATATTAGAATCACCTTTGGCAGAGATTACAGCTTTGAGTCTTTCTTGGTAAGCCTTTTAGAGCTTTGGACACCTGGATTGTACAATATTTGCCCATTATTCTTTTCAAAATTCTTCAAGCTCTGTCAAAATTGGTTGTTGATCATTGCTAAACAACCATTTAAGTCTTGCCATAGATTTTCAAGCAGATGTAAGTCAAAACTGTAACTTGGTCACTCAGGAACATTCACTTTCTTCTTGGTAGGCAAATCCAGTGTAGATCTGGCCATGGGTTATAGGTTATTGTCCTGCTGAAAGGTGAATTCATCTCCCAGTGTCTGGTGGAAAGCAAACTGTTACGTGAATTATTTAACAAACTATTTTAGTGTCTCTGTGCGTCTCCCAAAAGGTTGTAAGTCTTTTGGGATTTAAGTAACGGCCAGAGTCCCGGTCTGCATAGTCAGAGATATTTATTCATTGAGAATTCTGCCATCAC
Organism: Coregonus clupeaformis; assembly: GCF_020615455.1. Taxonomy (NCBI): domain Eukaryota; kingdom Metazoa; phylum Chordata; class Actinopteri; order Salmoniformes; family Salmonidae; genus Coregonus; species Coregonus clupeaformis. Next base: position 14,473,608 of record NC_059227.1, on the reverse strand, counting down.
AATTTCAGAGTCCATCTTTTATACTCATACAAAAAGAAATCCCTTCCCTCTGTAGGTGGGCTGTAGTTTTCCACTCTAAAACTGCTCTACTGACCTTCAGTTCACACACACACATATACACACATGCATACACACATACATACACACACACATATCCTACTCCCTGCTTTACTCAGTTATTGCCGTTCTCACAATATTCTGCACCATGTTTTCATAACAGTTTCTCCCCTCCCTAAATTGGGAGGCCTCTTTATCTTAGTTTCTCAGTTGTCTTTGTTGTCTGGCCTAACTCTTACTCACATTGCTAAATAGTGGCTCAATGCCATAGCCTTTACTGGTCCTACACTCACACATTTCTAACACATTATACACAGTTTCAGGGTGTAATAATTAGTCATTAATAATTAATCTATCACAAACTGAACCAGGTTTTCCTCTAGGATTTAGCTTGTGCTTAGTACCATTCAGTTTTTTTTTCATCCTGAAAAACTCACCAGTCCTTAATGATTACAACCATACCCATAACATGATGCAGCCACCACTATGCTTGAAAATATGGAGAGTGGTACTCAGTAACCTGTTGTATTGGATTTGCCCCGAACATAACACTTTGTAGTCAGGACAAAAAGTTAATTACTTTGCAGTATTACTTTTGTGCCTTGTTGCAAACAGGATGCATGTTTGTACAGGCTTCCTTCTTTTCACTCTGTCAATTAGGTTGTTGATCCAACCTCAGTTTTCTCCTATCACAGCCATTAAACTCTGTAACTGTTTTAAAGTCACCATTGGCCTCATGGTGAAATCCCTGAGCGGTTTCCTTCCTCTCCGGCAACTGAGTTAGGAAGGACGCCTTTATCTTTGTAGTGACTGGGTGTATTGATACACCATCGAAAGTGTAATTAATAACTTCACCATGCTCTAAGGGATATTCAATGTCTGCTTAAATTTTTTTTTTTTTTACCCTTCTACCAAAAGGTGCCCTTCTTTGCGAGGCATTGGAAAACCTCCCTGGTCTTTGTGGTTGAAATTCACTGCTCGACTGAGGGACCTTACAGATAATTGTATGTGTGGTGTACAGAGATGAGGTAGTCATTAAAAAATATTCTTAAAAACACTATTATTGCACACAGAATGAGTCCATGGCAACTTATTATGTGACTTGTTAAGCACATTTTTAGGCTTGTCATAACATAGGGGTTGAATACTTATTGACTCAAGACCTTTCAGCTTTTAATTTTTTATTAATTAGTAAACATTTTGAAAAACGTAATTCCACTTTGACATTATGGGGTATTGTAAGATCCAGGAACTGTACGATCTGGCATGCGTCAGCAACACCTGGGCAGAGGAGCACGCCCATTGTCTCCAACTCGTGGTGTCATAAAAAAAATGCTTGCTTTCCCCAACGTAAAAAATATTTTCACTTGACTCTCCCCTTGTACTGTAAAAAAATTTGCACCCCAAATACAACCACAAATAACAATAACTGTAGCGACCCTGTGTTTATAAACGTGGATATTGAGAATGCTTTTGTGGCACAGTTGATGCCAATCAGGGCTACAGGCCATAAGGTTGAGGGTTCGCTGACCACCACTTTTTGGTGTTTTGCAACAGATGTCTTTCTTTCCATTCATCAAATGGCCGCTGCACAGTTTGGAATGCCGGAATTATATTTTGGATGAACGTGCGCAGATAGCCTACAGGAGACTTTTGAAGTTGCCTAATCAGATTAAAACATTGTGACTAGTTGTTTTATGCCACACATAAAACGTTATACATTTTAAAAGTTAATAGACAAATATTTAGGCTATAGTGAAGCGTTAGGTAGGGGCGCGAGGAATGGCAGAGTGAGTTAAGCTTTCCTGAATAACTGTAATAAGTTAGACAACCCTCCCCTATTTTAGACCCTCCCACTCAAGTACATTTCGAACTGTCCCTTATCTTTTTGACTACAATATTAGAAACCTGTCATTTTCACATATGTTGACATTGTGGTCATGCTGGAGATGATGAATTTGATGTTGAAAATGGGTGAATCTTCCCTTTAACTCAAACTTCAGTCGCAACCAACATGAACTGACTGCAACCCACCATTTCGTAATTAATTTGGTAACCTATCTATCTGATTTTGAAGACATAAAAACAAATCTAGATTTAAAAAATGGTACGCCAAAGAGGTACATGAGCTCTAAATGTAGGTACCACCACAGTTGCAAGGCAACAATGCGTTTAAGCCATTCTTATTAAAGTTTTATTTTCATGTTTATAAAAACATAAATTAGATCAGGAATGTTGATGCTAGGACAGACATGGCCGACAGAGGTCAGAGGAATACATTTCTATATACTGTTGTTCAGACTTTTCTACCGCTGTTGCACCTTTTTCTTCGGCTTGGGTAAAGAGCACAGCTAACAGGGTTGGAGAAAAACACTTGGCCAGATGGATACACATGTCAAGCAAGCATTACACCAGACTGCAAAAAAATCATGACAATTGAAGGTTTTGGCTCATTCATTCGTATGGCCACCTGCTCTCTCCTCTGCTGTCACACTTAAAGTTAGCTCTGGTCCAGGGCATTAGTGTGTGTTCCTCCACTAACGGTTAGTGGAGGCATGCAAACTAATGCCCTGGACCAGAGCTAACAAAGTATGGAAGGTGAACTTTGTCTTGCAAACCGTCAACTGCATCTTCACTCCAGGTGCCTTTACTTTAAAATAATTTGTCCCACACATCATGTCTCATCTGAAACAAATAGTTTTAAATGTCCATTTGAATCAGTGTGTTGAAATAGTCTTCCAGAAGTAGATGTCAGTTTTTCCATCGGATTTGCTGCAAGAAAAGAGCCAAAGTCCTGTTAGTGATTATAAAACTCGGACTTTAACCATGTTGAATTATGATTTGATATAAAACAACTAGCTAACTGTTTCACAGATTCTGATTGAATAAATCCAGAGGCAGATCTAAAGAGCGTGGACTAGATCCTGTGACTAACTTATTTTGTTTCGAAGCTTGCTCGCCATGCTCAGACCAAGTGTTTTGTTCACTTTTCGAAGTGGGTTAACACAGTGGAATAGGATAATTTGACAAATGTAAAAAGTTCACACAGAGTGCATCTGAGTGACTAACTAGTCTGCCATTGCATCGCCGGAAGTCACTCTGGGACTCAAACTTATTAAAAAATATATATTGTGAGAGAGTTCAGTGACCGGCCGGAGGAAGACGACACGACAGCACCCTCCTTAGAGGATAGGTACTCAGTGTAAAGCCAATTAGTACACAGCTGGGCCCACTAATTGCGTGGTGTCTCCCTCTATATAGGTGTGCCAGGAGATGAGCTTGGGGCTGGGAGCGGACACAGGGACCTGTGAGGACGTCGTGCTTTCCTTCCTCAGAGTGGGCTTCTTCATCTGATGCACTTTGGCTCTCTGTTAAACAAGGCAGGCTATAGGTAGAGAGAAGCGTTCCCCCTGTAAATATTATGTGTAGACGATAGTCTAAAGGCGGGGGAAGCCTTTTGTTGTCAACTGCTTAGTTTATTTTTTATTCCTTTTTTTTTCTCCGGCTATTGTTTCAGCGTTGGACGCTACCCTGTACTGTAATCATTTTGTTGAGTGAAAGAAAACCTGTTTATTGACAATTTAAAGGAAAAGGAACCCCAACCACTGCCTCCAGTCTGTTCATTTCATGCCTCCCGCCTGTGTTAGGGGGTTTCGGACAAGCTGATCCGTCACAATATACACTCCCCTACGTATTTATTTGGACAGTGAAGCTTAAACCTTTAATTTGGCTCTATACTCCAGCATTTTGGATTTGATATGAGGCGACAGAACAGAATGTCACCTTTTATTTGAGGGTATTTTCATACATATCGGTTTTACCGTTTAGAAATGAAAACACTTTGAAGAAAGTTAATTTACTTTATTACTACGTAACACATACATAGGGGAGTGTATTGTATTGGTATTTTCTCTTTATTGAGATAGAAATTAATGAATGAGAGAGGGAGACAGATAGGTAGAGGAACACCGATATAAAGGTGCAAGCAGGGTTTGAACCCATGCCACAAGGGACTATGGCTGCGTTTAGACAGGCTGATTCTGATATTCTTTTCACTAATTGGTCTTTTGACCAATCAGAACATCTCTGAAAAATATCTGATGTGAAAAGATCTGATGTGTTTGGTCAAAATACCAATTAGTGGAAAGAATATCAGAATTGGGCTGCCTGTCTAAAGTTTGGGAAACCCTGGGCTAGACCACCCAGCCCACAATTCAAGTGATCATGTCCCAAGACCAAATTATCATTAGTCTTGACTATAATGCAGTTTAGAATAGGCTGGAGAATATGGGTTTGTGAAAATGGCATTTCAACATGACTAATTCAGATTTTACAATGCACAAGTGCAGTTCTGTTGAGCTGTACAAAAGAGAAGTGGTGTTGTTTTTGAAGGTTAAATACATTGTCTGGGGATGAGTTTCAACAGAGAAAGGAACCAAGGTTGAAGAGGAACTACTGTCCAGTCCATAAAAACACAACCATACTGCGCAAACAGATTCTCTTAACATCACAGTGCATGCCCCATAAGGAAATAGGGCTGTCAATTTTAGCCTTGACCTTAAAACTGACCATACAATGGCCATACACTTCAGTTGAAGTGGACACATCATCACAATGTCTTCTGAGCTATCCTCTTATGATTGTCATATTTATCATTACAAGAGGAACAGATGAGAGACTACATTTGCACCTTTTCTGATCCTCACCACTTCCTTACACAAGCAAACTTCACATCTTGCTAGAGGAAATGTGACACTTTCAGCCAGGTTCCTGTTTGTTAGGCACCAAATGGTATAAAAAAAAGTCTCTGTTTTGTGCCACAATGAACATGACCCAGTTCAATTGGGAATTGCCGTCTGTTGCACATAGTTAGGCTATCTACTGTACAATCTTGTTATCAAGAAACCATTTGCTGCAAAGGAGTCTTGTATTGTTTGTGTTGAGAGAAAGGCATCATTTTGCTCAATGTCCTCCCTCTTTACAATAAAAGCAACTTTAATTGTTGATTTGCTGTCTCCTTAGGGCCAAAAGGTGTTGTATTTGTATCGTAATAATGCCTATAAATGCCTGCACACACTTTAGCTCTCCAGGGCCAGGGTTAGTGACCGCTGGCGTAACAGAAAAGCTCTCAGATCATGTGACTGAAGCCGACTTGTGGTGATGACCACTATCTTACAGTGTAGGGTGAAGTCACTTTATTTTACTGTATATATAGCCTCCCTACTGTCACTTTATTTTACTTCTGCTCTTTTTTTCTCAACACTTTTTTTGTTGTTGTTTTATTCTTACTTTTTTTGTTTAAAATAAATGCACTGTTGGTTAAGGGCTGTAAGTAAGCATTTCACTGCAATGTCTGCACCTGTTGTATTCGGCGCATGTGACCAATAAAATTTGATTTGATTTGATTTGATTTGTCCATAGACACTGATCTTGGGTCAGTTTTACATTTCCCACACTACTGGTTAAGGTTAAGATTGGAGGAGGGGAAGCTGATCCTAGATCTATACCTAGGGGAAACTTCACCCCAGAGCCTATCTTACCGAGTTGCTGAGGATTTCCTCGATCTTCCTGTACTCGGGCGAGCCTCTCTCCACCTTCCCCCGGTACACAATCAACTGCTGCCGGTCCTTCAGGTCCCTGTACGTCTGATTGGGCAAAAGAACTGCCAATCAATCATCATGCCACATAACGATAAATAGCATGTGATTCCAGTAAAAGAGATTAAATGTTATCCGTACTGTCAATGATATAATTTGCCACAATTGTTTGAGTTCTTGTGCACTAGGCATTGTAGGCATAGTATTAAACTGCAGTACTGTTACCAATGTAAGTTACGGCAAAATACTGTAACAGTAGTGCTAGAGACAATTTGACTTGCCTGGTTAAAAAAAGGTTTAAATAAAAAATAAATAGATGATCAATACTCATTATAGTGCTTTAAAACATGGAAGTTGGTAGAAGTTACCTCTAATGGTTAAAGTTAGGATTTGGGATTGCGTAATCTGATCCTAGATCTGTGGTTGGAAGTGACTATTATTTTTTTGTATTTTACCCCCTTTTTTCTCCCCAATTTCGATCTTATCTCATTGCTGCAACTCCCCAACGGGCTCGAAAAGGTGAAGGTCGAGTCATGCGTCCTCTGAAACATGACCCGCCAAACCGTGCTTCTTAACACCTGCCCGCTTAACCCGGAAGCCAGCCGCACCAATGTGTCGGAGGAAACACCGTTCAACTGACGACAGAGGTCAGCCTGCAGGCACCCGGCCCGCCAAAAGGAGTCGCTAAAGCCCCCCCGGCCAAACCTTCCTCTAACCCGGACGACACTGGGCCAATTGTGCGCCACCCTATGGGACTCCCGCTCACGTCCGGTTGTGATACAGCCCGGGATCAAACCCGGGTCTGTAGTGACGCCTCTAGCGCTGCGATGCAGTGCCTTAGACCGCTGCGCCACTCGGGAGGCCCAGGGGTGACTTCTACATCGAGCTGTAACATGTGTGTCTGTCAGATGTCTCACATTGATGATGACGTCGTGACACTTATACTTCTGCGCCAAACTGATCTTCTGCTCCGCGTCTTCAACCAGGTTTATATAATCCTGCAACACCTGAGAGTAGAAAGGAGAAGAGGGACCGAAAGACAGGGATGAGGGACTAAAAGCAATGTAGCAATACATCTGCATGATGTGGCATAACAGTCAGAGTAATCCCTAAAAAAGAAAACACAGAGCATCTAGCTATGAAATAAAACTCTAATAAAAATATATTCTCTGCGTTAATTTGAGCTATTATGCTTATGGAATTTTGAATTGTCCAATTCAACTGCATCGCATGTAATGTGCCACACCCAATACATCTGCAGAAAACTGAAAACAATGGGAATAGAGTCCAGTGCATATTTCAAGTGATTCTAAAAACACTGTACCACCTGGTGTCCAGACTGGGGAAGTGCAGCTGTAGTTGTCCTACCTACCTGTACTGGTGCATTGTTTTTCTGAAGGATGTCCACTATTCTATGGAAGCCAATGGGAGACCTCTTCTTGGTGTAGCCCAGCCAGTTCTTGGTGGTGAACAGAGCATCCACATCGAACCAGGCTTTCAGCTTCGCCCTCGCACCCAGACATGTGAGGAGAAACTGTTTATCTGAAATCTGGATGACGACAACACAAAACTTGGGAGTTATTACAATCATTGAATTTTGTTTAACCTGGAAACACACATTTTTGCTTAACTCTGTTGGGAAATAGGGTTGAAGGCAAAGAGATTTCTTTGACTGACAACTTCAGCTCAATGAAGGTCTTAAAATTGTTTGACATATGGATTAGCTTGAATAACGACAAATATACATATGGTCTCATTGCATATGGAGCCAGAATATTGTTGAAAGGAAAGATTGACAACAGTGACTCAAGAATGACACATTTACCCAGTAATAAAGACAGGGCCCAGTTAATTTAAAAAAGAAATGGACAGATAAATACTTATGTGTAGTCCGAGCTTCTCTCTCTCTTACCCTGAAGGTCTTCCGTATGTTGGCTGGACTGCTGTACGTGCCCTGGGGGAGAGAGTGGGCTAGTTAGTTGATGTTGTGCAGACAGACCCAGGCACACACACGCACACACACGCACACACACGCACAAACACACCTTAATCAACGCCAACCATAATGTTATTTCAACTAACAACAAGACAAATTATTAAATGTTTGGGTATAATGGCAACATTTATAATATAAAAGGTGATAGATTAATGCACAGATTAATGCATTCTTACATCAACACTGATTAACACTAGGTTCCCTACTACAGCCTGATAACTGACACAATCTCTGTCTCCATCTTGTGGTCATAATAGAGAATGACAGTCAGAAAAAAACTGTCTCCGTAGCACAGGTGGTCATCAACCCTGAGAGTTACAGGGTGTGCCGGCTCTGGCTCCAGTCCAGCACTAACACCACATTCACCTGATCAATTTATCATCATGCCAAATCTGGAGTGCTTGCTAGTACTGGAACAAAAGCCTGCACACCCTGTGGTTCTCCAGGACCAGGTTCGAGGGCCACTTCAGTTCCAGAACTCACATCAGACTCCCCATAATGGTAGAAGCAGGAGTAGTAGAGAGTAGTGATGATGGGCATGTTGAGGATGGAGGCTTTCCGCGGGTATTTCTTAAAGATGTCCGCCTGACCGCTACTCTCCACCTGTTTGTCGTTCGCCTGAAGAAACAGACAGGGGGAAGACATGGAATGTTTGGTTTTAAACCCCCAAAAAAAAAAAAAAAAAAAAAGTATAATTGTAAAGTGGTTATCCCACTGGCTATAGGGTGAATGCACCAATTTGTAGTCGCTCTGGATAAGAGCGTCTGCTAAATGACGTAAATGTGCCCTTGAGCAAGGCACTTAACCCTAATTGCTCCTGTAAGTCGCTCTGGATAAGAGCGTCTGCTAAATGACTAAAATGTAAATGTAAATGTAAAACCTACATAAACATGTCAAACATGACTTAGGATTTGACATATCATGCAATGATCGAGCTTATGACAACATAGCGAATTACACATTGAAACCTTATGGCGACCACGTTAGTGCGACATGCTTCGTAACAGATTTATTGAGAATTTTTTAAAGCGCAAAATAAAAATGTTATTATTGTACTACCGTACCATGAGCGAGATTCAGCCATTGGTGTTCTTCAGTCGAGTATGTTTCAAAATAGCAGCGGTTTCTCACCTCAATGATAATCTGCCTTTCCAGGAGTGTGTAGTGGTCTTGAACGTGAGTGGCATCGTCTGGTGCGAAGGGGAGACTGCAACAAAGTCCATGGTTCTAGTTAGTAACGCTGTTCTCCAAAGCTAATACTGCTGTGTAGTATCTCTGACTCCAGGGGTAGATAACATTCAAATGTGTTAAATGACCTTACTTCAGGAAAAGGTTTGTACGACCTTGTATGATTTAAAAACACCACAATCAACAATATAAAATGTGGCAGAAAATGGGAAAAGAAAAAGCTGCTGTTCATGAGATTAAACTTTGGATTCTTTACCTAGGTTCTGTTCATTAGGATACGCAACGGAAAACATTTTGCAACAGAAAACGAAAATCAGCACTACTTTTTGGACACGTTCAGGTAGTGCCTTCCTGTTTCTGTACGATTTATTCCGTTTTGTCCCTAATGAACACAACCCTGAGACGTGAGGTAATGTGGAGTGGATCTTTACCTGAGGCAGTTCTTCAGAAAGTCCCTCCTCCTGTTCTCGTCTCTGATATTGAGGTGATCTCTGTACTGCATGAGCTGAATATGGACATGGTAACAGAGGAAGGTGCATTGAGATTTAAAACCAACAACAACCAATGAGTGCAAAGCATTAAAGGTACAATCTGTAATGTTCATTTCAACTCCACCCTCAGCGGTGTCACAAGAAACTGGAAACAGACAGTTTTCAGGGATACAGCATCTTCAACCTAGCTTCCTTTTCCCCTGAAAACCGGATGTGGAGACCCTGCTCATGCATTTATTTTACACCTGCTACGTTAGGTTAAGTGCTGCCCCTGCACTTGTTTGTAAACTTTGGGGATGGGACTGAAATGTAACTGAATTTGACTTTTGAAGTAACTGTCCCCCCCAGATGGCTTGGCAGTTCATGGGTAGTACATACCGCCATGTCTTCTGTTCTGTCCAGGGACCTTGATGACACGAGAGAAAAGAGGACTGATCAGAATGTCTGCATACAAGCAGCAAGTTGACCACACAGTACCATCATTTGGGTATGCAATGGAAAATATTTAAAACCTTTTGCAAAGGAAAAGGAAATTGAGCATTTCTTAAAATGGACAAATCCTGACAGTCCCTCCCTGTTTCAGTCTGTTTTCTTTCATTTGGTGCCTAATAAACAACCCAGATGCTACACTCCTTGAACAGGAGCGGTAAAAACCAGTCCAACAAGGTTACATGACAACTCCATTGATACAATCTCATGGTTTAAAGGATATTTTTGTGAATCGTTACTCACTTGAACAGCTCCACCAAAAGCTTCTGTTCTCCTATTTCCTTCAGGTAGTGGATATAATGCCTAAGAGCTGTTTCTCTTGTTATCAACTCCCGGAAGAGAATCTCTGCACAGAAACACAGTGAACTGTCATTATTTGCAGAATATTGCACTTAACTTTTGCACCATCCAAAGTTTGCAACTGTTATTTTTCAAAAGGAATAATATATGCCATTTAGCAGATGCTTTTGTCCAAAGTGACTTACATTAGTGCATGCATACATTTTCAACACCTGGGAATAATAAATAAAAAGGTAGAACTAAATGAAAAAAGAAGAAGGTAATCTTACTGTACGTGTGAAATAAACTCATTTTATTTCTAAAGGAAATACAATTATTCCCTTCAGAAAATAGCAGGTGCAAAATTTGCACTGGTGTAAATTCCTGGTAACTCAACCAGAATAGAATGACGTAAAAAAAAGTCACATCTAATGGATAACAAAAACATGGATTAAAAACCTTACCTTTACTTAATGACTTCTTTAAATATATTAAAACCTGCAATGAGAGGTTACAGAACAGGATAAGTATACTGAACAAAAATATAAACACAACATGTAAAGTGTTGGTCCCATGTTTCATGAGCTGAAATAAAATATCCCAGAAATGTTAAATGCCCACAAAAAGCTAGTTTTTCTCAAATGTTATGCACCAATTTGTTTACATCCCTGTTAGTGAGCATTTCTCCTTTGCCAAGATAATCAATCCACCTGACAGGTGTGGCATATCAAGAAGCTGATTAAACAACATGATAATTACACAGGTGCACCTTGTGCTGGGTACAATAAAAGGCCACTCTAAAATGTGCAGTTTTGTCACACAACACAATGCCACAGATGTCTCAAGTTGAGGGAGCGTGCAATTGGCATGCTGACTGCAGGAATGTCCACCAGAGATGTTGCCAGATAATTTAATGTTCATTCCTCTACCATAAGCCGCCTCCAACATCGTTTTAGAGAATTTGGCAGTATGTCCAACCGGCCTCACAACTGTCAGAAACAGTCTCAGGGAAGCTCATCTGCATGCTCGTCATCCTCACCAGGGTCTTGACCTGACGGCAGTGGGCAGATGCTCACCGTCGATGGTCACTAGCACGCTGGAGAAGTGTGCTCTTCACAGATGAATCCCGGTTTCAACTGTACCGGGAAGATGGTGTCGTGTGGGCGAGCGGATTGCTTATGTCAACGTTGTGAACAGAGTGCCCCATGGTGGCGGTGGGGTTATGGTATGGGTAGCCATAAGCTACGGACAACAAACACAATTGCATTTTATCAATGGCAATTCGAATGCACAGAGATATCGTGACAAGATCCTGACGCCCACTGTCGTGCCATTCATCCGCCGCCATCACCTAATGTTTCAGTATGATAATGCACAGCCCCATGTGGCAATGATCTGTACACAATTCCTGGAAGCTGAAAACATCCCATTTATTCCATGGCCTGCATACTCACCAGACATGTCACCCATTGAGCATGTTTGGGATGCTCTGGATCGACGTGTATGACAGCGTGTTCCAGTTCCCGACAATAACCAGCAACTTCACACAGCCATTGAAGAGGAGTGGGACAACATTCCACAGGCCACAATCAACAGCCTGATCAACTCTATGCGAAGGAGATGTGTCGCGCTGCATGAGGCAAATGGTGGTCGCACCAGATACTGACTGGTTTTCTGATCCACGCCACTACCTTTTTAAAAAAGGTATCTGTGACCAACAGATGCATATCTGTATTCCCAGTCAGGTGAAATCCATAGATTAGGGCCTAATGAATTTATTTCAATTGACTGATTTCCTTATATGAACTCTAACTCAGTAAAATCTTTGAAATTGTTGCATGTTGCGTTTATATTTTAGTTCCGTGTAATAACAATTATTGTGTATTGTTTTCTTTCAACTAGAGTCAAATTAAATCGTACCGCAGTGATGATGTTTCCATCATGTGCATTCACAGCCTCGTCCAATAGCAGCAGTTTGTCCTGTAAGGAGCGGAACTTCTCCAAAGAGTAGACCTATGAGAAAATATGATCATGGACCGAGTTAGAATAATACAATATTAATATTATATCACAGTCCAGAGAATTGCAAAATACATAAAGCAGAGTATTTGCTGGAGCATTATAAAACAGCTGATCATAATCAAATAAATTGTATGTCATTTAGCAGACACTTTTATCCAAAGTGACTTACAGTAGGCATAACAACAGTCAGCTTACAACTTACAGTCAGTTTGAAGACAAATAAATGTTGGTTTTACACCATTGATCCTACCTTTCCCTGCTGCATCCTCTTCACAGTCTCCTCAGGGGTCCAGTCACTGACGTAGTCCTGCCACAACAAGATGACATCATCATTAATAGACCAATGACAGTCCAGTAAATACAGTATTAGTGATGTTAATAACAGTTAGTTCAGTTTGTGGAAGAACTTTTCAGAGTGCTCTGAAATACGATGTTTATGTGTAACATAAAACATATCTTACCTTGTATTCAGATTTTGGTTTCCGAAGTTCCGGGGCGTAATTTCGGATGGATGGATCTCCGAAAGCTATAAAATGCAAGAAAAGTTGATAACCACGCTCTTCAAAATAGCAATTTTCACACACATATGGCATAAATTGAGTAACAACTCTTGCTAAACTGTTACCCACACTCAGAGAAGGACTGGAAGCTCCCAGTTTTGGCCTTTCCTAAAAAATTAGAGAGAGAGAGAAAGAGTGTGTTAATTGATAAGGAAATGCTTATGTTGACATTAGTATTCTCATTGAGAATGTGCAAAACTACAAACTAGGGACAATGGTTAGTGTATAGCTACAGCTCATTGGTGTTTTTTATAGATTCAAAACTGTACCGAGGGCAAATTTGTTTGACAGAATGAGGCGAACCCATTTTGATTGGGTCGAATGCAACAGTCTCAAGATCGGTTATCCCAAACTCAAAATCGGCCCACAACACTTAGTCCAATCTAAATACACCAACGAGAATGGCCTTAGATATCTATCAAGAGGTGGACTGAGATGTACCTTTGAATAAGGAGCTTAAGGAGTAGCCAGAACTATTCTTGGGCAACGAAGGGGCAGTGTGGATTTTGGGGAAGCTCTGGTCCCGCACCTCTCCTGTGGAGCGAATGCTGGACGCTGTCTCCTTGACCGACCACGAGATACCTGAGGGAACACATCAACATTTAGGGCCACAACCATTCAAGTTACCAGCAAATGTACTGGTCCTAAGTGAACTTATCACAAAACATAAAAAGTCACAGTCCATACGTTTTCTGTTTCCCTTGTGGCAACGAACCAAATTACAAAGAATCAACCTAAACTACAAACACACACATAAAGTATCTGTTGCTTCATTTAGGAAAATACACTGAGTTCAAAACATTAAGAACACCTTCCTAATATTGACTTGCCCTTAGAAGAACCTAAATTCGTCAGGGCATGGACTCTACAAGGTGTCGAAAGAATTCCACAGGGATGCTGGTCCATGTTAACTACAATGCGTTCCACAGTTGTCAAGTTGGCTGGATGTCCTTTGGGTGGTGCACCATTTTTGAAAGACGCGGGAAAATGTTGAGCGTGAAAAACCCAGCAGTGTTGCAGTTCTTCACACAAACCAGTGCACCTGGCACCTACACCTACTGTGGTCCTCTGTAGCTCAGCTGGTAGAGCGCGGCGCTTGTAACGCCAAGGTAGTGGGTTCGATCCCCGGGACCACCCATACACAAAAAATGTATGCACGCATGACTGTAAGTCGCTTTGGATAAAAACGTCTGCTAAATGGCATATTATTTATTATTATTTACTACCATACCCCGTTCAAAGGCACTTACATATTTTGTCTTACCCATTCCCCCTCTGAATGGCACACATACACAATCCATGTCTCAATTGTCTCAAGTCTTAAAAATCCTTCTTTAACGTGTCTCCTCCCCTTCATCTACACTGATTGAAGTGGATTAATAATGGATCATTGCTTTCAGTCTATGTAATGGAAAGAGCAGGTGTTCATAATGTTTTGTACACTCAGCGTATTTCTATTGTAGCACTTTTCATTGTTCGGTTTACACCAATGACTGCACCAGCTCATCTTCTCATCTTGGCTTGGAACTTGCAGGAAAGAGAACACACAGACTGCACCTTTTTAAAAGAATAGTTCACTCAAAAAGCTTTTAGTATTTTGCTCATTAGTCTACGGTTAATACAATCCCCCAAAATGTATGTCACTCAGCAGTCAAGATTTCATGATAGGGCACTTTCAGTACAGAGAAAAAACTGATGATTATGTGTTTTGCATCATATGATGGAAAGTTCTCTTACTTCCAACAGGCTCTCCACTCCAGCTAACCTTCTCCACATCATCTTCTTCATCCTCTTCCTCTACCAGACTGCGGATACTGTTCACAGCCCGCTTGGATTCCTTTAGCTTAAATACATTAGAAATAGAAAAAAACATGTCTACGTCCACACTACAATTCTGTACCTTGACAGTCCAAGGTGAGCATGAATGTTTCCAAAATTCAGATGCCACATACCCAGCCGCTGGCCGTGTTTACATGTTGACATTTGCTAAAAGTTTCCACCATTGTCTCTCTTTGGTGGCCTACCCTTGTGTGATTGGATACTTTAACTAGCTTACCCTAACATAAAATACATAACGGGTGGCCAACCCTCCTCTTGGAGAGCTTTTGGGTATGTAGACTTCTGCTCAAGCCCTGCTCAAACACACCGGTTTTTAGCAAATGAAAGGTCCTGATGTGCAGCTGATTAATAGAATCAAGTGTGTTAGAGCAGTGCTGGAGCAAAAGCCTGCATACTCAGTAGTTAAACAGGAGGAGGATTGGCCAACCGCCTGGCATAAAAGTAAAATAAAAGATTACAGTGGCTGCGTCCCTATAACGGGCTCTCCAACCCTGTTCCTGGAGAGCGATCTTCCTATAGGTTCACTCCAACCCTAATCTAGCTCACCCGATTCTAATAATTAGCTGGTTGATCAGTTGAATCCGGTTAGTTACAACTAGGGTTGGAGCGAAATCCTACAGGAGGGTAGCTCTCCAGGAACAGGGTTGGAGAGCCCTGCCCTATATCAGTGTTGCCCAACTCAGGCCCTCGAGTACCCCCAACAGCACACATTGTTGTTGTAGGCCCCTGGGCCACCAAAACAAATAGGTACTGTTGGGGATACTTGAGGACCGGAGTTGGGCAACACTGCCCTACATCGTACCAGCCCTATGGGCCCTGGTAAAAAGTAGTGCATCAAGGTTTATATGGTTTTGTGTTTTTATTTCTATGAGTTTTTCCCATTTTAATTTTTTAATTCAGCTTAGTTTCAGTTAGTTTTCAGACCTGATTTGCTAGTCAGTCTTTCCTCAACTCTCAGCCAAGAGAGACTGGCATGCATAGTATTAATATTAGCCCTCTGATTACAATGAATAGCAAAAAGTGCTGCTCTGTTCTGGGCCAGCTGCAGCTTAACTATGTCTTTCTTTGCAGCACTCGATCATATGACTGGACAATAATCAAGATAAGATCAAACTAGAGCCTGCAGGACTTGCTTTTTGGAGTATAGTGTCAAAAAAGAAGAGCATCTCTTTATTACGGACAGACCTCTCCCCATCTTTACAACCATTGAATCTATATGTTTTGACCATGATGGTGTTACCTTAGATTGTAAACTAAGTAATTTAGTCTCCTCAACTTGTTCAACAGCCACACCATTCATTACCAGATTCAGCTGAGGTCTAGAACTTAGAGAATTAATTGTACCAAATACAATGCTCTTAGATTTAGAGATGTTCAGGACCAGTTTATTACTGGCCACCCATTCCAAAACTGACTGCAACTCTTTGTTAGGGTTTCAGTGACTTCATTAGCTGATACGTATATGGTTGAATCATCAGCATACATGGACACACATGCTTTGTTTAATGCCAGTGGCAAGTTATTGGTAAAAATAGAAAAGAGGGCCTAGAGTGCTGCCCTGCGGTACACCACACTTTACATGTTTGACATCAGAGAAGCTTCCATTAAAGAAAACCCTCCGAGATATGGCAGAGGTTGAAAAGCCATACATAAGTTCTCAACAGGTTATGGTCAATAATATAAAAGGCTGCACTGAAATCTAACAGTACAGCTTCCACAATCTTCTTATTATCAATTTCTTTCAACCAATCAGTAATTTGTGTCAGTGCAGTACATGTTGAGTGCCCTTCTCAAGAAGCATGCTGAAAGTCTGTTGTTAATTTGTTTACAGAGAAATAGCATTGCATTTGGTCAAACATTTTTTTCCAACAGTTTGCTAAGAGCTGACAGCAAGCTGATAGGTCTGCTGTTAGAACCAGTAAAGACCGCTTTGCCACTCTTGGGTAGCAGAATGACTTTGGCTTCCCTCCAGGCCTGAAGACAAAGACTTTCCTCTAGGCTCAGATTAAAGATATGACAGATAGGAGTGGCTATAGTTTCATCTACCATCCTCAGTAGCTTTCCATCTAAGTTGTCAATGCCTGGAGGTTCGTCATTATTGATCGATAACAATAATTTTTTATATCATCCAAAAATAACTTTACAAATACAAAAGATACACTTACTGTTAGCTGTTTTAACACAGATTTCCACTGCGTACAGTGATTATTAACAGTTAGAGCATCGAGACAGCTGTGCACAATGGTCAATTGTTAACTTTAGTATGTAAGAAAACTATAGTTAGCTACCTCAACGTTCCCCCCTCCAATTTACTTTGTTTTTTCATTCGTTTTAGTTTGTTTCAGTTTACTATAAAAACCTTGTAGTGCATTATATATGGAATAGGGTGCCATTTGGGACACGGCCTAAGACTTTCAAGTTATTTACCCTGGTAAAGTCATCATCTTCATCATCAAATGTGAACGCTTTGAACTTCGAACTGTTCCAGTAATCGTCCTCATCTGGTTTACCCCTTATCATCTGGAACAGAGTAAGTTACATTTACTGCACATTGTTTATACCACAGAATGATATATCATATCTCTATTGTTTATACTTTCTACAACCATTGTGGCAGCGTCCTTAGTACAACACCAGCAACCTCATCAAGCGGTTTCAGACATAAGGCTGCAGGTTTGAGTCCTAGTCAGGCTTACTCCAGAATATGCTACATTAGTGTCAGAAGTGGGATGGTGCTACAGTGAGAGCAGCAGAAACATCCCTTGGATGCATGGGGGACTTGAGGTAGTTAAACATATGGGTGTGCTTCAGAAGGGGGTAGTGTCTTGTATAACACCAGGAATGTTTTCAGAAAATTGAGACTTCTGGGCATAGCCTAATGGCTATCAAATCAAAGTTTATTTGTCGCATACACAGATTAGCAGATGTTAAAGCAGGTGCAGCGAAATGCTTATGTTTCTAGCTTCAGCAGTGCAGTAAGTGTCGAACAGTACAATAGTAATACACAAATAATACAACAAATAATTTAAAAAAGAAACAAGAAAATAAGAAATATTAGAACGAGCAATATCAGAACGAGCAATGTTAGACTCCGGAAAATATAAATATGTCGTGTGTATAGACAGAATGCTAAGTGCATTCAGAAAGTATTCAGACCCCTTTATTTTTCCATATTTTGTTAGGTTTTTAGACATTTTTGCAAACTGAAATACCCGATTGCTCAGTTTGGCCGGACGGCCAGCTCTAGGAAGAGTCTTGGTGGTTCCAAACTTCTTCCATTTAAGAATGATGGAGGCCACTGTGTTCTTGGGGTCCTTCAATGCTGCAGAAATGTTTTGGTACCCTTCCCCAGATCTGTGCCTTGACACAATCCAGTCTCAGAGCTCTACGGACAATTCCTTCGACCTCATGGCTTGGTTTTTGCTCTGACATGCACTGTCTACTGTGGGACCAATTTCAAGTCTTTATAGCAAAGGGCCTGAATACTTATGGAAATAAGGTATTTCTGTTTTTCATTGTTAATAAATTTGCTAACATTTCCGAAACCCTGTTTCCATTTGTCATTATGGGGAATTGTGTGTAGATTGATGAGTTTTTTAAATAACTTAATCAATTTTAGAATAAGGCAGTAACTTAACAAAATGTGGAAGAAGTCAAGGGTTCTGAATACTTTCCGAATGCACTGTATAAGTAGGAAAAGGTATGTCCAGCAGTAGTTATATAGGATGACCTACTGTATGTTGAGAATACAGTATGTGTATATAAAATGAGTAATCATTTAAATTTCAACAAAATAATGTTGCAGGAATGCTAATCTTATCTGTTTCTAACTACAGAAATGATTTCAGAACTAAAAACAACATGTAAATATTACTAAAGTATTCAATGATTATGTACAGTTGAAGTCAGAAGGTTACATACACCTTAGCCAAATACATTAAAACTCAGTTTTTCACAATTCCTGACATTTAATCCTAGTAAAAATTCCCTGTCTTAGGTCAGTTAGATCACCACTTTATTTTAAGAATGTGAAATGTCAGAATAATAGTAGAGAGAATGATTTATTTCAGCTTTTATTTATTTCATCACATTCCCAGTGGGTCAGAAGTTTACATACACTCAATTAGTATTTGGTAGCATTGCCTTTAATTTGTTTAACTTGGGTTAAACGTTTCGGGAAGCCTTCCACAAGCTTCCCACAATAAATTGGGTGAATTTTGGCCCATTCCTCCTGACAGAGCTGGTGTAACTGAGACAGGTTTGTAGGCCTCCTTGCTCACACGCTTTTTCAGTTCTGCCCACACATTTTCTATATGATTGAGGTCAGGGCTTTGTGATGGCCACTCCAATACCTTGACTTTGTTGTCCTTAAGCCATTTTGCCACAACTTTGGACGTATGCTTGGGGTCATTGTCCATTTGGAAGAACCATTTGCGACCAAGCTTTAACTTCCCGACTGATGTCTTGAGATGTTGCTTCAATATATCCACATAATTTTCCTTCCTCACGGGGGGGCAGGTAGCTTAGTGGGTAAGAGCGTTGTGCCAGTAACCGAAAGGTCGCTGGTTCTAATCCCCGAGCCGACTAGGTGAATAATCTGTCGATGTGCCCTTAAGCAAGGCACTTAACCCTAATTGCTCATGTAAGTCGCTCTGGATAAGAGCGTCTGCTAAATGACTAAAAAAAAAAAAATGTCAATTAGCCTATCAGAAGCTTCTAAAGCCATGACATCATTTTCTGGAATTCCAAGCTGTTAAAAGGCACAGTCAACTTAGTGTATGTAAACTTTTGACCCACTGGAATTGTGATACAGTGAATTATAAGTGAAATAATCTGTCTGTAAACAATTGTTGGAAAAATTACTTGTGTCGTGCAAAAAGTAGATGTCCTAACCAACTTGCCAAAACTATAGTATGTTAACAAGAAATTTGTGGAGTGGTTGAAAACGTTTTTTTTTTTAAAGTTTGAATGACTCCAACCTAAGTGTATGTAAACTTCCGACTTCAACTGTACATAGGGCAGCAGTCTCTAAGGTGCAGGGCAGGGTACCGGGTGGAGGCCGGCTAGTGATGACTGTTCAACAGTCTGATGTCCTGGAGATAGAAGCTGTTTTTCAGTCTCTCAGTCCCAGCTTTGATGCACCTGTACTGTGTTTGCCTGCTAGATGGTAGCCAGGCGAACAGGTCATGGCTCAAGTCCTTGATTATCTTCTTGGCCTTGCTGTGACACCGGGTGCTGTAGATGTCCTGGAGGGGCAGGCAGTGTACCCCCGGTGATGCGTAGCCCGACATAATTATCTTGATGGTGCATCTGTAGAAGTTTGTGAGGGTCTTAGGGGCCAAGCTGAATTTCTTCAGCCTCCTGAGGTTGAAGAGGCACTATTGCTCCTTCTTCACCACAACGTTGGTGTGGAGGGACTATTTCAGGTCCTCAGTGATGTGCATGCCGAGAAACTTGAAGCATTTTACTTTCTCCACTGTGGCCATGTCGATGTGGATGACTATGTTGTATAAGGACAGACAGAAGCTAGGTTTGCTGGTTCAAGTCCTAGCCGGGCTTCCTCCAGAATTCGCTACTGTATCCAAAATGTAATAGGATATTCAAATATAGTATTTTTACTAGCTTGTAGGCCAGGGGTAGGCAACCCTAGTCCTGGAAGACCAGGTGTGTTGAATTTAGAGAATCATTGAACTGATCAAAAGCTCAGTTGGTCAGGTGTAGTGACTAGTTGGAACAAAATCCTGCAGTACCTGCGGCACTCCTGGAACAGGGTTGCCTACCCCTGCTTAAGGCCTAACTGAAATGCTTCTTGAGATTGTAGCTCACACACTTGGTCAGTGTCAGCATGTAATGTGCACATTGTTTCCCCTAGCCCAATATATTAGACCTCTGATTAATTATTTAATTCATTAATAAGACTGGGTCTAAGGGCATTCCATTGCGACTGCATTCCAGATATCTCATGGTCTAATTCAATAATTTATATATCCACTAGATGACTACCCAGGGACGCTGTTTTGAAGCCACCGCACCTCCATCTTGGCACTCCCATACCATTGTAAAATAGCTATAGAAATGCATTCATGAATATCTACATTTGTTTTTGCCAAATGTATTCTATTACAGACACCTTAATGCATACTTTTAAATTACATTATGTGAGCTAAACATAAAAATTAATATATAAAAACATTTTCCTTAAAGTAAAAAAAGTATTTACGCTGCTGTCCCCACTACAACAAAAACATACTTAAATACATTTAACTTTGTCCTAGAAACATTTAATTGAAATACTGTAGAATTCCATTCACAGTATAGAATTATATTATCAATCAATCAATCAATTTTATTTTATATAGCCCTTCTTACATCAGCTAATATCTCGAAGTGCTGTACAGAAACCCAGCCTAAAACCCCAAACAGCTAGTAATGCAGGTGTAGAAGCACAGTAATGCAGGTGTATTAATTTACATCATTGGTCCAATGACTACCTGCAAGCAGCATGTGTCCCGCGTCTGAAGCCACATCCATAATTGGTAGATGGTTCTGATTGGAGAATCACCGTTTACCTTGCCGAGCAGTGAACAAGAAACTTAAATCCAGTTTTTAAATGATACCCCGCTCCCCAAATCAAAATCAAATATGAATGGCAATGTTTTGTTCTAGCTTTGTGCCCACACGTTTCCTTTACAACCCTTCTAGGGCAGCACCTGCCTGTTTTGCAGGACTCATTAGCTAACAACAGACAGGTGTGAACCACAGACAGGTGTGCGCACAAAGCGAAAACAAAACATTGGCATCCATATTATACTAAACAAAAATGTACAGTTAATATAAGGAAATCAGTCAATTGAAATAAATTCATTAGGACCTAATCTATGGATTTCACTTGACTGGGAATACAGATATGAATATGTTGGTCACAGATACCTTAACAAAAGGTAGAGGAGTGGACCAGAAAACCAGTCAGTATCTGGTGTGACCACCATTTGCCTCATACAGCGCGACACATCTCCTTCGCATAGAGTTGATCAGGCTGTTCATTGTGGCCTGTGGAATGTTGTCCCACTCCTCTTCAATGGCTGTGCGAAGTTGCTGGATATTGGTGGAAACTGGAACAGGCTGTCGTACACGTTGATCCAGAGCATCCCAAACTTGCTCAATAGGTGACAATTGTGTACAGATCCTTGCGACATTGGGCTGTGCATTATCATGCTGAAACATGAGGTGATGGCGGCGAATGAATGGCACGACAATGGGCCTCAGAATCTCGTCACGGTATCTCTGTGCATTCAAATTGCCATCGATAAAATGCAATTGTTTTCGTTGTCCGTAGCTTATACCTGCCCATACCATAACCCCACTGCCACCATGGGGCACAATGTTTACAACGTTGACATCAGCAAACCGCTCGCCCACACAACACAATACACATGGTCTGCGGTTGTGAGGCCGGTTGGACGTACTGCCAAATTCTCTAAAACGACGTTGGTAGATGGTATGGTAGAGAAATTAACATTACATTCTCTGGCAACAGCACTGGTGGACATTCCTGCAGTCAGCATGCCAATTGCACACTCCCTCAAAACTTGAGACGTCTGTGGCATTGTGTTGTGTGACAAAACTGCATATTTTAGAGTGTCCTTTTATTTTCCCCAGCACACGGTGCACCTGTGTAATGATCATGTTGTTTAATCAGCTTCTTGACATGCCACACTTGTCAGGTGGATGGATTATCTTGGCAAAGGAGAAATGCTCACTAACAGGGATGTAAGCAAATGTGTGCACAAAATGAGAGAAATAAGCTTTTTGTGCATATGGAAAATGTAGGCAATCTTTTATTTCAGTTCATAAAACATGGGACCAACACTTTACATGTTGCGTTAATATTTTTGTTCAGTGTAGATTTTGATTTGGGGAGGAAGCATCTAAAAACTCCAATCAGAACCGTCTATAGATTATGGATGTAGCTTTGGACACGGGACACATGCTGCTAGCAGGTACAGTCATTGGACCATTAGTTATCTCGACCGCAGTCGCTATGGAATGCCCTTAGACCTTGTCTTATTAATTAATTAAATAATCAGAGGTCTAATATATTGGGATATGTTTTCCCCTGCTACTTTTGCTTCTGACACTATTGTTAGATTGTATGCTAGCACACTCATGAAAAGCAATTCTGACAACAGATAACCCATTCATACACACTAACTACCTTAAGCGCCTATTGACGATAGTATCTTCTGGCGGGGGAAGTTTTGTTAACAGTCCTGATGCTTGTTCTGAATGTTAAAACGCATCACTCGCGGTAAGGTTTTGGAAATATAAGGAAAGTATCTTTCATATTAGCTAGAAATAAAAAATACATTAAACAAAAGTTAAATTACTACACACCTTTATAGGGTTAGGATTAGTGTTCCCACACAGCCATGTCTCCATGTTACAGCGCTTGTTTACAGAAGACAGATGGAAAACAGGTGACCACCTGTGCTAATTAGCTATCTAGCGTGCTTCGAACACCTGTGTGTAACTGTAAGGTTAACTGGGGAGGAAGTGTAGTTTGTCAACTGGAGGCACACACAGCGTATGGATCTGTGCAAATCTGCTAAAGTTACAGTAAGTGTATATATATTTTTTGAAAGATTATTTCTCGCTGATATGGAAGATAAGGGTCACATGTTTCGAAAAACCGTTTCACAAGCGATTATTATTGATTTTTCTAACACAGGGTCGGAACTGAAGTTCACATGGCCAGCAGTGTGAAAAGCTAACCGCTAAAAAGATAAGGGTTTTCGATAGCTATACAAAAGGTAAGTATTATTCTTGTGAGCCTGTAGCTAGGCTATATACTGTTGTGGTGATTGATGGCAGGTATTTTTGAGGGAGGCAGAGATGGAAAGGAAAGTGTTCTATCATGACATGACCATCTCAGGAACTATCGACATATTTCAGGGCTGTGTAAGGTGGAAGAGTGAAGGATAATTAGTAAATGACTTCATAAGTGATGGATCTAAAAGAGTATAAACGAATAATTACCTTCAGAAATGTAGCTATACAGCTCGCCCGTAGCAGTAGACGTCTCTTGATCAATCTGCCCTACCCTATGATGGGAAATGTAGTGCGCTTGTGATTTACTATACGCTTCAAAGAATTTAGGATAACCACAAAAAGACTACAAACGTAATGTATCCTCAATTGTTTTACTTCCGTGTCCCCTAAATTGGTTGTTTTTATTCACGATTTATATTGTTTTTGCTGCCAATCTGATATTGTGTCATTTTAATAATTCACAATTATTCATAATTTCCATTAAAACGTCCAAATAGTGACAATGTTGTTATGATTTCTTAATAAAAGCCTATTGTGGAACCAATGACTATTAGAGAGACTGAGGGAATCATCTTCCTGTCACACATTTTCCAAACAAAGCAAAAATAAGTTGTTTATCAAAACCCAAAGATTATTTTATATATCAGTATGTTTAGTATTAAGACGTGTATTGATATCAAATACTGTTATCATTACTGTAATGTAATCATATTTTATTATTTTGGTGTCCACTAGTTACCAGAGCCACAAAGTCGATATATCGTAAAAATTCATGAAAACAAAAAGTGATTTTTGGTCTTAATTGAAGTGTAGGCATAAGGTTAGCAGTGTGGTTAATGTTAGGGTTTGGTTTAAAATCAGATTTTGATAAGATCAATTGTAGAAATAGGCGAGGTGTATGATTTAATGTTGTTGCAAATAGTGACGACCCTTTTCTTTAGACAGGAACTTCCGCACGTAGCTACATCCGCTTATTGTTCGCGTCTAGAAATTTTTTGTCCGCTTCTAGTAATTTCTACGGCGAGTGCGCAAGCTCCTTGCATTTCAAAACGAGTTTTCTAGAAAAACCAGTGTCATAAAACCAAGAAGCACACCGGCGCTCAGGTACATATCTACGGCCGTAACGCAGTTTTAGATATAATACAAATTATTGGCTTAGTTGGTTTAGCTAACGTTAATGTTTTGGTTAGCGATTAATTGGTTTTATTTGTCAGTAAAAAATACATACACAGAAGCTACACAGATTGCCAGCTAGGTTTATATTACCAACGTTAGCCTGTGGCTAGTTGTGTAACTAACGCCAGCTAACGTAGCTCGTCGTCACGTTTCTTCCTTTTTGGTTATAGGCATTTGTATTTCATTTTGCTAGCTTGCTAGTTAGCTGACGTTAGCCAGCTTTAGGGAATCAATTGAACAGCTTGTTTGGTAGTAGCTAGCAAATAACTTTAGCGAACACATTAACTAGCCACCACTGTCATCATGGCGAAATGGGGAGAAGGGGATCCACGCTGGATCGTGGAGGAGAGAGCCGATGCAACAAACGTCAATAACTGGCATTGGTGAGTAACGTTAGCCTAGATAGCTGAAGAAAGCACACTCTTAGATCCAGTTGGAAATACCTCGGCAAAAGGCCTACTCAGAGATGATTACTTTCTGTCACGGTCAGTCGTCTCTTTTTACATTTTAGAACTGTCAACATGCTTTTTTCAAATATCACATGTTTTGTGGGAATCGATTATGCTGTCGTATACATTGCATAATCTGCACCACCGTTTTTATCTTAATTTCTATGTTGTTTTGAGGGTGATTTTCGGCAGGTCGTTATCAAGTGAGAGGTTCAGACCCCCCGGGCCACACCGTTGTCAGAGGCTATAGATGCAGCAGCGTCTGAGCTGTACTGTCCCTATCTACCTTAGCCGAGGAACACTCAACCACGTTCTCTTGTAAGAGAACGGAGTTGAGTGTTCCGTCGCTATCTCTACCCTAGATTATTTCTGCGTTTTAAAACGCATTATGCAGAAATTGCTCCGCCATTTCCTGGTTGCTACATTTCTAATTATTCCACCTAATTTCACTCTATCGGACAAAACAAGCAAGTATAGTGTAGAGAATCATTGTACCATCTAAACCGCTATGAAATATATTTTCCATAACCAAAAATATTGCATTTTCAGCTGTTTGAAGCTGGTGTACAATACCAAAAGTAAAAGATGCAAAACCTAAATTTAAGCATGGAAAGCATATAAATAGTGCACATAGAACATATCTACCGCTTCTTAGACTTGCTTTCAATTAGAATTACAGATCTATAACTCATGTTCTGTGTAGTAGTCTACTACAGTATTAGTCATAATTCCCATCAAACCTAGCGGTCAAACACAGACATGGTTCCAATTTCCATCATTCATTTGATCTATTGTGGATTTTAGAAACGCTTCAAATAAAGACGATGTTTTCGTGTAGGCTTACCCTGGCGGCACGTTTTGATAACCGTGTAAATCTCTCTCGGACAAGGTGACTTTTATCAATATATTCGCCTGTATTTACCACCCCCAAAAATGAAAAGCTAATTAGCTGCTAATGTGGCCATCATATATAACTACAAATGCCTGTCTCAACCTTCACGACACTCACCAGAGCCATGAAGATCTGGACGAGACTGCCAATTCGAGGCAAAGGTAAGAATCTCTGGATTAACTATCTAATGTTAGCTACATTCAGTAATTCAAAAATTGGCTAAAGTTGTTTAAATTGACAATTCTGTGAACTGTCTTGGGCAAGTTTTAAATTGAAAATGCCTGTTATCTAGCTAGCTTATGGTTAGCTAGTTAGCAACATTAGCCTGGCTAGATGGCTACATTAGCCGTCTATTTGTCTAGCCATTTAAATGCATGAGGAATTCATTAAAACAAGTTTAGTTTTCTTTGGCTTTTATGAACTAAGTCTAGCTTGCTACCTAACTTAGATGGTAAAGCTAGGGCTAGGCATTCTTGATAATGTTTGTTTGTGTTTGTGGTTGAGGGATGGGTAGCCTACTTCAAGGACTACATGACTTATAGCTACCCTAGCTAGCTGTATTTATTTTAGTCTGGCATTTTGGGAGGTTTCAGAGATGGCTGATTAGCACCCTCGTTTGAGTCAACAGTGTGCTTACTTTACTGCAAGATAACATTGAGATGTTTGCTGTTATCCTCTGGACAGCAGATCATTAGTATAGCTAGTAGGCAAGGTTATGTAACCTTATTTAGTCCTCCTTGCTATGGTGGGTTTTAAATTGATTGGTATTCACACATTTGTTTGAGGTAGAATTACTGTCATGTTATTGGTGCCAAATTGCAAACCTTATTTGCACCTTCTTTATTCTAGAACCAATGAGTGTGCCTGAGTCTGATCACCTCTCAATTAGGTAAGCTGTTTCAACCTGTAACTCTATTCTGCTTTGGTCTGTTTCAGACATTGCATGAAGTCCTGAAGAGCACGAATGTGTGTGAATGGTTTTGTCCCAGCCCAGCTCTAACACCCAACTTAAATAATTAACATACCGAATCACAGCGATAGGCTATGATTTGTAATTAGGTATGGGCTGGGCTGGGCTGGAACAAAAGCTTATACACACTCCTGCCATTCAGATCTGGAGCTGTCCACCAATTTCAGTCATTATTCTGTACTATGGGTACAATTGGGGGGGGGTTATTGATATATAACGCATGCTCCACTCTCAAGTTGAACTTGTTGACTGATGCCATGACGGCAGCTGCTAAGAAGGGAGCAGCTGTGAACCAGAAGACTGCAGCCAAGGCAGCACTGGTCCACGCCTGCCCTGTCTGTCGGGTGAGTAGTGTTGGTTGGTACTGTATGTGCCTTTAGGTTCCTCTCCATGTGTAGGCTATTGTACTGGCCTGTGTGGTACAGTCGTTCATATGTGTAGTCGTTTGTTGCATCGTATTGCTTAGTTTATCATTTGTCAACTTTGAATTCAATCTAAGTCACAGATTAACTTCCTGCATTTTGTACTTGATGTTTATAGATGCAGACCCGAAGACATTCAAGCAGCACTTTGAGAGCAAGCATTCCAAGTCTTCAATGGTTCCAGTACTGGTTGATATGCAGGTCTAAGGACCTACAGTTGGGGTAAAATTCTTCCATCATTCACACACAGTAGACATACAGTAGTGTAAACCACCATGTTGTCAACAAAATGCTGTCCTCAATGCTTAAGTTGTATTGTCTATGGCTCAATTTGTGGAAATGCTGTGATCACGCATCATCTTTAATGTTGTGATTCATAGACACACGATGACCACGATTTGAATGCTGCAACTGAGACGGAATGACATCAAGGGACACATGCTGAGACCCCGAGAATGACTGGACATGGGCCTGAAAGGGCTGCAGAAGCACACCAGCACCCCATGTTATGTTTATTCCATGGCCAACCATCTCTCTAGTTAACCCTTATTCCACACTATGCCTTTTATGGTCCCTCAACTTCCGACACTTTGGAACTCTCCATCTTATCTCTATAAACTCAGCCTACCTTCACCCAATTTCCCTATGCTGCCAGTGCTTCCTTCACTTGTTCTTCTCCTGATTTGATAACATCTAGACTCAGTAACACGTTTAAAAGTGTTGTGGTGTACTGTTTTTACTACCTTTTTTTCATATGTAATGCTGTCCTCCTGCGTATTCTGGGGTTCAGACTGAATGCAGTGGTAAATGTGCTGCTCACAATTGACAGCAGCAACATGGACCTGTTAAATCGACAAGAAGGGTGTTGATATAGCTGGGTTTAGGCATGGCTTACTTGTATTGAGTCTGTTAAGTGTGTTTCTCATTCTGCTGGAGTTGGCGTAGGTTTTATATCAAATACTATTTAAAGCATCCAGTTTTTCCATTTGTAACTTGCCCACCAAAATCACAATATGCTGTTTTACACTGTTGTTTGTGCTGGTCTAATTCCTAAAATGGAAAAGCAGAAGAATCTGTGCTCTTGGATAGTAATAATAGTTCATATGGTGCTCTTCAATGTCCCAGGTATGTGGCATTGATGACTAAATAATGTAATGTTTACTTAAATTCATAGGTTTATATGTTATGTATAAAATGCAGATGTATGCATTGTTTACTATTTTGATTTCTTTAAAACAATGTAATTGTTGGAGTTCAGGTGTTTGAGGTGATTGATGGGTGACTAGGTGCATTGTCAAATAAACATGCTTATTCATGATAATGGATACATTCTGCAATGAGTGACTCTGCAACAGAATATGTCAACAAGTTAGTTCTGAACTGCTTTAATACAGCAGTGCATTCTGACACCATTAATTGAAATAGATTTCAGCTTGTTCATATAGTTGGAAGGAAATACTTCCACTGGCTTAAAGAGAAGAGGATCTGGTTAGCTAAAATAAGGGTATGCTGCTAATATCATCTAGGTAGGTAGCTAGATAGCTATATTGCTTCTTTGCAAAAATACTAGCCTAGTATTCATGGCACGTTATAAATACTAGACTGCTACTAGGATAGTATTCTATACAAGACGAGACCAAATGCATAAATAAGACATATTAGTTAAAATATGGAACAGTAAATACACATTTTAAATATCTTTACGTTTTGGATCAAGGTAGCTAGCGAGCTGACGGCAAAGGTGTCCGCTAGAGATGATTTGCAGTCTTGCATGAGGTCTACTTTGATGGTAATTAGCGTTTTCTAATCTGAGTAAATAGAGCCGACTATATTGATAAATCACCTTATCGGAGAGATTTACACTGTTATCAAAATGTTTTGTCAGTGTTAGGCTCCCATGTGTTTTACCCCGATGGTCTGTCTGTCCAGAAGCTTCTGGAATGTACTAGTTGGCAAAGCTATTTCTGGAGCGCAAGGGACGGGATACAACTGTGGTGCAGATGGGGGATATTTATAACACTTGACACCGAACGGTAGCAATGATCACAACCCTCTGAACTGAAAAGAACTACAAGCGAGAGAGTAAATGTTTTCTCTACCTGATCATTACTTTTATTCAGGGTAATTACATAGATATTCTGATCTGACTCGCTGTGATCATGGTTTGAGGTAGATCATAGAGTAAATAGGCAATACTAAGTAAATGTTGTCAATTAATCCCCTGGTTAACTACAGGTGAAACCCAACTGTACTAACTATTTCTACAGGAAACAATTCACTTGCATAAGAATGTTATTAAAATAGGATTGCCTTCTTTTGACTCCCTGTAGGCCTATGCCGGCAACACCTGGGTTGTGGTCTTGATACTCGTATGGTCCACATATACTGAACATGTCAATGTTAACAGCTTAATTCCCATATCACAGTTTTACTAGTTAAGTACATTAGGCACCAAATATAAGAAAAAGGGCTGAAACAGGAAAATCCTCCAATAACAAATGCTTGTTTCTGTTACAGAATGCTTTGTTACAGTGACTGTTCCCAATGAACACGACCCAGTTGAATATATTCATTGTGGGTGTGTGCCTACAGGACCGAACGTGATGTGACAGGCTGGTCGACAGACAAGCTGAAGGAGCTCCTATTGGGGTTGCGTGTGGAGGGCCTAGAGGGGAGCTGCGAGGTCACTGACGTCCCCACGCTGGACGGTGAGGCGTCCATCAACAACCGCAAGGGGAAGCTCATCTACTTCTACGAGTGGAACGTCAAGGCGACGTGGACTGGTGAGTTCAGCAGAGGCTAGAATTGCACGGTATACCGGTGCCACGTTAATATCATGCCATTAAAACGTCATGATACCAACATTTTAGAGTACCGTTTCATATGATACTACTGAATTTTTCGGTCCTACGGATGTAATGAACCTTCTGGCGCCTGTTCAAATGTTTATAAAGTTAGTTTTAATAAATTCAGTGGAATTTAAGCAACAGCCATTAGTATGCTCCGATCCGATAATATCCACTTCACTTTCATGTGCATATCACGTGTGACAGCTGTAATCAGCCAGCCGAATCCCCTACTACCATCCCTCACTCACCGCTTCTCCGTCTGTTTTTCCTGCGCATCTACTCCATCAGTTTCTTAAATAAAATCTAGCCGTGATGGCGAGCGGGAATGCAGACCCTGATGAGTGTTCTGTTATATTTGTACGTTTGTTAAATTGGAGCAGAGCGAGCCAGATTTCATACATTGTTTCATTTAAGCGCCTGTTATAACCATGAGCACAGGCCAGTCTGAGTAGACTGCAAGTTCGCTGTCACGCAGCCTCTGAAAGCCAGAGAGGGGAAATGGAGAATAGCTTCGCGACAGGCATGCTTGCAGCTTTACAGCAGAGAAAACGGCTTGTCTCTAGCCTATACGGTTAAAAACACATTACCCATATTACCGGAGCTACTTTTTTTTTCTTCCTATTGGGATTCGCACGTATTTGATATAATTTCACAAACCATGTCGCGGGCCGTTTTAAACTAATACCAGGTTGCTAATTATTGGTTTGATAACATTATTCAGTCATGTTACCTAGCTAGCTAACAACCTTGTAACTTGACAGAAGGTTTATGTAAATTTGATTGGCACAGGAAGAAAGGAAAAGGTGCGGCTACTCATGAGATGTGCTTTAAAGGTAGGATTCATATAGGCCTAATATAAGTCATTGGTGCCTAATGTTTTAAAAGTTGGGAGCAGTGTATGCTTGTGGGAGAGAGAGTGGCGTGTGTGTTTATGAGGGAGAGGGAGACAGTTTGAGGGAGGTGTGTGTGTTAACTGAAGAGTAAAGAAGGTTTCATGCAGTGTTTTCCCATACTGCCACAATGACATGCAGATCATTATGCAAATCAGCCATTCTATGCAGTATTCTATTATATGCTGAACAGTGGGAAGTTAAATTCAATGTGTTGTATTGAGTAGAAGTGTGAATTTAATTGACATGTTTTTGCGTAGCACATGTGCAGAAGATTTAGAAAACAGGAACAAGCATCCGGGGGACAGGGCGAATGGGACGCTAGGCTACTGTGAATTTTCCCCCCCGTGGTATCGTGATACTACTCAGTATCGTGATACTTGGCCTGGTATCGTATCATTAGTCAAATGTTGGTATCGTGACAACACTAGCAGACACAAACATCACTCTATATGGAACTCATGTTGAACATGTGATAAGATATGTTAGGTTTTCTGCCAAATGTAGCCTACATTTTGTTTGAAACACAGGGTTTTGCCAAACCAAGAGCAGCGTAGCACTTGTTTCCATGGCAATGAGACTAATTATATTCTCCAGCACACTAAGCCCCAGGGGTTTAGTGAGAAGTGGGTGGGTTGTCATAGTATCTCTTCAAAGTAGGCTTCATGACATCTCTTTCTCTCTCGCTCTGTCCCAGGAACTACAAAAACCGGAATCAAGTACAAAGGGAATATCGAAGTTCCCAACCTATCCGATGAAAATGACATGGACGACCTAGATGTAGGTTGTTATGACAGAATGCCATTCAGGATCATGTTTGTTCAGGCTAATTTGCACATCGACAGCTGATGGCTGTTGGTTGTAATGCTATTTACTCTTTAAAATAGTTATTTACATTTAAGTCAATTAGCAGACGCTCTTATCCAGAGCGACTTACCATACTTTTGTATGAGTAAAAAGAACAAGACCACACCTACCATGACATTGGGTATAATCTTTGCCTCTTTTTTTTTTTCTGGGCACAGATCAGTGTGTCACTTTGTAAGGACGAGCCCAACACAACCCTCACCGAACTCATGAAGAAGGAGGGAGCAAAGAAAGTGCGAGCTGCCCTGGGGAGCTATGTGGACCACCTCAAATCCGGTGTGGCCTTTATTTATTCAAATCGTTTTAACCCTAGTGCCTGTTCATAGAGATATTTCTATAGGTGATAGTTCAGCTTGATACTGATTGAAATTAAACCTTTCCGATGATTGCAGAGTTCACTCAGGGCATGATCCTCCCAACGGCGAATGGGGTGGCGAGCAAACCACAGCCGGCGCAGACTCAGACAAAGGTCAAAGTGGACAAAACCCAGGTGGGTGGCAGTTGCCTTCTTACCTTATGTCCCCATTCTCTACCTTTTCTATTTCACTTCCGTCATGGATTTAACAATGGTGGAAACTCTCCAGCCAATATTTACATAAATCCAATACACACAGAAGGAGAAGAGAAAATAATTGGGACACAATCAAAGAGCCAATGAAGCAAGGGGCTAATGAACATGATTAAAACCCTACTAGCATTAACAAACCGTGTAGGAAATGTTCCATAGCATTCCAACATAGGTAGTGGATTAAGTGATTTCCCCATCCCCCCCTTATCGATGTAAAGTGCCATATAATACATCTAATACATAATCCATCTACTGAACTTCCACGTTTTGGATTTTAAATATTCAAGCTTATCGAGCATCACGTGAGCTTCACCTAATGTACACAATCATAGGATTTATGAATAACAGGATGATCACGCTTGTCTGTATGTCCCCAGATTGGCTCCTCTGTATCGACCCCCTCTCCTAGCACAGGGGTCAAGATCCCCACCTGCAAGTTTAGTCTCAAGGAGACCTTCCTCACCTCACCTGACGAGCTGTACAGAACCTTCATCAACCAGGATGTGAGTAGTAAAGTGGTCAAATACTAGCTTCCCTTCCTTGTGTCCTTTCCTCCAACATCACTGATTGGGCCAGACATGAAAGGTGGAAGTAATATGCTTGGAAACCTGTCCATGGGTGTATTCACTAGGAAACAAACAAACGCAAAAGGGCAGAAACGGGGAGGGACTAACCTGAACTTTTCCGATAAACACTTTAAGAGTTTATTTCCAAAAAGCTATATATCCATTTTCAGAAATGTTGGTAAATTAGCATTTATTGTTTTAAAGAATTTATGAAAGAGTTTTTTCACTATCTAATCATGGAATTGTGTTGTGTAATGACAGACATGTATTTGTTTAAAATCTATCACGTGATGTTTTCATTTGAGAGACAAATCATGTTTTTTAGCAAAATGCTATATATCCACCTCAGGTTTTACACAGTCAAACATAACAAATACAGCTGTACAAATGATACATTTGTGACATCAAAAATAATTAAATATTGTAAAATGAGATCTGTGTAGAAAACATTTACATTTCACATTTTAGTCATTTAGCAGATGCTCTTATCCAGTGCGACTTAGCGTAAGATAGCTAGGTGAGACAACCACATATCAGTTAAATATACAGGATACCAACATTCCATTCCAGCTAATAAAGCGTTTTGCAAAAAAACACATTTGAATTCAAATCTATAAATTTAAATGAGAACAGTAATATTGAACAAACATGAAGGTACCCATAGGCAATAATTTCTTATGAAAAACACAAATGTGAAAAAGTTATATAGCATTTTGGAAATAAACTCTTCACTTGGTTTTCATTACAAAACATTCCCGTTGCAAAACGTTTTGCTACGGTGTGCACTAATGAATACACACCAGTCCTTTCCCCAGTCACCGAGGAAGTAGAGAATGGTTTATTTCACAAATTCAACATTACAAAGTATCAATAGCAACAAAGCTGA
Source organism: Coregonus clupeaformis (assembly GCF_020615455.1). NCBI lineage: Eukaryota > Metazoa > Chordata > Actinopteri > Salmoniformes > Salmonidae > Coregonus > Coregonus clupeaformis. Next base: position 14,439,726 of record NC_059227.1, on the reverse strand, counting down.
ATTATGACACAATTTGCATAAATACACTATGCACAAGAAAACCAACACAATAAAAACTACAACTAAAATGAGACCATTTTAGATTATTGAAACAACAAGAGTTTGGCAATGGTGAGATGCTTCACTACTTCACCCATGTCATTAACAAGCTCAGTTGCCCTAAAATTGTAGTTGGATAGAGTGTATATATATATATATATATAATGGAGTGCATGTGCTTGTTTGCCTTCAATGGTGTGTTCTACCAAGGTTTTGTTATAATTTTTATTTGCTATTGTTTTTCTCCTGTACTTCACTACTGCAAAGAATTTCACCAGTGCAAATGTTTTTGATTCACTCCAATACCCTTATGTTGGATTTCACTGCTTCTGTTGCTTTTAATAGGGAACGAAGAGCAACCTCAATAGACTTTAACTCTGTGTGGATTACTTCCGCTTAAATGTCGCCTATTATAATATAAAGCCAACCTACTTTTAAATTGTCGTCCCATAACTCTTTTGAATCATGACTACAATTGGCTGAGGGCTTAGGAATCAATGCTGATTTGACTAATCTCTGGTATCCTCTCGCGTAATGCAGATGGTCCAGGCGTTCACCCATACTGCAGCTGTGGTCGACGGAGACAAAGGAGGGAAGTTTCAGCTGCTAGAGGGGAGCGTCAACGGAGAGTTTATGGAGCTGGTGAGGACACGCGTCTGCTTGAGATCATGTTCTATCGATCATAACCCATTGTTGGAGAATGACCAAATCTAACTGTGGTTTTGGATTCCGCTTCTTAGGTCCCAGATGAAAAGATTGTTATGAAATGGAGGTTCAAGACTTGGCCGTGTGGTAGGTTTTTCCCACCTTGCCCCGTGGTGCTCTATTGATTTGTGTTTGCTCCTTCTATCCTTGGCAACTTTCAATGAAAACTTAATTTCAGCATTTCTCCACTTAGGTATTTTTTATACAGGTAATCTCTACAATGCTTTCTCAACTCTGCTCCTGTGGACTGACCGGGTATGCAGGATTTGGTCCATCCTACAACGAACACACCTGATTCAACCTAATCACGGGCATGATGTGATTAGTTGGATCCAATGTGTTGATACTGGGCAGGAACAAAAACCTGCATACCCTGTTGGGTCCCCACAACTGGACTTGAGAAACCTTGGATAGTAACATAAATGGCTTGGATATATTATTGTTTTGGCTACAAAAGTATTCTAAAACTGGCTCTGATTTCCCTCTTCCAGAGCACTATGCGACTATTACCCTGAACATGAAGGATCGAGGCAACGAGACTGAGCTGAAGGTGGAATGTAAAGGAGTCCCGACGGGAGAGGAGGATAGGACGAAGGAGGGTTGGAAGAGATACTACTTTGAAGCCATCAAACAGACTTTTGGATTCGGGGCCCGACTCTACTGAGATCGACTCATCTGAATAATGTTTAAAAAAAACTGAAAAAAACCCCCCTGATTATTTAATGTGGATGAATACTCTCTTTAGCCCAGTCTCTCTTGTAGCACCAGCCCTACATCGTGCGTAGACAAACGGTGCCTTTTCCACTTGAAAGACTGGCAGTCCGTATAAGGGTCATTGGTTCAAGGCTTTCTTTGATGTCTGTACTTACCTTACTGAGTTTATAGGCAAAATGAGATGTAGAAAAAATCCCTCGAATGACAGTATATTTGGAATTAACTATTAGCATTCTCAATCTCCAATTCTGCACATTTGAAGTGTGTCATACTGAAATAAATGAAATTTTTACTGAATTATGTTTTGGGGGTTTAATGACGACTGACTACAAGACAAATGATCAAAAGAATGCTTGTGTTAATATTGTTGCTCAATGTGTACCCTATGTCCGGTGATGGTGTGGAAAAACGGTTGCTCAAGCCTGATATTCTTAGATATATTAGTCTGAATAATTAAAAACATGCATATTTAAACAAAATGAAGACGTCAAAACAAATTGCAGAACACATGAAATATGGACAGCAAGAGATACATGTACATTTAATTACAAAATGTTTTGGCATCAATAATTAATGTAGGAGTTCAGCTAACACATCCAGAAGACAGTCCTTTGGATACAATCATACAAGAGCTGAATGGATGGATAGATAGGAATATATTATCCTACAGGATATACAAGTAACAGACAAAATAAAGGATACACCAACATAAAGCATCTTAAGGGTGTTAGGCCACCACGAGCTGCCAGAACAGCTTCAATGCACCTTGGCATAGATTCTACAACTGTATGGAACTCTATTGGAGGTAAGCGACACCATTCTTCCATGAGAAATTTGATGTTTTGTCAATGGTGGTGGTAACCGCCGTCTCAGGCGCCGCTCCAGAATCTCCCAAAAGTGTTCAATTGGGTTGCGATCTGGAGATTGTGACACCCTTTAAACCCCCTATGCTCCTCTTGAGACTCCTCTTTCAGTCACTGAGATCCCTTCTAGCCATGGTAACTCGAAATAATGGGCAACTGGACATTTTATACATGACCCTAAGCATGATGGGATGTTAATTGCTTAATTAACTCAGGAACCACACCTGTGTGGATTAAAGCACCTGCTTTCAATATACTTTGTATCCCGCATTTACTTAAGTGTTTCCTTAATTTTGGCAGTTAACTGTAGCTTACAATACCCATTATGCTAAGATGTGCCAATGTGCTATTTGTACTAAAAACGTTGCTCTTTGGAGGCTCCCAAAGACATTGTATTGCTTTGCCACACACATTTACATGAGAGAAGATCCCAAAATGTGTCAGAAGGCGTTTCAGCTGTCGGGGACAAACCGTCTACCGTACAAGTAAGAAACGTGTGTGCCCACCGGATTGGATGACATGTCATTGACCATCAACGATTGGTCAATGTCAGTCATCGCGTCTAGGATTGGTCTATATCGGAGGGATTAGGAAGTGGTGTTCGAGGGTCAGGGGTTGCTAGTTGTTGTCTGATGAAACTGCAAACGATATTAGCTAGGTACAGCTCATCGTTGCTATTTATTAACAAGCTCCAAAGACCAGGAAAAAGTACATTTACCTAGCTAACGAAATATTTATCTCAAAGCATTGCGAAGCTTACCGGCGTTAACATTATAGCTTTTGTTTAGCTAACATGCTAGCTAGCCAGCTAAAAAATATTGCATGTCAGCTGTTAGAAAGCATTAGCTAGTTTTTTTAAACTGCACCTTTTCAATTATTTATTTTGTGAGCTTTGTCCTCATTTCGTGGGCTTTGTCCTGATGAACGTTAGCAGCGTATGCACGAGAAGAATAATCCTGGAAGTGAATGTTTAACATTAGCCACGGAGCTAATTAGCTGGCTAGCAATCGTTAGCTTGTCATCTACATGGATTTTAAAGGGTCATTAAATACTACGAGGATGATTTTGCCTATGGTGATTCTCCTAATAGTTTTCTCACACGGAACAACCGCTGGTAAGAAAAAAACAAAAACAAGTCAGCCAGGTAGATGTCAAGGTTTATACTATTTGACAGATTGTGTAACGATAGTGTTGGCTAGAATTGCATTAGCTAGCAAGCTTGTCATTTTCTGAGGCACTAACGTTAGTTAGCTAGCTACCTAGTTATCAGTACTGTCTGCAGGAAAGTGCTTTCTTCTACGAAGTCGTGTTCTTTGGATGAATATTGTTTGTCAGCAGATGCACAATACTTAATCTGACGTTTTTCTTTGATGTTGTCTTTCTGCAGATGAAGAGCCAGAGGGGAATAATGATCATGCTCCTGAATTGAAGGTAGCTAGCTAGCTATAACTATTAAATAGTACCTGCTGTGCCCTTTTCTATTGCTTAACTTCATTCCATATTGATAATGTAGGCTAGTTTAGGACCAAGCTGCAATCCTTAGGCAAGCAAGTCTGTCTTAACCAATAATTGCATTTAGATGTGGAAGTAGGCCTACCTATCTTTTTCAATGTTTACATAAGAAGCTGTTTGGTATCATGCAAGCAAAAATATAGGTTAACATTATAAATGGCAAAGCCGATTTGCTTTGCAAAGAACTAACCAAATAAAGCACATTTGTATAGCCTTGGTCTCACTCATCCACTAACCTTCAAGCTAATGACAATATGTTAAGTTATATTTCATCACGTAACCCCTCCATCCCTTCATATTGCTTGTTTCCCCCCTTTAGTCTTACCATGAGCACAACTCGGAGGAGGATGAGGTCCCAGTAGGCGCCAGGATTGTAGCAGGAATGGTGACTTCCCCCAGGGAGGCCTCGCAGCCGGAGGGAGAGAGAAGACCCGATGGTGGGGTCCAGGAGGGTGGGCTGGAGAGGGAAGAGAAGGAGGACTTGCCCACCCAACCTCCTCCCGTTGAAGAAAGGCCTAAAGAGGGTAAGGTTCGTTTTCTGTTTTCTGTGACTTGTGCCTGTCTTGACTAATAAGAAGATAATTGAAGAATGTTACATGGAGAAGTGTCATATCTTTGTAGGAATTAATTATTATATCAGTCTGCAAAGCACCGAAAGTTTCACTCCATAGATTTCAGCTATCCCACATTTACACCTCTAGAACTGGGAACATGTTTAGAGTGACAATATCTTGGCTGAGAACATTGAGGAAACATTTTGAGAAATTGGGACATACTAAGCTTTGCTGTCACCTGGCCTTGAGCATGGCAACAGTGTGACGTCTTTTTGAACTTGATCTCAGTGAAACTGTTGGCTCTCATGGGAAATTAAAACACACTTGCACCTGTGACATCTCTGAAAGTAGCATCAATACTCTGGTGAAGAGTATATGTACTATTTGGCCACTACTGTAGGGTTTCTTTCATAATTTAACCAGAATGGTTAAAGCTTTAGCTTACTTAAAACAGATTTGAGCTTCAATTTGTTAATGTTTGCCACACACACACGTTGATCACCATCCATCTGTTTCCTGTCTGTGTTTTCGCTTGAACATACTCCCCTCCCCCTACCACCTGTGATTTTTGGTTGATGCAGTTCCTGTGGTGAATGGGGGCACAGCCAATGGGAAGCCCTGTCTCTTCCCCTTCCTCTTCCTGGGGAAGGAGTACTTGGACTGTACCACCGATGGACGGGGGGACGACCGCCTGTGGTGCGCCACCACCTACGACTACGACAGGGACAAGAGATGGGGCTTCTGTGAGAGTAAGTCTCCCTTAAAGCACACACGTAAAAAAAAAAAGCTCATTCCCCCCCCCCCACCCCCTGTTTCTCTCCCTTAGAGAGGGACTCACACACGGACACTCACACACACCACTTCTGAGGCTGAAACAAATTGTCCTTGGCGGATGAATAAAGTTTACCAAAGTTACCAGAATCTTGGTGATTTATAGTTGAATACCTTTTTATATCTGTCCATTAATTTCTAGTGGAAATACCTTATGGTTAAAGAGAAAATAGCCTAATTATCAATTATTTTCAATAAACTTTTCAATCAAGCAACTCTTCCAGCTATTTACTGTTTTCATAACTGCCGCCAGTTTGGTGCCAAAACATTTACAAAGACATATTGACATAGTAAAATAAATAAGTGTATATCAATTATAAATATATAAAGGATATTTCATGCGTAAACCCTCATATTAAACACCAATGGTATATTTATATTTAGGATGTTTTACAGCTTTGTCATTCTATTTTTAAAGGATCATTTTATTTGATGATTTTATATATTTTACATGTGATAAGGCCACACAGAGGGCCAGAGATAAGAGACCTGTGATCATCTGAAGTACGGTACCCAAAAAGGCCACTAGATGTCATTTGATAAAATTCCCCCCAAAACCTTGAAAGTTAAACAAAATTCTGGTAGTTTACTGGTAAACTGTGAAAGTTACCAGAAATATACCCTCCCTTTGCAACCCTAGTTGTATTGTATATTGTAGCGGAGGAGCAGGTGGAGCAGAGGCATCTTGCGGAGGAGACCGAAAAGGAGTACCAGACAGCCCTCCGCATGATCAACGGAACCAACCGGAAGAGCCAGAAGAAAGAGTGAGCTCTCTTTCTCCTCCTCATTGTCTCATCTACAGTGTTCATAAGTGTGCTTGCTGACAGCAAGAACACTCTAGACAAGCACACTTTAGACAACCCACTTACTCATTATTATTATTATTATTAGTGTGCTTGCTGATAGCAAGAACACTCTAGAAATCCCACAGTCTTATTATCTTTCTTCCTCTTGCTTAAGAGATTCCCTAAAAACACGCCACTTCGATACAGCTACGACTTTTTCTTAGCAGGTTAGTGCCTTCAGAAAGTATTCACACCCCTTGACTTTTTCCGCATTTTGTTGTATTACAGCCTGAATTTAAAATGGATTCAATTGACATTTTGTGTCACTGGCCAGCTACACACAGTACCCCCATAATGTTAAAGTGGGATTATGTTTTTAGACATTTTTACAAATAATTAAAAATGAAAAGCTGAAATGTCTTGTCAGTAAGTATTCAACCCATTTGTTATGACAAGCCTAAATATATTGAACACAGATATAAACTCACCATGTAAAGTGTTGGTCCCTTGTTTCATGAGCTGAAATAAAAGATCCCCGAAATGTTTCATATGCACAAAAAGCTTATTTCTCTAAACTTTTGTGCGCACATTTGTTTACATCCCTGTTAGTGAGCATTTTTCCTTTGCCAAGATAATCTATCCACCTGACAGGTGTGGCATATCAAGAAACTAATTAAACAGCATGTGCTGGGAACAATAAAAGGCCACTCTAAAATGTGCAGTTTTGTGTCTCAAGTTTTGAGGGAGCTTGCAATTGACATGCTGACTGCAGGAATGTCCACCAGCGCTGTTGCCAGATAATTTAATGTTAATTTCTCTACCATAAGCTGCCTCCAACGTCGTTTTAGAGAATTTGGCAGTGCATCCAACCGGCCTCACAACCGCAGGCCACGTGTAACCACGCTAGCCCAGGACCTCCACATCCGGCTTCTTCACCTGCAGGATCGTCTGAGACCAGCACCCGGACAGCTGATGAAACTGTGGGTTTGCATAACCAAATCATTTCTGCGCAAATTGTCAGAAACTGTCTCGGAGAAGCTCATCTGCACGCTCGTTGTCCTTCCCAGGGTCTTGACCTGACTGCACTTTGGTGTAGTAACCGACGTCACCTTCAATGGCCACTGGCAAGCTGGAGAAGTGTGCTCTTCACGGATTAATCCCGATTTCAACTGTACCGGTCAGATGGTATGGTGTCGTGTGGGCGAGGGGTTTGCTGATGTGATCAGAGTGCCCCATGGAGGGGTTATGGTATAGGCTGGCATAATCTATGGACAACTAACACAATTGCATTTTATCGATGGGAATTTGAATGCACAGAGATATCGTGACGAGATCCTGAGACCCATTGTTGTGCCATTCATCCGCTGCCATCACCTCATGTTTCAGCATTATATAATGCATGGCCCCATGTCGCAAGGATCTGTACACAATTCCTGGAAGCTGAAAACGTCCCATTTCTTCCATGGCCTGCATACTCACCAGACATGTCACCCATTGAGCATATTTGGGATGCTCTAGATCGACGTGTTCGACAGCGTGTTCCAGTTCACAAATATCCAGCAACTTCGCACAGCCATTGAAGAGGAGTGGAACGACATTCCACAGGCCACAATCAACAGCCTGATCAACTCTTTGCGAAGGAGATTTGTCACGCTGCATGAGGCAAATGGTGGTCACACCAGATGGTTTTCTGATCCACGCCCCTTACCTTTAAAAAAAACCCTGATGCATATCTGTATTCCCAGTCATTTGAAATCCATAGATTTGGACCTAATGCATTTATTTCAATTGACTGATTTCCTTACATAAACTGTAACTCAGCAAAATCTTTGAAGTTGTGTTTTATTTTTGTTCAGTGTAATAAGTTCAGGAGGAAAAATGTGCTTAACAAGTCACATAAGTTGCATGGACTCACTCTGTCCAATAATAGTGTTTAACATTATTTTTGAATGACTACCTTATCTCTGTACTCCACACATACAATTATCTGTAAGTCCCTCAGTCGAGCAGTGAATTTCAAACACAGATTCAACCTCAAAGACCAGGGAGGTTTTCCAATGCCTCGCAAATATTAAATATCCCTTTTGAGCATGGTGAAGTTTTGAATGACACTTTGGATGGTGTATCAATGCACCCAGTCACTACATAGATACAGGCGTTTTTCTAACTCAGTTGCCGGAGAGGAAGGAAAACGCTCAGGGATTTCACCATGAGGCCAATGGTGACTTTAAAACAGTTACAGAGTTTAATGGCTGTGATAGGAGAAAACTGCGGTTGGATCAACAACATTGTAGTTACTCCACAATACTAACCTAAATGACGAGTGAAAAGAACAAAGCTTGTACATAATACAAATATTCCAAAACATGCATCCTGTTTGCAATAAGGCATTGAAGTAAAACTGCAAAAAATGTGGCAAAGACATCAACTTTATGTCCTGAATACAAAGCATTATGTTTGGGGCAAATCCAACGCAACACATCACTGACTACCACTCTTCATATTTTCAAGCATGGTGGTGGCTGCATCATGTTATGGGTATTCTTGTCATCGGCAAGGACTAGGGAGTTTTTTGGGATGAAAAGGAATAAGCACAGGCAAAATCCTAGAGGGGAAAACCTGGTTCAGTCTGCTTTACAACAGACACTGGGAGACAAATTCACCTTTCAGCAGGACAAAAACACAAATCCAAATATATACTAGAGTTGCTTACCAAGACATTCAATGTTCCGGAGTGGCCTAGTTAATGTTTTGACTTAAATCAGCTTGAAAATCTATGTCAAGACCTGAAAATGGCTGTCTAGCGATGATCAACCAACTTGACAGAGCTTGAAGAGTTTTTAAATAAAATAATTACCCAAAAATACTCACAGCTGTAATCACTGCCAAAGGGGATTCTAACATGTATTGACTCAGGGAGTTGAATACTTATTTAATCAATATACTGTATTAGTGTTTTTTTTATTAATCTTAAAATGTTAAACATTTCCACTTTGACACTTTCATTTTTTTGTGTAGATCATAATAAAAAAACACAAATCCACTTTAATCCCAATTTGTAACAACAAAATGTGGAAAAGGTCAAGGGGTATGAACACTTTCTGAAGGCACAACACCTTTTACTTATTCAACCTTCCACCTATTCTTCTTAATCTTATTCCTCATCAGGTTGTATGAGAAGCTATTGAAGGTTGCCGACAAGGGCCACCACAAGGCCATGGAGAAGGTGGCCTACGCCATGCTGTTTGGGGACTACATGGCCCAGAACATCCCCAAGGCCAAGGAGCTGTTTGAGAAGCTGGCCCTGGAGGGCTCCCCCAAAGCTCAGACGGTAATGGAACATTCCTATTTAAACTTAATGGGTCCAGGGTAGTGTCATTGACCACATTTACATGTGCACTATATTCCGGGTTGTAGCTCATCCCGCTTATTGTCTTATTTGGGATAAGCTGTTTACATGCACCTTTTTGATATCCAGCTCACAAGTATCCCTGTATCCATTAATAAACAGAATATTCCTAATTTAAGTTAATATGGGTTAAATGGAATAGTAACTGAAATATGGACACTGACTGTAGGCCTGTAACATCTCACATGTAGTGTTATATAATATTAACTCCTGCAGAATGATGCATGTCTTGCAGTAAAATGATACAATACATTTTTATTTTGTCCCGGGAACAGGAGTGGAGAAATATTTTTTTTTTTCTTTCAGCATCTCTTGAGAAAATGCAAATACCTGTGTAATGTGTTATCTTTGACACTGTTATGCAAGCAGACAGTATTTGCGCCTAAGATGAACTGAAGTCTTTAAGAGTTTCTGATATTTCCTTAACTGGTCAAAGTGATGACATTTTGCACAGGACCAATCTTTCCATTGTTTTGGAGTTATTGAGTTTTCTCCCTGGTCCCTAAAAGAAAAAGGCAAATTTAGCTGTGTTAAATAGATTACTAATGCATTAATTCTATCAATGTAAGGCATTCTGGTGAGCACTACTTGATTTAGTCTTCTAGGGCAACAAGTTATGACAGAAGAGAAGCTGCATGTATCTAACTATAGTTGACAAACAAATGGCCTTACCAAATGTCAGAAATCATAAGCAGAAAATGGTCTAAATTAGGGGTGAAAGTAGCCAGTAGGCTATACGGTCCAGTATGGAGTATCAGCAAAATAAATTATGGAATTATGGTGGCTCGAACTGCGCAGGTAGCCTACTTTTTTGAAGTGATTTGTTTGACAATCAGATGACAACCTCTTCAAACAACACCCATGATATGCGAAACTGAGCTTGCGCAGACCGCAAAAAACAACAGTAAATGAGAAGCTGTTTACATGCCACAGTATCCCGTCTAAAATCAGCATATCCCAGGCATCTTATCCGGGTTTCTCATAACCGGGATACAATATTTTTTGTGTTATTGTAAACGGGATATGATTGTCTCAACTCAAAAACCGAATACTTGAGTATCCCGAATAATAAGAGGATATTGGTCTGCATGTAAACGTGTTCTTTGAGACAATGGGGTTTCAGGTTGTCTCCAGGCTTTGTCCAAGATTTATTTCCCTCATTAAAATGCAAATCCATTTATAACATTTTTGACATGCGTTTTTCTGGATTTTTTTGTTGTTATTCTGTCTCTCACGGTTCAAATAAACCTACCATAAAAATTATAGACTGATCATTTCTTTGTCAGTGGGCAAACGTACAAAATCAGCAGGGGATCAAATACTTTTTTCCCTCACTGTATATGATTGAATCCGTGTTCATGCGTCTCTGTGGTTGTAGGTAGCCTAACGCTCCACCCTATTTCCTGTAGGCACTTGGTTTCTTGTACGCTGCTGGGTTAGGAGTGAACTCCAGTCAAGCAAAGGTACCAACACCCAGCCTTTCCACTTTCTCCCTCCAAACCTCTCTCCTCTTTCCATGTAGCCTATATACTGATCAAAAGCTCTATTTGTTCAGAGGTAGCTTTTGTAGTAGAGCGGAGCGATATGGACAAAAATCTATTTTAAGATAAATTGACTGAATTATAATGATAAGTAGAACCATGAGTTTATAACGTTTTTATTTTTATATTACCCTTAACTATTATTACTACTTTAAATGTTGTAGCTATCAATTGTCCCATTTAACAATCACTGATATTAGCAAACTTACTTCATTTCAAACTTCACATTACTCTAGTAGGGCCCTATAGGTTATTTATCGTAATGAACAATATCAGCAAAATGTCCACGATAAGTTGTCGGTTTGGTCGGTGTTGATTATCTTTGGTTTATCAACCCAGCTCTATTTCCAAGATGATATTGAAATTACCTGCTAAGCCTGGAATGTAAAGCATAACCCTCAACTCTGTTTCAGGCGTTGGTTTACTACACCTTTGGGGCTTTGGGCGGAAACCTGGTGGCTCATATGATTCTGGTGAGCTACTTCTGCTTTTTGTAGTTTTGAATAGAGAAGCCTTATGTGTCTTGTTCTTCCTTATGGATATACTGAATAATTATTTACCTTTCCCTTCGTTGCTACCATTCTCTCTTTAGGGATACCGATACTGGGGTGGTGTGGGCGTACCCCAGAGCTGCGAATCAGCACTGACTCACTACAGACTGGTGGCCAATCACGGTAGGAGGCCACCCCCTCTCAACCAATGAATGTCTTTCACTGTCTCAGTTGAGTTTCTCAGTAGCTAGGTTTCTATACAATAGGCGACAGATTTTCATGCGAATATTCTAAATTCTGCATAAAAACAATTTGTTTTCATCATATTGACTTGTTGCGGATAAAATGTAGTGCACAAAAAAATACTTATTGCGGTTAAATTGCCATGTACAGAATAAGAAGAAAAGTTAAATGGGTTTCCATCGCAATTTCAACTCTACTGATGGTTTTGTCACCAAAGATGTTGCGTGATTTAGTGAATGTGCCCACTATGGTCTTGGCACGTGCGCTCTAGCCAATAGCTCATAGAAACAGTGCGGGTAAAGCCTACATGATGAGATTATTATGGAAAGAATAGCACAATTATTTTTATTTGTCAAACTGCAGCCAAGCATTGGTCATCATGTCACCAGAATAATAACCTCTATTTATTGTCTTGGAGCATCAAGCTCATTACCATGCACTTTCACCACCCTGTGACGTTCTCATTACTTATTTAATCTGTAATAAACTACATGCTTTCCCCAGTCGTAGTAGGAAGACCACACAACATATCATCGCATGACTCCAAGTTTACTTAGCATAAATCATTTTAAAGACTCAAAAATATCACACCTTGTCTAAAGTATTTTGTTTTGTCAACATTTGGATAGTTTACAGACAAATCTGCTGTTTCGATCAGGCCTGTCGTGAAATGTTTTATCCGACACATATTTTACTCGCATAAAAAGGTTGGATGGAAACTTGGTTAGTGTGTAGAATTGAGAAGACCTGCATTTGAAAAGCCCTAAATTGTAGGTGCCACAAACTGACTAAACAAAAGGAAAGGCTGCATTCAAAAAGTGACTTTTTGATTCACAGAGCAAATTTACGGCAGCAAGATTTTAGTCCTGAGGCTTTCCTTAGGCTGCATGCAAAGAGCAGTGAGTTGTTCTTCTTTTTCATTCTTTCTTTCACTCTCCTTAACCTCCAGTGGCCAGTGACGTGTCCCTGACGGGGGGCAGTGCGGTGCAGAGGGTGCGTCTGCTGGATGAGGTGGAAAACCCGGGCTCTACCAGCGGAATGCTGGAGGAAGACCTGATCCAGTATTATCAGTTCCTGGCTGAGAAGGGAGATATCCAGGCCCAGGTTATGGTTAAGATGGGGCACACTGCTCTTACAGGGTTCTTTTCTGCATAGGAAATTCTATGGGATTCTTTGCGATAGAAAAGGCATTCTGTGTCAACTTGAATGACTAAAACTAAATAGAAAGAATGTAGATTTTTTATATATATATATTGTTATATTTAAGAACTAACAATATAATATAAAAGCTAGACCAGGGGTGACGACCTCAATCGGCGCAATGGCAATTTTGAAAAAAACATACATTTGTGGGCCAGACATAGCCTATATAAAAAAAATATATATAATGTGCATACAAATGCCACCCACACTGGACATTGTTAAAACATTTTTATTAAATGCCTCTTCATAATGTCCACTTATAAACGTACAATATGAGAGCGTACTGGCTGGCTCGTGGGTAGGTGGGTCTGGGAGGAGGGGTGTGTGGCAATGCACTTCCATTTGGTGGGCAGCATGTTGGCAGTGCTTGCTGGGACTTGTAGTGCTGTGTGTCGGGGGCTGTATGGAAGTAGGCCAAAAATGAATTGACAACCCAAATCATTGCACGGGTTGGATAGAAATGTCACGGGCCAGATCTGGCCCGCGGGCTTTGTTTGACACGTGAGCAAGACAGTCAGGGAGAAAGGAAAATTCCAGAAATGATGAGTTCAGGAGTATTTTTGGCAGCAAGGCATTATTATACCCTTCCTCACGGGAGATAATGGAAATAATCGAATTGTCCCATTTTCAAGTTTCTCTGGTGCTTGCATGAATATAGCATGATAATGAGGAAGCGGGTAATGATTGAAAAGGTGGGCCCTGGTCAAAAGTGGTGCACTATATAGGGAATAGGGTGCCATTTGGGACTCTGACGTGGTGTTTCGTGCCATGACCCCATGCTTTGCTCCCAACAGGTGGGACTGGGCCAGCTGCATCTGCACGGTGGTCGGGGGGTGGAGCAGAACCACCAGGTAACCTTCCCCTAACCCATTTTCAACCTTTTTCAAACACTGCAAGTGTAAGATCTTAATTGTATCACCCTGTTGCAGGAGAACTTTCCTGCAATGCAGGAAATGTAAAACTTGTAGTGTATTTGATGTTTAAAAAGGCTTCTGAAGTTAGACATTTCTGACTTGATTTTCCCTTACAAAACATTTTATCAACCCCTAAAAACATAGTTATAATCCACATAATAATTCACATTTCCTGTTGCTGCAGGATTATTTTCCTGCTGTAGCAAACTGGCTCAAATTAAGATCCTACATATGTAGCTCTGTCACGCTCACTCCTGTATTTAGTGTGAAGTTGATGTGTGGAGATGGTCACAAATGAAATGTGTTTTTGTCGACAGCGGGCCTACGATTACTTCAACCAGGCCGCGAATGCTGGGAACACGCACGCCATGGCCTTTCTTGGGAAGGTAAGATTATTACATGATCTTATAGGCCTGTAGCACTGTGTAGAAATAAGCAAGTAATGCTACCCTTACTCTGTGGCTGTGCTACCGTTCAGTGGTTTCTCTTACTCCTCATTTATTCTCTTCACTCTTTTTTTTTCTCTACCTCTCGCTCTCTCACTATCTTTCAGATGTACTCAGAGGGCAGTGAGTACTTGTCTCAGAACAATGAGACGGCCCTGCAGTACTTCAAGAAGGCCTCTGACCTGGTGAGTAACCAAACATTAGAATAGAATGACTAGAATGGACATTCTATTTCTGTGGTCCAACCATGGATTGTTATACATCCATAATGATATCTATATAGCTCTGTTTGGTTCCTCTTTACTATTATCAAACGATTCACTCCTATGGATATCTTGCACATAGCCCACAGTGCCTGTACAGAATGTAAGAATTACCAATATAAGAATCCACTGCTTATAGTTGTCAAACTGTTGGACAGAAACATTCCTATACATTGCTTTTCAATGCAGATGGTATTTCAGGATCAATCTGTTTTATTATAGTCAAATTAACCGGTATAGATGTGGTTCTTTCAAGAGTGCACTATTATCTTCAATACTTATCGTTGTGTCTTGGGTGGTTTCTGTCTCTTTTTGATGTCCTTACTCGCTGTTCTTGTCCCCTAGGGTAACCCTGTCGGGCAGAGTGGACTGGGCATGGCGTACCTGTACGGGAGAGGCGTGCCAGTGGTGAGTGACCCCCTCCCCCTCTGCAATTCTAAAAATGTTGCCATGGGGCGGAGATTAAAATGAGCAGTTTTAGGGCAAATTTCCTGCAATTCCAAAAATTGCCATAGGGTGGAAACAAATGTTTGCAGTTTTTAATATGATATCTGCGTGAGAGTGACTAACAAAATCAATCGCAGCCCCCGGTTGGTAATTTGACTATGATTACTTCAAGTTTAGATAGCTGGCCGCTAGACTAACTTACCAATCTAAAACATGTTAGCTGTCAGTAGCGATGTTTCCATTAACTTGTCCAGTGATACATTTTTTGGGGTCGACATTTTGAACGCTTGCATAGAGAATTGCCTGCTAGGGTGCGTTTCCATTTAACTAGCGTGTCGATAAAAACAACTGGACGTAATGATGTCACACCCAAAAAAAATACATAAATAAATAAATCACAACCTACAGTGTCAAATTAAAATGTAGTAGTTGAAGTGTTTACATTAAACATTTAGTCAAATTGCGTGTTAATAAATTGGCGACTGCCTGTGTGCCCTCCCACCGATCTTTTTCATCTCAGGTAACCCGCGAAAGCCAGCATGGATAGAATGCAATAATTGACTAATATTTGCCATATTCTAATAATTATCATGTTCAAACATGTCACCACGGTGCCATGAACTTGCACTCCTGTGGATCTGAAATATTTGGATGGTGACACTTGCCAGCCAACCAGAAAAGCAAGGCGAAGCAATTCGGGCATTCTTGAAAGTTCTGACAATCCTTGTCCTGCAAAGAAATATTATCTTTATAGTTACAATTTATTTTTGTAAGCAGTAGGCATTTAGAATTAAATGTGGCGTGGAGCTTGTAGTTACATGATGAGATCACGTGCCCTGCGTACCTTCAAAAGTATTCAGCAATTATTTAAAAAACCCAGTTTCCATCATTTTTCGCAAGTTTGACAAAATAAAAATCCAGCCTTGCCGAACAAATAAAATGTTTGATCTTTACAAAATGTCTCATATCTGCTGTTTTCATACATTTCGCAATTATTATTTTTGCGACATTGCTTTTGTCGAGAAATAAACCTGGGTCAATGGAAACCTGCCTACTGACTGACATAACAAGAGAAACTGCTGATGCACAACCAAATTTGCACCTTTTGTATTTTACTATTCTAACTCTCAACAGTCAGTTTAGACCCCGACTTCATTTTTTTGTTAGTTTTTTGGATGAAATTGATTGCGCTGCCATTTTCATAATCCCTGCTTTACACGGTAGCTACATTCCTAAAGTGAGCTTCTGTAGACATTGGCATAGGCAATAGAATCCAGCAGCTGTGTACTGTAGGTTTACAGTTCATTCGGAAAGTATTCAGACCCCTTCACTTTTTCCACATTTTGTCACCTTAAAGCCTTATTCTAACATGAAATAAATGTATTTTTTCCCCTTATCAATCTACACACAATACCCCATAATGACAAAGCGAAAACAGGCTTTTAGAAATGTTTGCAAATTTATAAAAAAACAAATACCTTATTTACATAAGTATTCAGACCCTTTGCTATGAGACTCGAAATTTAGCTCAGTTGCGTCCTGTTTCCCCCTGTGGTAAATTCAATTGATTGGAAATGATTTGGAAAGGAACACAGTCTATATGTGACTCGTTTCAGGAAACTAGGCATATGTCACGCGTCACTACTACCATTTGAACGTATACTTTTATTTTATCAAAATGTGTTTTTTGGCAGAAATGCCTTCTGGAATATGTGAACTTTCATGTGCCTTAATAACAAACTTCTATGCCATCTGTAAATACGAATACAATTGTTAAATTACGAGAGTTGGTTTAGCTATGGAAAAAGACAGGAACCTTCCCGCTAGCCATGATTGGCTGAGATAATGGATGGGCTGGACATGCCGAGAGATGTTCGGATTGGTCTGCCATGTAGCCTGCTTCTGTCTATAACATGAGCTGCTCAGTATATGTAGGTAATCCTTTCTAATGCGTATTTTAAAGTAAAATATATAAGTGTTGCTCTACACTTTCTGGAGGACCGAGTTTTGAAATCAGTGCAAGGCCCTGTGGAATTAGAGTATGATAGCTAAGGTGATGGAGAAAATTCTGGCCTTTGATTGCTAATATGCAGAGGGAGTCAAAGAGAACACACAGAAGGCTGTATAAAACACCTGTCTCCGGATTACATCTTGGGCAACCATGGCATCCGTGACAGAGGGAGAAGTGTCCATCCATGTATGCGGGTAAGATAGTCTAGCTAGCTACATTTTCAGATATTACACTTTCCTAATTTTGTCAGTCATTTTCATTTCAAGTTAAAGCGTACTGTTAGGTAGCTAACGTTAACTGCCTGAATCGCTAGCTAACGTTACGCGTATGATCTGTGTAGTAATATTATTTGTATCTCAGAGCCATTTGCATTGCTAGTTATAGCCTAATGTTAGCTAGCTAACATTGAACCTGGTTGGTTAGCTTCCTGCAGATTCATGTATGGTAGTAACGTTATGAGTTGGGATTATGGTTCATTGTTTAGCTAGCTAGCTAGCTAGCTACATGTCTAAACAAAAGACTCCACTATGCAAGTAACCATTTCAATACAATGTTCATGATGTCACTGCGACAACTGTCGATAGACGTAGCTGGTAAATTCGCTCTGGCTATCTACTCTAATTTCAGAGCACTCTCGTCTGAGTGTGCCAGAGCGCAGTATAACTGACTAATTTACGAACGCTCAACACCCGTTGAATGTGGCCGGTGTCAGTAAATGTTGGCAAAAAAGCGTATTTAAGTTGTTGCCAGCAGCACAGTTACAGTCGCCAATGCTCTGGATACCATAAAAACAGCCTAACCAGCTCTGCTAGGGTGATCAGGGAGCTGTTCTCTCATGTGTCTGGAAGTAGCTAGCAATCTAGCCAACGTTAGCCAGTTAGCTTGGGAGCTTAACTGCTGCTGTTAGGTCAGAACGCTCTGCTCAACCCTATTCCTCAGCCAGAGCGTCCAGTGTGCGCTCTGAATGCTCTGAGAGCGTAACGCTCTGAATTTACGAACGGACAATCTGACAACGCTCTGAGTTTACGATGGCCCAGGGCACACTCTGGCACGCCAGATTTGAATTTACGAATACACCCATAGTATTAACCAGCCTTTAGTCTTGAAATATTTGGTTGTTTAGTACATGGCCTCACGTGAATCCTTAGAGATGGGTGGGGCTAAGGCTTAAGAGGGTGTGAACGATGCTCAATGGGTGTAGACAAAGAAGGGCTCTCCAGTAGGTTTACCAAAAGTTTATCAACTTTCAAAGTGGAATTACTTTCCCATTGTTCCTCAACTGTAGTGTATGATATACAATTTTCTAGCTCTGAGTCTCTACTTTTATCCAATGTAAAAAACACCATTTCAAATTGTGCTACATGACCGAATCGAGCCGGTCGGTCACAATAAGGTCCCACGGTTGACAGTGCATGTAAGAGCAAAAACCAAGCCATGAGGTCGACGGAATTGCCGTAGAGCTCCGATACAGGATTTCTGCAGCATTGAAGGTCCAGAAGAACACACTGGCCTCCATCATTCTTAAATGGAAGAAGTTTGGAACCACCTAGACTCTTTCTAGAGCTGGCCGCCGAGCCAAGCTGAGCAATCGGAGGAGAAGGGCCTTGGTCAGGGAGGTGACCAAGAACCCAATTTTCACTCTGACAGAGCTCCAGAGTTCCTCTGTGTAGATGGGCGAACCTTCCAGAAGGACAACCATCTCTGCAGCACTCCACCAATCAGGCCTTTAGAGTGGCCAGACAGATGCCACTCCTCAGTAAAAGGCACATGACAGCCCGCTTGGCGTTTGCCTAAAGGCACCTAAAGGACTCTCAGACCATGAGAAACAAGATTCTCTGGTCTGATGAAACCAAGATTGAACTCTTTGGCCTGAATGCCAAGTGTCACGTGATTTTTTTTTTTTTTTTGCTTTGTCATTATGGGTTATTGTGTGTGTGTGTATATTGATGGGGGGGGGACGAACGATTTAATCCATTTTAGAACATGGCTGTAATGTAACAAAATGTGGAAAAAGTGAATGGGTCTGAATACTTTTCGAACGCACTGCATGTCGGTATTTTCTGTGTGATTTACACAATTGTGTCCTCCAGAATTACGAGTTGGCACTGAAATACTTCCAGAAAGCAGCGGAGCAGGGCTGGGTGGACGGACAGCTTCAGCTGGGCACCATGTACTACAGTGAGTGTGTGCATGTGGGAGTGTGTGTGTATAGACCACCCCTTTTTTCTGTTGTTGTATAGTGTAAAACAGCCTTGCCCCTTTTGGTTTCCTGGAAAGTGCAATGTTAGTTGTCCACCAACATTCTGCTCCCAAATCTGCACTCTCCGCAGCAGGTGCGTTATCAGAGGGGTGGCAATGGCCACTCCTGAAATGATTGGCCACCCTTAGTGCCACCCCATTCTAAATGGGTGAGAGCGCTGTCAATCTGGGTCAGAAAAAAATCCCTAACTGAAACATTTCTTTTTTTTCTCTCCACAAAATGTAAATCACAGTGCAGTTATCACAAAACTACCACTAACAGGTCCTGATCATCATAAAGGGAAAACATTTAACAAATAGGCCTACCTAACACAACAATGCTGTAACGTTAGTAAGAGGGGATATGCACCTTTCAAATTATTTTCTACGAATGTAAAGTGCTCTGCACATCATCGTTAACAGTAAAAAAAAAAAAGAACACTGCTGATTCCAGAAATGATTGCTGTTGATATGCAGCCATTGTCAATGGCCTACTTGAGATGCGAGGTTATTTGCTTAAAGAAAGACTGCCATTTGAGCCGCGACTCGCGTCTTTCTCGTCAATATCACTGTTCACCGTTTGCTCCCGTTTCCCTTTATAATGAGAGTTGAGACATACAGTTAACATTAGACAGCTAAAAGTCTTCACTTTTTAACCGGTAGATACCCCCATTTGGCGTGTTTTATTTTGCCCTGTATTTGATTTGTGAGCTTAAACTTGGTGGGCAGGCTTTTGTTAAACATGAAACAAAGTAGGCCCCTAGACTATTCATTACAATAAATCATAGTTTAAACCAATTTAACGCTATTTGTGTAAAAATGTGCTGATTTTCTCATGGCCACCCATGACTGGTTTTGGTCACCCCATTAAAAAATCCTAGAAACGCCCCTGCTCAGCAGCCATAAGACAACACACTATTTCTTCTCTTGCACACCACTTTTCTTTGTTGGGGATCTCACTCACTTTTGTCTCTCCATTCCTCCTCTTCCTCCCCAGATGGCATCGGGGTGAAGCGTGACTACAAGCAGGCCTTCAAGTTCTTCAACCTGGCCTCGCAGGCAGGCCACATTCTGGCATTTTATAACCTGGCCCAGATGCACGCCACGGGCACCGGCGTGTTGCGTTCATGCCACACCGCCGTGGAGGTAAGCTAGCTATCCATTAGCTAACTGCTGTACATAATTGGCTAGCTACAGCATTAGCCATTAATTAGCCATTAGATAGCGCTTTATAATTGGATAGCTAAAGGATTAGCCATTAGCTAGCTAGTTCAGAGGCCCAGTGCTTCACAGTTCATTAGCCTTTAAGTATCAAGCACCACTACTACTCTAGCCACCTGGGAGCTAGCCATTACCTAGCGTTTCACAGTTTATTAGCCAGCAATTAGCTTTCCGTTAGCTGTGCATTAATCATCATTATAAACTGGGTGGTTCGAGCCCTGAATGCTGATAGCTGTGGTATATCAGACCATATACCACAGGTATGACAACATTTATTTTAACTGCTCTAATTACGTTGGTAACCAGTTTCTAATCGCAATAAGGCACCTCTGGGCTTAGTGGTATATGGCCAACATACCACGGCTAAGGGCTGTATCCAGGCACTCCGCGTTGCCAAATACCCCCTCGGGCCTTATTGCTTAAATAAGACATCTGTTAGCCTGAGATTAACCTTCAGCCATTAGATCAATGCCTGAATCACCAGTTAGCAGTCTTCTAGGTAGGCATGAACCAATTAGCCACCTGTTTAGCAATTTATTGGCCACCTAATTGCCCTCCATTAGCTGTCATTCAGCCATCCATTAGCTAATTATTTAGCCATTTGCTACTCAGTGTCAGTCATTGGTTAGCCAAAACCTACTCACCTATTCCTTAGCCATTGATCCACAACCAGGGTCAGATACAATTTTATCCTCCCTATAGTTAAAGTTCAAATCAGGCGTTGTGTAATCTGATCCTAGATCTGTGATTAGGGGCGATTTCCACCTTGAATTGCCTTAACAGCCCCTTTTTGTTCTTGTCTCTCTGTGTGTCTAACTGCATGTGTCTTCATATGCGTGTCTGCGAGCAGCTCTTCAAGAATGTGTGTGAGCGTGGGCGCTGGTCGGAGAGGCTGATGGCAGCCTACGGCAGCTTCAAGGACGGCGACATGGACGGGGCGCTGGTGCAGTACCTGATGCTGGCCGAGCAGGGCTACGAGGTGGCGCAGAGCAACGTGGCCTACATCCTGGACCAGAGTAAGAACAAATACACAGTATTTATCATGAAAATACCCTAGATAGCTGAAAGGGGAACTGTTTTGAAGAGTTCTGTACTGTTTAACGGCAACCATCTTAGAACCTCCTGAGCCCAATTCTGTTTCTCCCCCTTCTCCCTGAAGTGTGCACTTGTTCACTCCCCCGCAAAGCTTCAAAAGCATTTGGATTGCGTTAAGCATGGGCAAGAGGGAGCCATGTGCCTTCCACAAGTTCATTCCTTTTAAATTAATGAGGGGGAGTGAACTACTGCACACTTTTTAGGGAGAAAAGGGCTGAAACTGAATTTGGCTCTATGTACATTGGTAAGACACCACTGCTTCCACGCACCTCCGTCACCAGAGAGCACTGTGACCCTATATCAAGTGAACCAAGCATATGGCCTGGACATTGTCTGTGGCCTGCCATCTGATGTAATGTGTTCAGAACACTAACCTCTGGTTATTTGAAAAATTGTGATATTGGAGAAATAAGAAATCACTGGAAGGCAATGAATCCCCTGTGGTTGTTTAGATAATGAGAAATTGCTACACCGTGCCAAAACAATACATTTCTTTGTGCAGCCCTTCTGATATGTTTTTACAGAAATTGCCTTTTTGAATACATTTATTAAGCACGTGTCATGATGATTTTAAACCAGTTGGTACCATTTTGTATTTGAGAATAACAAATATTATTCTGAATCTTGTGTTTCGTTTTAAGTAGAGGAGGCGCAGATCTTCAGTGAGAACGAGACATACCCTCGAGCCCTCCTCCATTGGACCAGAGCAGCAGCACAGGGTTGGTCTAGCCTCCTTCATAAATCACCCTTCCATATTTTTGCTGTACTGAGCAGCCATCTTGTGTTTGTACCCTTCAGTAATTGTAGGTGAGGATAGTTGGATAAAGCTGGGGGATTCAACTGTGTTACTCTGGTTATACAGGGGCTAGGATGAAGATGGGCCACTCCCACTTCTATGGTTTCGGGACTGACGTGTTTACTGTATCTTCAACTGGGCCAAGTTTTTCAAAACATTTTAAATCCAGATCAAAATTATCCTGAGTTGTTAAATTCTGCTTCCCCTTCAGATGTGGTCCCTCATTTTTAGATGCAGTTTTAAGACAAAATGGAAGCAAATCTCTAACATATCCTATTATATGCTATAACAAAGATCATGGTATATGAGCCCATGACATTTGGTTTGAAAAACTGGGCCCAGTTTATTCAGTGGCTAGGATAAAGCTGGGGGACTACCACTTCTACGGTTACGGTACTAAGGTGTGTATACGGTTACAGTACTGACTTGGGTGTACTGTATGTTCAACTTTGTCACCCAGGTTATACAGTGGCTAGGATAAAGCTGGGGGACTACCACTTCTACGGTTACGGTACTGACGTGGACTACGAGACAGCTGTCATACACTATAGGATGGCCTCGGAGCAGCAGCACAGCGCTCAGGCCATGTTCAACCTGGGCTACATGCACGAGAAAGGCCTTGGCATCAAACAGGTGGGCACACTAACACACACTCAATCATACACACACGCAACCCTATACGTCTAACCCCTTACTCTTTCCCCTTCCTGTAGGACATCCACCTGGCCAAGCGTTTCTACGACATGGCTGCCGAGGCTAGTCCCGAAGCCCAGGTGCCAGTCTTCCTGGCTCTGTGGAAACTGGGCCTGGTCTACACCCTGCAATACCTGCACGACCTCAACGTGAGTGTACAGTACAGAGCGATTCTTGGACCCGGTGCCTCTGGGAGATTCAATTTCCCCAATCGTTTCCATTTCAACTCATGGGGGCCAGGCTCAATATTAGAGGCAAACTTAGGCTAGTTGTAGTTTATTATGTTTGTACAGGATTCATGGGATTGTATTATGTTTGTTTAATGTAATCAATGCTCTCTCTCTTTCTCCCTCCCCCCTCCCTGTATAATCTCCCTCCCTCCCCCCTCCACCAGATGAGTGAGGTGGTCAGTCAGGTGGACCTGGACCAGCTCCTGGGCCCAGAGTGGGACCTCTACCTCATGACGGTCATCGCCCTGCTGCTAGGCACCGTCATCGCCTACCGCCAGAGACAGCACCAGGCCATGCCCCCTCCTCCCCCGGCCCCGGGCCCAGCCCCAGCCGGGCCTCCCCAGGAGCAGGCCCAACCTGAGGCCCAGCCCCAGGCCGAAGAGGCGCAGCAGTGAGAGATGGAGTGGGTAGTGCGTGAGGAAGGGAAGGCAATATCCCGACCCCTACCTTCCTCTACCTCTTCTCTGGGGGGTTGGTGGGGTGGGTAAAGGCAGACTAACTAGCTCCCATTTTGGGCTCCACCTCCCTCCTGACTTCGGCATGTTGACCACAGACTATGTAGGCTACTGAACAGGCCAGACTCGCGCTACTTAACTCTCTGTCAATGCTCTCAGACCCCCCAAGTTGAAGAATGAAGAACGGAATCGGCGAGGGGGAGAGTGGAGCAGGTTGATGGACAAGGCCATGGAACAGAGGCTGTAGAAAAGACAATATAGACTTGAAACCTCTTAGTGTGTGACTCAGGGTACCGGCAGCAGAATCACTTCTCGGAATTAGCCACGTGGATTGCCAGATTGGGGCGATCGAGTCATCTTCTTAATTATAGTCCGATCTGCAAATGAAACAGTCCCGTTTTGTGTGCTCTAGTAGCGATTGGGCTTCCGAAACAATGGGCAGATTATTTTTTTCTTCTGATTTTCCATTTCTGATTTTTATGTACGTGTGTAAGGTTACAACTCTCCTTACCAGAAAATAAGTTTCAAGATTAATACATAAACCTTGCGGTACCAACATTTGTAAGGTGGCAGCAATCATAACTTGGTCATCATATGGTCATCATATTCTTGTCTTTAGCAAAATATGTTTTCACGAATATGCTTTAAGAACACGTTTTGTAAGCATGTTCATAAGCAATGATTCTTTATCAAGCAAGATTTTTCCAGCATGCTTCTGTCAGCACATTTGATTAATTAGCAAGCATTAAAGCTTTTCGTGTGCAAATATTTCTTTAGCAAACATGCGTTGTTTGTCTTTCAATGCAGACGTTTTTTTCAGGAACTTGTTTTGTTAGTGAATATGCTTTGTTAGCACATACAGTTGAAGTCGGAAGGTTACATACACCTTAGCCAAATACATTTAAACTCAGTTTTTCACAATTCCTGACATTTAATCCTAGTAAAAATTCCCTGTCTTAGGTCAGTTAGGATCACCACTTTATTTTAAGAATGTGAAATGTCAGAATAATAAATGTTGATTTAAATTAATTAATTATATCAACGTTATCAGTAATAGGGCCAGACTCTACATTACGGTACTTTTGAAGGGAAGAGTAGAGGAAGTAAATTAGTTTTAATGACTACACATAAACCTGCTCATTTATTGACATACAGTTCAAAACCTTTCACTACGTAGCTGAGCTTTGGTCAACCTACTTGTTTGAGTGGAACAAGTAATGAAGGATATTGTTGTCAGTCTTTTCAGCTCTGCTATGGTATGGTCAAGCATCAGAATGAAGGATACAGAATCCTTTGCTTCCCCTTCACTAGCTACCCCATTTCCTTCCTCAGTGCAGCGCATGATTCTGTGTTTCAGATAATGTTTGTTTCTTTAGATATTATCCATATAGCCTAATACAGATAATATCCTTGAGATAATATTATAGGGATATTGCTGAATGCAGCCTTTTTGTCAAGACTCATTAGAAGAAAGCAGTGACTTTTTCAGACTATTTGACTTTGTTATATATATGATTCCATTCAGGGTCATAATCGTGGTGAGACTATTGGCTACACACCCTCGCCAATAGAGCAGGTTGTCGCTTCTGCTTCCCGTCAGTTCAAGCATTAAGTTGTCAAGATCACAGCAATCACCTCCCTTATGTAGTGGCAGCACATAAACTGATTTTCCACATTTTAGGAATATTAAATTAAGTGTGTTAAATTAAAGATGCCGGTTATAGAGACAACAATGAGGGATGCTGCACACTTGAGCAGACCTGGATCCAAATGGTCAGCCCTTGTAGATTTCTTAATGTCTAATGCCAGCAACACATCAAGGACTTCATTGTCTGTGAATTGCCGAAAAGAAAAACCCTGACTGACATTTTCAAAATGATTCTGTAAAATTTCCCCATTAACATCCAGTACATTGTCACAGTGAGTAGGTTTTTGAATTATAGCATAGAGAGAACCTGCAGAAATAAAATGTTGATTAAATTAATTATATCAATGTTATCAGTAATAGGGCCAGACTCTACATTACTTTTTAAGGGAAGAGTAGAGGAAGTAAAACCTTTTAATGATTTCACAGTTTTCTGAATTTATATCGATTTCCAGTACAGTCAGCTACAGTTTTAAGAGAAATCTGATTATTATATTTTCGAACAAGTTTTACACAGAATTCTCAATTCTCTGAAGGATTGCCAATCCCGGCCGGATTGTGTATGTGTGCCATTCAGAGGGTGAATGGACAAGACAAAATATTTAAGTGCCTTTTGAACAGGGTATGGTTGTCGGTGCCAGGTGCACACGTTTGTGTCAAGAACTGCAATGGTGCTGGGTTTTTCACGCTCAACAGTTTCCCCATGTGTATCAAGAATGGTCCATCACCCGAAAGGACATCCAGCAAACTTGACACAACTCTATGAAGCATTGTCGTCAACATCGGCCAGCATCCCTGTGGCATGCTTTCGATACCTTGTAGAGTCCAAGCCCCGACGAATTGAGGCTGTTCTGAGGGCAAAAGGGGGAGTGCAACTCAATATAAGGAAGGTGTTCTTAATGTTTTGTACACTCAGTGTATGTTATGGTTATAGTGACTCTTAACTTGACTTTTCTGTCTTGGCTGACATAGCACTGTCCGTATTAATTACATAACAGGTTATAAACACATTGGGCAGTTGATGACAACTGACTACACAGCTGTTACATAAACCATTTTAGGAAAGCTAGTTTGCTTTTGGTATTCCTTAGCCATCTACCTAAGTGTAATGACCATGACCAGATTTTGGAGATTGTTTTTTCAACAATGATTTTTCAATTCCTGATTGATTTCCAATCCACTTCCTGAATTGAAAGAAGTGAAATAAATTGAGCCCCCAACCCTAGTAAGGACAATGGTCAAGTCAGCTGTTGGACATGAGAATTCTGTTATGTCATGATATGGGGCCCCGACCAGTCGGGGTCTCAACTTACTGTTAAGAGTTAGAATGGTACACCAGGTGCAAGTTTGAAATTTGGTTGTTCATCAGCAGTTTATTTCTTGTTTTGTCAGTCACTCAATTAGCCATGTCAGCTAACAATATTTAGATTGGTAAATTAGTCTAGCCAGTTATCAAAACGTGTAATCTTGGCCAAAGACCGACCGACACGTGCTATCACAATAACTACCCTTACCACAATCTCTCCCCAGCAAGGCTCCTATTAAGTTAAGGAAGCTCTATGAGATAATGAGGGATCATAGTCTACACACTATGCTTGTTTAGAAAACAATTCAATGAGGCACTAATTTCTGCTGTGAAGGGAGAACATCCATTTGTATTGGGTGAAATATTTCTACATCTGTGCATAAATCGGCTGTAGGAAAGAGGGCAATGAATGGGCCCTCAGAGCGTTTTACGGCCTCATATAAATTTAAATAATTGAATCATCCTGTAAGCTAAATAAGATATACCATAAATCCCCCATACTCAACTGGCGGACTGTGGTCTGGATCCGGACCCAGAACGGGGTCAATATGGGACTCGGTCGGGCTTTTACCCCTGGTATCAAATAAACAAAAGACATAGATGTGTCGATTTCTGGAAATTAGCTTTAAAAATGCAAAATGTTCTTTTCACAAACAACAGTTTGGGGTCGCATGAATTGCGAGGTGGGGGTTTCTTACTGTGCCGGAAATTGACACCTTTGCGACCTAGGATATTTGTGTGACCGGACCTTCTCAAATAGTACTTGAGTACCCCTGCCATAAATAGTCTGACAAAAACACTTAGGCCTACATCAACGATTTTGAAATGCTCACACATTTTACATTTTTGTCATTTAGCAGACGCTCTTATCCGGAGCGACTTACAGTTAGTGAGTGCATACATTTTCATACACCAGTAAAAGGTTGAGCCAGTGTTTCCTCTTAGAAACAATTTTCTGTAAAAGCCTAATAAATTCAAGGAGCATGTTCTAATAATAACCACTAAGTAAAGCTGAATTATTCAAATACATTTAGCTCAATATACCTGTTGTTGTTGTAGTGCCCCTTGGAGGAGATAAACACCTCCTAAACATTCAAACAATAATGGATTGGATTTACAGTGGTTTCTTACTAGCTGCTCAAAGGGCTGTACATCTCATGCAGCAGAAACTCTCCGAATCCACCCCGAATGCGTAGCGCTCACCTGGGTAATGGCTAATGCCATAGAGATCATCGGACATCAGTTGGAGAGAAAGAGAAATACAATAGATTGACAAAGTGAAAAAGGTGAAGTTCTAAAACACTACAGTGGATAATGTAGCGGTGACCTTGGTGGAAGGGTGATGCATTCAGTAGAACACGTAGCTACCCTCAGTGCACCGCTGGGAATTGATTACATTTGCCAGCTGCTGCCTCTCTCCCTCCCTCCTCTCTACAGGGAATCTGAGGGAAGATAAGGAAGGGGGGGTGGGGGGGCAGATACAGTGGAAAGATAACAGTACAGCATCCTTGTTCAGTACTGTGACAATTCAGGATGGTTAGTGTGTTTCCTAGTGCTCTGTTATTAGAGTGAACTCATTATCTGGGATTAGATTGGTCCTGCCTCTGGGGATTAGTGGACATGTCTGCTCTGGCACCAATGCGACATACAAAAAAAAACGGACTTTCCTCAGCTCTGTTCTATAAATGTTGCTCTCTTCACACTTGTGCATTGAATATCATTTCTCACTGTTGTAACATCCCTCTTTATGTTTGATTACTTATACTTATAAGAACTGAGATTGGATATAGTTTAGTTGTACTTTACTTTGAGTATACTAGCATTACATGGCTATTCACAGGGTTTCCTAGCACAACTATATGTCCCTTGTAAAACATGGAACTGGAATGATTTCTGTACAAATACACGGACTGGATTACAGAAGGTTTACAACATTACAACTGTAATAGTGACATTTGTGATATGAACAAAAACAAAAGGCAACATTTTACAACGTACATGTATTCTCTTTGTAATAACTCTTCAATGTTTGAACAAACATTTTAGCTTTTGCAAATGTTTATAACTCCATTTTTATCTGTACTATATTTACAGATATAACAGAGCTAAAACATTGTCCTGCTTAACAACAAAAGCAAAGGCAAAGAGCTATGGCAAAAGGAAATAGTGGTTCAATTAGTGGTTTACATTCATTATAAATGTTGTACCCTTTGATCTAACTCAGTAAACTTCAAATGTACCCCTTTCAAGGGCTAAACACAAAAATGTAGGACAATTACATAACAGTTCTGTAAAGGGACAGGAGGCTGGTGATAAACTGATCGCAAATGACTCCCTTAAAAAAGATAAAACATTCACTTGGCAGACATCTCTATTCCCCTCCAAGCAGACAAATGACCAAGCAAAAACGTTATTGTCTGCAGCGTAGATATATAGGTCAACATAACCGCACTGACATAATCAATGCTGAACAGCTTCAATATTGTAAAATGATTAAGGGGTTGAACATACCCCATATTTCTTTGTGGAATAACAAATCCCTTTTTATATCATGTCTCTTTTTAAGATTTCAAAGGTGACATTACTGGTTGGAAATGTCAGGATATCTTAGTGATACAACAATGACCTTGAGAATGGCTCAAATCAGTTATAGCCTAAAAACAAGATAAAAACAGATCTTCGAGAGATAAGAAAAACAAGGGACTGCTCTCTGTGCGTGATTACAGTTTGGTCGATGCTAAGACAGCTGCTGTCCGTGATGTTGCTGTTTTGTGGAAACACACAGCATTTAAGAAAATATTTGGCATGCAAGTTTCTTTGAAATGTTCTCTCTATATCTACTTAAATTCTGTACCCGCTTCAATTTAGTTTTTTATTTGCAGCTCAATATTAGGAAGTTGTCCTTAATGTGTTGTACACTCAGTGTATGTTATGTTCCTTAGAGCATTTTTCTTCCCGTTTCTATTTGACCAAGCATTCACATATTATTCACTCTCCTACTTTTCCCATCAACAAAACAACAGTTGTAGATGCAAGCAAATAACTCCCTCTGCTGTCTGTTTTTGGAACAACATTTCCAGATATTGAAAGACACAGCAACTACTCCCCAGATTGTCTGTGCCTCTTTCAGGCCTTTCCAAAGGTTGGTGACTGTTGGATACTGGAGGTCATCCACTTCATAAAGTCCTCATAAGTGGCATGCACAGGGAGCCACAACTTTAACGCACATGTGTTGGCCTCTGGGAAGATCCTTTTTTGTTCCTGCAACATTGTTTTGTGTAGGAACTTGGATGTTGGCATGTCATCAGATCTTTGATGCACAAGTGGCAAAAACCAGTACATCTTCAAGAGTTAGAGTGATGGTTTCTCCCCCCTCCTCTTCTAGCTCGATGAATGTGTCTCTCCCTACAAAAGAGAAATGATAAATTAAGCAATTTTTAAAGTTAAATGCTCCAACGAAACAACCTAGATGAATGCAGATACAGTGCCTTGCACGTCATTCCCCTTTTTCTTATTTTGTTGCATTACAACCTGTAATTGAAATGGATTTTTATTTGGATTTCATGGTATGGACATACACAAAATAGTCCAAATTGGTGAAGTGAAATGAAAAAAATAACTTGTTTAAAAAAATTCTAAAAAAAATAAAAATAACGGAAAAGTGGTGCGTGCGTATGTATTCACCCCTTTTATTATGAAGCCCCTAAATAAGATCTGGTGCAACCAATTACCTTCAGAAATCACATCATTAGTTAAATAAATTCCACCTGTGTGCAATCTAAGTGTCACATGATCTGTCACATGATCTCAGTATATATACACCTGTTCTGAAAGGCCCCAGAGTCTGCAACACCACTAAGCAAGGGCTACCACCAAGCAAGCAACACCATGAAGACCAAGCAGCTCTCCAAACAGGTCAGGGACAAAGTTGTGGAGAAGTACAGATCAGAAACTTTGAACATCCCACGTAGCATCATTAAATCCATTATTAAAACATTGAAAGAATATGGCACCACAACAAACCTGCCAAGAGAGGGCCGCCCACCAAAACTCACGGACCAGGCAAGGAGGGCATTAATCAGAGGCAACAAAGAGACCAAAGATAACCCTGAAGGAGCTGCAAAGCTCCACAGCGGAGATTTAAGTATCTGTCCATAGGACCACTTTAAGCCGTACACTCCACAGAGCTGGGCTTTATGGAAGATTGGCCAGAAAAAAGACATTGCTTAAAGAAAAAAATAAGCAAACACGTTTGGTGTTCGCCAAAAGACATGTGGGAGACTCCCCAAACATATGGAAGAAGGTACTCTGGTCAGATGACACTAAAATTGAGCTTGTTGGCCATCAAGGAAAACGCTATGTCTGGTGCAAACCCAACACCTCTCATCACCCCGAGAACACCAACCCCACAGTGAAGCATGGTGGTGGCAGCATCATGCTGTGGGGATGTTTTTCATTGGCAGGGACTGGTCAGAATAGTTGGAATGATGGATGGCGCTAAATACAGGGAAATTCTTGAGGGAAACCTGTTTCAGTCTTCCAGAGATTTGAGACTGGGACGGAGGTTCACCTTCCAGCAGGACAATGACCCTAAGCATACTGCTAAAGCAACACTCAAGTGGTTTAAGGGGAAACATTTAAATGTCTTGGAATGGCCTAGTCAAAGCCTAGACCTCAATCCAATTGAGAATCTGTGGTATGACTTAAAGATTGCTGTACACCAGCGGAACCCATCCAACTTGAAGGAGCTGGAGCAGTTTTGCCTTGAAGAATGGGCAAAAATCCCAGTGGCTAGATGTGCCAAGCTTATAGAGACCTACCCCATGAGACTTGCAGCTGTAATTGCTGCAAAAGGTGGCTCTACAAGGTATTGACTTTGGGGGGGGTGAATAGTTATGCACGTTCAAGTTTTCAGTTTTTTTGTCTTATTTTTTGTTTGTTTCACAATAAAAAATATTTTGCATCTTCAAAGTGGTAGGCATGTTGTGTAAATCAAATGATACAAACCCCCAAAAAATCCATTTAAATTCCAGGTTGTAAGGCAACAAAATAGGAAAAATGCGAAGGGGGGTGAATACTTTCGCAAGCCACTGTCTTAAACAAAGCTGTTTTAAAGCCATCATTCAGTCAGTGTAAGTACAAAGTGTTTTTGAGGTACAAAACATACATTTTTCAAGTGCTGAGACTTCTTTATTTTTAAACACTCCACTCTACTTCAAATCAAATCAAATCAAATGTTATTGGCCACATGCGCTGAATACAACAGGTGCAGACATTACAGTGAAACGCTTACTTACAGCCCTTAACCAACAGTGCATTTATTTTTTAACAAAAAAGTAAGTGTTGAGAAAAAAAGAGCAGAAGTAAAATAAAATAACAGTAGGGAAGGTATATATACAGGGGGGTACCGGTGCTGAGTCAATGTGCGGGGGCACCGGCTAGTTGAGGTAGTTGAAGTAATATGTACATGTGGGTAGAGTTAAAGTGACTATGCATAAATAATTAACAGAGTAGCAGCAGCGTAAAAGGATGGGGTGGGGGGGCAGTGCAAATAGTCCGGGTAGCCATGACTAGCTTGCAGTCAATATCTCAATTATAATCACACTGCTAGTCAGAATTGTGTTTTAATTAAATATACATAATCCCTGCCTGGTACCCTGGCCTCACTCAAACCGTGACTGCTCAACTGGAGCGGAATAATAATCCTGGCAGGGTCATACACCAGCTATAGTGAAGCCCTCGGAAACCCAATCATGTCCCTTGAGAGCAGACGGGAGTATCAGATCTGCCTCACATTTTCCAAGTCCCTGGATAGCTCTCAGTTTGTAGACTGGCTTCCTCCAACCAGACAGCAGGTCTCTGGACAGGCCGCCATCACTAAATGAATCAATGCACACACAATTTACCACAGGGGCTAAAGACCTACAGGTAGCCGAGCGGTTAGAGCGTTGAGCCAGTAACAGAAAAGTTGCTGGTTCAATTCCCTGAGATGACAAGGTAAAAGATCTGTCGGTGCCCTTGAGCAAAGCAGTAAACCTATTTGCTCCTGTAAGTCACTCTGGATACGAGTGACTTACATTTTAGTCATTTAGCAGACGCTCTTATCCAGAGCGACTTACAGGAGCAATTAGGGTTAAGTGCCTTGCTCAAGGGCACATCGACAGATTTTTCACCTAGTCGGCTCGGGGATTAGAACCAGCGACATTTCAGTTAATGGCACAACGCTCTTAACCACTAAGTTACATGCTTAGTTTGCTTATACTATATTAAAGAGATTCTTTGTCAGATTTGCATACTTTTTTGCCAGTAGTTCTGAAAGTAGCGCCCAAGAGCCTAAATGTGTCCCCGAAAATTGCATACTACGTCATATCGTTGCAGATATGTGCAGGATGTCATTGCTCTCTCTCTCTCTCTGCTGTGTGTGCATCTTGCTACCTGTCACTCAAATGGCATGGGGCTGAAGCTCATTGGATGGAACTCGAATTGCTAGGGGGCTGGCCCACGATGGGAAAATGTACAGAAAATTGCACTGCACAACTTTCAGAAATAAGTTCCTTTAAAACTTGGGATTTCGTGGCTAACTGAGGTAAAACAGTCATTATGCTCACAGATTATGCATGTATGAACTACACATTGACACATCCAGCCCAAAGCAGGAGGTTTAAAAAATACTAACCTAGTCGCCAAAGTCCCATAGAATCTCTTTACAAGTTTTGTGCTAGTGTAGAATTGTACTATTTCACTATTATCTATGACTGTAAATTGGCGTACAATTAAGTCTATGACAGCGAACTTGCCAATAAAACCTACTACTACTACTTCTAGGTAAACATCGATCAGCCAGTCCCTCCAGAAGCCCACCACCAACTCCTCTTCCTTCCTCCTGTTGCTTCTTTCCTCTTAGTACATTACCACAAACCGGTTGTAGAGGTACTTCACAGTAAGTCTGTTTGCCCTACGAACAAACATGGTTCTCATTGTGGCGGTGCTGGATTGTCACGTGTCGAGGACACCAAGGGTCATTAGTCCCTCTTTAAACCTTTTAAAAGAGCAAATGTGATAATTAGTATAGATAGCAAACAATAAATTGCAGAATGCAAGTCTCTCTCTCAGCACAAACACCTGAGATTACACTATGATCCACCATTGAGTCATTTAGTCCGTTTTAACTGTAATTGAGAAGTACAATAAGGAATTTTTTCTTCAAAATGTGATTCTAAATCGAACTTGGTCACCTCAATCATATTGCATGTTAGCAAAGCAGAATCACTGTTAAGTCTGACATTTCACAATACAAGGACAGCAAGGTCATTTTATTGTGCTCCACTGACAGCCAATTGCTATCCATAATCAACAGAATACAAACATTGATGCCCCACCACTGCCTTGGCCATGTTGATATGAAACTGACACTAAGCTTGAAGGTGGCGTTTCTGCGCTTGGCATCTGTCACACAATGCATGACCAATAGAGTTAGAAGCTGCCAATGAAGAGTTAGTACAACACTTCAAACAGCAGTGGGCACCTTCATACATACCCATACAGATTGCAGCTTCCTGTTTACAGTACATGAATAGGCTTCCTGACAAAAGCATACTGGAACTGCATTTGGGTCTTCAAGTGAAACTTTAAATATGCATAATACAGTGTGGACAATTTTTTCAATAAAAACACTTACTGCTTTATTGGAACCTCAATTCTTGCCTCCACGTAGAACTGTAACGCGGAATCCACCAGCTGGTCATGGCCTTCCAGTGACTGGACGTGGGCCAGGGCGCAGAGCATCGAGAGGTCAATACTTTCTGCGTTTTGTATCTACAAGTGATATGTTAAACTTTTGATCAACGTACATGCATAAAATGCTAAAGGTCTTATAGGTTAATACAATTCACTTTGTTAAAATTGTGTAATTCATCGAGGCGAATACCCAGGTGTCATCAGTGTTAATTGTTTTTCTGACATGACTATACATTTAGGAAATTTCTGTGTCCTTCCTTAACATTGTGTCATCTAAACCAATGTGTGTGGTGTGAGTACATTCTATAGCTACGACATTCTTAATTGTCACTTAAACTATATATACAAAGATATGTGGACACCCCTACAAATTAGTGGATTCGGCTATTTCAGCCACACCCGTTGCTGACAGGTGTATAAAATCGAGTACATAGCCATGCAATCTCCATAGACAAACATTGGCAGTAGAATGGCCTTACTGAAGAGCTCAGTGACTTTCAATATGGCACCGTCATAGGATATCACCTTTCCAACAAGTCAGTTTGTAAACTTTCTGCCCTGCTAGAGCTGCCCTGGTCAACTGTAAGTGCTGTTATTGGAAACATCTAGGAGCAACAACGGCTCAGCCGCGAAGTGGTAGGCCACACAAGCTCACAGAACGGGACCGCCAAGTGCTGAAGCGCGTAACGCTTAAAAACTGTCTATCCTTGCTTGCAACACTCACTGCCGAGTTCCAAACTGGCTCTGGAAGCAACGTCAGAAGAAGAACCGTTCATCTGGAGCTTCATGAAATGGGTTTCCATGGCCGAGCAGCCACACACAAGCCTAAGATCACCATGCGCAATGCCAAGCGTCAGCTGGAGTGGTGTAAAGCTTGTTGCCATTGGACTCTGGAGCAGTAAAAAACGCGTTCTCTGGGGTGACGGACGAATCTGGGTTTGGCAGATGCCAGGAGAAAGCATAGTGCCAACTGTAAAGTTTGGTGGAGGAGGTGTAATGGTCTGGGACTGTTTTCCATGGTTCGGGCTAGGCCCCTTAATTCCAGTGAAGGGAAATCTTAACGCTACAGCATACAGTGGGGAAAAAAAGTATTTAGTCAGCCACCAATTGTGCAAGTTCTCCCACTTAAAAAGATGAGAGAGGCCTGTAATTTTCATCATAGGTACACGTCAACGATGACAGACAAAATGAGAAAATAAAATCCAGAAAATCACATTGTAGGATTTTTTGTTTATTTATTTGCAAATTATGGTGGAAAATAAGTATTTGGTCACCTACAAACAAGCAAGATTTCTGGCTCTCACAGACCTGTAACTTCTCCTTTAAGAGGGCTCCTCTGTCCTCCACTCGTTATGTGTATTAATGGCACCTGTTTGAACTTGTTATCCGGAATAAGCCACTCAACAGTCACACCAAATCCCATATCCAAGACCAAAGAGTGTCAGAAAAAGAAACCAAATTGTGAACCTGCACAGGCTGGACGATCAATAGGTAAGCAGCTTGGTTTGAAGAAATCAACTGTGGGAGCAATTATTAGGAAATGGAAGACATGACAGGACCACTGATAATCTCTCCCCGATCTGGAGGGCCCACGCAGGATCTAAGTCAAAATGATCACAAGAACGGTGAGCAGAAATCCCAGAACCACACGGGGGGACCTAGTGAATGACCTGCAGAGAGCTGGGACCAAAGTAACAAAGCCTACCATCAGTAACACACTACGCCGCCAGGGACTCAAATCCTGCAGTGCCAGACATGTCCCCCTGCTTAAGCCAGTACATGTCCAGGCCCATCTGAAGTTTGCTAGAGTGCATTTGGATTATCCAGAAGAGGATTGGGAGAATGTCATATGGTCAGATGAAACCAAAATATAACTTTTTAGTAAAAACTCAACTCGTCGTGTTTGGAGGACAAAGAATGCTGATTTGCATCCAAAGAACACCATACCTACTGTGAAGCATGGGGGTGGAAACATTATGCTTTGGGGCTGTTTTTCTGCAAAGGGACCAGGACGACTGATCCGTGTAAAGGAAAGAATGAATGGGGCCATGTATCGTGAGATTTTGAGTGAAAACCTCCTTCCATCAGCAAGGGCATTGAAGATGAAACGTGGCTGGGTCTTTCAGCATGACAATGATCGCAAACACACCGCCGAGCAACGAAGGAGTGGCTTCGTAAGAAGCATTTCGGCGGTCCTGGAGTGGCCTAGCCAGTCTCCAGATCTCAACCCCATAGAAAATCTTTGGAGGGAGTTGAAAGTCTGTGTTGCCCAGCGACAGCCCCCAAAAACATCACTGCTCTAGAGGAGATCTGCATGGAGGAATGGGCCAAAATACCAGCAACAGTGTGTGAAAACCTTGTGAAGACTTACAGAAAACGTTTGACCTGTGTCATTGCCAACAAAGGGTATATAACAAAGTATTGAGAAACTTTTGTTATTGACCAAATACTTATTTTCCACCATAATTTGCAAATAAATTCATTAAAAATCCTACAATGTGATTTTCTGGATCTTTTTTTTCTCATTTTGTCTGTCATAGTTGACGTGTACCTACAGTGGGGAAAAAAAGTATTTAGTCAGCCACCAATTGTGCAAGTTCTCCCACTTAAAAAGATGAGAGAGGCCTGTAATTTTCATCATAGGTACACGTCAACTATGACAGACAAAAATAGAATTTTTTTCTCCAGAAAATCACATTGTAGGATTTTTAATGAATTTATTTGCAAATTATGGTGGAAAATAAGTATTTGGTCAATAACAAAAGTTTCTCAATACTTTGTTATATACCCTTTGTTGGCAATGACACAGGTCAAACGTTTTCTGTAAGTCTTCACAAGGTTTTCACACACTGTTGCTGGTATTTTGGCCCATTCCTCCATGCAGATCTCCTCTAGAGCAGTGATGTTTTGGGGCTGTCGCTGGGCAACACGGACTTTCAACTCCCTCCAAATATTTTCTATGGGGTTGAGATCTGGAGACTGGCTAGGCCACTGCAGGACCTTGAAATGCTTCTTACGAAGCCACTCCTTCGTTGCCCGGGCGGTGTGTTTGGGATCATTGTCATGCTGAAAGACCCAGCCACGTTTCATCTTCAATGCCCTTGCTGATGGAAGGAGGTTTTCACTCAAAATCTCACAATACATGGCCCCATTCATTCTTTCCTTTACACGGATCAGTCGTCTTGGTCCCTTTGCAGAAAAACAGCCCCAAAGCATGATGAAGAAGCATTTCAAGGTCCTGGAGTGGCCTAGCCAGTCTCCAGATCTCAACCCCATAGAAAATCTTTGGAGGGAGTTGGAAGTCCGTGTTGCCCAGCGACAGCCCCAAAATATCACTGCTCTAGAGGAGATCTGCATAGAGGAATGGGCCAAAATACCAGCAACAGTGTGTGAAAACCTTGTGAAGACTTACAGAAAACGTTTGACCTGTGTCATTGCCAACAAAGGGTATATAACAAAGTATTGAGAAACTTTTGTTATTGACCAAATACTTATTTTCCACCATAATTTGCAAATAAATTCATAAAAAATCCTACAATGTGATTTTCTGTGATTTTACAATGTGATTTTCTTGCACTGCAGGATTTGAGTCCCTACGTGGCGTAGTGTGTTACTGATGGTAGGCTTTGTTACTTTGGTTACAGGTGTCTTTTATACTGATAACAAGTTCAAACAGGTGCCATTAATACAGGTAACGAGTGGAGGACAGAGGAGCCTCTTAAAGAAGAAGTTACAGGTCTGTGAGAGCCAGAAGTCTTGCTTGTTTGTAGGTGACCAAATACTTATTTTCCACCATAATTTGCAAATAAATTCATAAAAAATCCTACAATGTGACTTTCTGGATTATTTTTTCTCAATTTGTCTGTCATAGTTGACGTGTACCTATGATGAAAATTACAGGCCTCTCTCATCTTTTTAAGTGGGAGAACTTGCAAATTGGTGGCTGACTAAATACTTTTTTTCCCCACTGTATATGGACGAGCGATATCAGAGCGGCATTGACTAACATACAGGAGAATAGTATAGAACACAGTATATACATATGAGATGAGTAATGCAAGATATGTAAACATTATTAAAGTGGCTAGTGTTCCATTTCTTAAATTGACCAGTGATTTCTAGTCTGTCTATAAGCAGCAGCCTCTAATGTGCTAGTGATGGCTGTTTAACAGTCTGATGGCCTTGAGATAGAAGCTGTTTTTCAGTCTCTCGGTCCCAGCTTTAATGAACCTGTACTGACCTCGCCTTCTGGATGATAGCGGGGTGGACAGGCAGTGGCTCGGGTGGTTGATGTCATTGATGATCTTTTTGGCCTTCCTGTGACATCGGGTGCTGTAGGTGTCCTGGAGGGCGGGTAGTTTGCACCCGGTAATGCGTTGGGCAGACCACACCACCCTCTGGAGAGCCTTGTGGTTGCGGGCGGTGCAGTTGCCGTACCAGGCGGTGATACAGCCCAACAGGATGCTCTCAATTGTGCATCTGTAAAAGTTTGTGAGGGTTTTAGGTGCCAAGCCAAATTTCTTTAGCCTCCTGAGGTTGAAGAGGCTCTGTTGCGCCTTCTTCACCACACTGTCTGTGTGGGTGGTCCATTTCAGTTTGTCAGTGATGTGTACGCCAAGGAACTTGAAGCTTTCCACCTTCTCCACTGTGGTCCCGTCGATGTGGATAGGGGGGTACACCCTCTGCTGTTTCCTGAAGTCCACGATCATCTCCTTTGTTTTGTTGAGTGAGAGGTTATTTTCCTGGCACCACACTCGCTGAGCCCTCACCTCCTCCCTGTAGGCTGTCTCGTCATTGTTGGTAATCAAGCCTACTACTGTGTGTCGTCTGCAAACTTTATGATTGAGTTGGAGGCGTGCTTGGCCACGCAGTCATGGGTGAACAGGGAGTACAGGAGTGAGCTGAGCACGCACCCTTGTGGGGCCCCAGTGTTGAGGATCAGCGAAGTGGAGGTGTTGATTCCTACCTTCACCACCTGGGGGGCGGCCCGTCAGGAAGTCCAGGACCAAGTTGCAAAGGGCGGGGTTCAGACCCAGGGCCTCAAGCTTAATTATGAGCTTGGAGGGTACTATGGTGTTGAATGCTGAGCTATAGTCAATGAACAGCATTCTTACATAGGTATTCCTCTTGCCCAGATGGGATAGGGCAGTGTGCAGAGTGATGGCAATTGCATCGTCTGTGGATCTATTGGGGCGTTAAGCAAATTGAAGTGGGTCTAGGGTGGCAGGTAAGGTAGAGGTGATATGATCCTTGACTAGTCTCTCAAAGCACCTCATGATGACAGAGGTAATTGCTACGAGGCGATAGTCGCTTAGTTTAGTTACCTTTGCTTTCTTGGGTACAGGAACAATGGTTAGTGTATTGCTATATAAACGTGCATTCCTCTGTACATTATGCAAAGGTAGATCCTCCGTAGGCAAATAAAATAGGAGTCATATTCCATTTGGCACCAAAGGGAAGAAAACCTACTGAAACATATTACTAATGAACACAACCCAGGAAATAGTACATGCATGGCCAAAATGGTATTATACCCCAACTTGCTGAAAGTACTTTAATGATTTTTGCCTTGGCACACAGTATTTCCCGTTACCACCATGCACTCAAATACGAAGATCTGGGGTTCTATGTGTCAAGCGTCTTAGAGTAGGAGTGCTGATCTAGGATCTGTCCATAATAGTCTTATTCATTATGAGCTAAAAGGCTAAACTGATCCTAGATCAGCACTCCTACTCTGAAAAGCTTGATACATAGAACCCCTGAGCAAAGGAAAGCAGAAGCTGGAGAAGCGACAACCTGCTCTATTGGCGAGGGTGTGTAGCCAATAGTCTCACCACGATTATGACCCTGAGTGGAACCTTGTATATAACAAAGTCAAAAAGTCTGAAAAAGTCACTGCTTTCTTCTAATGAGTCTTCACAAAAAGGCTGTGCATGAAACAAAGGGTAACTGGGTCTAAAATTCTATCAAAAACATTACACAGTCCCCGGGAAAAGCTTTCGACAGCCGCCATCTCTCTTCCTGTTGCAGTTCAACTTATCAAACCAAACAGTTTAAACAGGAGAAAATTAACCATGGTGCCACAAAACTACCAATTACTAGTAAATGGAACCACCCGAAAATGTACCTACAACAACATAATCAATTGTCAATGTAGAACAACTACAAAGAAACACAGAGAATTGTAAAAAAAAAAAAAAATGCTACAAAGGGTTAAAGCTACACTCAGCAAGTTGACATCATCATAAAAAATGGGGCAACTTCCTACTTACAGACAACGGTCGTGTTCCTTATGCTCAGACATTGCTGACACATGCCAGATCTTACAACGCCTGGATAGGCATTATGTATCAGCTAACCACATTATATGTTATCGCAATTTGGTGCCCGCCGGCACAGTCGATGACGTGGTACGCAACCATTGATTGATGCATGCAACGTCAGAGCGAGGGAACGTGACCAACATCATCAAGACAATACAAATCTGCCAAGACTGAAATGATTAGCTATTCCCAATGTGGGCGTGCCACAAGGGCGGATGCAAGTTGATACATTTGTTTAATAATGGTATTCTTGGCAGATTTGAATTCTGTTGTTGCTGTTGTCTAATGTTGTTCTGGTGATGATGTCATCTTGCTAAGTGTACCTTTAAGAGTCCAGCTGGCTGCACCACCATCAGGCACATACAGTGTAGACACTGCAGGGTTTCCTCAGATTTCGTCAACCTAGCACTTTCTCAGGATTTTGTTGTAAAGGAACATCCAATCCACGTTGGGGATCGGCTTTCTGCAATATCCCTATAATATTATCTCAAGGATATTATCCGTATTAGGCTATATGGATAATATCTAAAGAATCAAACGTTATCTGAGACACAGAATCATGCGCTGCACTGAGGAAGGAAATGGGGTAGCTAGTGAAGGGGAAGAAAAGGATTCTGTATCCTTCGTTCTGATGCTTGACCATACCATAGCAGAGCTGAAATGACTGACAACTAACAACAATATATTTCATTACTTGTTCCACTCAAACAAGTAGGTTGACCAAAGCTCAGCTACTTAGTGAAAGGTTTTGAACTGGATGTCAAATAAATTAGCAGGTTTATGTTTACGTCATTAGTTTAACATATGTGTTAACAAAGCATATTCGCTAACAAAACAAGTTCCTGAAGAAAACTTCTGCATTGAAAGATAAACAACTCATGTTTGCTAAATAAATATTTGCACAAAAAAAGCTATAACGCTTGCTAATCAAGCAAATGTGCTGACAAAAGCATGCTGGAAAAAACTTGCTTGATAAAGAATCATTGTTTATGAACAGAACATGCTTACAAAACATGTTCCTAACAAAGCGTTTTGTGAAAAAATATTTAGCTAAAGATATTGGCACTTCACACGCCAAGTTATGATTACTGCCACCTTACAAATATGTTGGTATTGCAAGGTTTATGCATTCATCTGAAATCTTATTTTCTGATAAGGAGAGTTGTAACCTTAAACACGTACATAAATTCAGAAAAGGAAAATCATTTTAAAAAATCTGGCCATTGTTTCGGAAGCTCAATCGCTACTAGAGCACATAAAACGAGACTGTTTCATTCGCAGATCGGACGATAATTAAGAAGATGCCTCGATCGCCCCAATCTGGCAATCCACGTGGCTAATTCCGAGAAGTGATTCTGCTGCCGGTACCCTGAGTCTATATTGTCTTTTCTACAGCCTCTGTTCCATGGCCTTGTCCATCAACCTGCTCCAGTCTGCCTTTACCCACCCCACCAACCCCCCAGAGAAGTGGTAGAGGAGGGTAGGGGTCGGGATATCACCTTCCCTTCCCCTCTCTCTTCCCACTCCATCTCTATCTCTCACTGCTGCGCCTCTTTGGCCTGGGGCTGGGCCTGGGCCTCAGGTTGGGCCTGCTCCTGGGGAGGCCCGGCTGGGGCTGGGCCCGGGGCCGGGGGGAGGAGGGGGCATGGCCTGGTGCTGTCTCTGGCGGTAGGCGATGACTGTGCCTAGCAGCAGGGCGATGACCGTCATGAGGTAGAGGTCCCACTCGGGGCCCAGGAGCTGGTCCAGGTCCACCTGACTGACCACCTCACTCATCTGGTGGAGGGGGGAGGGAGGATGGAGAGAGATTATACAGGGAGGGGGGAGGGAGAAAGAGAGAGAGAGCATTGATTACATTAAACAAACATAATACAATCCTATGAATCCTGTACAAATGTAATAAACTACAACTAGGCTATGTTTGCCTCAAACATTGAGCCTGGCCCCCATGAGTTGAAATGACCGGGGAAACTGAATCTCCCAGAGGCACCGGGTCCAAGAATCGCTCTGTACTGTACACTCACGTTGAGGTCGTGCAGGTATTGCAGGGTGTAGACCAGGCCCAGTTTCCACAGAGCCAGGAAGACTGGCACCTGGGCTTCGGGACTAGCCTCGGCAGCCATGTCGTAGAAACGCTTGGCCAGGTGGATGTCCTACAGGAAGAGGAAAGAGTAAGGGGTTAGACGTATAGGGTTGCGTGTGTGTATGATTGAGTGTGTGTGAGTGTGCCCACCTGTTTGATGCCCAGGCCTTTCTCGTGCATGTAGCCCAGGTTGAACATGGCCTGAGTGCTGTGCTGCTGCTCCGAGGCCAGCTTATAGTGTATGACA
This sequence comes from Coregonus clupeaformis, assembly GCF_020615455.1. Lineage (NCBI taxonomy): Eukaryota > Metazoa > Chordata > Actinopteri > Salmoniformes > Salmonidae > Coregonus > Coregonus clupeaformis. Next base: position 14,396,686 of record NC_059227.1, on the reverse strand, counting down.
GCGGTCTCGTAGTCCACGTCAGTACCGTAACCGTAGAAGTGGTAGTCCCCCAGCTTTATCCTAGCCACTGTATAACCTGAGCCCAGTTTTTCAAACCAAATGTCATGGGGATCATATACCATGATCTTTGTTGTAGCATATAATGGGATATGTTGGAAAATGTGTAGAATTGCAGGAAATTTGCTTTAAAACTGCAAAAATGTCTCCGTGCCCCATGGCAAAATGAGTAGAATTGGTTGAAAATTGTTATAAAATTACAACATTTTCGCTCCGCCCCTGGCAAAATGTGTAAAACTGCAGAAAACTTGCTTTAAAACAGCAATCATTTCTCTCTGCCCCATGGTAAAATGAGTAGAATTGCATGACATTTGTTATAAAATTACAAAATTGTCTCTCTGCCCGATGACAAAATGCATTGAACTGCAGGAAACTTGCTTTATCAGTGCAACATTGTCTTTACGCCCCATGGCAATATGTGTAGAATTGCAGGAAATGTACTTTAAAACGTATTTTTTTAAATCCCTGCTTGGTGGGGGGGCCTCCCAACCAAATTTCGCTAAGGGCCCCCAAAAGGCTAGAGCCAGCCCTGTCTATAATAATGGCTAATTGGCTGTGTGTGGAGGTCAGTTCCCTTGTGCTACTAGCTCTATGACCAATCCTTTATGCTTTCTGTATAACTGGGCCCGGACTTTGTCACTCAGCTGTTTTGGGTGGGGGAGATAAGTTTGGCCTCATATAATGGCCGTGCCCTCTGGCCGCGCATCACATTGTGCTGTCCCCACACACCACACACCACTATGGGGTGGCTTTTGATTGCCGTGGCAACCTGTGCGCTAGCCTCCTCTGTCAAAGGTAAGTGCTGGAACCAGCAGGAGATCGGCCTGCACAGAGTCCCTATCTGTGCATATTTCACATTTTAACACACACACACACACACACATTCCCACACACATTCCACACACATGTCAGTTACTGTGGCCACATTGTTGGGCGAGCAGTTTTTTTCTGAAAGAGGGGCCTGGCTTGGGTAGGTCGCTGCTGGTTTAGATAATGGAGGACCTGTTCACAAAGGAACATCAGGGGTTTCAAAAGTTAGACATATAAAAGTTTGGCAGCCTGCAGCGATGATAATGAAGACTACAGAAGTAGATCGTAATCACAACAGGAAAAATATGCTTTCCGCATATCCAGACTTCAGTTGCTCTTGGTCTTTTGTATTGGCTGGGTTATGTAAGCAACAGGACAAACCCAGCAGGCAAAACTGGTTGTAATGACATCATAATGATGTCATTTCAACCAGTTTCTGGTTGTTGTATTGACATAATTCCAACTAGTTTTGCCTGCTGGGAAGAGAACCCTTTATGGATACTGTCTCCTTCTAAGGCAACAAGTGGTGGTGGCAGTATGAGGAAGGCATACGACACTACAGCCAGGAGGCTCTCCACAAGGTACTGTCCACTTTGACCCTTTTATCATCTTGGTGTAGGGTGAAGTTGCCCCTAGATGCTGATGTTGGAGCAGTTTTACATTTTCCCCACTAATGGTTAAGGTTAGGACTGGGGGCAGGGAAGGTGATCCTAGATCTGTACCTAGGGGAAACTTCACCCCAGAGCTTTTATCTTCAGTATGTGCCTTCGGTAAACTTTGGTAATGGAGAGGCCTTCATAACACGTTTATAGCAATTCATGTAACAAGTTTAAATTCTCTTTCATCAATGGTATTTTGATTGAATGGTTAGTTAGTGCTTATAAATGTGTTATGTCATCTCACATCAAGGGCACCTGTGCTAGATATTGATCGATGTTAATTAAGCATTTGTTACCTAACTTGAATTACCTGAAGATACTTCATTGGTCTGTGTGTACATCACTTACACATTGGTATGTGTAGTTGTACATCATGCTACAGTTAAAGGGATAGTTCACCCAAATTACAAAATGACATATTGGATTCCTTGCCCTGTAAGCAGTCTATGGACAAGGTATGACAGCAATCCATGCTTTGGTTTGTTTCCCTGGCACTGTTTCCAAATGCTTACGTTTTAGAATTTGTGCCACAAATCCCATTTAAGTCATGGGACCGATATTAGCATGATTTGAACATGATGTGTGAAAAATGCAAATGTTGGTCCCATGACTTGAATGTGATTGGTGCCACATGCTAAAACGTTACCATTTGGAAACAGTGCCAGCCACTGCCAGGGAAACTACACCAAACCATGGATTGCTGTCATACCTTGTACATAGACTGCTTACAGGTTAGGAAAACCAATTTTGTAATATGGGTGAACTATCTCTTTAATGACATGACTGAATGATTCCGCTATGACTACATGACCTTGTTTGTTTGTTATTCAAGTTAATATTCAGTGTCATGTCAGGTTATCTGAATGTTTGTAGCTGTTTGTTCTGTATTGATAGCAATTGACACACACACACACACACACACACACACACACACACACACACAGTTGTATCTTCTTAGACTTCTTAAACTCAGTTCAACCGTTTAGAGGTTGGAATATCTTTCTGGTCTGATGTGGATTGTTGTTCCCTTGCAACTCGTATTGGTACCAGGGGACCATAGTTTTCCATATTATAATCAGAAATCTGGACATACATATTTACTGCGTTCTACCTTCTATCTGTATGTCTATTATTTTCTCTCCTTCCCTCTCATTCCTGTTTCAGGAGTTTCCAGAGAAAACCAGACCAGGGAACTTCACACATTCTCCTTTCCAATGTCCTGATATGAGTCGCTCGCCCACTGTCCCCTCCTCAGGTAAGATGGAACCATCCTTGATTTAGAGTTGATTTAGAAAGTCAATATGTGAACTGATCCCAGGCCAGCCTTATTCTCTAACTCAAAGGTGTGGTTTCCGGGACACAGATTAAGCCTAGTCCTGGTCTAAAAAGCAAACTCTATATGGTGAGCGACTATCGGAAATTATTTTAAATCCAGTACTATGCTTAATCTGTGTCTGGGAACGCGGTATTAATGTAAGCTTGTGGGATCAGGCGGCTTTGCGAGGCTAGGAAACAAGGCCATAATGTCCAGCACTGGGAACAGGGTTTTGGGGGCAGATCCTAGACCAGTGCTAAGAGACATCTTCAACTGCCTTCTCTCTGAGTAAATACTGTATGTCAGGAATCATTAACTAGATTAAGCCACAGGCCGATATTTTCTTGAGCGGATGGTCAGGGGGTCGGAACATAATTACAAATAATTTGTAGACTAAATTGACGGCAAGACGCCCAACAGATATAATTTGACTAAAACATAATCATTTAAAACCTTGCTTGCATTTGTATATGATCACATACAGTGCATTCGGAAAGTATTCAGACCCCTTGACTTTTTCCACATTTTATTACATTGCAGCCTTATTCAATATATACACAATGCCTCATAATGACGAAGTAAAAACAGGTTTTTAGACATTTTTGCACATTTATTAAAAATAAAAGTATTCAGACACTTTGCTATGAGACTCGAAATTGAGCTCAGGTGCATCTTGTTTCATTGATCATCCTTGAGATGTTTCTACAACTTGATTGGAGTCTACCTGTGGTAAATTCAATTGATTGGAGATTATTTCGAAAGAAACACACCTGTCTATATAAGGTCCCACAGTTAGCGGTGCATGTCAGAGCAAAAACCAAGCCATGAGATCGAAGGAATTGTCCGTAGAGCTCCGAGACAGGATTGTGTCGAGGCACAGATCTGGGGAAGGGTACCAAAAAATGTCTGCAGCATCGAAGGTCCCCAAGAACACAGTGGCCTCCATCATTCTTAAATGGAAGAAGTTTGGAACTACCAAGACTCTTCCTAGAGCTGGCCGCCCGGCCAAACTGAGGAATCGGGGGAGAAGGGCCTTCGTCAGGGAGGTGTCCAAGAACCCGATGGTCACTCTGACGGAGCTCCAGAGTTTCTCTGTGGAGATGGGAGAACCTTCCAGAAGGACAACCATCTCTGCAGCACTCCACCAATCAGGACTTTATGGTAGAGTGGCCCGACGGAAGCCACTCCTCAGTAAACAGCACATAACAGCCCGCTTGGAGTTTGCCAAAAGGCACTTAAAGGACTCTCAGACCATGAGAAACAAGATTCTCTGGTCTGACGAAACCAAGATTGAACTCTTTGGCCTGAATGCCAAGCGTCACGTCTGGAAGAAACCTGGCACCATCCCTATGGTGAATGCATGGTGGTGGCAGCATCATGCTGTGGGGATGTTTTTCAGCAGCAGGGACTGGGAGACTAGTCCGGATCGAGGGAAAGATTAACAGAGCAAAGTACAGAGAGATCTTTAATGAAAACCTGCTCCAGAGCGCTCAGGACCTCAGACTGGGGGCGAAGGTTCACCTTCCAACAGGACAACGACCCTAAGCACACAGCCAAGACAACACAGGAGTGGCTTCGGGACAAGTCTCTGAATGTCCTTGAATGGCCCAGCCAGAGCCCGGACTTGAACCCGATCGAACATCTCTGGAGAGACCTGAAAATACCTGTGCAGTGACACTCCCCATCCAACCTGACAGAGCTTGAGAGGATCTGCAGAGAAGAATGGGAGAAACTCCCCAAATACAGGTGTGCCAAGCTTGTAGCGTCATACCCAAGAAGACTTGAGGCTGTAATTGCTGCCAAAGTTGCTTCAACAAAGTACTGAGTAAAGGGTCTACTTATTTAAATGTGATTTTTCCGTTTTTTATTTATTATTTGCTAAAATTTCTAAAAACCTTTTTTTGCTTTGCCATTATGGGGTATTGTGTGTAGATTGATGAGAAGAAAATAACTATTTAATCAATTTTAGAATAAGGATGTAACGTAACAAAATGTGGAAAAAGTCAAGGGTACCACAAATGCACTGTATATCTCTCTGCTATGAGTGGGAATACTTTGGAACAGATTCCAAAATGTAAATTACTTGGAGCTTATTTGCTAGTATTTTGTGTAAAGCAATATTTTACATTTTTGTATTATTATTATTATTATTATTATTATTGCACAGAACTTGGGGGGCCAAATGAAATCACTGGCGGGCCGCCAGTTGGGAAACTCTGCTGTATGTTGTCAGTGTGGGAGTTGAACAATTGAATCAATGTTGTTAGTGTAATGGTGTTGGATTCGTAACCTCACTCCCCAGCTTGAAATCGAATCGCTAGCTTGAAATCGAATCACGCTATCGTATCGCTAGCTTTTCTAGTGTAATAAGCAAAGACGTTTTCCAGCAGGTGGTCACGTATCTTTGCGAGGCAGAGGGTCCCTGGTCCAAGCCCAATGAGGAACAGGGACACGAAAGGAAGCAAGCACAGTGACACACCTCTTAAATTAGCCCTGTACAACCTAATATGATATGTGGACAGTGTAGAAGGCCACCTCGGTCAGCAATGTGTGCATGATGGCTGGTCATTATAAATCTCTCTCTCTCTCAATATCCACCAATGTGTCCTTTCTCTTGACTTTGACTCTCTTCTTGCTCTTTAGTTGAGTTGGTTAAGGCGGCGGATATTAAAGTCATTGCTGCCCTGGGGGATTCTCTGACGGTGAGTTCAATGTTGTGTTTGTCTTAACACATAAACACTTTACACTTGACTCTTGACCAGATTTTTTGGGGCTGTGGGTGTTACTTAAAGGGGCAATCCGTGATTGGTACATCCATTTTCCATCTCACCAAAATGATTTGTTTTTCTTACACTAGAAGGGCACTATCATAATTTTCACAATTTCACAGTATTATTCCAACCTCATAGTGTGGAAATGTATATGAAACACAGGAAAATCACGTTTTTGACTGCACTGGGCCTTTAAAACTATAATTTTGATCTCATGGATGGTCAGTCCTCGCATCCATAGCTCAGTGTGAATTTAAGAGTGGTTACATTTCTCCAGCCTCATCCCTCAGCTGTTTACCAAAACAAGTGATGGGATGTCTGCTTTGTTGTTTTTAAAATCCTGTATTTCCCCTTTAAAGCAACTGGTGTGTCACCTTTTCAAAACTGAAACTAATAAATGCAAAACCATGCATCCACATCTATTATATTGGAGCAGTTTCACTCAACGCTGCATGGAAATATATGGAAAGTAGTTACTGTAATGAGTTTAACTGAACTGTCTGGACTGGACAAATACAACTAACCAATTCATTTAAAGCAGTTTTTGGCTCAAGACCTCAATGCATTTAAACCATTACACCACCACAGGTCAGGGCTAGAAATTCTGTTCAGGCCAGTGAGAAGAAAAAGTTAACATTGAACTCATTCAGGCATATTGCTATAATCATAATATCAAATCAAATCACATTTTATTTGCCACATGCGCCGAATACAACAGGTGTAGACATTACAGTGAAATGCTTACTTACAAGCCCTTAATCAACAATGCATTTTTGTATGTTATTTTTTTTTTAAGTGTTAAGTTAAAGAAATTAAAATAAATAACTAAAGAGCAGCAGTAAAATAAAATAACAGTAGGGAGGCTATATACAGGGGGGTACCGATGCAGAGTCAATGTGTGGGGGCACCGGCTAGTCGAGGTAATTGAGGTAATATGTACATGTGGGTAGAGTTAAAGTGACTGTGCATAAATAATAAACAGAGTAGCAGCAGCGTAAAAGCTGAATTTGCTGATCTTTGGCACGTATGTCAATGTCATAGTGTCACAAACGCTGAGTGTGGATGTGGTGTAGGGAATCAAGCGCAGGCACACAAGAGTTCGTCCACAGTCTTTTAGTGGTGCAAAACAACTCCAAACAGGAGAAAATAGCCAACCCAACCGGGAGGCAAGAACGACAAAAACGCACACAACACAGTGCGTAAAACAAGGAAAAGCGCACGCAGTGCGGACTCTCAAAATACACAGAAAGAGAGCAAAATCCCATGAACACGAACAGCTGACAAAAACAATCACACAGAACACCTGACCCAAATGACGAAACTAAATAGGGAACACAATCAAACACTAACAAGGGACAGGTGTTACAAACAGACAAAACAAAACAAACATGAAACATCGAACGGTGGCAGCTAGTACTCCGGAGACGACGACCGCCGAAGCCTGCCCGAACAAGGAGGAGGAGCAGCCTCGGCCGAAACCGTGACAGTACCCCCCCCTTGACGCGCGGCTCCAGCCGTGCGCCGACCCCGGCCTCGGGGACGACCAGGACGACGCGGAGCAGGGTGCGTAGGATGACCCCGATGGAACTCGGTCAGCAGGGACTGGTCCAATATGTCCCTCCTTGGCACCCAGCACCGCTCCTCCGGGCCGTACCCCTCCCACTCCACGAGATATTGAAGACCCCCCATCCGGCGTCTCGAATCAAGGATGGACCTCACAGTGTGCGCCGGAGCCCCCTCGATGTCCAACGGGGCGGAGGAGTCTCCTCTATCTCATACTCCTGGAGTGGACCAGCTACCACCGGCCTGAGGAGAGACACATGGAACGAGGGGTTAATATTCCTATAGTCAATAGGCAGTTCTAACCTGTAACACACCTCGTTCAACCTCCTCAGGACTTTGAATGACCCCACAAACCGCCGACCCAGCTTCCGGCAGGGCAGGCGGAGGGGCAGGTTTCTGGTCGAGAGCCAGACTCGATCTCCAGGTGCGTACACAGGCCCCTCACTGCGGTGGAGATCGGCGCTCGTTTTCTGCCGACGGATGGCCCGCTGCAGATGTACGTGGGCAGCGTTCCAAGTCTCCTCCGAGCGCCGCACCCATTCATCCACCGCAGGGGCCTCGATCTGGCTCTCGTGCCAAGGTGCCAGAACCGGCTGGTACCCTAACACACACTGGAAAGGGGTTAGTTGGGTGGAGGAGTGGCGGAGAGAGTTCTGTGCCATCTCGGCCCAAGGAACGTATCTCGCCCACTCCTCCGGCCGGCCCTGGCAATAAGACCTCAGAAACCTACCCACATCCTGGTTAACACGTTCAACCTGCCCATTACTCTCCGGATGGTAACCCGAGGTAAGGCTTACCGAAACCCCCAACCGTTCCATAAACGCTCTCCACACTCTGGAGGTGAACTGGGGGCCTCGATCAGACACTATATCCTCGGGTATCCCGTAATGCCGGAAGACATGGGTAAACAGAGCCTCAGCGGTCTGTAGGGCAGTGGGTAGACCCGGCATGGGAAGGAGACGACAGGCCTTCGAGAACCGATCCACAACGACCAGGATGGTAGTATTCCCCTGTGAGGGGGGAAGGTCGGTAACAAAATCCACCGAGAGGTGGGACCAGGGTCGTTGTGGAACGGGCAGGGGTTGTAGCTTACCCCTGGGCAAATGTCTGGGCGCCTTACACTGGGCACACACCGAACAGGAGGAGACATAAATCCTCACATCCCTAGCTAACGTTGGCCACCAGTACTTCGTGCTAAGGCAGTGAACTGTCCGGCCGATACCCGGATGTCCAGAGGGGGACGTATGAGCCCAATAAATGAGGCGATCGCGTACCTCGAGCGGAACGTACGTCCGACCCACTGGACACTGGGGAGGACTTGGGTCGGTGCGTAACGCCCGCTCGATCTCGGCATCAACCTCCCACACCACCGGTGCAACCAGACAAGACTCTGGTAGTATGGGAGTGGGCTCAACGGACCTCTCCTCCGCGTCATACCGCCGAGACAGAGCATCTGCCTTCCCGTTCTGGGACCCAGGGATGTAAGTAATTTTAAACACAAACCGGGCTAGAAACATAGTCCAGCGGGCCTGGCGAGGATTCAGTCTCCTAGCTGCCCGGATGTATTCCAGGTTACGGTGGTCAGTTAGAATGAGGAAAGGGTGTTGAGCCCCCTCAAGCCAATGCCGCCACACCTTTAGGGCCTGTACCACGGCTAACAGCTCCCTGTCTCCTACGTCATAATTCCGCTCCGCCGGACTGGAGCTTTTAGAATAAAACGCACAGGGACGGAGTTTAGGTGGTGTGCCAGAACGTTGGGAAAGAACGGCCCCTATACCGGCCTCTGACGCGTCCACCTCTACCTGGAAAGGTAAAGAGGGATCCGGATGCGCCAACACCGGCGCCGAGGTAAACAGGTCCTTCAGTTTCCCAAAAGCCCTGTCCGCCTCAGCTGACCACCGCAAGCGCACCGGACCCCCCTTCAACAGAGACGTTATGGGAGCTGCCACCTGTCCAAAACCCCGGATAAACCTCCGGTAATAATTTGCAAAACCCAAGAACTGTTGCACCTCCTTCACAGTGGTTGGGGTCTGCCAATTACGCACAGCTGACACCCGGTCTACCTCCATCTTCACCCCTGACGCAGACAACTGATAACCCAGAAAGGAGACCGACTTCTGAAAGAACAGACATTTCTCTGCCTTGACATATAGGTCATGCTCCAACAGCCTCCTCAATACTCGGCGCACCAGGGCTACATGCTCTGCTCGGGTAGGACTGTACACCAGAATATCGTCTATGTACACGACTACTCCCTGTCCCTGCATGTCCCGGAAAATCTCATCGACGAAGGATTGGAAGACTGAGGGAGCATTCATTAACCCATATGGCATGACTAGATACTCGTAATGTCCGGAAGTCGTACAAACGCTGTCTTCCATTCATCGCCCTCTCTAATGTGCACCAAGTTATATGCGCTCCTGAGATCCAATTTTGTAAAGAACTGAGCACCGTGCAATGACTCCGTCATAGTCGCAATCAGAGGAAGTGGATAGCTGTACTTCACCGTAATCTGATTGAGACCGCGGTAATCAATACACGGGCGCAGACCTCCATCCTTTTCTTCACAAAAAAGAAACTTGAGGAAGCGGGTGAAGTGGAGGCCCGTATGTATCCCTGTCTCAGAGACTCAGCGATGTACGTCTCCATTGCCTTCCTCTCCTCTTGAGACAAGGGATACACATGGCTCCGCGGGAGAGCTGCTCCTGACTGGAGATCTATCGCACAATCCCCCCAGTCTATGAGGTGGCAGCTGCGTCGCCCTAGTTTTACTAAACACCAGTTTCAAATCCTCATACTCGGGGGGAATATGCAGTGCTGGCATTAGATTCGGACTTTCCACCGAGGTCGCCCCTATGGAAACACCCAGACACCGCCCCTCACACTGGGCAGACCACCCTTTAAGAGCTCGCCACAAAATAGTAGGGTCATGGGTCATCAACCAGGGAAGGCCCAGCACTACCGGATACGCAGGAGAGTCAATCAGATAGAGCTGAATCGTCTCCTCATGACCCTCCTGCGCCATCATCTTAAGGGGTGCTGTGACCTCCCTAATCAACCCAGAACCTAACGGACGGCTATCTAGGGCATGAACAGGGAAAGGCTTATCAACGGGAAGGAGGGGAATCCCTAACTCTACACAGAACTGGCGATCTACAAAATTCCCAGCTGCGCCTGAATCTACCAGCGCCTTATGCTGGGAACGAGGTGCAACCTGTGGAAAACAAACAGGCAAGGTTAGGTGAACGACAGAAAGCTCTGGGTAAGTAGGGCGCCTACTCACCTGGGGGGACCCCCAATGCGTGACCTGCCTTCTCCTCCACCGGGGACCCTCCCCAACACCTAGCCGCGGTGTGCCCTCCACGGCCACAGTTAGTGCAGGGAACGGCCCCCCTCTGGTTCCTACTCCTCCGTTCTCTAGCGCCAGCACCCCCGAGCTCCATAGGGCTCGGCTCGGAGGTGCTGGAGGGTGAAATGGGCGAACCCCACCCGGGACGTCCACGGGTGGCGAGCAGGGTATCCAGCCGAATGGCCATGTCGACAAGTTGGTCAAACGTCAACGAGGTGTCCCTGCACGCCAACTCTCTCTGGACGTCCTCCCGGAGGCTGCAACGGAAGTGGTCTATGAGGGCCCGCTCATTCCACCCTGCATCGGCCGCTAGAGTCCGGAATTCCAAAGCAAAGTCCTGGGCGCTCCTCATCCCCTGTCGGAGGTAGAACAGACGCTCCCCCGCCGCCTTCCCTTCCGGTGGATGGTCAAACACAGCACGGAAGCGGCGGGAGAACTCCGCATAGGTAGTGGTAGCGGCGTCCATTCTCCTCCATTCGGCGTTGGCCCACTCCAACGCCTTGCCGGTGAGACAGGAGATGAGGGCTGAGACGCTCTCGTGTCCCGAGGGCGCCGGGTGTACGGTGGCGAGGTAGAGCTCCACTTGCAGCAGGAACCCTTGACACCCGGCAGCGGAGCCGTCGTACGCCCTCGGGAGCGAGAGCCGAATCCCACTGGGCTCCGGAAGTTGGACAGGAGGACTGACCGATGGGGATGGTTCGGTAGGTGGGGCCGTGGGTACCCCGCTGGTTTCCCATCGGTGGAGAGTGTTCATCACCCCCTCCAGGGCATGACAGACCTGGTTAATCCGGTCCTCCTGCCCACGAAGACGTTCCTCCATGCTTGCTGTTGGCGCGGTTGCTCCTGCTGATTCCATGGGTGATGTGTGATTCTGTCACAAACGCTGAGTGTGGATGTGGTGTAGGGAATCAAGCGCAGGCACACAAGAGTTCGTCCACAGTCTTTTAGTGGTGCAAAACAACTCCAAACAGGAGAAAATAGCCAACCCAACTGGGAGGCAAGAACGACAAAAACACACACAACACAGTGCGTAAAACAAGGAAAAGCGCACGCAGTGCGGACTCTCAAAAATACACAGAAAGAGAGCAAAATCCCATGAACACGAACAGCTGACAAAAACAATCACACATAACACCTGACCCAAATGACGAAACTAAATAGGGAACACAATCAAACACTAACAAGGGACAGGTGTTACAAACAGACAAAACCAAACAAACATGAAACATCGAACGGTGGCAGCTAGTACTCCGGAGACGACGACCGCCGAAGCCTGCCCGAACAAGGAGGAGGAGCAGCCTCGGCCGAAACCGTGACACATAGTTGAATCATCTTTGACCATTCATTGTAATCCTGTCTCTATCATACTGGAAGTTACTGTTTCGATTAACATACTGTAGTTTGCTATTTTAAAAAATGTGGTTACTGTCTCACTGGAAATCAAAGTAGGTATAATCATATGACTCATAGTCAAACACCTTGTGGTTGATTATTTTATGAATTGCTATATGGACTGTCTTGCCCTCTCTATTCAGACCGCCATAGGTGCCAATGCCACCAACGTCCTTGGGATTCCTATCGAGTTTCGTCACGTGTCATGGAGGTACCCGATTAATTGTCTTTAGATGAGAATATGACAACAGAATATGACAAGAATTACGAGAATAAGAATTGTATCAAGATGACAACTTTACATAGTAATGTATGCTTTCTTGTCCTGTATTTGGATATTCTGAATGATAGTTCTCAGTCTAATAATAATCATAATTTGGAAGTAATGTAATTGTCTTTGAATGACAACTTGATGACACTATTGTGGAAAATGTCTTGTACCTTGCAGCATCGGGGGCCATGGATCATACCAAGATGTCATTACACTGGCAAGTAAGTGCCTTTAGACTCAAATAGCACCTTGAGCTTAGTAGGAATATTAGTCATTCATTGGCACAAATTAATTCTAACCAGCCTGATCTTGCCCAGCCTGGTCCCAGATATGTTTGTGCTCTTGCCAACTTAATTGCTATCATTGTAAAGCCAAAGATGGCAATAAGTGAGAAGGAGTTGGCATAATAGAACAACAATACTGGCACTCAGGCTATATCTTGCATTGTTTTTGCCTGGTTATGGTTAGGTTTGAAGCAATAGCAGATCCAATATCTATGGTTAGAGGGAACATCTACCTTGAGGATAGAATGCACAGTGACCTATCATCCTTCATGTTCTACCTGTGTGAGCGTAAGGTGTAGGGTGAAGTTGCCCCTAGATGCTGATCTGAGGTCAGTATTGCATTTCCCCCACAAATGGTTAAGGTTAGGATTGGGGAGGGGAAGCTTATCCAAGATCTGTACGTAGTGGAAACTTCACCCTGGAGATGAAGACAAAGGAAGAGAATGTGCTCAACTCTAAATCCTCTTGTGTAACCCAATAGAAAGGGTGCTTGGAACCTAAAATCAATCACATAAAAAAGGCCAGCACTCACTTATATATACATACAGTGCCCTCCACTATTATTGGCACCCCTGTTTAAGATGTGGTCGAGGACTTCCAAAAATTCTCATTTTTTTTTAAACAACATAGAACCCAAATGCAAAAAAAGAGAAAAATCCAACCTTTTATTTAAGTACATTACTTTGGTGGTAAAAAAAAAAATCACACATTTAGAAAAAGAAAAACTTGAAATCATGTGTCCCACAATTATTGGCACCCCTAACAATTCCGCTGAAAATTTTAATTGATTTAAAAAATATATATATGTTTCTGTAGTTGCTAAAGTTGGTCAGGGTATCTAGGAACTTTTAATTAGTAATTCATGACTTCCTGTTTCCCTGGGGTATAAATATGACGTGACACAGAGGCCTAATTCTCTTACCCATTTGTCAACATGGCAAAGACAAGAGAACACACCATTCAAGTAAGGCAGATTTGTGTCGACCTTCATAAGTCAGGCAATGGCTACAAGAAAATAGCCACTCGCCTTAACTTGCCCGTATCTACAGTCAGAGGAATCATTAAGAAGTTTAAAACAACTGGAACAGTGACAAACAAGGCTGGAAGAGGTCCCAAGTTTATCTTGCCACAACGCACAGTGAGGAGGATGGTAAGAGAAGTAAAAACAAGTCCTAAGCTCACTGTCACAGAATTGCATCAAAGAGTGGCATCTTGGGGTCACAAAGTCTCCAAAACAACCATCAGACGCTCTCTACATGCCAACAAGCTGTTTGGGAGGCATGCAAGGAAAAAGCCTTTTCTCACTAACACTCACAAACGTAAACGTCTGGAGTTTGCTAAGCGGCACAGGGACTTCAACTGGGATCGTGTGCTTTGGTCAGATGAGACTAAGATTGAGCTTTTTGGCAACAAACACTCTAAGTGGGTCTGGCGTAAAACAAAAGATGAGTATGCCGAAAAGCACCTCATGCCCACCGTGAAGTATGGTGGAGGATCTGTGATGCTGTGGGCCTGTTTCTCTTCCAAAGGCCCTGGGAACCTTGTTAGGGTGCATGGCATTATGAACGCTTTGAACTACCAGGACATTTTAAATAAAAACCTGATGGCCTCTGCCAGAAAGCTGAAGATGGGTCGTCATTGGGTCTTTCAGCAGGATAATGATCCAAAACATGTGGCAAAATCTACACAAAAATGGTTCAGCAGTCACAAACTCAAGGTCCTCCCATGGCCATCTCAGTCCCCAGACCTCAACCCAATCGAAAACCTGTGGGGCGAGCTAAAGAGGAGAGTGCATAAGAGAGGACCCAGGACACTGGATGATCTAGAAAGATTGTGCAAAGAAGAATGGTCAAAGATCCCTCTCTCTGTGTTCTCCAATCTTGTGAAATGTTATAGGAGGAGATTAAGTGCTGTCTTGTTGGCAAAAGGGGGTTGTACAAAGTATTAACATCAGGGGTGCCAATAATTGTGGGACACATGATTTCAAGTTTTTTTTTCTTCTAAATGTGTGATTTTTTTTTTACACCAAAGTAATGTACTTAAATAAAAGGTTGGATTTTTCTCTTTTTTTGCATTTGGGTTCTATGTTGTTTAAAAAAAAAGGAGAATTTTTGGAAGTCCTCGACCACATCTTAAACAGGGGTGCCAATAATTGTGGAGGGCACTGTATATATTCATATATACAGTACCAGTCAAACGTTTGGACACACCTACTCATTCAAGGGTTTTTCTTTATTTTTACTATTTTCTACATTGTAGAATAATAGTGAAGACATGAAAACTATGAAATAACACATATGGAATCATGTAGTAACCAAAAAAACTTGTTAAACGCATTATTAGATTCTTCAAAGTAGCCACCCTTTGCCTTCATGAAAGGGTGGCTACTTTGCACACTCTTGGCATTCTCTCAACCAGCTTCATGAGGAATGCTTTTCCAACAGTCTTGAAGGAGTTCCCACATATGCTGGGCACTTGTTGGCTGCTTTTCCTTCACTTTACGGTCCAACTCATCCCAAACCGTCTCAACTGGGTTGAGTTCAGGTGATTGTGGAGGCCAGGTCATCTGATGCAGCACTCCATCACTCTCCTTCTTGGTCAAATAGCCCTTACACAGCCTGGATGTGTGTTTTGGGTCATTGTCCTGTTGAAAAACAAATGATAGTCCCACTAAGCCCAAACCAGATGGGATGGCATATCACTGCAGAATGCTGTGGTAGCCATGCTGGTTAAGTGTGCCTTGACTTCTAAATAAATCACTGACATTGTCACCAGCAAAGCACACCATCACACCTCCTCCTCCATGCTTCACGGTAGGAACCACACATGCGGAGATTATCTGTTCACGTACTCTGCGTCTCACAAAGACACGGCGGTTGGAACCAAATATCTCAAATCTGGACTCATCAGACCAATGGACAGATTTCCACCGGTCTAATGTCCATTGCTCATGTTTCTTGTCCCAAGCAGGTCTCTTCTTATTATTGGTGTCGTTTAGAAGTGGTTTCTTTGCAGCAATTCGACCATGAAGGCCTGATTCACGCAGTCTCCTCTGAACAGCTGATGTTGAGATGTGTTGGTTACTTGAACTCTGTGAAGCATTTATTTGGGCTGTAATTTGAGGTACAGTTAACTCTAATGAACTTATCCTCTGCAGCAGATGTAACTCTGTGTCTTCCTTTCCTGTGGTGGTCCTCATGAGAGCCAGTTTCATCATAGCACTTGATGGTTTTTGTGACTGCACTTGAAGAAACTTTCAAAGTTCTTGAAATGTTCCGTATTGACTGACCTTCATGTCTTTCTCTTTGCGTTTTTGAGCTGTTCTTGCCATAATATGGACTTGGTCTTTTACCAAATAGGGCTATCTTCTGTATACCAACCCTACCTTGTCACAACACAACTGATTGGCTCAAACGCATTAAGAAGGAAAGAAATTCCAGAAATTTACTTTTAGCAATGCACACCTGTTAATTGAAATGCATTCCAGGTGACTACCTCATGAAGCTGGCTGAGAGAATGCCAAGAGTGTGCAAAGCTGTCATCAAGGCAAAGGGTGGCTACATTGAAGAATCTCAAATATAAAATATATTTGGACACTTTTTTGGTTACTACATGATTCCATATGTGTTATCTCATAGTTCTGATGTCTTCACTATTATTCTACAATGTAGAAAATAGTAAAAACAAAGAAAAACCCTGGAATTAGTAGGTGTATCCAAACTTTTCACTGGTACTGTATATGTTTTTATTTTTATAATTATTTTTCCTGTGTGAACTCTCCTTGGCATGTGCTCTAGATATCGTAAGGCTTTTCAATCCCAATGTGCTTGGTGCTGCACCGGCCAAGACTGTCCATGGAACCTCAGCCCCCCTCAGCGAAACAGGATTCAACCTGGCCGTGACTGGACACAACACCTTGTAAGAAACCACTGTGGTGAAATATGCAAATATACTGTCTGTCTGCCTGAGAGTGAACCAATGAAAGTGATACATAGAGTTGCGTGCACTAAAAAGCTAGTTTGGGCCATGGTACTGGCACAATGCTTGTATAACACAGTGGTCTAATGTCTCATAGCATATCTAAACTAAGTTTTAAGGGGCTGCAGATTTGAGTTACAAAGACTGCACATTTGAGTTACACTAGTCTCACATAGCCATACCTCGAAATCACGTTGTTGTCACACCTCGTTTCTCGATGAGGCTAGAGTTACATACACAATCTGACAATTTCAACGATAATATGTGTAGCTGCTGGTGCTACACTCATTTGTTTTGTTTCATTACACATTTTTGTCCATGTCCTTATTGTTCATTTAATTCTGTAACAGCTCAAAATAATCTCCTGTTTTGGCTGTTCGTTTTGAAGTTTTTGATTTAGACTTTTGAAAATAAGTAATGAATGTGACAATCCTAGATATGGAAAGATGGCACACCTACTATCCTTGCGCAGGGGTGTCTTCTGTGACGCCATGGACAGAGTAATTGATGGCTATCTCCATTTTAAAGTAGTCAATTACTTATTTTTCTACTTGCAAGAGTGTATTGGCAGTTCGTAAATAAACTGAAAAGGTGCATACCACCACCTGTTGTGCTGGAGTGTGTATAGTCTGAACCGGTATAAAGCCAAGGTCGGTGATTTACTGCCACCTGCAGTTATGGAATGTTTGCTCAGGAGTATAATTAATTGGCTGACCCCTCCTGCTGACCTGATAGGAATTATGGCGCTCCCCAGGGTTGCTCTCTAGCCAACTCTATGGTGACACTAGCCTTGACTAACCCTTCTCTGATAATGGGGTCACCACCTCATGTTCTGAAAGACTCATATTTCCCAGTGTTCCTCCTCATAATATTATCTGCCTATTCCATGCTAAGATAGGACATTGTGTCACAGTTTTGACCTTCACTAATTTCACAATCAAAGTTATTTTATGACACAACACACTCAGTACGATTTTTTTGTTATGCACAGCTCACAAAATAACAAAATGCTGCTAATTTTGAAAAACAAACAAACGCATTTTGTCTGATTCAGCCGCTTGTAAATTCAGTATTTCTGGTATTCAATAAAATGTGCAAATGTTAATTCACGTCATTAATACTATTGGAGACATATTTCACATTTAAGATGCTTAAAGCTATAGTCTGGGATTCAAAAAACAACAAGAAACTGGCCTCTTGTTTTGGTAAACAGCTGAGGGATGGGGCTGGAGAAATTGTTGGAGCTATGGATGCAAGGACTGACCATCCATGAGATCAAAATGATAGTTTACCTAGTTTGAAGCTATACAGTGTATACAATAACATTAAAACAAGCTTATATTTGGTGTGGTCGGATGGGGTAAGACAGTTGAACTAAGCTCATGAGTGTTTATAAGTTACAATCAATGGCTATCGTCAATTTAAAGTCCAAAAATGTATGTACCAATAGCAGACTGTAGCTGGTGCTTTTTGCTCAGTGATATGATGTGTATTGTAATGTTGTGTAACTGTCCCTTAGTAATCTACCAGGGCAGACCAGACATCTCATTGACACACTGAGAAACTATGAGGTAAGAACCCCATTATGTTTCCAAAACCCTGTTATATTCAAACTCGTCTGATAAGAACTTATGATATTTAGACCTTATCACTGAAAATGGTAGCCTAGGTGCCAGTGTGTTTCTGCTTTAGCCAACTGAAGAACAACAGAACTCAAAAACGACATCAGGTGTTTAGAAGTGTGTACCATTCGATCTCATCAGTGCTCTATGTGGTTATGAAGGTTATGCTAATACTATATTAGTAATACCATAAACATATGTGAAATTGGTAATATTTACATTTCAATACCAAACCAAAGCTTTGGGGAATCATTATCTTGCCAAAATAAAACAGCTAGACAAACAGACTGGCACCCACCTGGGATTTGATTATGATTACATTTGATATCAACAACCCTCTTTTCAAACCAATGTGTAAGAATGCTTTATTGATTTGAATAGCAATTTTAGTACAGTGGTAAAGTAAGTACTGACTGACTACTGTATCCCCTCTTTCATCCTTTTCTTTCCTTAGGGCCTGAACTTTGATGAGGACTGGAAGCTACTGACCATTCTCATAGGCATGAACGACATCTGTGATTACTGCAAGGATAAGGTCTGTGTCATTATAATATGTAGGCTATGCAACTTCATGTGTATATCATAAAGAAAGTGCAGAGGTGTTTACTTTAGCGCTTGTTTCAACCCTCTCCTTCCCAGGTTCTTTTCTCAGTGGACAACTACATTCACTACATGACGAACTCCTTGGAAATGCTAATGAATGAGGTAACATCGGGAGAGCTCACAGATATGATCTATTAATATTTTTTTCTAATCCCTTAAAGCGGCAATCGGCAGTTGAAACAATAACAAAGCGTAACCCCCCACACCTGTTTTGGTAAAAAGCTGATGGATAGGGGTGGAGAAATGACATCACTCTCAAATTCATAGACAGAGCTATGGATGCAAGGACTGACCATCTATGATATAAAAATTATAGTTTTAACCATGTTTTGAGGCTATAGTGTTTGTTTACGTTTACTTTGTTTATAAAAATTGGAGAACTTACCTTCCACGGAGTTGCATTATTTTCCAGAGAACGCATAGAGCCCCGAGTTGATTATCCGTTTTGTACCATGGCTATAATTTAGCACATTTACAGCTAGAAATGTGTTCATTTGCAGGTAGAAATTTGTTCAACATCCACTGAAGTAGCTAGCAAGTTTACTAGATAGCGACAGTAGTTGCCTTGGTAACCAAACAAACAGACTTGCTAGTTCAGCTAACCAAACCATCAGCCCTAGCTTACTATTAAGAAAATCGAATTCAACAATGCCAATAATGTTTTCAATACGACTTTTGCTTTCAAAAGCAGCTCAAACATAGAACACGTAAGAATGAACTATAGCCATTGAATTCTACCGTGCAAATATACAGTGCGTTATAGGGAAATAATGCACACTCTAGAATGCCCTTCAAGCCAATCAGAAACAAGTACTCAACAATGCCATGGTATAATTAAGTGATAATGCCGGAGAAGACGTGTTTGGAGGATATATTGGCACGGGTGTTGCTAGGCCCCCAAACACCGGCTTCAGGGGCATTATCACATTTATACAACGGGTTACCAACATATTCAAATCATGATTGACATATTTTCATAAATAACTTTATTTTTATGAATTTATTCATACTATTTCATCCTTCCACAGGATGTAGTCCCGACACAAATCTAGGGTTGCTACCCAAGCTGGCTGGTCGTTTGTTCAGTCGGTTCGGTTGCCAGAGACGCGACCCAGTCTTTCACTCTTTTTGTTCTGTATTTATGGACGCACCCCAGTCGTTCGTTCTAAATCTTCCTTTGCCATACTGGCTGGCAACGTTCTTATTCCTTGCTTGCTAGCTAGCCACCTATGGTTAACTTATAGTCACGTCAAACAGCAGTGCAGCCAGAATAACAACAGTAGATGCATTTGGATTTGTTTAAGCTGTTTTCTAGTGACATTTATTTGGATGCATCCATAACAATGAGCTAATGAGGCGCGATTTTGCCTGGCATAGAAAATGTGCTCTCTCGTCAGGACACTGTTGTTCAGAGGAGCTAGCCAACAGCACAGCTAACACAATCACTTCAAACTGAAGCTGGAAAGACTGCGAAATAGCTGCACTTCGTTTCGTTTGACCTTTTTTCAATTCACATTTCTTTCCATAAAAATGATGCCAGCTGAGTTCGACTGTCTGAGAGAAGCTGCCTGCCTGTCTGTCTCGTCCCGACTCCCGACACGTTCATTACTATGGGACAGCTGGAGATTGAATTTGAATATTGAAACAATTTTGCAAATGAGACAGACAGCAAGGTTTATACAAATCGCTGTTGAAAACTAAATGTTAGTGTAAAAGAAATGTGAGATAATGTCTAGATGCTTTTTATAGTGGAGATCAAGTTTATAAATTGCCTGGCTGGGCTGATGAGACAGTGGATTGCTCAGTCTGATGAAACAGAGTAAATAGGCATTTTAACATCATAGATTTAGCTGGTGGTAACTTGTGGAATAGACACCGGCTGGAATGCGGTTTTAACCAATCAGCATTCAGGATTAGACCCACCCGTTGTATAATGCATAGTGTATGTGTTTCCATGGCAACGTTTGCATCTCTCTTTGTTGCGGTCATAGAAATTGAATGATTCTAATTCTATGGTTACGGTCTAGGTTCCCCGTATGATTGTGAATGTAGTTCAAATCCTGCCCATGGAAACCCTGAGGCAGGTCCAGAGGCCCACCCCAGGCTGCCTGCTCCAACGGTGAGTGACCTGGCTTTGACCTTTCACCTTAGAAAACAACCGCTACGCACTACAGGGTCAATTTTAGGACACCGTCAGCCTAATACGGTGTACATTTTAGGACACCCTCAGCACCAACAAGCCTCTCGCCTCTCCCCTCCTTGAGCCAATCGTCAAATCTCCTTGAAATGTAAACCATAATGAACTCTTCCCTTGCAGCTACATCATCTTGAAAATATTCTCTAGGGCAGGGGTATTCAACTCTTACCCTACGAGATCTGGAGCCTACTGGTTTTCTGTTCTACCTGATAATTAATTGCACCCACCTGGTGTCCCAGGTCTAAATCAGTCCCTGATTAGAGGGCAACAATGAAAAAAATGCAGTGGAACTGGCTTCGAGGTCCAGAGTTGAGTTTGAGGGCTCTAGGGGCTCCCCATAAGCATCAAAGGTAGACTCAGCAATATGTCATTGTCAGATTATGGCAAGGCAACTTCTGATGCTATTATTGTCTCTTCCCAATGTTTATGTTCCTCTAAGGAGGGCACAAATTAAGACGAGCCAATAATGGCAATCGTGGCAGATTTTAAATCTTTGTGTGGTCAACTTGCTGTATTGTGTATGATGATGTCGCTTATGTGGAACCCCATGTTAATATTTTTGAAGATCAGTAAGGTGCCCTGAATTGTTATGTAACTGAGTTGGATTCTAGGGTCGTCCTCATTAGGACACACCATAGCAAAATGTTTCACAACGTTTCTTATTGGTAGAAGTTCAGGAGGTACCACATTTCATTCCTATTGAACATGACCTTGATTCTTGACCCATCATTTGTTCCAGAGCATTCTGTTCCTGCCTGATCAAGCCCGGGGCCGGTTCCCCTGACCTGAAGGAGCTGGTGGAGATCAACCTAGAGTTTCAGGTGGGTGATTTAGTGGTTAATGCCACCACCTACAGCACACAAACCTACCAGTGTCGGCAGACCTGGGTTTAAAAAACGCAAAAAATTGATTCATATACTTTATCTGTGCCTGTTTGAACCTTAATAAACTAATTGAAAAGTCCCAAACCTGCTAACCCCGCCTATCTGGCACTCCAGGCAGACTCGTTAAAAGTATTTAAACCGATTTTCCTAGTATTTGAAACCTACCCCCTGAGCACCGACCGACGTCCATGGCCTTGATTCCACCCCATCCACAGACTTGTTTTTTGTATGTTTGCCCACTGACAAAGAAATGATCAGTCCATAATTTTAATGGTAGGTTTATTTGAACAGTGAGAGACAGAATAACAACAAAAAAATCCAGAAAAACGCATGTCAAAAATGTTATAAATTGATTTGCATTTTAATGAGGGAAATAAGTATTTGACCCCTCTGCAAAACATTACTTAGTACTTGGTGGCAAAACCCTTGTTGGCAATCACAGAGGTCAGATGTTTCTTGTAGTTGGCCACCAGGTTTGCACACATCTCAGGAGGGATTTTGTCCCACTCCTCTTTGCAGATCTTCTCCAAGTCATTAAGGTTTTGAGGCTGACGTTTGGCAACTCGAACCTTCAGCTCCCTCCACAGATTTTCTATGGGATTAAGGTCTGGAGACTGGCTAGGCCACTCCAGGACCTTAATGTGCTCTTCTTGAGCCACTCCTTTGTTGCCTTGGCCGTGTGTTTTGGGTCATTGTCATGCTGGAATACCCATCCACGACCCATTTTCAATGCCCTGGTTGAGGGAAGGAGGTTCTCACCCAAGATTTGACGGTACATGGCCCCGTCCATCGTCCCTTTGATGCGGTGAAGTTGTCCTGTCCCCTTAGCATAAAAACACCCCCAAAGCATAATGTTTCCACCTCCATGTTTGACGGTGGGGATGGTGTTCTTGGGGTCATAGGCAGCATTACTCCTCCTCCAAACATGGCGAGTTGAGTTGAGCTGAGCTGCCATGAGATCATTGACAAGATCCTCCCGTGTAGTTCTGGGCTGATTCCTCACCGTTCTCATGATCATTGCAACTCCACGAGGTGAGATCTTGCATGTAGCCCCAGGCTGAGGGAGATTGACAGTGCTTTTGTGTTTCTTCCATTTGCGAATAATCGCACCAACTGTTGTCACCTTCTCACCAAGCTGCTTGGCGATAGTCTTGTAGCCCATTCCAGCCTTGTGTAGGTCTACAATCTTGTCCCTGACATCCTTGGAGAGCTCTTTGGTCTTGGCCATGGTGGAGAGTTTGGAATCTGATTGATTGATTGCTTCTGTGGACAGGTGTATTTTATACAGGTAACAAGCTGAGATTAGGAGCACTCCCTTTAAGAGTGTGATCCTAATCTCAGCTCGTTACCTGTATAAAAGACACCTGGGAGCCAGAAATCTTTCTGATTGAGAGGGGGTCAAATACTTATTTCCCTCATTAAAATGCAAATCAATTTATAACATTTTTGACATGTGTTTTTCTGGATTTTGTTGTTGTTATTATGTCTCCCACTGTTCAAATAAACCTACCATTACAATTATAGACTGATCATTTCTTTGTCAGTGGGCAAACGTACAAAATCAGCAGGGGATCAAATACTTTTTTCCCTCACTGTAGTTCAGTACAGTAGAGCACAAAAGAGTATAGTACAGTATAATGTACTGTATTGTACCCTACTGTACTGTACTACACTGCACTCTACTGTGCTCTACTGTACTGTGCTATGCTGTCCAAACTTGTAAAACATAGACGTCTATGATTGGTTTAGACATGGTCCGGTCCGGACTGACCATATTTGGTCTTGTTTGGGGGCGGAGCTCATTAAAATAATACCCAGTGTTAATTTTTGCATTTGCATTTGTCATTTAGCAGACAGTCTTATCCAGAGCGACATTCAACCAAGGTAGATAAACAACCACATATCACAGTCATAACAAGAAAAACGTTTCTATAACCGTTACTGAGAATGTTATTGTAGTTGAAGTGTACTTTCTGTAGTTTTTTTCTGTTGGTCTGGAAACTTTAAACATGACCACTGCCAGTTCTAAAGCTTTTGAAAAAGCTAACATAAATACATGTGACAGGTGGGAGCAATAATAGATATTTCATACTGCAATCATCAGTTGGCTCCATATTCCTATTTAAATTGGAATTAACTTTTTGGAATGTGAAATAGTGATTTCTTAATTGACATGTAGTTTTATCAATGTCCGTAAAATATGTATTTTCAACTTTCGGAAAATAGATATTTTGAATGTCCGGAGAATACGTATTTTCAACGTCTGGAAAATACGTATTTTCAATGTCCAACCTTACAGCAGTGTGCATATTTCTGTTCTAGCCCTGCACTAACACACACCTAATTAACTCTCCAGAAACGGCTAGAGCAGCTCCTCTACAGTGATAGCTTCTTCAGGGAGGACTTCGCCGTTGTTCTCCAGCCCTTCATGAAACACGCAGACCCTCCTCGCCTCCCGGTAAAGTTTCTCGACTTTTACCTGGAATCCTTTTGCTGTTTCTTTTGCTGTATATTGTGACGTCACGAGAGGCTACACAGCTTTCAGCGGGATTGCTCAAGTAGTGCAAGGAGACAAGGTTCAAACAAAACAAGGATTTTATTATAGGTCTTGGGAAATTAACGAAAATATAACAAAATTCTGTTCTCTTGTGGCTCTTTAAGGGTTAACAGTTCAGGGATGTCTCTTCCACATCCAAAGTCATAATTCTCACTCGCTCAGATAACTTTTCCCCAGCCTTACTGTAGTCCACGTTGCAGCTAGTGGCCAACCCAGCAAAAAGTCCTTCCAAATGTCTCTCACGTATTTCCACAGGTGCATATATCCAAAGGTGAGTATTTCCCAAAGGTAAGTATCTCCAAATCCTTATATTCCTCATGGAAGTGGACGTGCAGCACTCTTGTCCTCCAGAGTGCCCAGGTTGGAGACTGTGTCTCTTCCCTTCCCAAACCTTCAGCTCATCAGCTCCTCATTTGTTTCAGCTGCGTGGGAAGATTGGCCATAGAGGGGTGGAGTTCCCGACCATACCAGCAGATGGAGCCATAGCTGTCTGGGTTTGCAGCCACCTCAGGGGGATGTAACGTCCCTCCAGGACACAGCCTCTCGTGACATCACAATATATATATATATATACAATACCAGTCAAACGTTTGGACACCCCTACTCATTCAAGGGTTTTTCTTTATTTTGAATATTTTCTACATTGTAGAATAATAGTGAAGACATCAAAACTATGAAATAACACATATGGAATCATGTAGTAACCAAAAAAACTGTTAAACGCATTATTAGATTCTTCAAAGTAGCCACCATTTGCCTTCATGAAAGGGTGGCTACTTTGCACACTCTTGGCATTCTCTCAACCAGCTTCATGAGGAATGCTTTTCCAACAGTCTTGAAGGAGTTCCCACATATGCTGGGCACTTGTTGGCTGCTTTTCCTTCACTTTACGGTCCAACTCATCCCAAACCGTCTCAACTGGGTTGAGATCGGGTGATTGTGGAGGCCAGGTCATCTGATGCAGCACTTCATCACTCTCCTTCTTGGTCAAATAGCCCTTACACAGCCTGGAGGTGTGTTTGGGGTCATTGTCCTGTTGAAAAACAAATGATAGTCCCACTAAGCCCAAACCAGATGGGATGGCGTATCACTGCAGAATGCTGTGGTAGCCATGCTGGTTAAGTGTGCCTTGAATTCTAAATAAATAACTGACAGTGTCACCAGCAAAGCACCCCCACACCATCACACCTCCTCCTCCATGCCTCACGGTGGGAACCACACATGCAGAGATCATCCTTTCACCTACTCTGCGTCTCACAAAGACACGGCGGTTGGGACCAAAAATCTCAAATTTGCACTCATCAAACCAAAGGACAGATTTCCACCGGCCTAATGTCCATTGCTCGTGTTTCTTGGCCCAAGCAAGTCTCTTCTTATTATTGGTGTCCTTTAGTAGTGGTTTCTTTGCAGCAATTCGACCATGAAGGCCTGATTCACGCAGTCTCCTCTGAACAGTTGATGTTGAGATGTGTCTGTTACTTGAACTCTGTAAAGCATTTATTTGGGCTGCAATCTGAGGTTGGTAAGCAGAGGTAACTCTGGGTCTTCCTTTCCTGTGGCGGTCCTCATGAGAGCCAGTTTCATCATAGCGCTTGATGGTTTTTGCGTCTGCACTTGAAGAAACTTTCAAAGTTCTTGAAATGTTCCGTATTGACTGACCTTCATGTCTTAAAGTAATGGACTTGGTCTTTTACCAAATAGGGCTATCTTCTGTATACCACCCCTACCTTGTCACAACACAACTGATTGGCTCAAACACATTAAGAAGGAAAGAAATTCCACAAATAACTTTTAAGAAGGCACATCTGTTAATTAAAATGCATTCCAGGTGACTAACTCATGAAGCTGGTTGAGAGAATGCCAAGAGTGTGCAAAGCTGTCATCAAGGCAAAGGGTGGCTACTTTGAAGAATCTCAAATATAAAATATATAATATTTGTTTAACAGTTTTTTGGTTACTACATGATTCCATATATGTTATTTCATAGTTTTGAGTCTTCACTATTATTCTACAATGTAGAAAATAGTAAAAATACAGAAAAACCCTTGAATGAGTAGGTGTGTCCAAACTTTTGACTGGTTCTGTATATATAAAAAGCTATGTGAGATAATCATGCATGGTAACACATTCACAGAGACATTTATGAATAAATTCATGATCTGTCACTGTTGTGATGTTTATGTCTCTCCGAACAGAGTGGCAAGATCGACATGACCTTCTTCACCCATGACTGCTTCCACTTCACCATAAAGGGCCACGAGGAGCTAGCCAAGGGACTGTGGAACAACATGGTGAGCGCTACATAATGCTAACAGGATGCTATCAAGATGCTAATATCTAGCTAGCGGGGTCAAAGGTCATGAGCATTTTTCATACAATTTCTCCATTCAGTCTGCGACTAATGACTGGTATCCCAACACCCTTTTATATACATGCTGAATGTAACTCCATACACTGCATATGTGAGGAATGTTGTAATTGTTTATGGAGTATTTAGAAGTGAGCATGACAAGAAATAACAGAAAGGTACAATAGTTGAAACATGAGTGATGACACCATCAGATGTTTCATATCTCATTTCCCCAGTTCCAGCCAGATGGAGGGAAGTTTATGGTGTCAAGCTTTTCTGACCCCATCGAACTCATCTGCCCACCCATGGTAAGACTTGAGCTGTGACTGAGTGTCCTTTCTTTGTATTTGTTACTATTATATTATATATATATTAAAGATTAATATATTATATTATGATAGGGGAATGGAGGTAGGAATATGATACAACTCAAATCAAAGTTTATTGGTCATGTACACAGTTTAGCAGATGTTACTAGCTTTTAACAATGCAGTAAAATGTCAAACAAGTACACAAATAATCATAAAAAAAACTAAAAAACAACAAGAAATCTTGAAATGTCATAACGAATACAATTAACCCAAATACTGTAGCACTGTAACAGTAATCCAAATGCAATCTACAGTGCCTTGCAAAAGTATTCATCCCCCTTGGCGTTTTTCCTATTTTGTTGCATTACAACCTGTAATGTACATGGATTTTTATTTGGATTTCGTGTAATGGACATATACAAAATAGTCAAAATTGGTGAAGTGAAATGAAAAAAATAAGTTGTTTCAAAGAATTCTAAAAAATAAATAACGGAAAAGTGGTGCGTGCATATATATTCACCCCCTTTGCTATGAAGCCCCTAAATAAGATCTGGTGCAACCAATTACCTTCAGAAGTCACATAATTAGTTAAATAAAGTCCACCTGTGTGCAATCTAAGTGTCACATGATCTGTCACATGATTTCAGTATATATACACCTGTTCTGAAAGGCCCCAGAGTCTGCAAGACCACTAAGCAAGGGGCACCACCAAGCAAGCGGCACCATGAAGACCAAGGAGCTCTCCAAACAGGTCAGGGACAAAGTTGTGGAGAAGTACAGATCAGGGTTGGGTTATAAAAAATATCAGAAACTTTGAACATCCCACCGGGCACCATTAAATCCATTATAAAAAAAAATGGAAAGAATATGGCACCACAACAAACCTGCCAAGAGAGGGCCGCCCACCAAAACTCACGGACCAGGCAAGGAGGGCATTAATCAGCGAGGCAACAAGGAGACGAAAGATAACCCTGATGGAGCTGCAAAGCTCCACGGCGGAGATTGGAGTATCTGTCCATAGGACCACTTTAAGCCGTACACTCCACAGAGCTGGGCTTTACGGAAGAGTAGCCAGAAAAAAGCCATTGCTTAATGAAAAAAATAAGCAAACACGTTTGGTGTTCGCCAAAAGGCATGTGGGAGACTCCCCAAACATATGGAAGAAGGTACTCTGGTCAGATTAGACTAAAACTGAGATTGTTGGCCATCAAGGAAAATGTCTGGCGCAAACCCAACACCTCTCATCACCCCGAGAACAATATTCGCACAGTGAAGCATGGTGGTTGCAGCATCATGCTGTGGGGATGTTTTTCATCAGCAGGGACTGGGAAACTGGTCAGAATTGAAGGAATGATGGATGGCGCTAAATACAGGGAAATTCTTGAGGGAAACCTGTTTCAGTCTTTCAGAGATTTGAGACTGGGACGGAGGTTCACCTTCCAGCAGGACAATGACCCTAAGCATACTGCTAAAGCAACACTCAAGTGGTTTAAGGGGAAACATTTAAATGTCTTGGAATGGCCTAGTCAAAGCCCAGACCTCAATCCAATTGAGAATCTGTGGTATGACTTAAAGATTGCTGTACACCAGCGGAACCCATCCAACTTGAAGGAGATGGAGCTGTTTTGCCTTGAAGAATGGACAAAAATCACAGTGGCTAGATGTGCCAAGCTTATGGAGACATACCCCAAGAGACTTGCAGCTGTAATTGCTGCAAAAGGTGGCTCTACAAAGTATTGACTTTGGGGGGGGGGGGTGAATAGTTATGCACGCTCAAGTTTTCTGTTTCTTTGCTTATTTCTTGTTTGTTTCACAAAAAAATGTATTTTGCATCTTCAAAGTGGTAGGCATGTTGTGTAAATCAAATGATACAAACCCCCCAAAAATCAATTTTAATTCCAGGTTGTAAGGCAACAAAATAGGAAAAATGCCAAGGGGGGTGAATACTTTCGCATCCCACTGTATACACTACCGGTCAAAAGTTTTAGAACACCTACTCATTCAAGGGTTTTTCTTTATTTTGACTATTTTCTACATTGTAGAATAATAGTGAAGACATCACAACTATGAAATAACACATATGGAATCATGTAGTAACCAAATAAGTGTTAAACAAATCAAAATAAATTTTATATTTGAGATTCTTCAAATAACCAACCTTTGCCTTGATGACAGCTTTGCACACTCTTGGCATTCTCTCAACCAGCTTCATGAGGTAGTCACCTGGAATGCATTTCAATTAACAGATGTGCATTCTTAAAAGGTAATTTGTGGTTTTCTTTCCTTCTTAATGTGTTTGAGCCAATCAGTTGTGTTGTGACAAGGTAGGGGTGGTATACAGAAGATAGCCCTATTTGGTAAAATACCAAGTCCATATTATGACAAGAACAGCTCAAATAAGAAAAGAGAAACGACTGTCCATCATTACTTTAAGACATGAAGGTCAGTCAATACGGAACATTTCAAGAACTTTTAAAGTTTATTCAAGTGCAGTCGCAAAACCATCAAACGCTATGATGAAACTGGTTCTCATGAGGACCGCCACAGGAATGGAAGACTCAGAGTTACCTCTGCTGCAGAAGATGTTCGTTAGCCTCAGAAATTGCAGCCCAAATAAATGCTTCACAGAGACATACATATCTCAACATCAACTGCTCAGAGGAGACTGTGTGAATCAGGCCTACTGAAGGACACCAATAATAAGAAGAGACTTGCTTGGACCAAGAAACATGAGCAATGGACATTAGACCGATGGAAATTTGACCTTTGGTCTGGAGTCCAAATTTGAGATTTTTGGTTCCAACCGCCGTGTCTTTGTGAGACGCGGTATGGGTGAACGGATGATCTCCGCATGTGTATTTCCCACCGTAAAACATGGAGGAGGAGGTGTTATGGTTTGGGGGTGCTTTGCTGGTGACACTGTCTGTGATTTATTACACTTAACCAGCATGGCTACCACAGCATTCTGCAGCGATACGCCATCCCATCTGGTTTGGGCTTAGTGGGACTATCATTTGTTTTTCAACAGGACAATGACCCAACACACCTCCAGGCTGTGTAAGGGCTATTTGACCAAGAAGGAGAGTGATGGAGTGCTGCATCAGATGACCTGGCCTCCACAATCACCCGACCTCAACCCAATTGAGATGGTTTGGGATGAGTTGGACTGCAGAGTGAAGGAAAAGCAGCCAACAAGTGCTCAGCCAATGTGGGAACTCCTTCAAGACTGTTGGAAAAGCATTCTTCATGAAGCTATTTGAGAGAATGCCAAGAGTGTGCCAAGCTGTCATCAAGGCAAAGGGTGGCTACTTGGAAGAATCTAAAATCTAAAATATATTTTGATTTGTTTAACAGTTTTTTGGTTACTACATGATTCTACATGTGTTATTTCATATTTTGATGTCTTCACTATTATTCTACAATGTAGAAAATATTCAAAATAAAGAAAAACCCTTGAATGAGTAGGTGTGTCAAAACTTTTGACTGGTACTGCATGTATGTGAATGGTGTACATAGACAGTATGGACAGAATGTGAATAGAAAAGGTGTGTACAGCAGTAGTTATATAGGATGAGCCATGGCTAGAATACAGTATATACATATAAAGTGGGTAAAATAATATGTAAAGATTATTAAAGTGACCAGTGTTCAATGACTATATGTACATAGGGCAGCAGTCTCTATAGGTGTAGGATTGAGTACCGGGTGGTAGCCATTTAGTGACAGTGTCTAAGGTTCAGGGCAGGGTACTCTGCGGAGGCCGGCTAGTGATGACTGTTTAACAGTCTGATGGCCTGGAGATAGAAGCTGTTAATCAGTGACCTCAAATCTATTGTTGACCAGTTTCTTTCGTAACTAAAGCTGTTTTGGATGTTTAGGATCACCCCTACATCTACACCCGACCTGCCAAAACAGGCCAGTCCACCATACCCGTTGTCCCCAGGTCGGCTGTTCCAACGCGGGCAAACCTCCTTCTGTCTCCCCTCGTGGTCCTGGCTGGTATTCTGTCCTGGAGCATCACTGCTTTAGCCTCTCTTTAACACTCTATAATACTCTAATAAACTTCTAAGTAGGGGGGAATATAGGCAATATGACAGTTGCAATTGTAATGACAGTGGGTGTTTTTCTTTGTTGCTGCCATGCCTGCATTGTCAAGTATTGAACACAAGAGGGTCTACCAACCCTTGTGTGCTGTGACCATAGAGAATGATAGAGGCCTCTAGTGGCCAAAAGGCCTTATAAGCATGGGCAGCACCATTGATGTCTTTTCATGTAGTCAACTGGCTGATCCCTCCTGGTGACCCTGTTGGAGTCATGTCCAACCGGGTCATCAGGAGGAATCAGCCAAACGTGAAGAAGAAAATGGACTACTTCAAAATGGAGATAGCCTCAATGGCGCTGCCCATGTTGTCACAGACGCTATAATGGTACAGATACAAATATGAGTCCTCTATCTATCTCTATGGCTGTGACTGAAACGACAGAAAGACAAACAATGGAAATCTGATCTTGGAGGTGGACGTGATATGTCAGTGCAATATTTGCCTGTTGGTGACGTCCAATACACACAGAATGACACAAGCTGCTTTAGAAATGAACACCACATTGACTATCTATCATTGAGAGGGGGGTGGGACTGTCAAGAGGCATTGTGCTTTTCCCCTGTGCTGTGGAATAGCCTGTTCATCATTCATCTAATTGTGAACCCCTTCTACAATACAAATCCACACCAAACAAAAAGGCCAGGTGATGGCTAAATTTAGCTCATCTCATGTTGTTTTAATGCGTTTGCTCTGAGGCTAATTCTTTTAGCATTTTCTGGTTCCTTTAGATGAGAATAGCAATAACCACATAATAAACATTGAGTTGCATTGAGAGAACAATGGGCTGGCTTTGAAAATAACCTATTTAGGTGAACATGTAAACTGTGAGGTCTCCCATAGGCTATAGGCATGAGATAATTGGTTTTTCGACGGGTAACCTGAGAAACACTTTTTGTTTCCCTGGCCAAAAAAGCCTTTTACAGAAGAACAGTTTGTAGCCACTGCTTTTGACCGTGCACAGTGAATTGAATTAATGGTATTTTTCCCATTTCCTGACTGAGACATATTCATACATATTCAAACTTAACCTTGTATATCTGTTTTAAAGGACAATAAACAGTTTGGCAATTCAACTCATGGAAAGTGTCTTATTGGTCATTTCTATAACATTAGTATAACAAATACTACATTTAATTTGGTAAAATTAATAAAGGTTGATGTATTTCTCATATTTGCCATGATTATTAGGCCTAATAGCCTACTTTGTAAAGGACCTTTTCGACAGTTTATCTTTGTTGGTTCTACAGAACTGTCGTTGCCATCAGCATTAATGTTTCAGTGGATTTCATAATGACTTTGTTATTGTGTTCATTGTAAACACTGTTTTTGTGCAAACACAACCTTACTATCATTTGATACAGGACAAACACAGGTCCACCTCCTATGCAAAACTGCCTTTATTCTTTCTAAGAAAGCACTCCGATTGAGCTATCGGAGCGCTGTGCAATAGGACATTTGAGCCTGCAAACACTGCTGAATGTCCGTACGTCTATTTCTCGCTTCTCATTAAGTTGTCTCTCTTTTCTAGTGAAAGAGGTGGAAAGAGCAACAGGATTCATCACAATCTGAGCACCCAGATCGTCAAAGATTTTAGTCATGCAGCAGCAACGGTGAAGAGGTTGAAACAGTGCAAAATATTTCAAATGTATGTATGGACTTGTATGTTGGAGGGCTATATAAAATGCACTTCATTATCCCCTTTCCACTCTTAAAAATACAGCCACTGAGCCCAACCTGGTCTCAGAGCATTTTGTATTATTCTGTACGTAAATCTGAGACACTCCATTTAGTATGATATGTTACGTTTCATATGGTATGTATTAATTTGTGGATGTCCATCATCCATTTCATATGATATGTTATGAATGACAATTAGAATTATATGTTACGAATTTGCAAAACGTACAATATGTTATGAATTTTCTAAATGTACAATATGTTATGAATTTGCTAAATGTACAATATGTTATGAATTTGCAAAATGTATGATATGTTAGAAATTCTCACTAGGTGGCAAACGTTAGCTAGCTGGCTAATGTTAACTAGGCTAGGGGTTAGGGTTAAGTTTAGGGGAAGGGTTAACTAATAGGGTTTAGGTTACGGTTAGCTAACATGCTAAGTAGTAGAGAAGTTGCTAATCTGTGATGAGATTTGAACTCGCAACCTTTGGGTTGCTAGACGTTCACATTATACACCTACCCATCCACCCTGACCAACCAACCTACTTTCAATTTTGCCTTAAGTAACCATCTGTCTGATGTTACCATACCAAACATAACATATCATAGTAATTTGAGTGTCCCGGATTTGCATTTACTATGTTATATCTAGTCTATGAGACCAGGCTACTGAGCCAGATGGGGCTTTAGGCAAGTTATTTAAAAAATGAAGTAGACCTACTTCCTTCAGAACATAAAATGCATTACAAGCTGGTAAAAACAGATAGTATTACTAAATGCTGAAAAGGTGGGTCTTAAGATCTTTCTTAAAAATATCTACAGGCCTCCGGCAGGCTTTTTCAAAGGCCAGGAACACCATTGTGGCTGAATGCAGCCTCACCAAACATTTTGGTTCTTACTTAGGAACAACTAAAAGGTCAGTGCCAAGAGGATCTGAGGGACCAACCAGGCACGTATTTAGGTGCAAGGCCAGGAACTGCTTTAAAAATCATTAAAGCCATTTTTAAATCCATTCTAAGATCGAAAGAAAACAGGAGAAAAGTTGTTTCATCAGGTTTGTTCTTCCTTCAAATGATATAGTGTATTGTACCTACCTAACACAGTAGGCACCAACAATAAATTAAAATGTATATCCATATAAAAGGATTGTTCTGAAAAGACCTGCTGTCACTTCATAAAGGACTTTTGGCATCAGATGACTCATAAGGGTTGTTCACATACATGCATTGCATAATAAAGGATTCTGGACAACAATTTCCCCTCCCATGGTAATATGGAACATTATTGAAATAGTATAATTAGGTGTATCTTTAAGTAAGGAACAATAAGATGTTTGTACTTACTAAACAGGATGAAAAAATAATCATGCATTTATACTCCAGAAGGATGCATCAGATTCTTAATGATTTACCATGGAGATTGGGGAATGACCTTTGACCTCCTGTTTATGGTTGTAGTAAATCTAGTACGCCCAGGGTGTTGTATTACAGACTACTGACTGTAAATTGCTGTGGATAAGAGTGTCTGCTACTAAATAACCAAAATATAAATGATTGTATATAAAATCCTATGACATTGCAATCTCCTATCACAATGAGATGACTGTGCAGAAACAGTCTAAATCTAAAGTGTGATGAGCGCTGGACATACAAACATTACAAAATAGACAGAACCTTCATAAGCCAAGTATCTAAGGTAAGGGCTCTATTCAATCTGTAAAGCTGAAGTTTACAGATTCAGCGATAGAAATGTGAAGGTAATTTCCGATTGAGCATACATATGCAGCCTTTACCGTGAATGCAGTCTCCGCTAAAGCAGGAACATTGCCTTTAAAGCTGCAATATGTAACTTTTTGGGCAACGCCACCAAATTCACATAGAAATGTTAGTTATAGATCTGTCATTCTCATTGACAGCAAGTCTAAGAAGCGGTAGATCTGTTCTATATGTGCTATTCCTATGCTTCCCATTCTTAAGTTTCGTTTTTGCATCTTTTACTTTCGGTTTTGTAGAGGGAGAACTGGGAGTAAAGTAACACTGTTTTCTTCCTAATTACTCAGAGATAATGTAGATAGAGCTAGAGACACCATATTTTCTGACAAAGAATGTATACATGTCCTCTACCATTAGCAACTGTAATTTCATTTCTAGGGTAAATGAGTTGAAATTAAATAGACCGAGAACATAACTACTGTCACCTTACTTTTATACCTGCAGACAGGATCCCCTGTAGCTCAGTTGGTAGAGCATGGCGCTTGCAATGCCAGGGTTGTGGGTTCGTTTCCCACGGGGGGCCAGTATGAAAATGTATGCACTCACTAACTGTAAGTCGCTCTGGATAAGAGCGTCTGCTAAATGACTTAAATGTAAAATGAGTAACACAGCCTTGGGACGGAAGTAACAGCTGGTGAGAAGTGCACAATATCTGTCTGGTTTGTAATGTTTTTTACTTTCAACAAATGTACTATCAGCCATGATTTCATGTTTGTGTTGATTTGAATAATTAATGCTATAGGTTCACAATTTATGAAAATGAACCATGCGTCAACATTGCAATGATGCGCAACCACAACATTTTGCCTGACAATATTAATCGGACTAAAATGGATCACATAATAGCTATGCAGAAATCGCTCTGCCATTTCCTAATTATTAAAAATCTAATAGTTTGCCTAATTTCAGTTTATGTGACAAAACAAGCAAGTGTAGTGTAGAGAATCATTGTACTGTCTAAACCGTTGTGAAATATATTTTCCATAACCAAAAATATTGTATTTTCAGCTGTTTAAAGCTGGTGTACAAAACCGAAAGTAAAAGATGCAAAAATGAAACTTAAGAACAGGAAACATAGAAATAGCGCACATAGAACAGATCTACCACTTCTTAGACTTGCTTTCAATGAGAATGACAGATCTATAACACACATTGCTGTGTGAATTTGGTCTTGTCGCCCAGAAAGTTACTAATTGCAGATTTAACCATCATTTTCTAATCTCACTTTAATGACAATGTAGTAGGAGATGTTTTTCCCAATTTTCAATGACTATTCATGCTTAGCCCTATCAGTCAGGTGCACTCCAGTTGTCCTTGTAATGCGCGCTCCTCGTGTCTTGATAGAATAAACATCTTTATTCACTTTACAAATGGCAAACTCATCATGCTTATCACATTTCCATGGCTTGACATAAGATAATTGACCACCAGAATCATAAAGATATTTATTGTTTTACCACTAACCAGTCGATAAATTGTTATGTGAGAAACCGATCCATCAAGTCAATTGATTAAGGCATAATTCTAATGATATCATATCATTTTCAAAAATTCAGTCACTTGTTGTGTTACTTTGGTCCCACCAGTCTCTCCTGTAACTTCTCCCAGGCTAACACCCAACACTAGCTAGCATGATACTTGAAACCTATGCTGTCATTTAGTCAGTGGTGTAAAGTACTTAAGTAAAAATACTTTAAAGTACTACTTAAGTAGTTTTTTTGCGTATCTGTACTTTACTATTTATATTTTTTGTCAACTTTTACTTCACTACATTCCTAAAGAAAATAATGTACTTTTTACTCCATACATTTTCCCTGACACCCAAAAGTACTCGTTACATTTTGAATGCTTAGCAGGACAGGAAAATTGTCAAATTCACACACTTATCAAGAGAACATCCCTGGTCATCCCTGCTGCCTCTGATCTGGCGGACTCACTAAACACAAATGCTTAGTTTGTAAATATGTGAGTGTTGGAGCGTGCCCCTGGCTCTCCGTAAATAAAAAAAACAAGAAAATGGTGCCATCTGGTTTGCTTAATATAAGGAATTTGAAATGATTTATACTTTTACTTTTGATACTTAAGTACATTTTTGCAATTACATTTACTTGTGATACTTAAGTATATTTCAAACCAAATACTTTTAGACTTTTACTCAAGTAGTATTTTTCTCGGTGACTTTCACTTTTACTTGAGTCGTTTTCTATTAAGGTATATGTCACGTTGTATAATGATAGGAGACAGGCACAGGAATACGTAATAGGGGTTTTATTTTCTCTACCCAACATAAGGTACGTCATGAAAAAACGATGGGGATGAAGCCCAAAACAAACACGTATATAAACTCAGCAAAAAAAGAAACGTCCTATCACTGTCAACTGCGTTTATTTTCAGCAAACTTAACGTGTAAATATTTGTATGAACATAACAAGATTCAACAACAGACATAAACTGAACAAGTTCCACAGACATGTGACTAACAGAAATGGAATAATGTGTCCCTGAACAAAGGTGTGGCCACCAGCTGCATTAAGTACGGCTGTGCATCTCCTCCTCATGGACTGCACCAGATTTGCCAGTTCTTGCTGTTAGATGTTACCCCACTCTTCCACCAAGGCACCTGCAAGTTCCCGGACATTTCTGGGGGGAATGGCCCTAGCCCTCACCCTCCGATCCAACAGGTCCCAGACGTGCTCAATGGGATTGAGATCCGGGCTCTTCACTGGCCATGGCAGAACACAGACATTCATGTCTTGCAGGAAATCACGCACAGAACGAGCAGTATGGCTGGTGATAGTATATTTACTTTTACTCAAGTATGACAATTGGGTACTTTTTCCACCACTGCATTTAGTCAATAGATGGGTTAAGAAAATTACCTATGTTTGGAACCTTAAACAACTAAACACAACTCTTCAACCAAAAAACACATCCATTCCGTTTCTTTACTTACATCGCTCAAAAACAATTTTTGTTGTGTAGTGCCTAAAAGAAACACTTTTGCTGGTCCATGCTTGTGATGATAAAGGAATCCGCCGACACTGTACTCTGTTCACAAAGGTTTATTATAACAAAGAGTTTACAGCATCGAATTTTGACAAACATCTGCAGATGTCTGGAAAACAGCCCGAGCCAATCTGATTAGCTATTCTTCCTTATTCTATTGTTAAAGACATGGTTTTATATCCTCCAATGACGTATTATGGTGTGATTCTAAAAAACCAATCCCTAGTCTTTTCTTCCTCACTCCCCATCTCCTCTTTCCATGAACATCAGTAATGCTTTCCAGATGTTACAACCAAGTAGAGCAAAGTTCAGCTGTTACACAATTTTGTAAACGTCAGCACAATCCTAGACTCTTCAGATACTACATATTTCCCCCTTCGAGACTAATTAAGTCTCGAAAACAAAAAGAATAGGATTATGACAAATAACAATTCTTGCTCTTGAGTAACTTTAACAATAAACCAAAATTAATGGAGATTAAACACATGTTTATATAGACACATTTTTGTATGTAGTGTAAATACATTATTATGGAGTGTAAATGAATTGTCATGTAGTGTAAATGAATTGTCATGGAGTGTAAATGAATTGTCATGTAGTGTAAATGAATTGTCATGGAGTGTAAATGAATTGTCATGTAGTGTAAATGAATTGTCATGGAGTGTAAGAGCGAAAAACCTGTCTGGCAGCTTTCATTCCAAATATCCATCAGTCAGTCAAGACAGGAAAATTCTCTCACGGCCCCTCTGCCCTAGGCGACCACCTAAGTACTCCAGATCAATTCACACATCTTCATGAATACATTTTAAGCTATGATGCAATTGAATACATATGAAAAACCCCAGCAAACAAAATACAATCAAAATGTCCACATTCAGGCTGGTCGACCCATCGGACCCTCCTGTGGATTCTCTCTGTCCTTGCCTAGACCCCATATCCCTAAACTTCAACGAAATAAACAAAAACATCTGAGGTCCCCACATGTACCCAACACAGAAAACATAATTCTTCAAAAATTAATACAGAAAGAATATAACACTGGAATGTAGTCCACTACACTTCATCTCCTCCACAGTGTCGTCTTTCAATGCAACGTTGATGATGGAATCGGAACATTTCCACTCCTTCCTTGTTCCACTTCCTCCAGTCCATTCATATTGTCCATGTTTGAGTATTTGAGTCCCTCTACATATTCCCCCATATGCTTCTGGAAGAAAAGAAAATACCAAACAGTATCTTTTGCAAAACAACACATGCAAATTAAAATATCAATGTCAACTAAAATTGATATATGAAGGTATATATAAGATTATATATAAAATGAATCACATTCCATCATTTCCCCCCTTTGATTCATATCAAAACACTAAATATCACAATAATATGTAAAGACATGAAAAATGATCGGATAATCAAAATGGATATCTATCCATCAATACTCCATCTAGCCCTATTTGTTTATCTCCATCCAGTTCAGTAACAGCTAACAACGGCATCTGGGTGTTGTCCCCAGGCATCACAACTCCAACCCATCTCAATATCATAGCCTTCGCAAAAGTCAACAACAGAGTACAAAAACAAAACATCACACACAGCGCTATAAGAGCTGCTACCAAAATCTGAACTATCACTGCTCCCACTGGGCCCAACTGATCTTGCAACCAAGCCTTCGCTGACCATCCAGCTCCTTCTGACTGACCAAACGCATCCCTTATACTCTTCAATGCATCTATAACACTAGTGATATTATCGGAACTATCGGGGATCAAAGTATAACAATCATCTCCCGTCAGATTCATAGCCACACATAAGCCACCTTGTTTGGCTAAAATATAGTCAAGAGCCATGTCATGTTTCAACAACGTCAGTCTGTGACTTCTCTGAGTATTTGACAGAAGATCAAACCCTCGTATTGTTTCATTTGCAAAACCCTGCAAAGTATAGGTAATATTATCAATGTGATCTGCCAAAAATGTTACACCATACCATGGAAAAAGTCCAAGTCCCCACTTCTCCCCTAGACTTATCCTCCAATGGTAGGACTCCAAACTATTAAATTGTGCCATTTCCCTTTTCACTCTATTTCCAGATCTAGAATCAGATTTAGCAATGTCCGATGCCTTTCCCTTTTGGATAGTATAAACCTCATATGGAAGTTTCAACGTCGACATGTAACAACATCCTGTCCATCCATAGGGTAAGAATATATATGCTTTATCACCACAAACCCACCAAATATCTCGAAAATTCCCAATAGTCACATTTCCAGGCAAAAGCTGATCTTTTACCATCAAAGTCCTTCTCTTTTTACTAAATGGAACATGAAAAGTTACTTTATATGTCTCACCACTAACCTTACGTTCATGCTTATCCAAAGTCATCATATACTCATCACAATCTGATATACCCATAAACATACCTGGTCCATCATATGTTTTATTTGAACAAAAACAGCTTCTAGCCCTTATTGGTTTCACCTCCAAAGCTTCAGGAATCGCTGTTAACTGATTTTCATTCTGATCTAACAAATTGACATAGGGTAATTCATTTAACCAAGAGCAATTAAACTTAGGCCTAAACAAATGTCTCGACAATGACATCATCATATCTGTTACTGATTGTTGCTGATACAACAACCATGATAAAGCATAAGATTGACACGCGGTTGATAG
Source organism: Coregonus clupeaformis (assembly GCF_020615455.1). Lineage (NCBI taxonomy): Eukaryota > Metazoa > Chordata > Actinopteri > Salmoniformes > Salmonidae > Coregonus > Coregonus clupeaformis. Next base: position 14,356,481 of record NC_059227.1, on the reverse strand, counting down.
AGGTTGAGCCACTGTCTCTAAGATTGAACCCCACGTGCCTGGTGATGGAATTCTCAGCAGACATGGACCCTCAAGATTCCTCACTGATCTTACAGAATGAGTTAACTGCTGGAACCATAGATTCCTACCTGCCCATCCATCTTTAATTTGCAAAACAGAAGAGTCAAATCCATATGCCTTCCATTTAGTTTCTCTCTTCCCTAACGAGCGGTACTGATCAGATATATGTTCTTGCTTTCCATCAAAATCCAATAGCTCATCCTGTACCCCCGGGATAGTATTCTGCACTATTTCAGATGAATGTACATGATTCACTGCTACCATCTGTTCTCCTATTTCAACACTATCCTTACTATCATTTACAGCACTCTCCATCTGTGTCACAGACTTCTGAGTCACGTTTACTACATCCTTTAGTTTCAGGAAAGTTGTTGTTGGTGTCTGTGTCACATTACCGGGGCTTGTTATCGCTGTTGTAACATTCTTTTCTTCCAAAGTTATTGTTAAAATAGTGGCTTTAGTTGATGTATTAACACTCTTCATTAGGTCCAGTGGCAAAGTTACAGATGTCCTCTGTGTATTATTTATTGTTGGAGTAGCTACTGTAGTATGCTGCTCCTGAACTCCTTTTGGTAACTGTGGAAACTTCAACAGACTTTAAAGTGTCTATCATAAGCGTCACCTTACGGGTTACATAGCCTTCTAACCAGTAATTCTTAACCGGAACAAATTTGAATGCTGGCTCTAAATAAGTACAAGTATATTCTCCCTGATCTTCCCATGTAATATTACGCAAAATGAGTGAGCAATCACTCATAACCCTTTTCCATTTCATATCGTTGTACAAAATATACTTCCTTTGGCTAGGTGGCACAGCTTCTACTTCTAGTCCTGATAACAACAATTCTTCTCCATAATTATCTCTCCACGTGGGAGGAATATCACCACCCCCACTCCGTCTCTCACATCTACAAGGAAGATGAGCTGTACCACCCATCCTAGCCCTAATGACAATATTTTTGTCTAAAATTGGTGTTGGAACGAGTTTCTGAGGCGCCATTGTAATGAAATGTGATACATTTATAGCTTTAACAGCTGTCAATGTTGAAAGAGTTGAATTGCTTCTTACTGTCGTTGCATTAGGTTGGAGTGTTGATGTAATAGTTGTGGATTCATCTATTTTCCCTATACCTTGGAGCTCTTTACTTACACTTCCATCTATCACCACTAGTGTCACTACATTAACTCTCAGTCCCGACTCTAATCCCTCACTTTCAAATTGTGGATCATAAAAAATACATTTATAATCGCCTTGATCCTCCTGCTGGGAATTGTACACATAGAGAGTACAATCACCCTCAATCTTCATTCTTCTCTTATCATTCAGCAACGCATACTTTCTCAATGCAACTGTTCCTAATAGATCTAAACTCCTGCCATGGTTGTCTTCCCACTGAACTCTAAATTTCCCTTCACCACTGTTCTCTCTCGTGCACTGGCATGGAAGCTGAGCTGACTTTCCTAGGGTTACTTCTACCCTAGTTTTCGTAACGTTTTGGTCTGACTTTTCTCCTAACTGGTCTGGGCCTACTTTGTCTAACTGAATCATCAGCTTCTCCTGTAACAGAGTTGCCCTTGGTGATCTCTGTGGTTTCACATTCCACTGAGATATTCCCTGTTGTGTCTGGGACGTATTGAAAGTCAATGTCCCCAAATCTCTTTCCTTCCCATCCATTGCAGAGTCATCTCTGGCACCATCAGAAGTGTACACATTATCATCACTGTTGTCCACAACATGAACAATCTCTCCTTCTGGGTGTTGACTCTGGATATTGTCAGGCATCTCTCCTTCCACCTGTTCTTCCCTATCGTCATCCTGCTCTCTTGAGCCTTCAACATCCTGTCTCTCTGTGCGTGGCACCACTTCTCCAGGCGCTTTAACGCAATGTGACAAATGATACCACGTTGGAGATCCTTTAACCTGCACAGCTGTTCCAGTACTACGAACAACTTCAAATGGTCCCTCACGACGTTCGTTATACCACTTCCTTCTAAATACCTTCACGAACACCTTGTCCCCCGGTTGCACTGTACTCCTTTTTGCTCATCAAGCTTCTCCTGCACCTCTTCTTTTCTTTGCCTGTCAGAAACATACGTGGACAGCTTTTTATGAAAATTGGCCATATATGTAACGTATGCTCTCATTTCATCTTCCAAGAGAGCCAAGCTTGGACCCTTTCCGCTTGTTCGCAAACAAGGCGTAGGCATCCTTCTTCCTGTGACCAGTTCATGGGGTGTCATACGTAGATCACGCAACTCACTTGAGCGACACACCATTAATGCTAAAGGAAGCGCCGCTTATCCAGTTGAGACCCGTATGCTGGCAAATTTTGATAATGCGATTTTTCAAGACACCGTTCATTCTTTCACAAATCCCTTGACTTTGTGGGTGATAAACTGCTCCTAGACGTTGCTTTATTCCCAATTTTTGCAACGTCAATTTCACTGATTTATCCACAAATTCTTTCCCATTGTCTGAGGATATTCGGTCGGGAAATCCCCACCTGCTTATGACTTCTTTGCACAAGAACTTAGCAACCGACTGAGCATCTTTTCGCTTGGTTGGACAGGCCTCCGGCCATCGTGAAAATCTATCTACAACCACCAACATGTATCTTTTCCCATCAACTGGTTTTATCATATCAACATAGTCGATAACCAACTCACGCATAGGACCTCTCGGTGTGGGAATGTGGCCAGGAAGAACAGTCACACCCCGCGAACATTGTTTTTCAGACAAATTGTGCACCTGCCTATGACATAGTCAATTTGTTCAAGCAAATATGGTGCCCAACAACCATACTCCTTTGTGATCTTTCTTTTAACCTCCCCCCCTTGCAACATGAGCTAACCCATGTGCTTCCTGAATCATCAGACCTAATAGGTCTGGAGGCGCTACTATCAACCCTCATGGTTTCTCCACAGACCAGTAGCATCTTTGACGGCACCTCGGTCAAGCCATAACTGTTTGTCGATCGTAGAAGCAGCTTCCTGCATCAAAATCACATCCTTAAGCGTAATTTTGTCTTCCAAGTCCACTGCATGAGTGACCAGAAAAACTTTGCCCAATTTGTCCGCTCCTGTGACGGCTTTTGCAGCTTCATCAGCAGCTTTGTTCCCTTGTGTAACTTTCGACACATCTGTCCTATGAGCTGCACACTTAGCTATCGCTATCTCTGCAGGCTTCATCATAGCGTGTAACAGTTTCATTATTTGCGCATGATGTTGTATCGGAGAACCATCCGTTTTCTTAAACCCTCGACCTTTCCACACTGCTCCGAACAGATGACATACACTATGTGCATATGCTGAATCAGTGTATATCGTCACTCGCTTTCCTTCTGCTAACAAACATGCTTCTGTTAGCCCCACAAGTTCAGCAAGTTGTGCAGACGCAGGCTGTGGTATTACTTCAGCCTTCTCGACGACAAATCCAGTTCCTTGGGCTTTGACTACTGCATAGCCAGCGCACAATTTGTCTCCCACACGATAACAAGACCCATCAGTCCAATACTCCAGGTCTGCTTCACGTAATGGAAAGGCTTGCAAATCTGATCGAAGCCTTGAGTATTTCTCTGCTTCCTGGACACAATCATGTGGTTCACCATCCTCTGAAGTTGGCAAATTCTCGGCTGGATTCGCCGTATCACACCTTACTAGGGTGACATCTTCCTGCTCTAAGAGCCTGTGATAGTCTCTGAGCCTAGGCATAGTCAATGTATATTTCCCAAAGTTCAGAAGATTTCTGAGACTATGATGGGTAAGAATTGTTACTGGGTAACCCATTGTAACGGATGATGCTTTGTTATACATTGAATATACTCCCACCATTGCTCTGTAGCACAGTGGTAGTCCTAGTTCTACTTCTGAATAGGCAGTAGAGTAGTAGGAAATAGGCTGAGGATTCGTCCCTGTGCCTGTCGGCTGACAAAGAACTGCACATGCATATTTACCTCCAGTAGAAGTAGACACATATAGCAAAAATTCTTAGAGTAGTCTGGTAATGTGAGTGCAGGTGCCTCCTGCAACCTCTGTTTGATCGTTTCAAATGCCACAAGGCCTTCCTGTGTCCAGGAAAGATTGCTATGGAGTTGACCATTTCCAGTATCCTTGACCATAGCTCTCAAAGGTCCTGTCAAACTAGCATAGCTCTCCACCCAAGCTGAAGAATATCCAGCAATACCAAGAAATGTCATCATCTCCCTGACAGTTCTAGGCTTCGAGCCTTACGAATAGCTTCCAGTTGGCCATCCGAAATGCTTCGATTTCCGTGTGTTATTTTCTGACCCAAATAAACAACCTTCTCCTGGCAATATTGCAATTTTTTCTGTGAAACCTTATGTCCCTTTTCTGCCAATACCTGTAGCAATTTAATTGAGTCTCTATGACATGTTTCCTTATCCTGTGAGCAGATAATTATATCATCTACATACTGAATGACAGTGCTTTGCAATATCTGATCTATCCCTACCAAATCTTCCTTCAATACTTTATTGAAGATGTGCGGGCTGTGCCGAAAACCCTGTGGTAAACGATTGTACTCATAGAACTGTCCCTTATATGTGAACCCAAATAAACCCTGACTCTCTACACTAAGTGGAACACTAAAAAATGCACCACATAAGTCTAACACCGTAAAATGTGTCGCATCAGGAGGAATTTGGGCTAACAAGGTATGCGGGTCTGGCACTTCCGCTGGAAAGTCAGTTACTACCTCATTCACTGCTCTCAAGTCATGAACCTCACGATAAGTTCCATCTGGTTTTTTCACAGGTAACAGAGGTGTGTTACTCTGAGGATTTTTTGTTGTCCTTAAAACAGTTGCTTTCGAAAGTCCTTCAATTTGTGGTTCGATCCCTTGGATTGCTTCATCTTTCAATGGATACTGATTCTTCCAAGGAGGTCTGGCTCCTGGTCGAAGTTCAACTTTCACCGGTTGGGCTGATTTCACAAGTCCAATATCTGTACTGTGTTGAGACCACAGAAATTCTGGAACTTGTTGCAACATCTCCTCTTTCATAGGGTCTGAGTCCATCTTCACACTGCAAATAGATTTGTGTGTTATCCGTACAGCTTGTGGCTCTCCTTGTCCTTGAGCCGGAAATCATGATTTTGAGAAATCGATGATCTTCAGTCCTCCAAATCGCCAAATTCTCTTTCATTGGTATGAAAACAGCTTTCTCTGCTTCTGTCATCATTTCTCCTATTTGCTTCTGCTCATAGCCTTCAGAAACCAACAAGGTCACATGTGGCACACTCTTCTCAATCTCAAATTCTTTATCCAGATAATCGTCTGTGTTTATCTTCATAGCTGCTCCTTGTGGTCCTAAAATTATGCAACATGAGGTAAGTTGAACTTTCTTTGGTTGACGACTCAGCCATTCCTCCGAGTCCGATTGGGCAGCATTCTTGAAATACTTGAGCGTACAATGAGATGGATATTCCGGAAGCCTCGCATCTGGCATGTTTGTCACAATGAATTTCTCCCATATCTTAGCCTGCTTCAAAAAAATCTTCACTGAGATTTCCAATCCAGAATACTGAAGAAGAATCCATCTCAGTCGTCATTGACAATTGGTAAACATTTTCCTTTGGCATCTCTACCAGACAGCCGTCTGGTGTACATTTTATTGTACAGTTCAATTTACACAATGCATCTCTTCCCAACAATGCAATAGGTGTATGTTCTGATACTAGTATGGGTATTGTAATTTTCTGATTTTCATAGCAGAGCTCAATTGGTTCCGTAAGAGGAATCAGCTGTTTCACTCCCTCAAATCCGATTGTCCTAATTAGTTGATTGGACATAGGGAGATGTGTAGCATCTTCAGGCCGAACACAGGTAAAAGCAGCTCCGCTTATCCGCCATCACTTCCAATGGTCGTTTGTTTACTTTTACCTCAATTGTTGGATCTTTTTCCGGTCCTGATGCTACCAGCTGACACCCCCCTTTCGGATCTTCTGGGCACCTCTAGAATCCTTGCTCCGGGCCCCTATAAGGGTTCACCGGTCCTCCAGAGGATCTTGACTGGCCCCTGTATCTTCCTCTGAAATTCCCCCTGGTGTTTCCTTCTGGCTCATTACACTCACGGGCAAAATGACCAACCTGTCCACAATTATAACACACTTCTGAAGATTGCAAGAAGTGTGGCTTGAATCTTCCTCCTCTTCCTCTTCCTGAACCTTCTCGTCCTCTTCCTCTCCAATTCTGTCTCTGTCCAGAAACTGGCTGTGGATATGAAACAACTGGTACCGCTTATTGGTGTCTGGTACAATTGTGGTTGGAACTGGTTCGGTTGAAGCTGTGGCAGTGATTGTTGATTTGGTTTACCCTGATTCTGCATCACCAGAGCTTGTTTCTTGTCCTTTTTATTCTCCACCAGTTGTATTTGATTGAGTTTTCTGAGTGTTTCTTGGTCCTGTTCTTTCTGGTTGTGTTCCTTTTTCCGGTACAGATCCACTTGATGGGCTATATGATCTGTATAGACACCTTTTGTCATGCTCCCAAGTCCAACCACTTCTGCCAGTTTGCTCCTTACCGGTAAGGGCAGTCCCATCTGTAGTTTAGCTCTCAAGATTGACTGCTCAATTTGACTCACATCTGATCATTTCCGGTAATATTTCTCCACACTTGATGAACTCTTGACACGTAGGCTCTTGGATTTTCTTGTTGTCCTAGTGGGTCAATCAGAATGTTGTCAGGATGCACATTTGTTGGAAACGTATCCTTCAGTGCTCTCCACAGCCGATTCCTACTTGCAGCCAACAATTCAGGATCGTTCACTGCAGTCCCCACATATCTATGAAGTCCAGCTCTCTGAAAAATTTCTTCCATGCCTGGAATCCCAAGGAGATTAGCCAAAAGTCTCTTGATGTCTCCTATGGCAGACTGTGTTCCCACCGTAATTTCTTCCAACTTTGAAATCCAAGGATATGCTCCATCTTGAAGAGTAGGCAGCTTCTCAAGTATATCTGACATATCGGTATTCTGCAAAGGCTTATATTCTAGGTTTTGTCCTCGAATGATCATCTTCTTACCAGTGGCCTTTCCTTTGGCCTCACTGTATTATTCTTTTCCTTCAATTCTTGAGGTCTTCATCCAGTCGTGTTACTTCTTCCACTTCTCCATTTCTTCTTTCCTCTCTTGCCAACCTCTGTCTGATGACAGGGTCATATCCACCCATGATCTCTTCTGAATCACTCTCATCTTCATCATCCTCTTCTCCTTCACGTTCCAGACATCTCCTATTGTTGGGATCCTTTTCTTCATCAGTTTCTCTTCTCTTCATCTTCATCTTCATCTTTCTGAACCTCCTTCTCTTCGTTTCCAGACATGTCGGTTCTTCTTACTTCTGGAGTTTTGAATTCATCTTCATCGTTGTTTCTGCTGGTACCCTATCTATTATTAATCTATATTTCTGATGCAATAATCACTCCTGGATTATCATTGTAAGCTGAGAACAAACATCCCCAAGCTCTACTTTTTGAACCTATCTTATCGCTGAAATATTTTATCAATTTCTGTTTGAGAATGAAGGGCAATTTTTGTTTCCCTTGCCGGATAACCTAGCAACACTTTAATTAAAGGATTACCCCTATTTCAACCCGTGTAATGACTTTCATAGTCCTGATATCTTTTTCCCCATTGTAATGACTATGTTATGTGTTTCCCTCTTGTTTCCCTCCTTTTTTTTTTTTTATTTTTAAATAATTAATCAATTAATCCAATCAATCAATCAACCAATTAAATCAATCAAAAAATCAAATCAATCAATTAATCAATTAGTTTGTGAATTCTATTTTACCAAATTATTGATTGGTGGCAGTCTTACCACATCCGATCAGGAAAGGTAAAGGAAAGTAGTCAACTCCAGAGCAATTAAAAATAAAAGATCTGTACCAACTCACAACCCAATTGCTTAATAAGCACCTAATTACCTTAATTTTACAGAATAATGTTAATGCTGGATTTCCAAGACAACTCTAATCAATACAAGTCATTCACGGAAACTGTAATGTGCAATTATCAATTACATAAAGTCATCAGTCTGTTGCCAAGCTCTTGCGAAATGGTCACAACATGAAATATTCTATGTAAACACAATGTATCAATTATATCCTGTGAGGGAAAGTAGATTTGTGAATAATAACAGCACTGGCCTTGATTTGGACTGGGTTGCCGTCACTGGTGTCAGTTGATGTCAGCCCCTCCTCTTTCTCTCTCTCTCTCTGTCTCCTCCTTCTCGTCTCTCGTATGACAGAAAGGCAAAAGAACAAAGAAGAGTTTAGTTTATACTTTTTTCCCACATTCACGCTAAGAAATAAGCAAACAGCTTAATTCAGGAATATTATAAATAGCTCAATAACATTTTATTTTATTCATTTATTTTATTATTATTATTATTAATCCGTCAATATATCTGTCATTCACCAACTCAACCGATTATCAACCAAACAGTTTTACAGTCAAGCAATAGTTAATTCAAGAGAAGATTTCACTTGTGTGCAAAATTCCCCCTCCCGTTCTGTTTTTGTCTGCACTGAAAACGGACTCTCCCGTTCTCTCTCCAGTTCAGTGCAGGGGAGTGGCTAACTCATGAATCCTACGCGTGCGCAGTTCAGTCACCAATGTGATTTCAGAGTGAAAGGAGCTATAGACAGACCCGCTGTTGCTCCGTTCTCTTCTCCCATAGACAATAACTGTTTAGACTTTAACAGAGCTCACAAACTGAACACATAGAACATACAGAACACAGAACACAAACCCACTACCAAGCTTGTTATCTTTCATTTATCTGCAGATTTATAGTAATGATGTTATCAAATATAAAACATCTCTATACACTCTTAAAAAGTCCTCCCTGTAGGCTCATGATTAGTTAGTAAACTATAGAGACTCATAAGATCTTTAAACTTATAGTCCTTCCAGGGGGCTCATAGTTTATATAGTTTAAGAATTACAAACGTTCTCACAAACAGAGACTCATAAGATATTTAACCTTAACTGTGTTGTAGGGGTTTTAACTTTTTACTCTAGGGGCTTAACTTTTGAAAACCAAGATACCTAACACATTTATTTACAAGAGACTAAAAACTCTGCTCAAAGCCTTAGTCGACACACATCTGGAAGTCATCAAGCACGCAGCCAAACTCACTGCGTTTCACCCAAACACACACACACTTGCTGACAGAGAAATGTGCTTTTTCCTCCTCTTAGACACACACATAGTTACATACAGGATCCATTAATCGCCGTTCCTATCTTATTCCTTTTGCTAAATTTCTGCTACCTTGAGGTTTTAGACATTCAAAAGAGAGGATTACTTCAGACAGATGTTTCGTCAAACAAATTCAGAGCGGTAAACTTACAATTGAATATATTGTCTTAAACCAGCAGTTCCGAGAACTGACTTGAGAGTCAATCTAATAACTATCAAGATTTATGGCCCATCTCTAATGATCGCCTCGTTTGAGGGCTTCCTTAAATTAACGGCGCCCTAAAAGTATACTGTTGACTCATTTCACGCGTTATCCTCTAAGCCTTTCCTTGGACACTCCTTGCACTTTTATTCAAGCCAAAACATCGGTGTCCTGTGGTGTGCCCTACAGACACTCCCCACTTTTTGCGTTGTTCTCAACGCAAACTAATTTAGAAAATTTAGAACGGAACTCCTACCACACAGCAAAAAGAACCAGCAAAATGCACGCATAAGTAATTTAACGGTACATCTCTAACGCACACACTCTCTGGACTCACAAAACGACCAGCGTCCAATGTAAGGGATTTAAACTCACCTTATTTTTTTTGCCGGCTTCTTTGAGCGGTAGTCGTTTTGTAGCCCAGGAATGGAATGCAAAGAAGAGACGTAGCACGTCCCAAAAAGTAAAATAAAAATAAAACTACCTCGTCGCCATTAAATGTAGTGCCTAAAAGAAACACTTTTGCTGGTCCATGCTTGTGATGATAAAGGAATCCGCCGACACTGTACTCTGTTCACAAAGGTTTATTATAACAAAGAGTTTACAGCATCGAATTTTGACAAACATCTGCAGATGTCTGGAAAACAGCCCGAGCCAATCTGATTAGCTATTCTTCCTTATTCTATTGTTAAAGACATGGTTTTATATCCTCCAATGACGTATTATGGTGTGATTCTAAAAAACCAATCCCTAGTCTTTTCTTCCTCACTCCCCATCTCCTCTTTCCATGAACATCAGTAATGCTTTCCAGATGTTACAACCAAGTAGAGCAAAGTTCAGCTGTTACACAATTTTGTAAACGTCAGCACAATCCTAGACTCTTCAGATACTACAGTTGATAACTCAGCAAAACATGGCCAGACACATTAGGAACGTGCTGACTTCACTACGTCATTCTAGCTTCTGTGTTATCTGAGAAAACACCAGCTTCAAACAGCTGAAAACTAAATATTTTTAGTTATGGAAAATATATTTCACAGTGGTTTCAATGGTACATTGATTCTCTACACAATAAATGCTTGTTTTGTCACATCAACTGAAATTAGGAAAACTATTTAAATTTTAGCAACCAGGAAATGCTGGAGTGATTTCTGAGTATTGCACCTTTAAATTTCAATCACACTGTAAAGCTGAACTTCTGTGATGCGGATTGAATAGAGCCCCAAGTCTCATAATGAATGGATATTCTAAAACTGTCTAAATCAGTTTGTGATTGTGCAATAGGCTGATTCAACTTTCAATCTGATAGTCAAGGACAAGGTCACAAGGAGGAAGTGAAAGTTGTGATGCTCCATCATTGTGCTTGATCTCTACTTATAGTCATATATTCATTTCACAACATTGTCTATTTTTGCTCCAGCCACTATTCATCCTAATATGACTGCAATTTTATTTTTCCCAAGCTCAGGGTAATTTCATTAAGTATTTTTCATTTCAATGAAGGGAGGAGACTATCTGGGCCAAGTAAGTCTTATCCATTATCTGTGTCCATTAAATAAAATCTTAACTGTGAAACATTGTGACTTTAAAAAGTGTAGTGGTACATGAGATTGCATTATTTATTACCATTTATTTGTCTTTCTATAATTTGCTTTTTTACAAGACAACTAGTCATTGTCTAAACAAAGAACTTGAGTAACGATGTGATGGTAAATAGTATAGGCTTCAGTAACGATGTGATGGTAAATAGTATAGGCCTACTAAAAGCACCTGCTCATTTGATGGAACACAAACGTTGTATTATAGTCGTAATGATACACACTGTAATATTTACTCCTATTCTGTGAATGATGGAGATGGAACGCAAATATTTACCTCTCCAACTCAGGATGTCCCTATATTGTTTGAGTCCCAACCCCCCCCCCCCTCCAATCAGGTCACAAGTCAACAAAATTGATAAAACACTGTCATGGCAAAGATAATTCAGTTTCAGGGACCTATCACCTAGCAACTCCTCGAGGTAATCCACAAAAGAGTCCACAAAAGAGGAGATGCAGCTTTTGTCTCATTGAACCATGATGGGCATGAATCTGTGCGTTAGAGCATTAGCCTACTGTATGTACTAAAAACACACTCTGAAGGCCAATGATGCAAGAGGTTATTAAACTGAATGCGAAATGGTTCCATAATCAAAACAGAGTGTGCTCTTGACTAATCAAATTTGAATGCCTGAATACAGATAGTGACCCAACTTTTTATTTATTTTTTTTTACCAAGGAAATAAATAAGATTTAAACTCATAATGGGTTTAGAGTCTGTCTGTGTAGTGGGCAGTAACATTTGACATGTGTATATACAGTATATATTATATTATATATACCTCACATGTGACTCGTAATAATACTAAGCAATTAACCTATTAAAATGTTTATCTGACTCCTGAAAGATAATTAAAATATACACGCAAGAATTAGGCAATGAGTTGACGTAGACTAGCAAGAATTGGTCTGAGAATGATCTATATCAAAGGCAGATATTTAGTTAACATTGTACAACGAATGGATTCACATACAAGGCATAAAGCTTCAGTTACAAGCATTAACAAGCATAACAAGGCATTATTCCAAGCATAGAGATCCTAAGGTTAATTTACAGAACAAAGCATGAACAAAGAGTTGCTTACTAGGCCAGAGGCCTAGAAGTCTAGGAGATGAAATTGATCATACAACCTTCCTCCATGGACTGGATACAGGAGAAGAGAGAGAACAAAGGCATTAAATTCCATTTATAATATCTGAAGGTGTAATCTTTCAACCCAAAACCAACCACAATTGACCAATCAAACGATACCAAGTTTACAGTAATCTAAACACTCCCAGGCCCAATCTCCACAGGGTGTCACAGCATTTAAAGGCTTGTGGGGAGGGGATGAGACCAATGTAAATCAGACCGAATTCCTGAGAGGACCATAAAACTATTTTACATATAGTAATTCAGAGTTTACCCTATACAGATACAAGTAACCACAGAGATCATACATCAATATAGATAGCATCAGAGTTATCCTCAGTGAACAAGTTTCAGATAGTTACCATACATGGATAATATAGTCCTCTGAATACTATAGCAGAGATACATTTTAGCCCCTCAGAGGGGAATGGGTTGACTGGTCTTTTGGCATTGTTCCTGGACCATTTGCCATGCAACTCCAGGTGTCAGAGAGCACATAAATTAGGGTTGAGCCTACAAATCCCCCCTGGACTGAAGCTGTACATGGCAACCTGTGTCCAATATAGGAAGAAATGGCCCGTACCACATTAACGTTTGTTCTTGAGTCTTCAGTCCAACTTATGGAACCCAACTTCTAGTCCTTGGGCTGATGACATCAGGAGTGTCTTTTGGGGATTGTTGACAATGTGCTTTTGACATCCAAATGCCCTTAGGTATACATTTCTTCAACCAAGCTCAATAAAACATAATTCTTTGTTAAGGGCAGAAAGATTACATCAGTTCAATCAGTTCTCAACATTTGATGAAACATTATTACAGTCAAGAGTTACTAGTCACTGTTTGGCTTTGTATCTTGGTCAGATTGGTTGGTCTGGTCAATGGTATCCTCAAAGTTGATAAATTATGAATCAGATGGATATAAAATGGAATAAAAGTCAAATAAATGCATAATTAAAGTTAAACTATCATAAGTGTTAAATTGTACTTTTCTTTGAGAAAGACAGAAAGTTCAATTGAAAAAGCCTCTCCCCTCTGGGAAAAAGTTTGCCTTAAAAATATGAAAACCATATTTATGAAAACAAATCACCCCAAGATCAATTCTTGAGTTTAGATTAATAGAAACAGAACATAATAATAATAAAAAAGCAATAACATGTTCTGTAAAACAGTTGAATAACAACAGAGGTAGTGACACATATGTCTATGTGTGGTAAGAATTATCATCACTCAATATTAGAATTTTTAAAAAACAATATTTGGTTGCTAAATTATCTCCATGTTCTCCGCCGACAGGTCATAAAAGCAATTGCAATTTTGTACTGGCTTCTAAACCAGCAGAGGGTCTGCAAAGTAAATGTGTTTAAATGTTTTTAAACCTAATCAGGAAGTAGAGACTTAACTGCATCTTTAAACATGGATTAAACTATGTGACTAAGTCAATGTTTTGTCTCTGGAGACAGAGCTGTCATATGTAACAAAATTAATTTAAAACCTGACAAAATCACATTCAAAGATTCATTTAAAAACAATGCTATCTTTAGCAAGTCACTTTCTATCAGATGAGGATGATAGCACAATTCTAAATACAACTTGGGAGTGAGATCCACTGCTTGGGTCAATCAAATATGAATAATTCAGTAGTTTGTAAACTCACACACACATCTTCACATATCAGATGGACTTGGCCATATGCACAATACACATTGGAATAGAAATCACACTCAGAAATCTAACACAACTGATTACCACACAAGTTTAAAAGGGTTAAATGTTGCAAACATATGTTTGAGACTACATTGTTGCAGTTTACCCGACCATGTTAGAATTACAGTTAGTCCGAGCGTCTGAGCTCAAAGCAACTGCATTTTGAGTTTGAAACATTGGGGTAGAGTCTGCACTGTTTCTTGAAGAAGTCAGGATATTTATCAAAGAGGGTTTACAGGATAATTTGCACTATAATTACCCGCTCACACCACCCTTATGAGAGGATGTCTATACATTGTAATTGCCAAAGTTTAAACCTGTCTTATGCGCAACCAAGACAACCGCAGCATAAACTCAGAAGTTTCGAAAAAACACTGCCGTCTGTCCAATGATCGAGTTGTCGGTTAAAACTTGCTATTCATGTTAAAAAAAACAAGGAACGGTTCACGAATTAGAATTTCCATTAATAGGAGAAATGGCTGAGCTCTGTAACTTGCCCTGTCTGGTTGCTGAAGAGAGGCACAGATGCGGCCACCACCAGGTCTGAAACATTTGATCTGTGTCTAGGATTCCCGAATCCAAGGTTCCAACACTTCGATGTTAGATGACCCATCCTGTGTACATTGACTGAAAGTGTAAGAGTCTACACATTGACTGAAATGCCTGGGGGGACGACCCCTCCCCAGATCCCAACAAGTTTTCACTACATGTCCTGTTCGTTAGTGAGTTCATTGTTTAGTGTGCTGTTTAGGGATAACATAGTTAGATGCAACCGAACATGCCTGGTTAGGATATCCTGTCCCAGATTCAATATTAGTGGCCCATGCAACAATTCCTTGGTATGTGTTATCTGCAGGACCCCTACAGCTGGTTGACAATTGCGCCTTCCTTAAAATCGTCTGTGGCTCTGTGGGTAATTTCACTTGGAATTAAGAGCAAAAGTACAGCTCGCATTTCAAGACTATATGCGTTGTACTGGGTCTTCACCCGTTCCCACCATGGTGTGAATGGAGATTTCACTGGGAATGGTCCAATGTCTTTTACGTGAGAGGTAGCCTCACTGCATGTTAACCTGTGTGAAATTACGGACTCTGCACCTGCATTGTTTGTCAATGTCCTAAAGACTGGAACATAAGCTGCTACTGCCCTAAATGGACTCCTTAGTCTATGAGGACTGGCACCGTCATAGGATGCCACCTTTCCAACCAGTCAGTTCGTCAAATTTCTTCCCTGCTAGAGCTGCCCCGGGCAACTGTAAGTGATGTTATTGTGAAGTGGAAACATCTAGGAGCAACAACGGCTCAGCCACGAAGTGGTAGGCTACACAAGCTCACAGAACGGGACCGCAGAGTGCTGAAGCACATTGCCCTTAAAAATCACCTGTCCTCGGTTGCAACACTCAGTACCAAGTTCCAAACTGCCTCTGGAAGCAGAGTCAGCACAAGAACCGTTCGTCCATACACAATGCCAAGCGTCGGCTGGAGTGATGTAAAGCTCGCCGCCATTGGACTCTGGAGCAGTGGAAACACGTTCTCTGGAGTGATGAATCACGCTTCACAATCTGGCAGTCCGACGGACGAATCTGGGTTTGGCGGATGCCAGGAGAACACTACCTGCCCCAATGCATAGTGCCAACTATAAAGTTTGGTGAAGGAGGAACAATGTTCTGGGGCTGTTTTTCATGGTTTGGGTTAGGCCCCTTAGTTCAATGAAGGGAAACGTTAACGCTACAGCATACAATGACATTCTAGACGATTCTGTGCTTCCAACTTTGTGGCAACAATTTGGGGAAGGCCCTTTCCTGTTTCAGCATGACAATGCCCCCGTGCACAAAGCGAGGTCCATACAGAAATGGTTTGTCGAGAACGGTGTGGAACAACTTGACTGGCCTACACAGAGCCCTGACCTCAACCTCATCGAACACCTTTGGGATAAATTGGAATGCCGACCGCGAGCCAGGCCTAATTGCTAAACATCAGTGCCCGACCTCACTAATGCGCTTGTGGCTGAATGGAAGCAAATCCCCTCAGCAATGTTCCAACATCTAGTGGAAAGCCTTTCCAGAAGAGTGGAGGCTGTTATAGCAGTAAAGGGGGGACCAACTCCATATTAATGCCCATGATTTTGGAATGAGATGTTCGACGAGCAGATGTCCACATACTTCTGGTCATGTAATGTATATTGTTTCATTTCCTGTAACAAAATTAATAAGCTACTAGAAAACATTGTGACAACCTACCTCATACTGTGTGACATCTAACCCCGCGATTGGGCTAAATGTCACAAGTGGACAGAGTGTGTTTGATGGCTTTTAACTCCATGTTGGAATAAGATATGAGGATAAAAAAAGTGCCCCATTTACACCCAATGTGATTCATAGATGTTACTGAATGCAAGTGCAACAAAAATGACAATGGAAACACAAAATTCCTCCATCTAAGGCTTCAACCACAGTTTTCACCCTAGCAACCTTGCCATTCAGCTCATAAATGAACCAAACAATGAGCCACAGATGGAGTTTCCTCCTAGCTAAGGCTTCAATTTTACCTCAGCAACCATGTTCAAATCAAATCAAATTGTATTTGTCACATACACGTGTTTAGCAGATGTTATAGCGGGTGTAGCGAAATGCTTGTGCTTCTAGCTCCGACAGTGCAGTAATATCGAACAATTTCACAGCATATACCCAATACACACAAAACTAATAAGGAATGGGATTTAAGAATATATACATATATGGACAAGCAATGACAGAGCGGCATGGACTAAGATACAGTAGAATATTATAGAATAGAATGCAGTATATACATACGAGATGTGTAGTACAAGATATGTAAACATTATTATTATAGTGACTAGTGTTCCATTTCTTAAAGTGGCCAGTGATTTCAATAGGCAGCAGCAGCCTCTAATGTGCTAGTGATGGCTATTTAACAGTCTGATGGCCTTGAAATAGAAGCTGTTTTTCATTCTCTCGGTCCCAGCTTTGATGCACCTGTACTGACCTCGCCTTCTGGATGATAGCGGGGTGAACAGGCAGTGGCTCGGGTGGTTGATGTCCTTGATGATCTTTTTGGCCTTCCTGTGACATCGGGTGTTGTATGTGTCTTGAAGGGCGGGTATTTTGCGCCCGGTAACGCGTTTGGCAGACCGCACCACCCTCTGGAGAGCCCTGTGGTTGTGGGCGGTGCAGTTGCCGTACCAGGCGGTGATACAGCCCGACAGGATGCTCTCAATTGTGCAACTGTAAAAGTTTGTGAGGGTTTTAGGTGCTAAGCCAAATTTCTTCAGCCTCCTGAGGTTGAATAGGCTCTGTTGCGCCTTCTTCACCACACTGTCTGCGTGGGTGGACCATTTCAGTTTGTCGGTGATGTGTCTGCCAAGGAACTTGAAGCTTTCCACCTTCTCCACTGCGGTCCCGTCGATGTGGATAGGGGGGTGCACCCTCTGCTGTTTCCTGAAGTCCACGATCATCTCCTTTGTTTTGTTGATGTTGAGTGAGAGGTTATTTTCCTGGCACCACACTCCCAGAGCCCTCACCTCCTCCCTGTAGGCGGTCTCGTCATTGTTGGTAATCAAGCCTACTACTGTTGTGTCGTCTGCAAACTTGATGATTGAGATGGAGGCGTGCTTGGCCACGCAGTCATGGGTGAACAGGGAGTACAGGAGTGGGCTGAGCACGCACCCTTGTGGGGCCCCAGTGTTGAGGATCAGCGAAGTGGAGATGTTGTTTCCTACCTTTACCACCTGGGGGCGGCCCGTCAGGAAGTCCAGGACCCAGTTGCACAGGGCGGGGGTTCCGACCCAGGGCCTCGAGCTTAATGATGAGCTTGGAGGGTACTATGGTGTTGAATGCTGAGCTATAGTCAATGAACAGCATTCTTACATAGGTATTCCTCTTGTCCAGATGGGATAGGGCAGTGTGCAGTGTGATGGCGATTGCATCGTCTGTGGATCTATTGGGGCAGTAAGCAAATTGAAGTGGGTCTAGGTTGACAGGTAAGGTAGAGGTGCTATGATCCTTGACTAGTCTCTCAAAGCACTTCATGATGACAGAGGTGAGTGCTACAGGGCGATAGTCATTTAGTTCAGTTACCTTTGCTTTCTTGGGTACAGGAACAATGATGGTCATCTTGAAGCATGTGGGAACAGCAGACTGGGAAAGGGAGAGATTGAATATGTCCATAAACACACCAGCCAGCTGGTCTGCGCATGCTCTGAGGATGCGGCTAGGGATGCCGTCTAGGCCGGCAGCCTTGCGGGGGTTAACATGCTTAAATGTCTTAATCACGTCGGCCATGGAGAAGGAGAGGCCACAGTCCTTGGTAATGGGCCTCGTCAGTGGCACTGTGTTATCCTCCGGGCGAAGTAGGTGTTTAGCTTGTCTGGAAGCGAGATGTTGGTGTCGAAGACGTGGCTGGTTTCCTTTTTGTAGTCCGTGATTGTCTGTAGACCCCGCCACATACGTCTCGTGTCTAAGCCGTTGAATTGCGACTCCACTTTGTCTCTATACTGATGTTTTGCCAGTTTAATTGCCTTGCGGAGTGAGTAGCTACACTGTTTGTATTCTGCCATATTCCCAGTCACCTTGCCATGGTTGAATGCGGTGGTTCGCGCTTTTAGATTTGTGCGAATGCTGCCGTCTATCCACGGTTTCTGGTTAGGGTAGGTTTTAATAGTCACAGTGGGCACAACATCACCTATACACTCCCTGATAAACTCAGTCACTGTTTCAGTGTATTCGTCTAAATTATTATCGGAAGCTACCCGGAACATATCCCAGTCCACGTGATCAAAACAATCTTGAAGCGTGGATTCCGATTGGTCAGACCAGCGTTGAATAGTCTTCAGCACGGGTACTTCCTGTTTGAGTTTCTGCTTATAGGAAGGGAGAAGCAAAATGGAGTCGTGGTCAGATTTTCCGAAAGGAGGGCGGGGGAGGGCCTTATAACCATCCCGGAAGTTTGAATAGCAATGGTCGAGGATTTTAGCAGCGTGAGTACAACAGTCAATATGTTGATAGAACTTCGGCAGCCTAGTCCTCAAATTTGCTTTGTTAAAATCCTCGGCTACAATAAATGCAGCCTCAGGATATGTGGTTTCCAGTTTGCATAAAGTCCAGTAAAGTTCTTTGAGGGCCGTCGTGGTATCGGCTTGAGGGGGGATATACACGGCCGTGACTATAACCGAATAAAATTATCTTGGGAGATAATACGGTCGGCATTTGATTGTGAGATATTCTAGGTCAGGTGAACAGAAGGACTCGAGTTCCTGTATGTTACTACAATTAGTCGTTAATCATAAAACACACACCTCCGCCCTTCTGCTTCCCGGTGAGATATTTATTCCTGTCTGCGCAATGAACTGAGAACCCATCTGGCTGGACCGATTTCGACAGAATATCCCAAGAGAGCCATGTTTCTGTGAAACAGAGTATGTTACAGGCCCTGATGTCTCTCTGGAAAGAAATCCTTGCCCTTAGCTCGTCGACCTTGTTATCCAAAGACTGAACATCAGCGAGTAGTATACTTGGAAGCGGTGGGTGGTGTGCGCGCCTCCTAAGTCGAACCAGCAGGCCGCTCCAAGTGCCTCTCCTCCGCCGGCGATGTTTTGGGTCAGCCGCTGGAATCAGTTCAGTTGCCCTTGGGAGAGCAAACAAAGGATCTGCTTCGGGAAAGTCGTATTGCTGGTCGTAATGCTGGTGAGTTACCGCCACTCTGATATCCAATCGTTTTTTCCCGGCTGTATGTAATAATGCAAAACACTTTCTGAGCTAATAATGTAAAAAATAATACATAAAAAAATAATAATACTGCAACGTTTCCTAAGAGCTAGTCGCGAGGCCGCCATCTTCGTCGGCGCCAGGATACTCAAAAAAGAGTTGAAGTTTCCTCCAGCTAAAGTTTCAATTTAATCTTTATCTAGTAATACTGACGAATCACTTCAAACACAAATCAACATATGCTAGGATTTGTCACTGCTGAACCCAAGACTCAGCCTTCACAACACACACCGTTGCCTTTACACTTAATCATATGCACTCAGACAATCGCTCAATCCCACTCATGCCTGCACATTCATACTCTTCCTGTCTGTCATATGTTACAGTTACCACCCACAGTGGGTCTTCTTAGGTAAGGTGCGACATGGTGGAGCCATTCACGACGTGAATAGAGTCACAAATGAGCTATTCAGATGATGAACAGGAGTCACACCGGGGTGGAGCCATTCATAGAACGAATAGGGTCAGAATGGAGCTATCCATAGTATGAACGGAGTCCCAAATCATATAGTTTCACCAAAAGGTCCTTCACCCCCGCTAAGGCTTCAATTTAATACTTCATATCAACTTTCATATGGAGTTTCACCAAATTGTCCTTAACCCACGCAAATGCTTCAATTTAATCCTTCACCTCAACTATCATTTGGAGTTTCACTAAAAGGTCCTTCATCCCCGCTAAGGCTTCAATTTAATCCTTCACCTCAACTATACGTGGGCTTCTTAGAGATCCATCACTCCACTCCGTTCAGTAAATTGTGGAGTTTCCTCCGGTTCTCATAAACTTACAGTGCATTGGGAAAGTATTCAGACCCCTTGACTTTTTCAACATTTTGTTACGTTACAACCTTATTCTAAAATGTATTTCATTACATTTTTTCCTCATCAATCTACACACAATACCCCATAATGACAAAGTGAAAACAAGTTTTTAGAAATGTTTGGAAATGTATTAAAAATAAAAAACAGAAATACCTTATTTACATAAGAATTCAGACCCTTGAGACTCGAAATTGAGCTCAGGTGCATCCTGATTCCATTGATCATCCTTGGGATGTTTCTACAACTTGATTGGAGTCCACCTGTGGTAAATTTAATTGATTGAACATAATTTGGAAAGGCACACACCTGTCTATATAAGGTCCCACAGTTGACAGTGCATGTCAGAGCAGAAATTAAGCCATGATGTCGATGGAATTGTTCGCAGAGCTCCAAGACAGGATTGTGTCGAGGCACAGATCTGGGGAAGGGTACCAAAACAAATCTGCAGCATTGAAGGTCCCCAAGAACACAGTGGCCTCCATCATTCTTAAATGGAAGAAGTTTGAAACCACCAAAACTCTTCCTAGAGCTGGCCGCACGGCCAAACTGAGCAATCAGGGGAGAAGGACTTTGGTCAGGGGGGTGACCAAGAACCCGATGGTCACTAACAGAGCTCCAGAGTTCCTCTGTGGAGATGGGAGAACCTTCCAGAAGGACAAACATCTCAGCAGCACTCCACCAATCAGGCCTTTATGGTAGTGGCCAGGCGGAAGCCACTCCTCAGTAAAAGGCACATGACAGCCCTATTGGAGTTTGCCAATAGGCATCTAAAAGACTCTCAGACCATGAGAAACAAAATTCTCTGATCTGATGATACCAAGACTGAACGCCTGAATGCCAAGCTTCACATCTGGAGGAAACCTGGCAACATCCCTACGGTGAAGCATGTTGGTGGCAGCATCATGCTGTGGGGATGTTTTCAGCGACAGGGACTGGGAGACTAGCCAGGATCAAGGGAAAGATGAACGGAGCAAAGTACAGAGAGATCCTTGATGAAAACCTGCTCCAGTGTGCTCAGGACCTCAGACTGGGGTGAAGGTTCACCTTCCAACAGGACAATGACCCTAAGTACACAGCCAAGACAAGGCAGGAGTTGCTTCGGGACAAGTCTCTGAATGTCCTTGAGTGGCCCAGCCAGAGCCCCGACTTGAACTCGATCGAACATCTCTGGAGAGACCTGAAAATAGCTGTGCAGCGACGCTCCCCATCCAACCTGACAGAGCTTGAGAGGATCTACAGAGAATAATAGGATAAACTCCCCAAATACAGGTGTGCCAAGCTTGTAGTGTCATACCCAAGAAGACTTGAGGCTGTAATCGCTGCCAAAGGTGCTTCAACAAAGTACTGAGTAAAGGGTCTGAATACTTATGTAAATGTTATATAAATGTTTTTATAGTTTTATTTTGCTAACATTTCTAAAAACCTATTTTTGCTTTGTCATTATGGGGTATTGTGTGTAGAATAAGGCTGAAATGTAACAAATTGTGGAAAAAGTCAAGGGGTCCGAATACTTTCCGAATGCACTGTATATGATCATGTTACCTCTCAGTAACAAAGTGATTGACTAGATATTTTTTCTACAAATGTATAGAAAAATGTTTGCAAGTAGCTTAGTGGGTAAGAGCGTTGTGCCAGTAACCGAAAGGTCGCTGGTTCTAATCCCCGAGCTGACTAGGTGAAAAATCTGTCGATGTGCCCTTGAGCAAGGCACTTAACCCTAATTGCTCCTGTAAGTCGCTCTGGATAAGAGCGTCTGCTAAATGACAAAAAAAAAAGTAAATGATCCCTTTTGGGAATAATGTATCAAATGTATGTTGGCCTGCAGTGTCATGTTGTTCTTTCAGATTTTACAGTGGCCAATTTTCCCAATATTCATACAGTGAGAACTAGAACAGAGCATAGCATTACATGTGCATGAATCTGTATTAAGATGTTTCTATATGCTTTGATAAGGCCTTGTTTTCTTCTTTTTGTCTTTCAGAGCACCACAGAAGGATTCTGCCATAGTACCACACTATCTACTGTCTAGATTCTACACAATCAAGAGACACTTAGTACAGAGACTGACAATTGCTCAGTCACATTGAAGAACATTACTCTTAATCTTCTAATGTAACAACCAGACCAAGAGAACATGGGTCTAGGGCCGAGAAAGGAAGAGAGGGAGAGTTCAATGACTTGCTCAGCAAATATGAAAATGTCCCTGTTGTGAAAATAGACAAAACTCTGCTGGAGTCTTCCGGTCCGAGTTCCTTGGAGAATTTAAACAAACACCACAAAAAGAGAGAGCTGGAACTGGGCGAAAATGCTGCAACCTGGCTGAAGGATCTGGGGGAAAAGCTTGCAGGATTGTCTGAGGTACCCGATGCAGCAGGCTTAGGAGCCCTGGTTCTCTCTATTGGCGTACAAGACCCCTGAGGGATAGCACAGAGGACATGCTGTGCCGTGTGTTTGCCGAGGAGAAAGCGTCCATAGTACGAGAACAAATGGACGCATATCTCAAGAGGTCCCTGATGCACATATGCTATGATGCTGAGCTTGAGAATGACTTCATGCACATTGAGCGCAACCTGAGCCTAGCACTGATAATGCTAAATAACGCTGTGCTGAAGGACGGACAGATGAGCTCGCAGGCTCTGAAGATGTGGGTCAACAGAGCGGCCTTCCACATCCAAATGCTGATTCACCTGGCCAGACTGAAACCGAAAGACAGTGTCCCAGTGAGGGCAATCATCAACATCTACCAGAGAGATCTGGAGGAGGTGATACATGAATACAAGAAATACAAAGGAAACAATATAAAGATTTGTGTATATAATTTTCCCATTATCACATTACATGACACAGAGACAAATGGTAGGATTGACTTCGCAAGCAAAATGTTAATGAGGACCGGAGCTACCGATGCTCATACATTAAGGGGGCTTACATGAGTCACATCTCCAATTAAATCAAAGAGACGCAATATCACTTTAGTGAGGTAAAGGAAAACCTATATAACCTGATTGGTCAAAGGGGATCCTTCACACTGACCGAGCATAGAGGTTCTCTAACAGATGAAAGGTTCCTGTGATTGATTCCAAATACTCAGGAATACTGAAGAAATATTGTATTACAGAATATGGTCCAAAGCTGCATGCTAATCCTTGACTAAGCAAAAATAAATGTTATCCAAGATGAGCTAATTCCCCACCAACCCCTATCTAATTAGCTTATGTATGTATTTTGTAATACCCTGCACGAAATGCTATTTTACAGTAAACAAATTGCCAACAGACTTTCAGCACGCTTATAGGGAAGGCGTTACTCTGGACCCTGATCTCTCTTTTGACTAACATATCAAGAATATTTCAAGGATAGCTTTTTTCCATCTTTGTAACATTGCAAAAATCTGAAAAGCTAATCCATGCTTTTGTCACTTCTAGATTAGACTACTGCAATGCTCTACTCTCCGGCTACCTGGATAAAGCACTAAATAAACTTCAGTTAGTGCTAAACA
This sequence comes from Coregonus clupeaformis, assembly GCF_020615455.1. Classification (NCBI taxonomy): domain Eukaryota; kingdom Metazoa; phylum Chordata; class Actinopteri; order Salmoniformes; family Salmonidae; genus Coregonus; species Coregonus clupeaformis. The sequence continues at coordinate 14,332,467 of NC_059227.1, read as the reverse complement.
CGGCTGCTAGCCTGTTAAGGCTAGGGCTAATTTCAAGGTTTTACTGCTAACCTACAAAGCATTACATGGGCTTGCTCCTACCTATCTCCCCGATTTGGTCATGCCGTACATACCTACACGTACACTACCGTTCAAAAGTTTGCGGTCACTTAGAAATGTCCTTGTTTTCCATGAAAACATACATGAAATGAGTTTGAATAGGAAATATAGCAAAATGAATAGGAAATGTAGTCATTGACAAGGTTAGAAATAATGATTTTTAATTGAAATAATAATTGTGTCCTTCAAACTTTGCTTTCGTCAAAGAATCCTCCATTTGCAGCAATTACGGGCTTGCAGACCTTTGGCATTCTAGTTGTCAATTTGTTGAGGTAATCTGAAGAGATTTCACCTCATGCTTCCTGAAGCACCTCCCACAAGTTGGATTGGCTTGATGGGCACTTCTTACGTACCATACGGTCAAGCTGCTCCCACAACAGCTCAATAGGGTTGAGATCCGGTGACTGCACTGGCCACTCCATTATAGACAGAATACCAGCTGACTGCTTCTTCGCTAAATAGTTATTGCATAGTTTGGAGCTGTGCTTTGGGTCATCGTCCTGTTGTAGGAGGAAATTGGCTCCAATAAAGCGCCGTCCACAGGGTATGGCATGGGGTTGCAAAATGGAGTGATAGCCTTCCTTCTTCAAGATCCCTTTTACCCTGTACAAATCTCCCACTTTACCACCACCAAAGCACCCTCAGACCATCACATTGCCTCCACCATGCTTGACAGATGGCATCAAGCACTCCTCCAGCGTCTTTTCATTTGGTCTGCGTCTCACAAATGTTCTTCTTTGTGAACCTCAAACTTCGATTCGCCTGTCCATAACACTTTTTTTCAATCTTCCTCTGTCCAGTGTCTGTGTTCTTTTGCCCATCTTAATCTTTTATTTTTATTGATCTTCCTGTCCCCAGTCCACCTGGTCGTGCTGCTGCTCCAGTTTCAACTGTTCTGCCTGCGACTAGGGAACCCTGACCTGTTGACCGGACGTGCTATCTTGTCCCAGACCTGCTGTTTTCGACTCTCTCTCTCTCTCTCTCTCTCTCTCACTCTCTCTACCGCACCTGCTGTCTCGACCTCTGAATGCTTGGCTATGAAAATCCAACTGACATTTACTCCTGTGGTACTGACCTGTTGCACCCTCTACAACCACTGATTATTATTTGACCCTGCTGGACATCTATGAACGTTTGAACATCTTGAAGAACAATCTGGCCTTAAATGGCCATGTACTCTTATAATCTCCCGCAGGCACAGCCAGAAGAGGACTGGCCACCCCTCAGAGCCTGGTTCCTCTCCTAGGTTCCTGCCTTTCTAGGGAGTTTTTCCTAGCCACCGAGCTTCTACATCTGCATTACTTGCTGTTTTAGGCTGGGTATCTGTATAGCACTTTGTGACATCTACTGATGTTAAAAGGGCTTTATAAATACATTTCATTGATTGATTGAAATTGGATTCTGGGACATTCAACAAGCACAGCACTTACACAAATGACTGATGATTGGCTGAGAGAAATTGATGATTAAAAGATAGTGGGGGCTGTTTTGTTAGACTTCAGTGCGTCTTTTGACATGATCAGTCAGCTGCTGGAAAAACGTATGTGTTATGGCTTTACACCCCCTGCTATATTGTGGATAAAGAGTTACCTGTCTAACAGAACACAGAGGGTGTTATTTAATGGAAGCCTCTCCAACATAATCCAGGTAGAATCAGGAATTCCCCAGGGCAGCTGTTTAGGCCCCATACTTTTTTCAATCTTTACTAACGACATGCCACTGAGTAAAGCCAGTGTGTCTATGTATGCGGATGACTCAACACTATACACGTCAGCTACTACAGCAACTGAAATGACTGCAACACTTAACAAAGAGCTGAGCTGCAGTTAGTTTCAGAATGGGTGGCAAGGAATAAGTTAGTCCTAACTATTTCAAAAACTAAAAGCATTGTATTTGGGACAAATCATTCACTAAACCCTAAACCTCAACTAAATCTTGTAATGAATAATGTGGGAATTGAGCAAGTTGAGGTGACTAAACTACTTGGAGTAACCCTGGATTGTAAATGGTCATGGTCAAAACATATTGATACAACAGTAGCTAAGATGGGGAGAAGTCTGTCCATAATAAAGCGCTGCTCTGCCTTCTTAACAACATTATCAACAAGGCAGGTCCTACTGTTTTGTCGCACCTGGACTACTGTTCAGTAGTGTGGTTAGGTGCCACAAAGACGGATTTAGGATTTAGGAAAATTACAATTGGCTCAGACCAGGGCAGCATTAATGATATGCATGTCAATCTCTCATGGCTCAAAGTGGAAGAGAGATTGACTTCATCACAACTTGCTTTTGTAAGAAGTATTGACAAGCTGAATATACCGAGCTGTCTGTTTATACTATTGGCACACAGCAAGGACACCCATGCATACCCCACAAGACATGCCGATAACGATATTATAACCGTGATCGATAATAGACAGTACTGTGCAGCCGTCTTCATCGACCTGGCCAAGGCTTTCGACTCTGTCAACCACCGCATTCTTATTGGCAGACTAAATAGCCTTGGTTTCTCAAATGACTGCCTCGCCTGGTTCACCAACTACTTCTCAGATAGAGTTCAATGTGTCAAATCGGAGGGCCTGTTATCTGGACCTATGGCAGTCTCTATGGGGGTGCCACAGGGTTCAATTCTTGGGCCGACTCTTTTCTCCGTGTATATCAATGATGTCGCTCTTGCTGCTGGTGACTCTCAGATCCACCTCTACGCAGACGACACCATTTTGTATACATCTGGCCCTTCATTGGACACTGTGTTAACAAACCTCCAAACGAGCTTCAATGCCATACAACACTCCTTCAGTAGCCTCCAACTGCTCTTAAACACTAGTAAAACTAAATGCATGCTCTTCAATCGAACGCTGCTGGCACCCGCCCACCCGACTAGAATCACCACTCTCGACGGGTCTGACCTAGAGTATGTGGACAACTACAAATACCTAGGTGTCTGGTTAGACTGTAAACTCTCCTTCCAGACTCACATTAAGAATCTCCAATCCAAAGTTAAATCTAGAATCGGCTTCCTATTTCGCAACAAAGCCTCCTTCACTCATGCTGCCAAACATGCCCTCGTAAAACTGACTATCCTACCGATCCTTGACTTCGGCGATGTCATTTACAAAATAGCCTCCAACACTCTACTCAGCAAATTGGATGTAGTCTATCACAGTGCCATCCGTTTTGTCTCCAAAGCCCCATACACTACCCACCACTGTGACCTGTACGCTCTTGTTGGCTGGTCCTCACTACATGTTCGTCGTCAAACCCACTGGCTCCAGGCCATCTATAAATCACTGCTAGGCAAATCCCCGCCTTATCTTAGCTCATTGGTCACCATAGCAGCACCCACCCGTAGTCTGCGCTCCAGCAGGTATATCTCACTGGTCATTCCCAAAGCCAACACCTCCTTTGGCCGCCATTCCTTCCAGTTCTCTGCTGCCAATGACTGGAACGAATTGCAAAAATCTCTGAAGCTGGAGACTCTTATCTCCCTCACTAACTTTAAGCATCAGTTGTCAGAGCACCTTACCGATCACTGCACATGTACACAGCCCATCTGAAATTAGCCCACCCAACTACCTCATCCCTATATTGTTATTTATTTTGCTCTTTTGCACCCCAGTATCTCTATTTGCACATAATCTCTTGCACATCTAGCATTCCAGTGTTAATACTAATTGTAATTATTTTGTACTATAGCCTATTTGTTGCCTTACCTCCATAACTTGCTACATTTGCACACACTGTATATATATTTTCTGTTGTATTTTTTGACTTTGTTTTTTTTACCCCACATGTAACTCTGTGTTGTTGTTTTTATCGCACTGCTTTGCTTTATCTTGGCCAGGTCGCAGTTGTAAATGAGAACTTGTTCTCAACTGGCTTACCTGGTTAAATAAAGGTGAAATAAAAAATAAATAAATAAATAAAATGCCACCAGAGGTCTCTTCACAATCCCCAAGTCCAGAACAGACTATGGGAGGTGCACAGTACTACATAGAGCCATGACTACATGGAACTCTAGTCCACATCAGGTCCTGTATCAGTTTTATTCATATTGATCTGAGCGCCTTTAGAAATACATCTGAATGAAAAACATAAAAATGAATAATTCCGACCTCTCTCTCAGAGGAGAGTCAAACAAGAGCTTCTGAGTTCAGATCTGGAAGTTATAATTAAGTTTACTTCACAATTGTGTTAAATGTCTGTGATAGGTTTGCTAAAGTAATTTTGTGTTGTTGATAATCATCATACAAATGTACTGCTTGTGTCTTGCATGTGTGTTATTATTTTGTATAGTACATAGATATCTAAGTACTCTAGACAGTTGTAGTTGTATCCTACTGTATACAATAGTGTTGACTCCAGCTAATTAGAATGCAGTATGTACCTACAGGTACACTATATACACAAAAGTATGTGGACACCCCTTCAAATTAGTGGATTCGGATATTTCAGCCACACCCGTTGCTGACAGGTGTATAAAATTGAGCACACAGCCATGCAATCTCCATAGACAAACATTGGCAGTAGAAAGACCTTACTGAAGAGCTCAGTGACTTTCAACATGGCCCCGTCAAAGGATGCCACCTTTCCAACAAACTGCCTTTGGAACAGAGGTGTAAAGTACTTAAGTAAAAATACTTTAAAGTACTACTTAAGTAGTTTTTGTGAGTATCTGTACATTACTACAGTGGCTTGCGGAAGTATTCACCCCCCTTGACATTTTTCCTATTTTGTTGCCTTACAACCTGGAATTAAAATTGATTTTTTGGGGGGGTTTGTATCATTTGATTTACACAACATGCCTACTGCTTTGAAGATGCAAAATATATTTTTTGGTGAAACAAACAAGAAATAAGACAAAAAAACAGAAAACTTGAGCGTGCATAACTATTCACCGCTGATGTACAGCCATCTTTAAATCATACCACAGATTCTCAATTGGATTGAGGTCTGGGCTTTGACTAGGCCATTCCAAGACATTTAAATGTTTTCCCTTAAACCACTCGAGTGTTGCTTTAGCAAAGCGTTTTCCTTGATGGCCAAAAAGCTAAATTTTTGTCTCATCTGACCAGAGTACCTTCTTCCATATGTTTGCGGAGTCTCCCACATGCCTTTTGGCAAACACCAAACGTGTTTGCTTATTTTTTTCTTTAAGCAATGGCTTTTTTCTGGCCACTCTTCCGTAAAGCCCAGCTCTGTGGAGTGTACGGCTTAAAGTGGTCCTATGGACAAATACTCCAATCTCCTCTGTGGAGCTTTGCAGCTCCTTCAGGGTTATCTTAGGTCTCTTTGTTGCCTCTCTGATTAATGCCCTCCTTGCCTGGTCCATTAGTTTTGGTGGGCGGCCCTCTCTTGGCAGGTTTGTTGTGGTGCCATACTCTTTCCATTTTTTTTATAATGGATTTAATGGTGCTCCGTGGGATGTTCAAAGTTTCTGAAAAAAGTTTTTTTTGCGGTCTGGCCACAGCACCTCATCCACATCACAAGCAATGTTTTCCCTGGCCAAGCAGCGGGGGAAATATCGCCTAGCCATGAAAAGCATCAGCTGCTATATCTCCACATACGTCTTCCATAGCTTGGAGAAGAGGTATACGCGTTTGTGGATTTCGGTCATACACTTTCCATCTCCAGGCAGAAAAAAATTCCTCAATAGGATTGAGGAATGGAGAATATGGAGGGAGATAAACAACTAAAAAGCGTGGGTGGGCAGTGAACCAGTTACGAACCAGAGCAGCCCTGTGGAAACTTACGTTGTCCCAAATGACAACGTACCTGAGCTGCTCTGGGCCATCTACCTAATCTGGTGGAATGAGTGTGTTGTGTAGGGTGTCCAGGAATGTGATCAGATGGGCGGTGTTGTAGGGGCCAAGGGTAGCATGGTGATGGATGACGCCGTGGTGGGTAATCGCTGCACACATTGTGATGTTCCCTCCGCGCTGGCCAGGGACTTGAACAATGGCACGCTGGCCGATGATATTCCTTCCCCTCTTTCGTCTTTTTGTGAGGTTGAATCCAACCTCATCAATGAAGATGAACTGGTGCTCCACTGCAGCCACCTCTAGCTCAAGGACTCTCTGAAACACACATGACAATATCAGAAATAGACATGGAGTGGTCACTATTGTGAAGCACAATCATTATGATTACAATACTGAAATATGTATAATTTATACAGTGTTGAGAGTATGCATCAATTGTGGGATTATATAGGACTCACTTGCACATAGTTATATCGCAATTATTTGACTCTTTCTTTATTATTTCTGCGCAAGACATGGTCCAGTGTTGATAAGCTTACCCTAACAATATTTTGAAATATCTAATTGTTTTCTATTATTTTTCGTTGTATTTGCCGTAATGTTATGGCGTTATTTTCTAAGACCATGTTCATGATTTCAGTTTCCTGTTCAGGAGACAGAACACGTTCCCGACCACCTTGTGTTGGTAATCTTTCAGTTCTGCCAAACAAATAGTAAAATGCTGTAAATACAAAGTAGAAATACATTTCCCAAATACTTGAAACATACTTTATTTTTACAGTCCTACAGAACAGTCCACAGGCAATACTGTACTACTGTACTCATTGAGTACTGTATTGATATGCAGTACTGCAATTTTCTAGTGAGAGTAGATTTCTTACCTATTCTCATTTCGGAATGTCCGGATGATGGATGCTACAGTGTACCTGCTCAAATTTGGCTGTACTCTTTTCCCAGCCTCCCTCATTGTTAGACCATGGTTGACCACATGATCAACCAAAGTGGCTCGGATCTCATCAGAGATTACGGTCCTTGGCCTTCCTCGTCCTCGTCCTCATCCTCGTCCTCGTCCTCGTCCCCGTCCTCCTCCTCTTACTCTCACTCCTCTGGCTCTGCCTCTGTTTCCAATGTTGGCATCCATTGCTCCAAAACAGAAGAGCTCACCTGTTGCCCTTTTATGCTAAAGCTCTGATTGCTAATTGTAAAACTGTATGACGGGAGTTTGCCCATGTGATGAGTCAGTGTGCATATTTGAATGGCAGTGTGTTCATTGTGAAAACAAGAGATTTTCTGCATGAAAATTGTGCCAAATGCCAAGATTTGTGTGTAGTGTTTTGAAAAAAGTGTGTTGTAGAACTGCAATTTGAGTGTAAAGCAGGAATTGTGCTTGTAGTTTAGCAGAATTGGTTCAGGGGGTTGGTGCATGAGTTACATGTTGTGGTCATTGTGTCACAAGTAGCAGTATATGTGTGTAAACAATTGAGAAAAACTGTAAAAAGATGAGAGAGGCCTATAATTTTCATCATAGGTACACGTCAACTATGACAGACAAAATGAGAAAAAAAATCCAGAAAATCCCATTGTAGGATTTTTAATGAATTTATTTGCAAATTATGGTGGAAAATAAGTATTTGGTCAATAACAAAAGTTTCTCAATACTTTGTTATATACCCTTTGTTGGCAATGACACAGGTCAAACGTTTTCTGTAAGTCTTGATTTTCACACACTGTTGCTGGTATTTTGGCCCATTCCCCCATGCAGATCTCCTCTAGAGCAGTGATGTTTTGGGGCTGTCGCTGGGCAACACAGACTTTCAACTCCCTCCAAAGATTTTCTATGGGGTTGAGATCTGGAGACTGGCTAGGCCACTCCAGGACCTTGAAATGCTTCTTACGAAGCCACTCCTTCGTTGCCCGGGCGGTGTGTTTGGGATCATTGTCATGCTGAAAGACCCAGCCACGTTTCATCTTCAATGCCCTTGCTGATGGAAGGAGGTTTTCACTCAAAATCTCACGATACATGGCCCCATTCATTCTTTCCTTTACACGGATCAGTCGTCCTGGTCCCTTTGCAGAAAAACAGCCCCAAAGCATGATGTTTCCACCCCCATGCTTCACAGTAGGTATGGTGTTCTTTGGATGCAACTCAGCATTCTTTGTCCTCCAAACACGACGAGTTGAGTTTTTACCAAAAAGTTATATTTTGGTTTCATCTGACCATAAGACATTCTCCCAATCCTCTTCTGGATCATCCAAATGCACTCTAGCAAACTTCAGACGGGCCTGGACATGTACTGGCTTAAGCAGGGGGACACATCTGGCACTGCAGGATTTGAGTCCCTGGCGGCGTAGTGTGTTACTGATGGTAGACTTTGTTACTTTGGTCCCAGCTCTCTGCAGGTCATTCACTAGGTCCCCCCGTGTGGTTCTGGGATTTTTGCTCACCGTTCTTGTGATCATTTTGACCCCACGGGGTGAGATCTTGTGTGGAGCCCCAGATCGAGGGAGATTATCAGTGGTCTTGTATGTCTTCCATTTCCTAATAATTGCTCCCACAGTTGATTTCTTCAAACCAAGCTGCTTACCTATTGCAGATTCAGTCTTCCCAGCCTGGTGCAGGTCTACAATGTTGTTTCTGGTGTCCTTTGACAGCTCTTTGGTCTTGGCCATAGTGGAGTTTGGAGTGTGACTGTTTGAGGTTGTGGACAGGTGTCTTTTATACTGATAACAAGTTCAAACAGGTGCCATTAATACAGGTAACGAGTGGAGGACAGAGGAGCCTCTTAAAGAAGAAGTTACAGGTCTGTGAGAGCCAGAAATCTTGCTCGTTTGTAGGTGACCAAATACTTATTTTCCACCATCATTTGCAAATAAATTCATAAAAAATCCTACAATGTGATTTTCTGGAAAAAAAATTCTCAATTTGTCTGTCATAGTTGACGTGTACCTATGATGAAAATTACAGGCCTCTCTCATCTTTTTAAGTGGGAGAACTTGCACAATTGGTGGCTGACTAAATACTTTTTTCCCCCACTGTATATGCACTGAGCTTGTCTGATTTGATTGATTTGATTGAGCCGGGCTCAGACTTGCTGTGTAAAAAATGTATGACAGCAAGCGACTGTGTGACTAGACCCCGTTGTCTCTCTCTCCTCCCTGCTGCAGCGACCTCCTCAGAACATTAACAGTGTTTATCGCGCTGTCCGTGTTGCTGAAGCTGCAACATAATTACAGCCATTTCTGACTGAAATGTTTTGTTACCGAAATTCCCTATAACCTCAACCCTTGCTCTCTTTACGTGACATGTGTATGCATCTCATGCACGTGACCAATAGGGCCTGACTTATAGCATGTCATAATCACATCAATAAATTGGTTATAACAAACTCCGAACACAGTAACATATGTGACAGCAAAATGGATGCAGAGGACTTGACAAATAAACTCGAAAAGGGGGAATGTTCACTGGTTTCTCAGGAGGTAAAGGGGAAGTCACTAGTTGACTAGTTGTGGAAAATACTGGAGACCAAGAAAAATAAGGTAAGGAGCAAGCGCTGCATGCATATTATGTGTGCCAAACAGGTGCTGTTAGATTACAATATAATTTTTCTGACCTTTTGGAACACTAAATAAATTAAAATCCTAACAGAGAGAATGTTGGCAAGTATTTTTTTTATTTGTAAAGCCTTTATTACAGCAAAGACTAAAAACAATCGCATGCATTCGTGAATGCAATTGCCGAAATGGAACGGTTTATTTATTGTTTACACTAATTATTCAAGGGTCGCTTTGTTATTTTATTTAAAAACTAAAATACTTGATTGCATTTCAAATCATGAATGACTCAAATGCTGTGTGATGACATGAACAAATAAATTATTGATTGATACCGTAGCCTATATAAGTATTGAAATATACAGTTGCTGGCGAAAGTATTCACCCCCTTGTAATTTTTCCTATTTTGTTGCCTTACAACCTGGATTTAAAATTGATTTTTTTGGGGGGTTTGTATCATTTGATTTACACAACATGCCTACCACTTTGAAGAAGAAAATAATTTTTTCTGGTGAAAAAAACTAGAAATAAGACAAAAAAACAGAAAACTTGAGCGTGCATAACTATTCACCCCCCCAAAGTCAATACTTTGTAGGGCCACCTTTTGCAGCAATTACAGCTGCAAGTCTCTTGGGGTATGTCTCTATAAGCTTGGCACATCTAGCCACTGGGATTTTTGCCCATTCTTCAAGGCAAAACTGCTCCAGCTCCTTCAAGTTGGATGGGTTCCACTAGTGTACAGCAATATTTAAGTCATACCACAGATTCTCAATTGGATTGAGGTCTGGGCTTTAACTAGGCCATTCCAAGACATTTAAATGTTTCCCCTTAAACCAGTCAAGTGTTGCTTTAGCAGTATGCTTAGGGTCATTGTCCTGCTGGAAGGTGAACCTCTGTCCCAGTCTCAAATCTCTGGAAGACTGAAACAGGTTTCCCTCAAGAGTTTCCCTGTATTTAGCGCCATCCATCATTCCTTCAATTCTGACCAGTTTCCCAGTCCCTGCCGATGAAAAACATCCCCACAACATGATGCTGCCACCACCATGCTTCACTGTGGGGATGGTGTTCTCTGGGTGATGAGAGGTGTTGGGTATGCGCCAGACAAAAGTGTTTTCCTTGATGGCCAAAAAGCTCAATTTTAGTCTCATCTGACCAGAGTACCTTCTTCCATATGCTTGGGGAGTCTCCCACATGCCTTTTGGCGAACACCAAACTTATTTCTTTCTTTAAGCAATGGCTTTTTTCTGGCCACTCTTCTGTAAAGCCCAGCTCTGTGGAGTGTACGGCTTAAAGTGCTCCTATGGACAGATACTCCAATCTCCGCCGTTTAGCTTTGCAGCTCCATCAGGGTTATCTTTGGTCTCTTTGTTGCCTCTCTGATTAATGCCCTCCTTGCCTGGTCCGTGAGTTTTGGTGGGCGGCCCTCTCTTGGCAGGTTTGTTGTGGTGCCATATTCTTTCAATTTTTTTACAATGGGATTTAATGGTGCTCCGTGGTATGTTCAAAGTTCCGATATTTTTTTATAACCCAACCCTGACCTGTACTTCTCACAACTTTGTCCCTGACCTGTTTGGAAAGCTCCTTGGTCTTCATGGTGCCGCTTGCTTGGTGGTGCCCCTTGCTTAGTGGTGTTGCAGACTCTGGGGCCTTTCAGAACAGGTGTACATATACTGAGATCATGTGACAGATCATGTGACACTTAGATTGCACACAGGTGGACTTTATTTAACTAATTATGTGACTTCTGAAGGTAATTGGTTGTACCAGATCTTATTTAGGGGCTTCATAGCAAAGGGGGTGAATACATATGCACGCACCACTTTTCCGTTATTTATTTTTTAGAATTTTTGGAAACAAGTTATTTTTTTCATTTCACTTCACCAATTTAGACTATTTTGTGTATGTCCATTACATGAAATCCAAATAAAATCCATTTAAATTACAGGTTGCAATGCAATAAAATAGGAAAAACGCCAAGGGGGATGAATACTTTTGCAAGGCACTGTAGGCCTAAGTAAGTTACAGTATTAAGACTAAACAGGATGCGCTCTTAGGCCTACAGCTCGGCTGCTATACTAAACCTACTAATGATAATGACATTACTCATTATCATAATGATTATCATAATAATAATAGTAATAATAACAATAAGAAGGAGATCAAGAAAAAGGAAGGTTATGATTATTATAATAAATATTATCAATATTATAATTTTTCTGACTATAAATAAATACATGATAAGTAATACCAGAGAGGCTGTTCTAACAAAAAAAACTGTGCAAAGCTTTTATTACAGCATAGCAAATATTTAAAACAGCAGAATGTGTGAAATTGTTTATCCGACGTGGTTGTGTGAGGCTTGGAGCTCAATGAATCAGTAGGCTATTAAACAAACACTCAAACAGGCAACACAAGCATGATATGTCTTATTTCTGTAGATATATATTGATGATTTATAAAGCCAGGCACATTTAACAGTTAGGCTATTGATTATAGACTTAATTAAGTTTGGGTTTCCTCTCTCTCTTAAACAATTAAGGCAAGGGCTGTTTTCTCCTCTCCTAACTACGCTGCTGCCTCCGCCGCATTGTTCTCAACACCAATATGCTGGCAAAATGTGCTATTATGCACATAGCAACATGGTCTAAGAAAAGGCGCCAATTCAACAGCGCACTGATGTTTCAGAACCGCGGACAGCGACCGCTATCAAACGCAGGGGAAAGTGCATTTGTTATAAAATAATAAGTTGCTTGCTCCTGGGTAGGTACATGATAATTACAAGTATATCCTATGTAACTACATTGTTCTTACATTACACTTGATTTGGTATAGCCTTTGAGCCAGGTCATAACATAGAAATAAACTAATTGAAAATGACCGGTAGTTAATAACAGGGTGTGTCTTGTTACAATTGTTGTTGCCAGGTCATAGCCTATTTATTAACCCTGGTATTACATGTTGATTCAATGGTAGTGGCACTTTGTAGTTACATGTAACTAGGTCACATTTTGGTTTGAGTTATTAACATGGTAATTCACAGGTGACTTTCAAATGTGTAATTACAAAACATTAGTTACATAGTGGAACAAGAAAATGTGTAATAACAGTAGTTATACATGTGGAATAAGCTTCCAATTGTGTAATAACTGATTCCACAACAACCCTGTTACAGTACCATGTAATTACATGGTAAAAACGTATGTAACTACCATGTTGTCAACACAGTTATTACTGTGTTAGTCAATAGTAATAGGCGCAACTTAATGTAAACTGTTACCCATAATTTTTTTGTAGAAATGTATGCCTTCTGCTACAAAAATAAACATTTGTTGTTTACATGGGGTGAGACATGAGCTTCACTGATTTTACTGAATAGTATAACACCACCAGGTGGTAAAAGGCATAATATCTCATTTGAGGGTGTGGCCTGTAACCCTTTTACCTTTCTGCAAAGTCAAGTCTCCAAAGCTAAGTCTCCCAAAGTCGCCCAAGCCTTGCCACAGCTACTGCTATTTTTCATTACAGTGGCAGAAAAGCAATAGCCTGGTCCCAGATCTGTTTGTGCTGTCTTGCCAACTCCTAACTCCATTGTTATGGATGACAGGACAAACAGATCTGGGACCAGGCTAGAAAACTACCCTTTGCTCTGGGCACTATCTCCCCTTCTCCATCTCTGCTGAAGGATACTGTAGTTTCTCCAGGGGGTAGTTGTCGATAGTGCCCATGCTGTTGTACACCAGGGTGCTGCTCAGAAGAACAGCCAGGGAAAATATCCAGTTGTCATTACTATCATCACCCTGTCAACACAGAAAGATGAGTTAGGTGTTACTGGAGTGATGAGTGAAATAAAGTCAGGGAGTAGTTCAACGTTCAAGGAGAAAAAGTTAACATTTGTATGATTTCTAAAATTAGCATTTACTCTGCTGTATGTTTTATATGTACTGTATGTATTTCCATTGCATACAATATTTTGACAAATGATGTGCCTGTTTTTAATTATTACAGTAGTAGCCTTGCATGTAAATATGTTAAATGTATAACTTTGATCTCCCACCTTCTCCACATCCCCCAGCCCCTCTGTATCCAGCAGCACCAGGGTGTGGTCGGATTTTATTGGGTGAGGCACACACCACATCCAGATGTCCTTAGTCTGGGACTGAATTGTGGCTCCAAGGGCAAAATGAGGAAAATAAAACAAAGTTTGAGGACATTTACCTTTAGGCTAGAAGCAGCTAAATGAAGTGTAATATTGTAACTTTTTGTTTTTGTATAGCGCTTTCAATTTATAGGCAAAAAGCAAAGCTCTTTAAGTGCAAAAAAGAAGTGCAAAAAGGGAATTACAAAGGTAATGTGCTGAACACAAAAAAAGCCAGTACAAGACATGCAGACAACCGACATGGGAAACCAGGTGGATGGTTGTGCAATGGTCCTCCCCACAAACATAATTATCCTGCCCCATATACATGGACTTATTCGAAATGTATTTTCAGTGTTGATATACAGTAGATTTACCAGACCAGGCCCACCTCAACTCAGCCCAGCTCTACACAGCACCGACCACTACCCTAGGGTCTGGCAAAACAATTTTGAGGGTAGTGCACCACATGATGCAGTCCACACCATGTATCATTCACATCATCAGCCCTCATATTCAGAGAGTTTGGAACTTTGCCAGCCACACTGCCCTCCAAACCACCCTCCTCAATTCCCCCCACAACGTCCCTCCCAGGCTAGATTTGGTTACCCTCCCGACTCCCATCCCCAGGACAGGCCTGGTACACTCCTGCCCCCCATGGCAGCCCCAACCATGCAACAGGAGCCATACCAAGACCTCCTGTGCACACTCAGAATGGAGCATTGGCAGCCATTTTAGTTCCCTGCAGCAGCTCCACTCCTTTGGCGGGAGCTTCATCCGGGTGGACTGAGCTCTGTCAACACTGCTCTCCCAGTTCTATCCACAGCCCCTGCATCCAGCGACTTGCTCTGCTCTCACGTGGTTGGACAGGGACATTGGCAAAGTTTTAGCTCACTCAACTCAACTATGCCTGTTAGCTCTCATGGGAATGAGCTTAATACCCGTTCTGACTTTAATCTCGTAGGTGGCTTGGGCTAATGCAACTAAATGTGCGAATTATGATTACAAAAATGGACACAATTGACATTTGGGTACAGGACTCATGTCCTGACATTCTGGTTCTCTCGGAAACATTGTTGAATGGTTCTGTCTCTGATAAAGACATTGAAGTAAATCATTATAATGTATTTAGATGTGACAGATTACAGAAAGGGGGAGGATTGGCCATATATATATATAATCGAATTTCATGGTGACCCAATCTTTAAATATTTCTGTTCCCAAGAAATTTGAGCTCCTGGTTGTAGATGTATCCATAAACCAGAATACACATGTATTTATTGCTGGGATTTACCGCCCCCCTGGTGCCATGGCGGATGATATTGGTGCCATATCTGAGTGTTTAACACCTTTTCTGTCCTCGGAGTTGGTCATTATAGGGGATTTGAATCTGGATTGGCTATCCCTGGCCTCAGATCAATTTAAGAGTATATTACTTGATTTTAATCTGACTCAATTTATCTCAAAACCCACATGTCTAAATGTGAAAAACCCTGTTAACTCTTCATTGATTTATTTAATTCATACTAATAACCCACATAAATATGTGTCTAGTGGAGTATTTGCATATGATCTCAGTATGTATTAGACATACGAAACAGCTAAATACTAATCTTTGTTTAATTAAGAAGAGAACGTTTTCTGCTCAAGGGTTTTTACATGACATGTTCTACTTTGATTTAGCCACTGTCTCCTGTATTCCTGACCCTGAGTTGGCTCTAGAAAATTATTTATTCCTCTGGTAGATAAACACACCGTTTTTAATCATCGAACCCTTGGTTTTGTTCGGAGTTATCTGAGCTCATTCAGATGAGAAATCAGACCTGGGCCAAAGCAAGGAAAACTGACTTTCAGACAATTGAGAAACAGACGTACTCTCTCGATTTAAGAAAGCTAAATCAAGTTACTTTTTAAGCTCTCTCTCTGACTCTGCTGGTGATCCTTCTATGTTTTGGAAAACAGTAAATGCACTGAAGCGTTCAAATTCATTTTCTTCCCTGCCTAAGCAAGATCTGTCTGACTCTGGCATCATCACTGAGAAGAATGGGATAAGTGCTGCTTTTAATCATCATTTTATATCGGCAGGCTTTTTATTTGAGAGAAACAGTGGTTTAATTGACCCTGGTCAGTCAATCGACTGCTCTTCCCTCTGCCAGCCTCTAGCTGACTCGACGGTTAACCCATCAACTTCCAGTGAATCTTTGTTTTCGTTTCAACAATTTACTATCTGTGATGTGCTAGATGCCTTGCTTAAGATTGATGTAAAAATAAATCCACTGGGGTTTATATGCTTGATCCATTTTTGCTGCAGCTGCTCTCTGCCCCCCTGATTGCTGAATAATTAACCCATATTTTTTACCTGATGATTATATCTGGTACTATCCTCAAGGTTTGGAAGGTTGACAGATGTACTCCCCCTTCACAAAGGTGGTGACCCTTGTGACCTAAATAATTATCGGCCTATTTCTAAACTTTATTGCCTAGCTAAAATATTAGAATCCTTGATTAATTCCCAAATAAGATCTTTCTTATCTTTGAAATGTATTCTAAATGTACATCAGTCAGGTTTTAGACCAGGTCATAGCACTATCTCTGCTGCATCCCTAGTTATAAATGATGTGGTTAACTGTATGGATAAAAAAAGTATTTCGATACTGTTTATCACTCACTGCTAATTCGGAGGCTTTCCTCAATTGGCCTAGACCAGGTTGCATGCAACTGGTTTAAAAATGACTTGACAGATAGAACTCAATGTATATCTACTGATGGTGTTAAATCAAGGTTTCCTAGATATTATAAAATGTGTCCTGCAGGGGTCGATTCTGGGTCCTGTACATTTTACTGTTTACATGAACAACATCGACTTTTCTGTAAAGGAATGTAGCCTGCACTTGTATGCCGATGATACTGTTGTGTATGCTATTGCCCCCCACGGTTGACAAGGCTATATCTGAACTACAGTCTGCCTTCATTGTATTACAGAAAAACTTTATTGACCTGAAATTAATCGTGAATGTAGGTAAAACTAAGTGTGTATGTGGACACCTGCTCGTCGAACAGCTCATTCCAAAATCATGGGCATTAATATGGAGTTGGTCACCCCTTTGCTGCAATAACAGCCTCCACTCTTCTGGGAAGGCTTTCCACTAGATGTTGGAACATTGCTGCTGGGACTTGCGTCCATTCAGCCACAAGAGCATTAGTGAGGTTTGGCGCTGATGTTGGACAATTAGTCCTGGCTCGCAGTCGGCGTTCTAATTCATCCCAAAGGTGTTTGATGGGGTTGAGGTCAGGGCTCTGTGCAGGTAAGTCAAGTTCTTTCACACCGATCTCGACAAACCATTTCTGTATGGACCTCGCTTTGTGCACGGGGCATTGTCATGCTGAAACAGGAAAGGGCCTTCCCCAAATTGTCGCCACAAAGTTGGAAGCACAGAATCATCTAGTATGTCATTGTATGCTGTGGCGTTAAGATTTCCCTTCACTGGAACTAAGGGGCCTAGCCCAAACCATGAAGAACAGCCCCAGACCATTATTCCTCCTCCACCAAACATTACAGTTGGCCCTATGCATTTGTGCCGGTAGCGTTCTCCTGGCATTCGCCAAACCCAGATTCGTCCGTTGGACTGCCAGATGGTGAAGCGTGACTCATCACTCCAGAGAACGCCTTTCCACTGCTCCAGAGTCCAATGGCGGTGAGCTTTACACCACTCCAGCTGATGTTTTGCATGGTGATCTTAGGCTTGTGTGCTGCTGCTCGGCCATGGAAACCTTTTTCATGAAGCTCCCGACTAACAGTTATTGTGCTGACGTTGCTTCCAGGGGCAGTTTGGAACTCGGTAGTAAGTGTTGAGACCGAGGACAAACGTTTTTTACGCACTACGCGGTTCAGCACTCAGCAGTCCCGTTCTGTAAGCTTGTGTGGCCTATCACTTTGCAGCTGAACCATTGTTGCGCCTAGACTTTTCCACTTCACAATAACAACACTTACAGCTCTAGCAGGGCAGAAATTTTACTGACTTGTTGGAAAGGTGGCATCCTATGACGGTACCATGTTGAAAGTCACTGAGCTCTTCAGTAAGGCCATTCTGCTGCCACTGTTTGTCTATGGAGATTGCATGGCTGTGTGCTCGATTTTATACACCTGTCAGCCACGGAAGTTTACCACAGTGGAAAGAAGGAGGCAGAGAGAAATGAGTCAAAGGTAGACGTAGGGAGGTTGAAGTCACCCAGAACTGTGAGGGGTGAACCATCCTCAGGAAAGGAACTTATCAAGGCATCAAGCTCATTGATGAACTCTCCAAGGGAACCTGGAGGGCGATAAATGACAAGGATGTTAAGCTTGAATGGGCTAGTGACTGTGACAGCATGGAATTCAAATGAGGAGATAGACAGATGGGTCAGGGGGAAAAGAGAGAATGTCCACTTGGGAGAGATGAGGATTCCTGTGCCACCACCCCGCTGACCAGATGCTCTCGGGGTATGCGAGAACACATGGTCAGACGAGGAGAGAGCAGTAGGAGTAGCAGTGTTTTCAGTGGTAATCCATGTTTCCGTCAGCGCCAAGAAGTCGAGGGACTGGAGGGTAGCATAGGCTGAGATGAACTCTGCCTTTTTGGCAGCAGAACGGCAGTACCAGAGGCTGCCTGAGACCTGGAACTCCACGTGACCTATTCACACCCCTTGAACTTTTCCACATTTTGTTACGTTACAGCCTTACTCTAAAATTGATTTTTTTTTTTACAATCCTCATCCATCTACACACAATACTCCATAATGACAAAGTAAAAACAGGTTTTTAGATTTTTTTGCAAATGTATTAAAAATATTTATCACATTTACATAAGTATTCAGACCCTTTACTCAGTACTTTGTTGAAGCACCTTTGGTAGCGATTACAGCCTTGAGTCTTCTTGGGTATGACGCTACATGCTTGGCACACCTGTATTTGGGGAGTTTCTCCCGTTCTTCTCTGCAGATCCTCTTAAGCTCTGTCAGGTTGGGTGGGGAGCATCGCTGCACAGCTATTTTCAGGTCTCTCCAGAAATGTTCGATCGAGTTCAAGTCGGGGCTCTGGCTGGGCCACTCAAGGACATTCAGAGACTTGTCCCGAAGCCACTCCTGCGTTGTCTTGGCTGTGTGCTTAGGGTTGTTGTCCTGTTGGAAGGTGAACCTTCGCCCCAGTCTGAGGTCCTGAGCGCTCTGGGGCAGGTTTTCATCAAGGATCTCTCTGTACTTTGCTCCGTTCATATTTCCCCCGATCCTGACTAGTCTCCCAGTCCCTGCCACTGAAAAACATCCCCGCAGCATGATGCTGCCACCACCATGCTTCACCGTAGGGATGGTGCTAGGTTTCCTCCAGACATGACGCTTGGCATTCAGGCCAAAGAGTCCAATCTTGGTTTTTATCAGACCAGAGAATCTTGTTTCTCATGGTCTGAGTGTCCTTTAGGTGCCTTTTGGCAAACTCCAAGTGGGCTGTCATGTGCCTTTTACTGAGGAGTGGCTTCCGTCTGGCCACTCTACCATAAAGGCCTGATTGGTGGAGTGCTGCAGAGATGGTTGTCCTTCTGGAAGGTTATCCCATCTCCACAGAGGAACCCTTGAGCTCTGTCAGAGTGATCATTGGGTTCTAGGTCACCTCCCTGACGAAGTCCCTTCTACCCCGATTTCCCAGTTTGGCCGGGCGGCCAGCTCTAGGAAGAGTCTTGGTGGTTCCAAACTTCTTCCATTTAAGAATGATGGAGGCCACTGTGTTCTTGGGGAGCTTCAATGCTGCAAAACATTTTTGGTACCCTTCCCCAGATCTGTACCTCGACACAATTCTGTCTCAGCGCTTTACGGACAATTCCTTCGACTTCATGGCTTGGTTTTTGCTCTGACATGCACTGTCAACTGTGGGACCTTTTATAGACAGGTGTGTGCCTTTCCAAACCATGTCCAATCAATTAAATTTACCACAAGTGGACTCCAATTAAGTTGTAGAAACATCTCAAGGATGATCAATGGAAACAAGATGCACCTGAGCTCAATTTCGAGTCTCATAGCAAAGGGTCTAAATACTTACTGTATGCAAATAAGATATTTCTGTTTTTTTCTAAAAACCTGTTTTCACTTTGACATTATGTGGTATTGTGTGTAGATGGATGATGATAAAAAAAAGAAGCTTGTTCATGAGTTAGGACTTGCCGACCACTGCCACATGCTGCTCAATCTGGCTCAGGGTTTCCTGTGCGCTGTGGACCACTCACAGTTTCCCCATCACTGCCGTTCTCAATTAGACACACCGGCCACTTCTTACCGGTACAGTGCCTTCAGAAAGTATTCACACCCCATGAGTTTTTCCATATTTTGTTGTGTTACAGCCTGACTTTAAAATTGATTAAATATATATTTTTTGTCACTGGCCTACACATAATAACCCATAATGTCAAATTGGAATGAAGTTTTTCACATTTTTTACAAATTAATTAAAAATGTAAAGCTGCAATTTTTTGACTCAATAAGTATTCAACTCCTTTGTTATGGCAAGCCTAAATAAGTTCAGGGGTAAAACTTTGCATGGACTCACTATGTGTGCAAAAATAGTGTTTAACATGATTTTTACATGACTATCTCATATGTGTACCCCACACATACAATTATTTGTAAGGTCCCTCAGTCGATCAGTTAATTTCAAACACAGATTCAACCACAAAGACCAGGGAGGGTTTCCAATGCCTCGCACCTATTCGTAGATGGGTAAAAAAAAAAAGCAGACTTTGAGAATGGTGAAGTTATTAACCGCTTAAGGATTGGACCCTTTTTTTTCAATTTTCCAAAACATGCATCCTGTTTGCAACAATGCATTAAAGTAATACTGCAAACAAATGTGGCAAAGCAAATAACTTTTTGTCCTGAATACAAAGTGTTATGTTTGGGGAAAATCCAATACAACACATTACTGAGCACCACTCTCCATATTTTCAAGCAGAGTTGTGGCTGCATCATGTTATGGGTATGCTTGTAATTGTTAAGGACTGGGAGTTTTTCAGGATAAAAAAGAAATGGAATGGAGGCAACACAGGCAACATCCTAGAGGAAAACCTGGTTCCGTCTGCTTTGCACCAGACACTGGGAGATTAATCCACATTTCAGCAGGACAATAACCAAAAAAACAAGGCCAAATCTACACTGGAGTTGCTTACCAAGAAGACAAGTGAATGTTCCTGAGTGGCCGAGTTACAGTTTTGACCTCAATTTGCATAGAAATCTATGGCAAGACCTGAAAATGTTGTCTAGCAATGATCAACAACCAGTTTGACAGAGCTTGAATAATTTTTTAAGGAATAATGGAAAATGTTGCACAATCCTAGTGTGGAAAGCAGATTCAACAATTGTGTTTACAATGTTGCAATAATACATAAAATCACTGCACAGTACATATTACCACTGATGCATTGTACATTACCTAACATGAGATAATATCTAAGGTCTAATATTTTTCAGATAACTATACTGAACAAAAATATAAACGCAACATCTAACAATTTCAAAGATTTTACTGAGTTACAGTTCATATAAGGAAATCAGTCAATTGAAATAAATAAATTAGGCTCTAATTTATGGATTTCACATGACTAGGAATACAGATATGCATCTGTTGGTCACAGATACCTTTAAAAGAAAGTAGGGGCGTGAATCAGAAAACCAGTCAGTGTGGTGTGACCATCATTTAAAATATAATTTGCCTCATGCAGCGCGACACATCTCCTTCGCATAGAGATGATCAGGCTGTTGATTGTGGCCTGTGGAATGTTGTCCCACTCTTCTTCAACGGCTGTCCGAAATTGCAGGATATTTTGGTGAGAACTGGAAGACGCTTTCGTCCACGTCGATCCAGAGCATCCCAAACATGCTCAATGGGCGACATGTCAAATCAAATCAAATCAAATCAAATCAAATCAAATTTTATTGGTCACATGCGCCGAATACAACAAGTGCAGACATTACAGTGAAATGCTTACTTACAGCCCTTAACCAACAGTGCGTTTATTTTAAACAAAAAAAGTAAGAATAAAACAACAACAAAAAAAAAAGTGTTGAGAAAAACAAAGAGCAGAAGTAAAATAAAGTGACAGTAGGGAGGCTATATATACAGGGGGGTAACGGTGCAGAGTCAATGTGCGGGGCACCGGCTAGTTGAGGTAGTTGAGGTAATATGTACATGTGGGTAGAGTTAAAGTGACTATGCATAAATACTTAACAGAGTAGCAGCAGCGTAAAAAGGATGGGGTGGGGGCAGTGCAAATAGTCCGGGTAGCCATGATTAGCTGTTCAGGAGTCTTATGGCTTGTGGGTAGAAGCTGTTGAGAAGTCTTTTGGACCTAGACTTGGCACTCCGGTACCGCTTGCCGTGCGGTAGCAGAGAGAACAGTCTATGACTAGGGTGGCTGGAGTCTTTGACAATTTTGAGGGCCTTCCTCTGACACCGCCTGGTATAGAGGTCTTGGATGGCAGGGAGCTTTGCCCCAGTGATGTACTGGGCCGTACGCACTACCCTCTGTAGTGCCTTGCGGTCAGAGGCCAAGCAGTTGCCATACCAGGCGGTGATGCAACCAGTCAGGATGCTCTCGATGGTGCAGCTGTAGAATTTTTTGAGGATCTGAGGACCCATGCCAAATCTTTTTAGTCTCCTGAGGGGGAATAGGCTTTGTCGTGCCCTCTTCACGACTGTCTTGGTGTGCTTGGACCATGATAGTTCGTTGGTGATGTGGACACCAAGGAACTTGAAGCTCTCAACCTGTTCCACTACAGCCCCGTCGATGACAATGGGGGCGTGCTCAGTCCTCTTTTTTTTCCTGTAGTCCACAATCATCTCCTTTGTCTTGGTCACGTTGAGGGAGAGGTTGTTGTCCTGGCACCACACGGCCAGATCTCTGACCTCCTCCCTATAGGCTGTCTCATCGTTGTCGGTGATCAGGCCTACCACTGTTGTGTCGTCGGCAAACTTAATGATGGTGTTGGAGTCGTGCCTGGCCATGCAGTCATGGGTGAACAGAGAGTACAGGAGGGGACTGAGCACGCACCCCTGAGGGGGCCCCCGTGTTGAGGATCAGTGTGGCAGATGTGTTGTTACCTACCCTTACCACCTGGGGGCGGCCCGTCAGGAAGTCCAGGATCCAGTTGCAGAGGGAGGTGTTTAGTCCCAGGATCCTTAGCTTAGTGATGAGCTTAGAGGGCACTATGGTGTTGAATGCTGAGCTGTAGTCAATGAATAGCATTCTCACGTAGGTGTTCCTCTTGTCCAGGTGGGAAAGGGCAGTGTGGAGTGCGATAGAGATTGCATCATCTGTGGATCTGTTGGGGCGGTATGCAAATTGGAGTGGGTCTAGGGTTTCTGGGATTATGCTGTTGATGTGAGCCATGACCAGTCTTTCAAAGCACTTCATGGCTACAGACGTCAGTGCCACGGGTCGGTAGTCATTTAGGCAGGTTATCTTAGAGTTCTTGGGCACGGGGACTATGGTGGTCTGCTTGAAACATGTTGGTATTACAGACTCGGTCAGGGACATGTTGAAAATGTCAGTGAAGACACTTGCCAGTTGGTCAGCACATGCTCGGAGTACACGCCCTGGTAATCCGTCTGGCCCAGCGGCCTTGTGAATGTTGACTTGCTTAAAAGTCTTACTCACATCGGCTACGGAGAGCGTGATCACATAGTCGTCCGGAACAGCTGGTGCTCTCATGCATGCTTCAGTGTTGCTTGCCTCGAAGCGAGCATAGAAGTGGTTTAGCTCGTCTGGTAGGCTTGTGTCACTGGGCAGCTCGCGGCTGTGCTTCCCTTTGTAGTCTGTAATAGTTTTCAAGCCCTGCCACATCCGACGAGCGTCAGAGCCAGTGTAGTATGATTCAATCTTAGACCTGTATTGACTCTTTGCCTGTTTGATGGTTCGTCGGAGGTCATAGCGGGATTTCTTATAAGCTTCCGGGTTAGAGTCCCGTTCCTTGAAAGCGGCAGCTCTACCCTTTAGCTCAGTGCGGATGTTGCCTGTAATCCATGGCTTCTGGTTGGGGTATGTACGTCACGGTCACTGTGGGGACGACATCATCGATGCACTTATTGATGAAGCCAGTGACTGATGTGGTGTACTCCTCAATGCTGTCTGAAGAATCCCGGAACATGTTCCAGTCTGTGCTAGCAAAACAGTCCTGTAGCTTGGCATCTGCGTCATCTGACCACTTTTTTATTAACCGAATCACTGGTGCTTCCTGCTTCAGTTTTTGCTTATAAGCAGGAATCAGGAGGATAGAGTTATGGTCAGATTTGCCAAATGGAGGGCGAGGGAGAGCTTTGTATGCGTCTCTGTGTGTGGAGTAAAGGTGGTCTAGAGTTTTTTTCCCTCTGGTTGCACATTTGACATGCTGGTAGAAATTAGGTAGAACGGATTTAAGTTTCCCTGCATTAAAGTCCCCGGCCACTAGGAGCGCTGCATCTGGATGAGCGTTTTCCTGTTGATTAATGGCCTTGTACAACTCATTCAGTGCAATCTTAATGCCAGCATTGGTTTGTGGTGGTAAATAGACAGCTATGAAAAATATAGCTGAAAACTCTCTTGGTAAATAGTGTGGTCTACAGCTTATCATAAGATACTCTACCTCAGGCGAGCAAAACCTCGAGACTTCCTTAGTATTTGATTTTGTACACCAGCTGTTGTTTACAAATATACAGAGACCGCCACCCTTTGTCTTACCGGAGCCAGCCGTTCTGTCCTGCCGATGTAGCGTGTAGCCTGCTAGCTGAATGGTATCATTGTTGTCGTTCAGCCACGACTCCGTGAAACATAAGATATTACAGTTTTTAATGTCCCGTTGGTAGGATAACCGTAATCTTAAATCGTCAATTTTATTCTCAAAAGATTGAACGTTGGCTAATAGTATTGATGGGAGAGGCAGTTTACTCGCTCGCCGTCGGATCCTTACAAGGCACCCCCGACCTACGTCCACGATATCTCCGTCTCTTCCTCAGGCGAATGACGGGGATCTGGGCCTTGCCGGGTGTCTGTAGAATATCCTTCGCGTCCGACTCGTTGAAGAAAAAGTCTTCGTCCAATGCGAGGTGAGTAATCGCTGTCCTGATATCCAGAAGCTCTTTTTGGTTATAAGAGACGATGGCATAAACATTATGTACAAAATAAATTACAAATAACGCGGAAAAACACACATAATAGTACAATTGGTTAGAGGGCTGTAAAACGGCAGCCATCTTCTCCGGCGCTGTTTACAGCTGGTGTCTGGTGAGTATGCAGGCCACTGGAACTGGGACATTTTCAGCTTCCAGGAATTGTGTACAGATCCTTGCGACATGGGGCCGTGCATTATCATGCTGAAACATGAGGTGATGGCGGCGGATGAATGGCACAACAATGGGCCTCAGGATCTCGTCATGGTATCTCTGTGCATTCAAATTGCCCATACCATAACCCTACCGCCACCATCGGGCACTCTGTTCACAACGTTGACATCAGTAAACCGCTCGCCCACACAACGCCATACACATGGTCTGCGGTTGTGAGGGCAGTTGGACGTACTGCCAATTTCTCTAAAATGGCGGCTTATTGTAGAGAAATTAACATAAAATGATCTGGCAACAGCTCTGGTGGACATTCCTGCAGTCAGCATTCCAATTGCACACTACCTCAAAACGTGAGACATCTGTGGCATTATTAGCTTATACTGTGCAAGCAGCTTTCTGTTAATGTGAAGCCTTTACTGTAATTTGGGTGAATTAATTGTATTTTGTGTTTGTGAAAAAGGACCCAGGTACTGTACTGAACGACCAGTTGTTCAACATTGTGATTATGGTGGCCCAGAGGGTGATCGTGTATGGTGTGCTGCACATGTTTTGCGATTTCAAATGGTCCCACCCATATTTATCAGGCCACCCCACATAAAAAAATATGACAGTTTAGAATACTTTAGTAAACTGTAGTATACTGTAGAATACAATACTACACACTGTAGTATCCCTCAATCATGTGTAGTACTTACTATATAATTTTGCAGTATACTGTAGTAAACTGTAGTATACTGTAGAATACTATACTACACAATGTATAATCCTTCGATCATGTGTAGTACTTACAATATAATTTTGCAGTATACTGTAGAATACAATACTACACACTGTAGTATTCCTCAATCATGTGTGTTACCTACTAGTGATTGAAGTGATTGAAAGTCCACTCATCCCGCTCAAAATAATTCTACTCGGTTGCACTCTGGCTCTGCCTACAACCAAATCGCAGACTCAATCTTGCAAAGTTAGATTGGTTTTGGTTTGTTGCATTGAAAAAGGTGTAATATAATGTTGATTTGATCACAGAAAAACGTTGATCTATATAGTGTAAACTAATGGGGCGAACATTTTTTCTGCGCAGCAGTCCTGGAGGAGGTGCGCAGCCGTGCACGCGCGCACTTTAGAGGGAACATTGCGCACTGCGCTTTATTACGGCGACAATTTTAGTACTCATCACTGCATTCTTTACCAGAAAGTAGGTTGATACATTGATGTGTTTTCATTTATAAAGCCCTTTTACAAAAAATCACACTGTACCTAACATCATTACTAAACTTTAGACATACGAGTTACCACACCCAGTCTCAGGGATGCATAACTCTGGAAATTGCTTTGGTCTCTGAGTTAGATAAATCAGCTTTTAGTTTTCTTGCACCTTATTTGTGGTATTTTGTGTAATTTATGTAATTCAGGGCTCATCTGTAAAAGAGACATTGGTCTCAGTATGAGTCCCTGATAAAATAAAGGTTAAATAAATAGGGATTTTAAAATGAACTTTTAAAATTATAATCAACTTCTTTACTCCTTTAACTCTTCAATGAATATCCCATAGGCCTCTACATTATGGACAAGGTTTGTGTATGAAAATCATTATCAAAACAGTTTTTTCCATTCATATTCACCACAAAAACCAAGGTATTAATTCTGTTGTGTGCATGTTTTGTTAATCACCTCTATAATTACTATTTTTTGGATTCACAGACTTCACCCTCCCTACACCTCTGATGAATATAACAGGAAACCTGTTCGATCCACATGTACTGAAAAATCATTCTGGCTATGGATATGGAGAACATCAACACAATAACATCAACATGCCAGAGGATATACCCATTGGATATGGGGCTCTGCTGGGAGTTTACCTCATATTTTGATTTTTTTATTCTGCTTTGCCACTAAAATCATAATAAACACAGAGAACTAAAATATTGTGTTATTGATGTTATGCATATTATTATTAATAATAATAATAATAATAGGGGGGGGCAGTTCCAAAATTAACCCCAAAAGGTTATTTAAGGATCCATTAAAAGCTGTTCTTTGAAAAACCCTTTTAATTTAATTTCAATTTGAAGAACCCCTAAAGGATACTCCAGTAACCTTTTCTTTTTAGAGTGTAGCGCAATTGCTAACTAGCGTTAGCGCAATGATTGTAAGTCTATGGTAGCTGCTAGCATGCTAGCAGATACCAAAGACTTCCAGGATTGCGTTAATGCTAGTTACCATTTGCTCCCGAAACTACCTCTAACTTCCTTCATACTGGATGCAGAGACATACAAATGTTATCCATGTGTTCATCTGACTCTGGGGAAGTAGATAAAGGGCTTTCGTTTCCAAAATCCCAAACTATCCCTTTAAAGTCAACCGTTTCACTTGAACTGAACTATTGTTTTAATATGGTGAAGCTATTCCTTTTCAAATATATTTTTTGAAAGAAACATTGTACATCTAATAGTCAAATCATAGTGTAAAAGCAGGTGAGCTGGTTCTACTCTTTTGGGCCATTTTCTGGTGTTTTGTAGTGGAAAACTGACCAGGTCGAGCATTAACTCTACGGCATCGGTGTCCAGTATACGAGATGGTTGAGCTAAGGTGCGCTAATGAGATTAGCATGACTGTTGAAAGTAACAGCAAACTTCCCAGGACATAGACATGTCTTATATGGGCAGAAAGCTTAAATTCTTGTTAATCTAACTGCATTGTCCAATTTACAGTAGCTATTACAGTGAAAAAATACCATGCTATTGTTTGAGGAGAGTGCACAACAACAAAAAAACTTATCACAGCAACTGGTTTAATACATTCACCTCTGAAGGTAAATAATGTACTTACATTCAGTGATCTTGCTCTTATTTGTCATCCTAAGGGTCCCAGAGATAAAATGTAGCATAGTTTTGTTTGATAAAATCCATTTTTATATTCAAATGTAGGAACTGGGTTCTACAGTTTGAACCCCTGCTGTCTCTGGCTCCACACCCACCCCGCCTGGCCATCTAGATGTGTGAAAATTAGTGTATAAGCTAATGATCCATCATGTATGACATTCCTGGGAGTGTGTAAACGTACATTTTGTTTTACCATATCATTTTTGTATGTTCTCTATAGTTATGTACTTGAAAATGTATCAATTGACCAATTCGGCACGTTTGGGCAGATTTGATACAAAATAGTCCCGTATAACAACACTTCACTGGATTAATCTGAAACTTGGCAAACACACTGCTGCCATCTAGTTGCCAAAATCTAAATTGCGCCTAAAATGCAATATTATATTGTGGCCTTTCTCTTGCATTTCAAAGATGATGGAACAAAAACAAAAATAGAAAACGCATGTTTTTTTGTTTGTATTATCTTTTACCAGATCTAATGTGTTATATTCGCCTACATTCATTTCACATTTCCACAAACTTCAAAGTATTTCCTTTCAAATGGTATCAAGAATATGCATATCCTTGCTTCAGGTCCTGAGCTACAGGCAGTTAGATTTGGGTATGTCATTTTAGGCGAAAATTGAAAAAAAGGGTCTGATCCTTAAGAGGATAACATGTCAACCCTGTTACCCATAGATAGACAGGCTAGACATTTTTTAGCAATTACATTTTTTGGTGTGAAGCTTGCATTCCATTGCCACTCCCTTTTGCACACAAGCTTCCATTCCCCCTGTCATGAGGGGATTTATGGCAATCGTCAACCCTGTTATATAGCGTTTTGGAAATAAACTCATCACTTGTTTTGAGCTATGTCCTGGACAGTGTTGTAGCCTATATCATAAAAATATGAAAAGGCTATATTGGAATGCCTCAAGTATATTATTTTGTACTTGTAGTACTTCAAACCAAGACATTCAACATTCAAAGCATTCTGAATACACCTGACTTATGATTTTATTTTATTTTAATTCCACCCTGGTCAAATGCCTAAACCCTAGGAGTCCTCAGAACTGACCAATTAACAACTGCTTTCACACACAAAAAATCCCCGGACCCCTCTATAGCCCCCAGTCTTGAACTGCTCCCCACTTCTGTGGTCCTTAAATATCAACAAAGGTGTGTTGGTTGAAAGGTGTAGGCTAAACAGTTATTTTCCTAGCGGTGATGTCATTTCCTCCTCAGCAAGCTCCACATAAATACGCAGGTGCAGTTGCAGCAAATTGTTCTTGGTACATTACGGCTCGAGCGAGGTGTTCGACCCCTGATACTGAAGAACGCAGCTCGCCAGAAATAACGAGGGCGGTCAAGTTGCACATAGAATTAATCCATAATTTATCGACTCTTTCCACACACAATCGAAGGGGAACTAACATTCTGAATAAGCTTTTTATGTTTTCCATTCCTGCCCGTCTTATTGCAACGATGATCGCGAGAGGATACTTCATTTTGACAATATTGGTTAATCGCGGTAAGAGAAATTGTATTATGTTGACATTGACTAATATTTCTTCAAGTTATAGCTGGGATTCCACTAAAGTTAGCGGGTTGTGTAGCTGCGGGAATGTCTGATGTTGTAATTTGGTCTAGCACCAAGGACAGCGGCAAGCGCTCCCGAATCCTTTTCGGATGGGCGCTATCGGCGATCTGTACATAGGCCTATATGCTTGGCGACAGAAGAAGTGCATTCTCAGTTAAGAAGTCGATATTTCCACTGGAAAATATGTTTGCCCTCCTCCCAACTGTAGGCTATATAATTTACCATATATGTAGCTTAATTTTTTTTGGAATAACGTATCCTAAACTAAAGACGACAATGTACATATTGATTGGTAGACCTAAACATAATAACTATGGGTGACTGCAAGACGTTTTCGTTAATCATATCTTTCTTTCCTCACGTAGTTCTCTCATTGCCAGTGACTCCAACTTACCTTGAGAAAGAGGATGTCGAGGTAAGAATTCCATTTCATGCAGTAGCCTAATGATACTGTCAGCTTTATGTTACATTTTGTGTAGGGGTTTGAAATCAGGGGCGGACTGGCGGTCATCTGGCATTTTGTGCAAATGCCAGATGGGCTGGTCAGTTTTTTGCCCAGTGGGCTTGTCTAACTTGTTTTTTTTAATGCTCAAAATGATAATTATCTGGCTAATAATGGGGCCTCAAGGATAAAATGGTCCGGTGTGTGGGCCTTGAAGAAAAAAATTGTCCGGTGTGTTAGAAATGGCAGAGCTGATTTCTGGTCCCAGTCCGCCCCTTTTTCTCATCAACAGTATCAAAAACACATTGTTTGATATGTTTCAGGACTAGGGTTGCAAAGGGAGGGTATATTTCTCATAACTTTCTATGTTTACCAGTAAACTATCAGAATTTCGGTAACTTTTATGTTTTTTGTTGTTGTTGTTCTTTATCACATGATATAGTGGCCTTATCACATGTAAAATATATACAATAATCAAATAAGATGATTTTAAAATAAAAAATAGAATTACAAAGCTGTAAAACAGATATCCTAAATATAAACCATAAACTTAGCGAATACCATTGGGGTTTCAGCATGAAATATCCTTTATTAGTAAAAAAAATAAAAATAAATTACACTCTTTAATTTATTTTACTATGTCAGTATGTATTTCTTGTAAATGTTTTGGTGCCAAACTGGTGGCAGTTGTGAAAAAAGTCAATAGTTGGAAGAGTTATAGTTGGAAGAGTTGCAGAGTTAATTGAAAATAATGTTACTGTTGATTAGATGTTTTTTTCATTAATTAGGATATTTTATTTTGAACCATATGGTCTATCCACAAAAAACTCATGGGCAATATGGTCACAGATATAATTAAAAAAAAAAAATAATACTATATATGAATATATATTTTTAAAAGTTATTCAAGTATAAATGACCAAAGTTACCATAGATTACCTGTTAAAGGGATAGTTCACCTAAATTACAAAATGACATATTGGATTCCTTACCCTGTAAGTAGTCTATGGACAAGGTTTGACAGCAATCCATGTTTTGGTTTAGTTTCACTGGCACTGTTTCCAAATGCGAATGTTTTAGCATTTGTGGCACAAATCCCATCCAAGTCCTGGTACCGATATTAGCATTCTTCGTGCATCATGTCCAAATAATACTAAAGTATCCCCCAAAAATTGTGAAGCTCAACAAAGCCACTTATAGATGATTTGAACATGATGCCCGAAAAATGATAATATCAGTTCCATAGCTTGAATGGGATTTGTACAGATAATATAATTTTTCACGCATCACCAAAAACAAAAATCTGTGAAGCTACAGTCCCTCATGCAACACAATGATAATGTTCTACGCACAAGAATATCAGGGTGCTATCTTCATGTACGATAATTTATTTACATATTGTACTCATATATCTTATTTAAATATCGTAAATGTACGATAACACAACAACACTGCTATTGCCACGACAGTGAGCAATCGAAACCGAATAATGCATATCCATGTCAATTTATTTTGTTCAATTTGCCACTGGAATATTTGGGACTACTCTGAAACTACAGCACACTACAAAGTCCAGCTATAGAACTGAGACAGTCTTTAGTCTGCCAGACTGCAGACTGCGGCCTTCTCTCCCTGGCAATACTTTAACGAGCACATCTGACTTATGGAGGCTAACACCATGACGGGAGGTCTGGTTGTCTCTCCATTGCTGCTGTGCCATCCAGTCTTTCCCCTAGTTTATTTTACAGGCGGGGCGACAAGGTTGAAAGCCAACATTGTTAATAGAATCCATTAAATAGAAGATCATTTTTGTAGGCGGATGGTCCCGGCCCGCCTATACAGGGAAGGGGAAACACTGATGCCATGTTTGTCCGTTGACCGTGTGTCCGCTCTGCCCCCCTCAGGTGATGAAATGCATCGTGGAGGTTCTCGCTGATGTGCTGTCGAGGCCACACCCTTTGCCTGTCAGTCAGGAGTGCCTGAACATACTAAAGACAGGTAAACCCCTCCCAATCCCTCCCAGGGACCTCCGCTCCGGATATAGGCACAGATCTAGGATCAGCTCACACTCCATAACTTAATCACCACATACCATTAACAGAGAAAAATGCAAAAATCACCTTAGATCGGTGTCTAGAGGCATACCTTTTCTGGTATCTCAAAGGAGTCACTGTCACTCACTGTCACCAATTGTGACCTAATGCAAGTTAATATTTGCTTTCATTTTCACCATGGATGCACATGACTCAGGCTAAGTCCCAAATGTCACCCTATTCCCTACATTTATTTTTTTATTTTTAATCATTTAGCAGACGCTCTTATCCAGAGCGACTTACAGTTAGTGAGTGCATAACATTTTTTCATACTGGCCCCCCGTGGGAGACGAACCCACAACCCACAACCCTGGCGTTGCAAGCGCGATGCTCTACCAACTGAGCTGCACTATGTAGTGCACTACGTTTGACAAAAGTAGTGCACGATATAGGGAATAGAGTGCCATTTGGGACACAGCTCTGAGTTCTCCAGCACTCGGCAGAGCAGTCAGGCCGGGGCTATTCAGTTACAGCCATTGTGTTCCCTTGACGCTGTCCTTGTTGAGAAAAATCTATCAGGGCATTACTCATTACTGGCTATTGTTACCAGGATAGGGCTGCGGTTGGGAAATGAAACCCCTCAAGAGGAAAAATAGAGGGAGGGGGGAGAGAGAGAGAGAGAGAGAGAGAGAGAGAGAGGGGGGAGACAAAGAGAGGGGGAGATTGGAGGTGATTTGGTTAGAGACAGAGGAGAGGGAAAATAAAAATAAGGGTTACTAAAAAGAGACAGAAAAAAGAGGGAGACACAGTATAGAGGGGCAGGGAGGGAAATACAAGTGAGAAAGAATTACCTTCAGAGCGAGAAGAGAAACAGCAAGATAAATGTTTACCAAAAAGAGAGGGAATTTAGAGAGGGAGGAAGGGGAAGACCAAGAGAGAGAGGCAGGGAGAGAAAGAAAGAACGAACGAAAGAGTGACCCTGAAGAAAGACAGAGTAAGCAGTAGTTCTCTTGAATGCCTGCCTCATTCTGTACACTGTTTCTGGTTCAGCAGAAAGGGAAAAAGCTATGTGATGCTGTAATTCACTGGAAACCACTCTATGGGCCAAAATGATTAATTTGGATTTCTGCTTTGGAGGCAGTACATTTCAGGGCAATTAACTCTTAGAGACGGGAGCAAATGTGCTGAGTCGTCGCGAACAACCAAAGGGGAGAAATATACCTGTACATTTGCCCAGGGACATTGCTGGATTACTTGGACAATTAAAGTATGAATGCATTGCTGAATGGCCAGGTCTCCCTAGTAAAATAGGTTTTCTGACCTCAATGGGATTTCTTATATAAATAAAGGTTAAAAATAAATGGTTTGCTTTGCAGATGAAAGGCTTGTGTCAATTCTCCGCCACAGCAACTTCCTCAAGGAGCTGCAGGACATTGCCGTTCAAGGTGAGGTATTGACCTAAGACTTTTCACTGTGGCGGTGATACAAGGCGACCCTATCAGGAAGTGACATTATCTTAACTGTTGTGATGTTGTGATGTAATCAGAATTTCACTTTGTTGTGTTCATCTTAGATTTGATTGCATTTCTTGGTCCCTTTCACATAAATGGTTTTCAGCATGAAGTAAATCGTTTTTAGTGTTTTAAATATTATTCTCTTGATTGTTTTCAATTTAGTTTGTCAATCATGTAAACTGCCACAAAAAATAAAATAATAATAATAATAATATAGCTATTTTCTAAAACCCAGACACTTTATAATAATCAATCATAACTGTTTTTTAGAACATGTATTTTAAGTACATGTCAAAATAAATCAGTCTAAATATTTGTGGTCACAACTCCACTCATCTCCCCTCCAAATTACAGGAGCCAATGAGAGAGCTCAGCAGCATGGTGACGTCACGGCAGATCATGTGACTAAGAAGCCACAGGGTCCACAGGGCATAGATGAGGCTGCAGGTGAGTCCCACTAGCCCACATTCTCAGTAAAATTGCCATATGACAGCATTGCCTCATGATGACTGAAAATCCAAATCCCTGTCAAGTTTAGCATTTTAAGGTCAAGTTGCCGCCCCCCCCCCACCTCGCAGACAATAGTGGCCCCCCTCTTGGCTGAGGAGAGAAAAAATTTAAGGTTTAGGGTTTATTTCCTGCAATTCTACACATTTTGCCATGGGGCGGAGAGAAGAATCTGCAGTTTTACAGCTAATTTCCTGCAATAGGGTGGAGAGATTTCTTTTCAGTTTTGAAGCTAATTTCCTGACTTAATATGATATCTGAGTGTGAGTGACTAACAAAATCAATGGGGACCCCCTGGATGTCAGGTCCCCTGGGCACGTGCCCTGCATGCCCGGTCAGTAATTTGACCATGATTAATATAAGTTTAGATAGATAATTTACCAATCAACATTTTTTTTTGCTGACAAGGGATAATTGAGTGACTGTCAGTGACTGACATAAGAGAAAAACTGCTGATGCACAAATTGCACCTTGTGTATTCTATTATTCTAACTCTCAACAGTACGTTGAGACCCCGACTGAGTTCCTAAAACAAAAATTGGGGATCGGGTGACCCTGGCGGCCATGGGGCCCTAAGCAGTCGCTTATGTGACTTATGCCTAGGGTCAGCCCTGTCTGTGTGTGTGTCTTTGTGTGTGTGTGTGTGTGTGTGAGAGAGAGTGTCATGGAAATAATAATTAAAAGGAAGAGAGACTGCAGATTCTTCAAACAATCATACTTTAATATCTATTAATTATTGCAATAATGGAGCTGGTCAATGACCACCCGTAGGTGATCGTTGAGAGCCCAACGAGCAAAGTAGGGTTTACAAACACCAATTCAATCTATGGAATGCAGGCTCCGGGAGAGGACAAGACCATCATAAATCAGTAGCTAGCCCAAACCCCGGAGGCCAACTCAGTTCACACAAACACAGATGAGGGAGTACTGAGAAACCTTAAATCGATGCATAAACAGTATTCAAACATAATCTCGAAATGTTCTACCAAGAGAGAGAGAGAGAGAGAGAGAGAGAGAGAGAGAGAGAGAGAGAGAGAGAGAGAGAGAGAGAGAGAGAGAGAGAGAGAGAGAGAGAGAGAGAGAGAGAGAGAGAGAGAGAAGAGAGAGAGAGAGAGAGAGAGAGAGAGAGAGAGAGAGAGAGAGAGAGAGAGAGAGAGAGAGAGAGAGAGAGAGAGATAACCTGTTCATAGAGAAAGATGCAGTTCAATTCTGGACACCATATGAAATCGATACGTCCCTTATTTTTTGCTGTGCGATGTTCTGGGACATTGTGTCAGCTAAGCAGATCTGACCACAGTGGAGTGGATGGCATCTGGGAGAAGGAAGCTGCTGGGACACACGCCGGCTCCAAAGGTTCTGATAGACAGAATTGGGACAGGGAGCATGAGACAGGGAGCATGAGACAGGGAGCATCTCTCTCTCTCTCTCTCAATTCAATTCAATTTAATTTAAGGGCTTTATTGGCATGGGAAACGTATGCTAACATTGCCAAAGCAAGTGAAGTAGATAGTAAACAAAAGTGAAATAAACAATAAATATTAACAGTAAACATTACACTCAGAAGTTCCAAAAGAATAAAGACATATATACAGTGTTGTAACAATGTGCAAATAGTTAAAGTACAAATGGGAAAATAAATAAACATAAATATGGGTTGTATTTACAATGGTGTTTGTTCTTTGAAGATTCTGCCTAATTTGGTATGATAGCACAACCTTACCTATACTGTCATACTGTGTTCTGTTTAATTTTCTGGGCCTTATGCGCCACATGGTAAGTAAGTAAGCTCATGTGACGTGAAATGATCTGTACCCGTATTTACAAAGCTCTGAACTAGGATCAGGTCCCCCATGTCCATACAATCTTATTCATTATGATCTAAAAGGGAAAACTGATCCTAGATCAGCACTTCAACTCTGAGACACTTTATGAATACGGGCCTTGATGCACCATGTCATGACAGCACTAGGACTTATTTATGGCTCGTTGCCATAGATTGCATTTTCAATTAAGGTAAGTGACAATGTTTACTCATTATTCAATTTGCATTTCCAATTTAATTTCGGCAGCTTCCATAGTATATTCACTGTCAGTTTTAGTTCTGCTGTTGTCAGGCTAAGTAAGTACACAGGGGATTCGCCTCTTGGCCATCAGTCAAAGATCACATTTACATTTTGATTGGCTGCTGCTTTAAAGCCAGCCACTTGTGCATGCTGTCTGATCGTACATCAGGGGGTGTAAAGGCAAATGTGAGTCCCAAATGGCACCCTATCCCATAGTCAAAAATACATATTTCGTACTAGATATGAAAAGCGTCCTATTTTGTACTACATATGAAATAGGGTGCCATTTCAAAGCAAATCAAATGTTATTTGTCACATGCGCCGAATACAACAGGTGTAGACCTTACCGTGAAATGCGTACTTACAATCCCTTAACCAACAATGCAGTTCAAGAAATAGAGTTAAGAAAATGTTTACTAAATTTAAAAACGTAAATAAATAAATAAAAACTTTTTTTTTTTAAAGAAGAAGAAAATAACGAGGCTATATACAGGGGGTACCGGTACCTTTTTAAAGGTCTTGCTCACATTGGCTATGGAGAGCGTGATCACACAGTCGTCCGGAACAGCTGGTGCTCTCATGCATACTTCAGTGTCGCTTGCCTCGAAGCGAGCATAAAATGCATTTAGCTCATCTGGTAGGCTCGCGTCACTGGGCAGCTTGCTGCTGGGTTTCCCTTTGTAGTCCGTAATAGTTTGCAAGCCCTGCCACATCCGACGAGCGTCAGAGCTGGTGTAGTACGATTCAATCTTAGTCCTGTATTGACGGCAGCTCTAGCCTTTAGCTCGGTGCTTATGTTGCCTGTAATCCATGGCTTCTGGTTGGGATATGTACGTACGGTCACTGTGGGGACAACGTCGTCGATGCACTTATTGATGAAGCCGGTGACTGAGGTGGTATACTCCTCAATGCCATTGGATGAATCCCGGAACATATTCCAGTCTGTGCTAGCAAAACAGTCCTGTAGCGTAGCATCCGCGTCATCTGACCACTTCCATATTGAGCAAGTCACTGGTACTTCCTGCTTTAGTTTTTGCTTGTAAGCCGGAATCAGGAGGATAGAATTATGCTCAGATTTGCCAAATGGAGGGCGAGTGAGAGCTTTTTATGCATCTCTGTGTGTGGAGTAAAGGTGGTCTAGAGGTTTTTTTCCTCTGGTTGCACGTGGCATGCTGGTAGAAATGAGGTAAAACAGGATTTAAGTTTGCCTGCATTAAAGTCCCCGGCCACTAGGAGCGCCGCTTCTGGATGACCATTTTCTTGTTTGCTTATGACCTTATACAGCTCGTTGAGTGCGGTCTTAGTGCCAGCATCGGTTTGTGGTGGTAAATAGACAGCTACGAATAATATAGATGAGAACTCTCTTGGTAGATGGTGTGGTCTACAGCCTATCATGAGCTACTCTACCTCAGGCAAGCAATACCTCAAGACTTCTTTAATATTAGACATCGCGCACCAGCTTTTATTGACAAATAGACACACCCCCCACCCCTCGTCTTACCAGACGTAGCTGCTCTGTCCTGCTGATGCACGGAAAACCCAGGCAGCTCTATATTATCTGTGTCGTCGTTCAGCCACGACTTGGTGAAACATAAGATATTGCAGTTTCTAATGTCCCGTTGGTAGGATAGTCTTGATCGTGAGAGAGAGAGAGAGAGAGAGAGAGAGAGAGAGAGAGAGAGATTTTATAAGAACATTTTTGATGGATTTAACAAAGGGAAATAAATAACATTTCTCCTGAAAGAATGACCCTGTCTGCATTTCAAAGATGAGTCGAAGAGCATATGAAATAGTGCTTTAAGGTGGATTTGATGGAACGGTATAAGACTACAAAGGAAGGAGGTCAGGGGCCATTATACAAACCCCTTAGAGACATTTTTGCACATGTACACTAGGTGTACAAAACATTAAGAACACCTTCCTAATATTGAGTGCGGTTGTGAGGCCGGTTGGACATACTGCCAAATTCTCTAAAACGACGTTGGAGGTGACTTTTGGTAGAGAAATTAACATACAATTATTTGGCAACAGCTCTGGTGGACATTCCTGCAGTCAGCATGCCAATTGCACACTCCCTCAGAATAATAATAATATGCCATTTAGCAGACGCTTTTATCCAAAGCGACTTACAGTCATGCATGCATAATTTTTTTTGTGTATGGGTGGTCCCGGGGATCAAACCCACTACCTTGGCGTTACAAGCGCTGTGCTCTACCAGCTGAGCTACAGAGGACCACAGAACTTGAGACGTCTGTGGCATTGTGTTGTGACAAAACTGCACATTTTAGAGTGGCCTTTTATTGTCCCCAGCACAAGGTGCACCTGTGTAATGATCATGCTGTTTAATCAGCTTCTTGATATGCCACACCTGTCAGGTGGATGGATTATATTGGCAAAGGAGAAATGCTCACTAACAGGGATGTAAACAAATGTGTGCACAAAATTTGAGAGAAATAAGCATTGTGTGGAATATTTCTGGGATTTTTATTTCAGCTCATGAAACATGGGACTAACACTTTACATGTTGCGTTTATATTTTTGTTCAGTATACATCACATGGATGCCATTCCATTCACTCAGTTCCAGCTATTATTATGAGCCGTCCTCCCCTCAGCAGCCTCCACTGCACCACGCAGTCTCTCACACTCACACTCACACACACATACACATACACAGTGTACACTGCTGTCCCATGTATATAGAAACATTGAACACAGGACACACTGTGTATTTAAATACTGTATACTTTTCATAACCCACTCTAATATTTATCTATTGTTGTACAAATCATTCATAGTATATCTTTGTGTACATTCATCCTGTGCACATACGCACAGATTGTTATTTGGATTATTGTAATAGTGTTTTTTGGATTGTAATTTAGATTCTTTCTGATATTTCTTGTTTATTTTATTTTATTTCTTTACAATTTGTTTGACATTCTACAGCAATTTTGAGGAGCTGGCAACTCAAGCATTTCACTGCACCCGCTATAACATCTGCTAAACTGAGTTTTCAACCAATAAACGTTGATTTGATTTACAACTTTATTGAATGTCTTTTGGCTGCCTTGACAAAATAATTTACCCCCCCCCCATTGATGGTAAATAGTATCTGTCTATGTTTCCTCTCCCTCGTAGATCGATCCATGTTGGCCGCTCTGGGGGGACCCGGCGAGAGGTCTATCCTGTCCCAGAAGAGGGGGACAGGAGGAGAGAGAGAAGGAGAGGGTGAAGGAGAGGGTGAAGGAGAGGTGGAGAAGAGCACGGAGAGGGAGGGAGAGTCGTCCCGTGAGAGGAACGAGATCATCAGAAAAGGGGAAGAGAAGAATCGAGAGAAGGACGAGACCCCTGACAACCGTATCTCTGATGTCATGAACAAGGAGGGGAAAGAGGAAGTAAAGTATGGGTATGTGATTGAAAAGAAAGAAGAAGAAGAAGAAGAGGGGGACGAGAAGGAAAAGGAGGAGGATGAGGAGGAACGCGCGAGCTCCGAAGATAACACAGAGGAGGCTAAAACGGAGGGAAGAAACGTGACTCTGGATAAGAAAGGTAAGAACTGCTGCCCAGAGCACATTGACGGTGACATTATAGACACTGGTCTTCAGGCCTTCACATGTCGAGTACATGGACATCTCCTGACTTTACCACATCATCTGTAGAATTGAGTGGAATAAGGATGAGATTGACCCATGTACAGTAAGTGCACTTGCTAGCTTTGAAGTGAGCATGAAAGTGGCTGCAGTTAGCTTCCCTCTCGACTACACTTCACTAGTACACTACACCCGGAGGAGTATTAACTATGATGATGATGATGTGGCATAAAGATTAAGTAGTGGACCGCTCCAGGTAAGTGCCAAATCAATCCAATAGATAAACACTGTTCTCTGTGGTAGTGAGGTCAGTCAGGCAGAGAGTGCAGGATCAGGAGGGAGGCATTGTTTGTGTGTGTGTGTGTGTGTGTGTGCAAACACAAAGAGAAAATTAATCAAATATAAGAGAATGGAACGAGAGACTCACTGCAGCGAGAGAAAAAATGCAGGGAGGGAGGGAAGAAAGGAGGCGAAAGAGGTGGAGACTGATGGTGAGATCGCAACCCTGCACCACGGGAGCAGATTATTGATACGAGTGGCTCCATCTAGCTGATGAGTTAGAGTGCTCCCCGCACAGCGGCCCGGTTTGATTAGATAATGGATACTGGAACATTACCAACAAGACAGAGCACTTGGACAGCAGGGATGTGTCCCAAATGACACCATGTTCCCTATTCCCTATATAGTGCACTACTTTTGACCAGGACCTATAGGGCTCTGGTCAAACGTAGTGTAGTAAATAGGGAATGGGTGCCATTTGGAATACATCCCATGGCTACGGATTGACAAAATGGCTGCATGCCCCTGGAATTCAAATCTAAACGCTAGATTTAGGCCATGCTGGAAAGGAAAGAAATTAAAATATTGTCATAAACGATGAGCAAGCATGTGAACTAGGTTATATGTTATTTTTGTATACTTCATTTATAGATTTTTAGGACAGAGACACATTGACAAATACATCATCCCCAGTCCTTCAACCGCCCACCTGCCTACTGGCTATTTGTAAGGTTGAGGCTAGGATAAGGTTCTAGCATGACCAGCCAGTCCCAGTGACTATTCAATTGAGCATAAGGGAACATTTGGACAAAGGTCACGCCAAGGGACGGTACAGTATGAATCTCTGTACCTCCATAGGTTGTATGCAGGGAAGGAGGCTCCCAATAGGCTGTAACCACATGCAGAGGCATCATGCCCATAGGGGATAAAAGGGCACGTGCCCCCTAACCCTAATACCTACCCTAACCTTAACCATAACCCTTACCTAACCCTAACCATTTTCATTTTCAACTTCAATGGGGGGTAGGGACGTCCCAAGAATCCCAGATAGCACAGACCCAATCAGATGTGTCCTGTTTAAATATATATATATATATATATATATATATATATCACACACAGTGGGGAGAACAAGTATTTGATACACTGCCAATTTTGCAGGTTTCCTACTTACAAAGCATGTAGAGGTCTGTAATTTTTATCATAGGTACACTTCAACTGTGAGAGACGGAATCTAAAACAAAAATCCAGAAAATCACATTGTATGATTTCTAAGTAATTAATTTGCATTTTATTGCATGACATAAGTATTTGATACATCAGAAAAGCAGAACTTAATATTTGGTACAGAAACCTTTGTTTGCAATTACAGAGATCATACGTTTCCTGTAAAAATTACAGACCTCTACATGCTTTGTAAGTAGGAAAACCTGCAAAATCGGCAGTGTATCAAATACTTGTTCTCCCCACTGTATATAGATATTACATTTTTTGTTCCATTTTTGCTGTTGTTTCTCTGTAATACTACTAGACACTTAGCAACTTTATGAAGTTGGCTTTAGCTAGCCCAGATAGGTTCCCAATCTCCCAAACTCATAACTAGCTACCAAGAAGACATTTCAGGCTATCAAGTTAGAAAAGCAAGGTACTGAATAAGACTCACATTCCTTTCAATCTTTTACCCGGATTGTAGCAGAGAATCATATTTTCTTTTTTTAAATTACCACCTAACTGGAGGATACAGACAGCTCAAGAAGTATGCTTGGATATAATTAAATGTATTTTTGACATAGAATTAAGCATAATGATTATGGCTCTAGATTGCAGGAAAAAGCTGTTTCAAGTGTTTGAAAAATGTGAAATTCTCAAACATCCTGACGGACCACTCCCCAGCCATCCTCATGTACTTTGTGCATCCTCAGGTTTTTTGGGTGCATTACACCCCTGACCATGTGCCCATAATTTAGGAGAAAGGTGGACCATGAGGGAGAAGTAAAAGGTAGAGGTAGGCAGATATCTGCTCAGCCAGCTGGCAGCAGAAGATTTCATTAAGAAGAGTGGAGTCCTGTTGAGGGTGGATAATACTGTTTAGAGAGTGAGGAGAGAGGGAGAGAAGGAAGGAGAGAGAAAGAGAGAGAAAGATAATGTTCCTTTCTTTGGAGAGTTGTGGTAGCCTCAAGGATAGAAATAGCAGGCTAGTAACAAAAGGGTTTGAATCCTAGGTCTGACAAGGTGAATCTGTCTTGAGTGAGCAGGCAACCCAATATCACAGCTGCCACCTTATGCCGTTGTGCCCTTGTGCCCTTGTGCAAGGCACTTAACCCCAAAACTGCTCTAGGGGTGCTGCTTTGTGGCTGACCCTGTGCTACTCCCAGTCTGTTGCGCACATGTGAGTGAGTGAGTGAGTGAGTGAGTGAGTGAGTGGTATGTCTGGTTGGATACTCTGTCAAGAAAGGATGGAAAATGTCCATGCAAATGGATAATAAATATACACTACATGACCAAAAGTACAGTTGAAGTCAGAAGTTTACATACACCTTAGCCAAATACATTTAAACTCAGTTTGTCACAATTCCTGACATTCCATCCTAGTAAAAATTCACTGTCTCAGGTCAGTTAGGATCACCACTTTATTTTAAGAATGTGAAATGTCAGAATAATAGTAGAGAGAATGATTTTTTTCAGCTTTTATTGCTTTCATCACATTCCCAGTAGGTCAGACGTCAAACGTTTTGGGTAGCCTTCCACAAGCTTCCCACAATAAGTTGGGTGAATTTTGGCCCATTCCTCCTGACAGAGCTGGTGTAACTGAGTCAGGTTTGTAGGCCTCCTTGCTCGCACATGCTTTTTCAGTTCTGCCCACACATTTTCTATAGGATTGAGGTCAGGGCTTTGTGATGGCCACTCCAATACCTTGACTTTGTTGTCCTTAAGCCATTTTGCCACAACTTTGGAAGTATGCTTGGGGGTCATTGTCCATTTGGAAGACCCATTTGCGACCAAGCTTGAACTTCCTGACTGATGTCGAGATGTTGCTTCAATATATCCACATAATTTTCCTTCCTCATGATGCCATCTATTTTGTGAAGTGCACCAGTCCCTCCTGCAGCAAAGCATCCCCACAGCATGATGCTGCCACCCCAGTGCTTCACGGTTGGGATGGTGTTCTTCGGCTTGCAAGCCACCCCCTTTTTCCTCCAAACATAACAATGGTCATTATGGCCAAACAGTTCTATTTTTGTTTCATCAGACCAGAGGACATTTCTCCAAAAAGTACGATCTTTGTCCCCATGTGCAGTTGCAAACCGTAGTCTGGCTTTTTTATTTAAATTACTTGTGTCATGCACAAAGTAGATGTCCTAACCGACTTGCCAAAACTATAGTTTGTTAACAAGAAATGTGTGGAGTGGTTGAAAAACGAGTTTTAATGACTCCAACCTAAGTGTATGTAAACTTCCGACTTCAACTGTATGTGGACACCTGCTCATCGAACATCTCATTCCAAAATCATGGGCATTAATATGGAATTGGTCACCACTTTGCTGCTATAACAGCCTCCACTCTTCTGGGAAGGCTTTCCACTAGGTGTTGGAATATTGCTGCGGGGACTTGCTTCCATTCAGCCACGAGAGCATTAGTGAGGTCAGGCACTGATGTTGGGCGATTAGGCCTGGCTCGCAATCGGCGTTCCAATTCATCCCAAAGGTTTTCGATGGGGTTGAGGTCAGGGCTCTGTGCAGGCCAGTCAAGTTCTTCCACACCGATTTCGACAACATTTCTGTATGGACCTCACGTTGTGCGCGGGGGATTGTCATGCTGAAACAGGAAAGGGCCTTCCCCAAACTGTTGCCACAATGTTGGAAGCACAGAATCGTCTAGAATGTCATTGTGTGCTGTAGCGTTAAGATTTACCTTCACTGGAACTAAGGGGCCTAGCCCGAACCATGA
Source organism: Coregonus clupeaformis (assembly GCF_020615455.1). Taxonomy (NCBI): domain Eukaryota; kingdom Metazoa; phylum Chordata; class Actinopteri; order Salmoniformes; family Salmonidae; genus Coregonus; species Coregonus clupeaformis. Next base: position 14,288,734 of record NC_059227.1, on the reverse strand, counting down.
AAAACAGCCCCAGACCATAATTCAAAACTTTACAGTTGGCACTATGCAATCGGGCAGGTAGCGTTCTCCTGGCATCCGGCAATCCCAGATTAGTCCGTCGGACTGCCAGATGGTGAAGCGTGATTCATCACTCCAGAGAACGCCTTTCCACTGCTCCAGAGTCCAATGGCGGCGAACTTTACACCACTCCAGCCAACGCTTGGCATTGCGCATGGTGATCTTAGGCTTGTGTGCGGCTGCTCGGCCATGGAAACCCATTTCATGAAGCTCCCGACGAACAGTTCTTGTGCAGACGTTGCTTCCAGAGGCAGTTTGGAACTTGGTAGTGAGTGTTGCAATCGAGGACAGATGATTTTTACACGCTACGCGCTTCAGAACTCGGCGGCCCCGTTCTGTGAGCTTGTGTGGCCTACCACTTCGCGGCTGAGCCGTTGTTGCTTCTAGACGTTTTCATTTCACAATAACAGCAAATACAGTTGACCGGGGAAGTTCTAGCAGGGCAGAAATTTGACTAACTGACTTGTTGGAAAGGTGGCATCCTATGCCGGTGCCACATTGAAGGTCATTGAGCTCTTCAGTAAGGCCATTCTACTACCACTGTTTGTCTATGGAGATTGCATGGCGGTGTGCTCGATTTTATACACCTGTCAGCAACGGATGTGGCTGAAATAGCCGAATCCACTAATTTCAAGGGGTGTCCACATTCTTTTGTATATATATTGTATATTCTATTATTTTTCATCTACACAGGGGCAGAGTCTGGTGAGGTGACGGATGCACCAGAAGAGAAATCTGAGGAGAAGAAATCTGCAGAGGAAAAGGAAGAGGAGGTGGTAGAGGAGAAGAGTTCTGCTTTGCCTCTGCAAGACAGTGCCGAGGCAAAGAAGGTGTGGGAGGAGGAGGAGGAGGAGGAGGAGGGGGAGGTGAAACGCAAGGCCGTTTCGAATCACTGGAGCAGAATGAGTGAGCTAGCCCGGAGTTTACAAACAAAGAAGAGAGCGGGAGAGGAAGAAAAGGTGCAGGAAGTGAAGCTACTGGAGGTCGGAGGTCAACAGGAAGTGCCCCATCACTCCAAGGAGGTGGTGGAAGAGGAAGTGGAGGAGAAGAGGAAGGTGGGAGGGGCACGGAGGAGCCCAGAAGTGAAGGAGCTCCAGATGATGGCACGCAGGAAACCGGAGGAGAGGAGAGAGGAAGGGGAGGAAGAAGGGAGCGCCAGCAGGAAGACTGAGGTACGTTCCCCCCAATTATTAAAATTGAATGAACTATCCCCAAATCCAATGAAATGCAATGGTCCCTGGCTATATTAGCATTTTCACTCAATCCCCTCTCAGGAACCACCTAGAGAGGTGCACATTTTTGTTCTTACCCTGCACTCCTGATTCAACTCGTCAACAAAGCAACTAATCACCATGCCATGGATTAGTTGAATCAGGGGCCGTATGTATCAAGCGTGTCAAGAGTAGGAGTTCTGATCGAGGATCAGGTCCCCCCTGTCCATGTAATCTTAATAATTGAGATCTAAAAGGCAAAACTGATTATATAACAGCACTCCTACTTTTTCACACGTTCTTCGCAGATTCAACTGGATTGTATTCATTAGTGCACACCGTAGCAAAACTTTTTGCAACCAAAAATAAAAAATTAACATTTCTTATTGGACAAGTTAAGGTAGTCCCTCCCCATTTTGTCTGTTTACTTCCTAGTGAATATGACTATGGCATACAGCAGTGCAACGCCAATTAGAGTCCCTCACTCTTCTAAAAGTAGGAAAAGTTTGCTGGTTCCACCTCAGGAGCCTCTACTACTAACTACAGCAATTGGACCGCGCTGGATGGATGGTTCATCCACAGGGCTCTTAACGCCTGTGGGCTCTCATATGGGAACACACACACGCACACACACACACACACGCACACCTATGCAGGTAAGTTTTGGCACAGACACTGACAAACAAAAATGGCTTGGTTGGCATGCACACACACGCACGTTGTCCACACAGATATAGCCTCTTAGAGAATGACACATGGCCGGGTAGAGTTGTTTAAGTGCACTCAGAAGAGGGTAATATTGAGTAATGACCTCCTCCCTTCTCTCCCCTCCTTTCCCTTTCTGATCCTCACTCGTTGTCCTTTCCTCTCCCTCTCTTCTAACCTCTACTTCTCTCTCACCTCGCTCTTTCACCCCCTCTTGTCTATCTGTCTGGTTTCCATCTCTATCCATATCTGTAGGACCCAGAGATTGAGAGTCTGGCGGCCATCGAGTCGGAGCTGGAGAGCGTCGCCCAGAAACTCCATGAGCTGAGACGAGGTTGAGATGAGGCTGAGACGATGACGATAACCGCACCTTCCTCCTCTTCCTCCTCATTAACAGCTAGACCAGAGGTGTGAATTTGAGATAGGATCCACCATCTCTCTCACCCTCGCTTTCTTTTCTATCGAGAGAATACCGGTGCCCGCTCCAGCCTCTTGCAACGAGGCTCTTATGGTCATCCGTCCCTCCAACACAGAAGGACAGCAACTCCCTATGCCAGGACTCCCACTCTCTTTCTCTTTCCTGCTTCAGCTTGATAACAGCCAGCTTTTCATTTGATTTTTGACACTGCGCAACCACTTATGTGAAAAATGAAGGCCGATCCAATTGTTATTGTTACCATGCTAAAATAGGTGGGGTTGTAACTACAAGTTTATGTATACGTGTACATGTCAAAAATACTATGGATTATTTATAGGATGTTGTACTTGATTATTATGGCTGTAACTCTAATTATCAAAAAGCCAATGCAATAACTGGACATTTTTAATAGGTGAATGACTTGACTATGATTAAATGCTGTATGGAATTTATCTAAGAAAACAAATAAATTGGATAGCGTTATCTGGAGATCTTTGCGTGTGATTCATAATGTCTGCACTGTTAGATCCTCAATATTATACATTCTTATTCATTTTAATTCAGTGGGGATGAAATGATCAGAGAATGAGATCATTGTTTTGATCTCAAAATACTCTCCAAGTCTGAAACGTTGATTGCTCTATCCTCAGTGTAAGTAAGATCCTACATTTTCTGCGAATTTCCCATTGACGTCAGTGTTTTTTTACGCAAAAGTGTGTGAGTTATGTGCGCATATCTTAAGTTCGGATAAAGCCTTTGAACACATATTCTTCATAAAACCTAATTGCCAAGGTCAATTTAGGAAAAACTGATTTTGGAAAACCCGTTGAAAAATGAATGTTTTCTGTACCTCCTCCCCATAGTCCGTTATGACAAACACAAAAAACCCACCTTGCCCGCTGAGAATTTTCACCATATTGCTTTAGATATACACATAATGGCCAGATTCCTGGGGCACTACATTGCAGATGCCTGCCAGATCTCAGAATGCCTGGATAGGTGTTTAACATAGCAGCTAACCACATCATATGATATAGCAATCTGATGCCCGACTGCACAGTCAAGGATGTGGCATGCAACTATTGGTTGATGTAATGCAATAGCTGCAATGTAGTCGACCTGGAACAAGACCATAGATATACAAGTGCCCAGGGGTAGTGACGTTTTTATAGAACATGGTAGCAACATCACACTAGGGATACAAGAGTATTGATTAACACAGACAGTGTGATCCTCAACTGTTTATCTCCGTGGGCGGGAAGCAGGAAACATGAATCATCCAAATAGCACACAGTGTGTTTGACAATATGTTCAACTCTAAATCTCTAACACAGTTTTTCTTCTACAAGGATTCACAGATATGTTTATATAGGTTAATAATATTCAGATGTCCATATATGAAATATGTATAGAGGGAGAGAGGAACGGACAGGCGGAGACAGACAGACAGAGCAAAACTGTTCCCTCATTCACAAAGCACAGTATCTTTGTACAATGAGGGTACAAGTTTGCTCTACAGGCATCACCATAGAAACACTGTAACAAAAGACAATTCAGTGGTTAAAGATGTACAGACAGTATTAGCCACACTGAATCACTGTGCCATGCTGCAGAAATCTAGTATTTCAGCAGAAGTGCTGTAGGACATCACGTTCAATCTCTTATGAGACAGATGGCCTATTCAGCACTGAAGAGCTCATTGGCACCATTTTGTTTTGTCTTTGGTCAAGCACTCCCCACTAAGGCGACCAATGACCATTCAGTGTCTGTTAAATGGTCCCCTAGACAACTGTGAAGAGGTTGCCTGATTGGAGCGTTTTGGCAAGCGATGGTTGCCTGTGAAGTGAGGCCCCGCCGAAGCAAGGGAGATGTTTGTTGTACAGTACATTTCTATTTGAACATTCTGTAACGTTCTGCTGAGACAGAAATGTTTTCATGTGCCAAAACAGAACAAAAAAATAACAGAACGGTTACCTGGCAAAGAAGGGTATATAAAGAGAATAAAGTAATGGGACTCTTGGACTTCAAAGAGCTTGAGGTTGCGTCCCAAATGGCACCCTACTGTGTCTTTGGTCAAATATTATGTTTTTGTCATAAACATCTAATTGAGCATTTTGTAGTGTACAAATTATTTTAATTATGTTCCGGTCGCCCGACCAGCCATTCAAAAAACAATCGGCACGCAGCTAAATCTAGTTGCCTACCCCTGTTCTAAGGCCTAAAAATCTCAACTATTTCTCTACAGAACTGGACAGTATCTCAGGACAGTAACTGCCTACTGTGCAAAAACTGGTTGAATCAACGTTGTTTCCACGTCATTTCAACCCAACAATTTAATGTGATGAAGTTTAATCAACGTGGGAAAATTTTTGGATTTGCAAAGAAAATTCTACCAATCTTTTAACCTAAATCCAATGACATGGTGACATTTTTTGTTGATTTCACATTTAGTTTGTGTTAGTTGACAACTCAACGTCTGTGCCCAGTAGGTGCTGTGGCTACATTACAATATCAGACAAGGTTATGGTTTCCACACTGCAATTTCCTGTTGGAAGATGGCAATCTATCTGGAATAATGAGAGCTGGTCAGCCGGACAAATGAATAAAGAGAGGGTTTAAAGGAGGATATTGACACACACACACACACACACACACACAGTGTATCCTTGCCCAAGAGTGATTGCTGAGCCAACAGTTTGTGTTTGCGTGCGTGTGTTTCTCATCTATTTCAATCTATTCATCGCAATTTACTCTAGGAAACACCGTCTGTTTTGTAAAACAGGGAGATGACCTATGGATCCCCACAGAATAGACTAAACTAAGGTCTATATTCTGGCACAGTCTTACAGTATATTTCCTTATGTTTTGGAGATGCCTTCTTAAAACCATTACTTTACGAGTTTGTGCACATCTGGAGCCTTGTAGTTCAGTTTAAAGGAGATTGAGAGTGCGCACATAAATTGTTGAAGGGGTTAGTCAACCCATAACCCACTGAGTGTCTGGTTGTTGCTGCCTCCATCAGGTGAAATTATTTTGTAACCTAAATCTGTACTATTGTACTATTTTGTAACCTCTGAGTGAAAATAAATACATATAAGAATTTGTGAGTTGGAGGTGGAGTAGGGAGTGTGTGGGTACTGTACATTGACAATTCTAAAGTGTAAATTTTTATTCTTATTTTTTGGAAGATGCTTGATTATTTGCCATGAAAAAAATAAATAAAAAAAAAGGAGATAACTAAAAAAAGAGTAATGAGTTGAGTAGAATCCAATGACATTATTTGCTTATTCTGACATGTTATATTTTTTGAAAACCTTCGACATCACTGATGTTTTGTGTTATGTATTTTGTGTATATGTTGTATGTTTCATGTTGTTGTTGTAGGTGACGTATTGAAAATGTCAATCCTCAGGTGTCTCAACACTGCCACTGTGTGGTATGAAAAAGCCATGTTAATGTGGTGAGTTCTCTCTCCCAGTCCCCACCCCCCAAAACATTTTTATTTATTTAGATGCATGTATTATTTTACTATTTCTACGCTCTCTATACAACTTGCGTAGCCACGACTTCTTTGTAAATTCATGTGAAAAGGCCAGAGCGTGTCCAAACAATTCATTATATTATGGCATAGTCTCTATCATACTTCAGCCCGGTAGGTGGTGGTAATGCACCTGAAGAAGAAGAAGAAGAAGAAGAAGAAGAAGAAGAAGAAGAAGAAGAAGAAGAAGAAGAAGAAGAAGAAGAAGAAGAAGAAGAAGAAGAAGAAGAAGAAGAAGAAGAAGAAGAAGAAGAAGAAGAAGAAGAAGAAGAAGAAGAAGAAGAAGAAGAAGAAGAAGAAGAAGAAGAAGAAGAAGAAGAAGAAGAAGAAGAAGAAGAAGAAGAAGAAGAAGAAGAAGAAGAAGAAGAAGAAGAAGAAGAAGAAGAAGAAGAAGAAGAAGAAGAAGAAGAAGAAGAAGAAGAAGAAGAAGAAGAAGAAGAAGAAGAAGAAGAAGAAGAAGAAGAAGAAGAAGAAGAAGAAGAAGAAGAAGAAGAAGAAGAAGAAGAAGAAGAAGAAGAAGAAGAAGAAGAAGAAGAAGAAGAAGAAGAAGAAGAAGAAGAAGAAGAAGAAGAAGAAGAAGAAGAAGAAGAAGAAGAAGAAGAAGAAGAAGAAGAAGAAGAAGAAGAAGAAGAAGAAGAAGAAGAAGAACTCTAGAAGAAGAAGAAGAACTCTAAGAAGAAGAAGAAGAAGAACTCTAGAAGAAGAAGAAGAAGAAGAACTCTAGAAGAAGAAGAAGAAGAAGAACTCTAGAAGAAGAAGAAGAAGAAGAACTCTAGAAGAAGAAGAAGAAGAAGAACTCTAGAAGAAGAAGAAGAAGAACTCTAGAAGAAGAAGAAGAACTCTAGGGGTGTGTTCGTAAATTCGTAACTGGCTAACGTTGGCTAGCTACTTCCAGACACAAATGAGAGAACACCTCACTCTGACCATTTTACTCGCCCTAGCAGAGCTGGTTAAGCTGTTTTCATGTTATCCAGAGCATTGGTGACTTTAACTGTGCTGCTGGCAATAATTTAATTACACTTTTTTGCTGATGTTTACTGACACCGGCCATATTCAACAGGTGTTGAGTGTTTGTAAAGTTATTCTGCGCTCTGGCTCACTCAGACGAGAGCGCTCTGAAATCGGAGCAGATCGCCAGAGTGAATTTACGAACACACCCTAAATCAGAGAAATAAATAGTTGCTCACTCCAGAGCCATATTTATATGCACAGTACAAAGATATAAACACTTGCTCAACTGTCTTGTAATGTTAGAAGGAAATTAAACTTGATTGACAAGCTAACCAAATCATAACAATGCTCTGCTGGATAGTAACTGTCACAAACCATCTTGAGTCTGCACAAATCAGAGTCATTCTGACAAGTTTTGAAAGCATTCCTCCCTATCAGTGCTATGGCTAAATCCGCAAGAAAAATAGTTTACGTCAAAAATATATATTAATTAAACAGTGCCCTTGGGGTGCTTACAAAGGTGATTCCCGAAATGCAGAGCTTTTTGATTAAAAAACGTTTTCTTTTTGTGCTAATTTGTTAACTAGCTCACATTGCCCATAATTGAAAACTTGGTTAGAAGCATTTAAATTTGGACATGTCCATATACATTAAAAGGCCAGTTTATTAGGTACACCACCCCGTTCACAAAAATGGTTTGCTCCTACAGACATATGGCTTGCGATATGAAGCAGGCAGACAGGCATCGAGGCATTCAGTTACTGTTCGATTGAGCGTCATTGGTAAGGCAAGGACTGGTAAAACATTACTGTATAATTTAATGTGCTGAATAGCCAACTGTGCCAGTTCTATATGATATATTTCTATAGGCAATACTCTGTACATTACATCATCCGAAAGTGTCACGACTTCCGCTGAGGCTGCCTCCCCTCCTTGTTTGGACAGGTTTCGGCGTCACCGGCTTACTAGCTACTGCCGATCCCATTCTCATCGCTCCACTTGTCATGTCTTGTCTTGTCAATTACACACACCTGGTGCTCATTCCCCTAATTAGTATGTGTATAAGTGTTCCCTCTGTTCCCCTTGTCTTTGTGAGCGATTGTTTCATTGTGAGAGCGAGTAGCTCGGTTGAGCTACTCTTCAATTTGTTATTGCCAAGGTGGAATATTTCCCTTGTGATAGTTTGGTTTTGATGCTTGGTGCGTTTTATTTATGTAAATGGAATAAACTCTGGACTTCGGTGTTTTACCTCCTGCGCCTGACTCCTTCATTCACACCTCATCACAGAATCACTCACCTGCTGAATGGAGTCAGCAGGAGAAGACCGCGTGCCTGGAGCTTTGGCAAGGGTCCAGGAGCATTCCTCGATGCTGGCCAGCTTGGGGGAAACGATGGATCGGGTTCTTCAGGTAGTACAACGCTTGGAGAGGAGAGGACCCGATCTATCGAGACCAGCTGGTCAACCGGATCCAGCCACCTACACCCCAGCCCCTGGAGGGATCCAGATATCCCGGCCACCGGCGTTTGATGGGACGGCAGCGCGCTGTAAGGGATTTCTGCTCCAACTAGAGTTGTATTTCTCCAGCATCAGGCCGGCGCCACTGGAGCGGGAGAAGGTATCCGTCCTCATCTCCTGCCTTTGTGGGAGAGCCCTGGAGTGGGCCAACGCGGTGTGGAACGAGGGAGGTGCCGCGTTGGAGGACTACGGGGAGTTCTCTCGCCTCTTTCGGGCCGTTTTTGATCACCCGCCTGAGGGTCGAGAGGCGGGCGAACGACTGGTCCATCTGAGGCAGGGGACGAGGACTGCACAGGACTACGCGCTGGAGTTCCGGACGCTGGCAGCGGGGTCCGGGTGGAACGAGCGGGCCCTGATCGACCATTTCCGGTGCCACCTCACCGTTCTCATGATCATTGCAACTCCACGAGGTAAAACTTGCATGGAGCCCCAGGCCGAGGGAGATTGACTGGTCTTTTGTGTTTCTTCCATTTGCGAATAATCGCACCAACTGTTGTCACCTTCTCACCAAGCTGCTTGGCGATGGTCTTGTAGCCCATTCCAGCCTTGTGTAGGTCTACAATCTTGTCCCTGACATCCTTGGAGAGCTCTTTGGTCTTGGCCATGGTGGAGAGTTTGGAATCTGATTGATCGCTTCTGTGGACAGGTGTCTTTTATACAGGTAACAAACTGAGATTAAGAGTGTGCTCCTAATCTCAGCTCTTTACCTGCATAAAAGACACCTGGGAGCCAGAAATCTTTCTGATTGAGATGGGGTCAACTACACATTTCCCTCATTAAAATGCAAATCAATTTATAACATTTTTTACATGCGTTTTTCTGGATTTTTGTTGTTATTCTGTCTCTCACTGTTCAAATAAACCTACCATTAAAATTAGACTGATCTTTGTCAGTGGGCAAACGTACAAAATCAGCAGGGGATCAAATACTTTTTTCCCCCTCACTGTATTTGAGCACTGCTTTTGTTAGCTATTAGCTTGCCTTAGCTCAATCATTTAATACAGTCCTTTGTTTAGTTGACTCCCATGTGTCAAACTAATTTATTCCTTGTTTATTTAATAGAAACCATCTACATCCATCACCTGTGACATTTGTAGCCTACAAAAGATCAACAAACCTGTTCTAAATAAAAGGTCAAAAGGTTACCTTCTTGTGTTCTTGCAGACATACCCATTGCCTCACACCCATGCTTCCCATTTTCTTTTAGCTATTTTTCAAATATTGGTTTACCCCCCCATCTAAACCGATCAGATGCAGAGTTGGTATAATCTGTCGCTAACCGCAGCTGCTAATGGTTAAGGTTAGCATTTGGGGTTGGATAATCTGATCCTTGATCTGTGACTAGGGGCAACTTTTACCTTAAAACGTCTCCTATATACCTTAATTATACATTAGGTCCCATTTCTACACCACCACCAATTATGCCTGGGGAGAAGAAAAAAAAAGGTAGTATTCTGGAAAGTTGTTCCCCTTGCAACACAAATCTCACCAAACCATAATTAAAAGACTTACTGGTGAACATTTGCTTGTCTTTCTTGATTTATTATCTCTATTGTATAAATGTATATGTCCATATTGACAATTTATACAACATATACACATTTTGTTCAATAGCATACACATCAGGAAAACGGTTACATAACATGAATCTTACATTTCAAGTTGGAAGTTTTAATTTCCCCAATTTGATCTTAAATATCTCAAAGCAGAACGAAGGTAAGTCCCCAATGCCAATTTACCAAATCTGTTATAAAAATCTATAGAAATTGATTAATGCTGCACTCACGGCATTTTAACAAGGAATAAAACAGCAAGGCCTAGATTCAATCAGATCAGCAATAACCTGGAAACTGCAGAGCATATCATTGTTTTTGTTCGGCGGTGTCAGAGGTGTAACGGCGTTGGAGCTTTCAAATCGGTGACCACACCCATCCCACCGAGTTAGAAGTTCAGAATGAGAAAGTGTAGGCTATACAGAAATAATGTCAGTCAAATTGAAAATCATTCAACAAAAGAATGATTTAATTCAGTCTAATCGAGGTGTAGATTACAACACGCATTCCAGTGTCAAAACTTGTAACACGGCTGCATGGGATTTCTAAAAATGCAACAAGGAGTATCCAAAAGCAAATGTCCACGATCAGTATAACGCCGGGAGCAGCTTGCCGATTTGACAGCGCAAACGCAGTTACACATCCTACTTTGCCTAAACAAAAACAATGAATTAATCATTATTTTTTTGATTGAATCTAGCCCTACGTCGTTGACATACATTTATTCTGGATTTCATGGAGTAGTATACTAATTATTTTCTGTCCTGAAAGATAAATAAACAATATACTGTACACTGTAGCTGGAATATCTACATAGACGTACAAAGGCCCATTATCCGCAACCATCGGTCCTGTGTTCCAATGGCACGTTGTGTTTGTTAATGCAAGTTTATCATTTTAAAAGGCTAATTGATCATTAGAAAACCCTTTTGCAATTATGTTAGTGCAGCTGAAAACTTGTCAAGAAACTGAAGATCTCGTACAACGCTGTGTACTACTTCCTTCACAGAACAGCGCAAACTGGCTCTAACCAGAATAGAAAGAGGAGTGGGAGGCCCTGGTGCACAACTGAGCAAGAGGACAAATACATTAGTGTCTAGTATGAGAAACAGACGCCTCACAGGTCCTCAACTGGCAGCTTCTGGGATGCTGACCTTCTAGGCAGAGTTGCAAAGAAAAAGCCATATCTCAGACTACCAATCTTAATCTTTTCTTTTTATTGGCCAGTGTGAGATATGGCTTTTTCTTTGCAACTCTGCCTAGGTCAGCATCCCGGAGTCGCCTCTTCACTGTTGACGTTGAGACTGGTGTTTTGCGGGTACTGTTTAATGAAGCTGCCAGTTGAGGATCTGTGAGGCGTCTGTTTCGCATACTAGACACTAATGTATTTGTCCTCTTGCTCAGTTGTGCACCGGGGCCTCCCACTCCTCTTTCTATTCTGGTTAGAGCCAGTTTGCGCTGTTCTGTGAAGGGAGTAGTACACAGCGTTGTACGAGATCTTCAGTTTGGATTAGCAAACACAAACGTGCCATTGGAACACAGGACTGATGGTTGCTGATAATGGGCCTCTGTACACCTACGTAGATATTCCATTAAAAATCAGCTGTTTCAAGCTACAATAGCCATTTACAACATTAACAATGTCTACACTGTATTTCTGATCAATTTGATGTTATTTTAAATGGACCATTTTTTTTGCTTTTCTTTCAAAAACAAGGACATTTCTAAGTGACCCCAAACTTTTGTACGGTAGTGTATATCACATACACTGAGCATACCATTCAATAAGAACAACTGCTCTTTACATGACAGACTGACCAGGTGAAAGCTATGATCCCTTATTGATGTCACTTTTAAGTGCCTTTGAACGGGGTATGGTAGTAAGTGCCAGGTTTGTGTCGAGAACTGCAAAGCTGCTGGGTGTTTCACATTCAAAAGTTTCCAGTGTGTATCAAGAATGGTCCACCACCCAAATGACATCCAGCCAAGTTGACACAACTGTGGGAAGTATTGGAGTCAACATTTCGACACCTTGTAGAGTCCATGACCCAACAAATTGAGGCTGTTCTGAGGGCAAGGGCGGTGGGGACTCAATATTAGGTGTTCTTAATGTTTTGTGCACTCAATGTATATTCACAATATTATCATATACACTACCAGTCAAAAGTTTGGACACCTACTCATTCAAAGGTTTCTTTATTTTTACTATTTTCTACATTGTAGAATAATAGTGAAGACATCAAAACTATGAAATAACACATATGGAATCATGTAGTAACCAAAAAAAAGTGTTAAACAAATCAAAATATATTTTATATTTCAGATTCTTCAAAATAGCCACGCTTTGCCTTGACAGCTTTGCACACTCTTGGCATTCTCTCTACCAGCTTCATGAGGTAGTCATCTGGCATGCATTTCAATTAACAGGTGTGCCTTCTTAAAAGTTAATTTGTGGAATTTCTTTCCTTATTAATGCGTTTGAGCCAATCAGTTTTGTTGTGACAAGGTATACAGAAGATAGCCCTATTTGGAAAAAGACCAAGTCCATATTATGGCAAGAAAAGCTCAAATAAGCAAAGAGAAATGACAGTCCATCATTACTTTAAGACATGAAGGTCAGTCAATACGGAACATTTCAAGAACTTTGAAAGTTTCTTCAAGTGCAATTGCAGCCCAAATAAATGCTACAGAGTTCAAGTCACAGACACATCTCAACATCAACTGTTCAGAGGAGACCACGTGAAATCAGGCCTTCATGGTCGAATTGCTGCAAAGAAACCACTACTAAAGGACACCAATAAGAAGAAGAGACCTGCTTGGGCCAAGAAACACAAGCAATGGACATTAGACCGGTGGAAATTTGTCCTTTGGTCTGGAGTCCAAATTTGAGATTTTTGGTTCCAACCGCTGTGTCTTTGTGAGACGCGGTTTGGGTGAATGGATGATCTCCGCATGTGTAGTTCCCACAGTAAAGCATGGAGGAGTCGGTGTTATGGTGTGGGGGTGCTTTGCTGGAGACACTGTGTGATTTATTTAGAATTCAAGGCACACTTAACCAGCATGGCTACCACAGCATTCTGCAGCGATACGCCATCCCATCTGGTTTGGGCTTAATGGGACTATCATTTGTTTTTCAACAGGACAATGACCCAACACACTTCCAGGCTGTATAAGGGCTATTTTACCAAGGAGAGTGATTGAGTGCTGCATCAGATGACCTGGCCTCCACAATCCTCGACCTCAACCCAGTTGAGATGGTTTGGGATGAGTCGGACGGCAGAGTGAAGGAAAAGCAGCCAACAAGTGCTCAGCATATGTGGGAACTCCTTCAAGACTGTTGGAAAAGCATTCCAGGAGAAGCTGGTTGAGAGAATGCCAAGAGTATGCAAAGCTGTCATCAAGGCAAAGGGTGACTATTTGAAGAATCTCAAATATAAAACATTTTGATTTGTTTAACACTTTTTTGGTTACTACATGATTCCATGTGTTATTTCATAGTTTTGATGTCTTCACTATTATTCTACAATGTAGAAAATTTTAAAAATAAAGAAAAACCCTTGAATGAGTAGGTGTGTCCAAACATTTGACTGGTACTGTACATATCTCGAAGATCAGACTGACACACACAACATTAAATTAAGTCTGCTGGGTCCCCTTGCCCTCCCCTACAGGAGATCATGTCGGCTCAGTCTATAGGAACCTATAGACACATTTGACAAAATCATTGATTTGACGGAGATCCAATAGCAGGGATGTGATCACAGTAAACCAGTGGATCAAAACAAACATAAATTGGAACCACAACTCATTAAAAAAAAGCAATTTTCCTTCTAAGCACTAGCACGTTAACTAGAATATTAAATTTCCTAAAGAACATGTGTGCACTTGCGAGCTTGTCTTAAAGTCCTATTTCAGTCTCCTTTTTCACCTCATTGCATACCTGATTTACTTAAAAAAGGCACATCAATAGGTGATCCAGGTATGATTATGACATGACACAAGTGGGATGGGGGGGTGCTTCCTCTTTTGTTCTCTATTGCTCCTTTATTGTTCCTCATTTAAGGGGGGGTGGGGTGGGGGGGGATGATGACATTACATCAGACCAACTCATTGAATGCCCTACTCCTTGAAGTTTGCAGTTGTCTAAAAAACACTATTTTTCTCAAAACTTTATTTTTACACTTAAGTGGGTGTATGTCGCTGTATTTATACTTGGGCTACCGCCTTTCAATAGGAAAATGTTATTTTTTTTAATCACTGGAGAACGTTATGGTTGTTGTAGTGATAGTGACTAAAGTAGTAATGGTAGTGACTGGTTATAGTTGAAAAGCACATGTTGGTTTGGTGTCTCTAGTTTGAACGGTTCAAGAGTTACTATTACTGTTGGTGGGTTATTATTTGCCAATTTATGCAATTTTTGAATTGTTATAGTTTAAACATTTCTGAAAATGTTAGTTTTAATGTTTGTAGCTGAAATGGTTGAAGCGCAGTAGCATTTAAAATGTCTACCACTGTTTTCTTATGGTTGGCATTGAATCCATGTATTTATGCTAATTTCTGCAAAGTAAAATAGTTTATAAAAAAGTGTTAGAGAATTGGATAGCCTGAATGTTTTAAAGTTGGTCTTGTAGCATAATTGGCCAAGGAGCAGGACCAATTGGAATAGCTAACACTGTATTCCTATAGTTCTCATTCAAACCCATGTTTAATTTATGCTAATTTAAAATGGTTATAGTTCAAAAAGTATAAATAGCATAACAAATCTGAATGCAAGCAATCTAAGTCAGGTCAGTCTGAACATCTCAAAGTTGGTTTGGTGTTGATAGCTTAAAGCAGTGAAAGATGAGTCTAGAATGTTGACGTCTAGGCCATTTTTTTGCCATTGAAATGCATTGGAGATTATTTTAAATATTGTTGTAGTTCAAAAAGTATACATGCTATCAAAAAGATTCTCAAGCAATGTAATTTGAGTTAGTCTGCACATTTGGAAGTTGATTTCGTGTTAATAGCTTAAATAATTTAAGCGCTATATTGAGGAGAATAAATAGAATAACTAGAAAATGACATTTACTGAAGTAAATGTGGTGTGCTTGCTAATCTTGAAGTAGTTATGGTTGTAAAATAGTTATAGTGATGGCAGTAGTAGGGTTTTCATAGGCTGTGTGTTAGTTATAGTGACCAATTTTGGGGTGGTTTGTAGGTTTGGAGTTATTATAGTGTATTATAGTGGGCTAGAGTGAGTCCCATGTCATCATAAGCTCTATAATGTGTTTTTAAGCTCTTCAAATGTTTTTGTTTGAACATTCTGAAAGTTTTGTGGCAGTGATTTCAGTTAAGAACGTTGAAGCCTGCATTCCATCATTGAAATGGATGGGAATACAACAAGCTTTATAGTTTATAAGGTAGGAATGGTAGCAAAAAGCTCTGTTGAAGCCATTTAAGTTGAGTTGTGCACATATGAACGTTGGGGTGGTGTTTGTAGCTGAAACGGATCAAGAGCAGTGGTGAATCAACATTTCGCCTTTGAAATCTATGGAGCTTTTAAGCAAATGGGCATGAGGATGGGGATGTGGGAGGGCTCAGGGGACAACCAAGGGGTTTTGGGTATTCGGAGCAGCTTCACATAAAATGTATGCTTTAAAATACAAAATAAAACAAAACATCCCATTCAAGCCTATGGAGTTTCTATGCATATTTAAAACAGTTATAGTTCAAAATGTATAAATGGTATCAAAAAGCTGTATACAAGCAACCTATTCCAGACCAGTCTAAACATTTGAAAGTTTGAATAGCATTTCTAGTTTAAACGGTGGAAGACTAGTTACGACCGGAATTCTATTGAAATACATTGGGATTTATGCAAATATGGTTGTAGTGTGAAAAGTATTAGTAGTATCAAAACGTTTTTTTTTTTTCAAGCAACCTGAGCAGTGGCTGTCTGGACGTTTTAAAAGTTGTTTTGGTGTTTGTAAATTTTACAGTTTTGGCACTAAAGGTTCCAGCGTCATAATAAGTATGAACAGTTTCTAAAGTTGTGCTTGCCTAATAAGACTATATAAGAAATCTAGAGCGGTCTTGCCTTCAGCAAGCACATTAATATTAAGAATATGTAAGAAATCTAGTGGTCTTGCCCTCAGCAAGTACATGAATTAGTAACTACCAAAATAATTTAAACACTTGAGTAAATGAGGGATACAAAGTATATTGAAAGCAGGTGCTTCCACACAGGCATGGTTCCTGAGTTAACTAAACAATTAACATCCCATTATGCTTAGGGTCATGTATAAAAATACTGGGCAGGTCATTATTTTGGCTATCATGGCTATGGCCCAATAGGATGACAATGCCCCCATCCACAGGGCACGAGTGGTCACTGAATGGTTTGATGAGCATGAAAATGATGTAAACCATATGCCATGGCCATCTCAGTCACCAGATCTCAATGCAATTGAACACTTACGGGAGATTGTGGAGTGGCGCCTGAAAGCGCTTTCCACCACCACCACCAACAAAACACAAAATGATGGAGTTCCAGACACTTGTAGAATCTATGCTAGGGCTCTCCACCCCTGTTCCTGTAGAGCTACCTTCCTGTAATAACTAAACTGATTCCGTTTATCATCCAGCTAATTACTAGAATCAGGTGTGCTACATTAGGGTTGGAGGAAAACCTACAGGATGGTAGCTCTTCAGGAATAGGGTTGGAGAACCCTGATATATGCCAAGATGCATTGAAGCTCTTCTGGCTCATGGTGGCCCAACACCCTATTAAGACACTATGTTGGCGTTTCATTTATTTAGCCAGCAACCATACAGTGTGGTCCACAGTGATTGACACCCTTGATAAAGATTAGCAAAAATGACAATAAAATAAAGAGCTGTATTTTCATGTCATCCAACAAATGTAAATGCTTGGAGTTTGTTAAATGGGATTGGCACTTGGATTGAAACCTGTGCTATGGTCAGATTACATTTAAAAAGATTACTTATTAAACAATCTCTTTCTCTGAGCAATTGTATAAAATACAATAAAAAAATACAATATAGCTAAGTAATTGAATTATTTATTTGATAGTCATTTTTACTCATCTTTATCAAGGGTGTCACTGTATATTTATATATATTACATACATAATCTTGTTCTTCACTACTAGGGGCTCGGCATTAATGCGAGGAGGCTTTGGTGGGGATGTCAGACACACAATGTTGTTGGAAGTTGGCCGAAACTTCAGAGTCGCACCCCAGTCCCTGATTGCCTCCCCTCTTGACGCCGTCTCCCTCTACGATCCAGGTGTTGGACTCGTTTCCAAGGAGCATGCAGGGTTTCCCACAGTCGGCCAGGGCTGCGGCGGTGGGCTGTCCCCCGACCACGCTGGTCTTCCCAAATGCCCGCTCCTGGAGAACACTTGTGAGATGACTCAGTAGGTCGTCAAAGAACTCCGGGACACCCTCGTAACCTGAATAATAGAAAAGTTCATTTTTTATAGAAATACAATTAAATAAATATTTAGGCAGTAGATTTAGAATGCTAGATGTTTTATAAAAGGGAACACAAGATGTATACAAATACAGGCATTCACAAAATACATCACAACAAATGTAACTATGTAGAAAGGTAATTTCACATGAAGTAAGATTATGTGACTTGCTTCAAGCTCTTTAAAATTATTTTTGTGGTAGTTGAAGACGTTTAAAACCTATTACTTAAGTGAAGCAGCGAAATATAGTCAAAGTGAAATATTTTAAAAGATCTGGTCTGATTACTTTTATAGACTACTATATCAACCTTATTACTTTGGAGTGTGGGGTAGTTAGATCATATTTCAACAAAATAACTACAACACATTGAATCATTGTGGAGATAAAGCAATCCATCTACCCCCCCCCTCCCCCACAAAAAAATTAAAGAAGAAAAAAAGTGGTTGTCCCACTTGCTATCATAAGTTGAATGCACCAATTTGTAATTCCCTCTGGATAAGAGCGTCTGCTAAATGATGTAAAATAAATATGATGGTGCATCTTGTGGAAGAAGTTTAGAAGTTTGTTAGTGTTGAAAGATTGAGGCTGGTGTAGTAGAGAGAGTGACTTATAAATAGTTGAGAGTAGTAGTAGTAGTAGTAGTAGTAGTAGTACTACACTGGGCAAAAATTGGTCGAATCAACGTTGTTTCCACATAATTTCAACAAAAAAATTAAGTTGAATCAACGTTGTTTCCACATAATTTCAACAAAAAAAATTACGTTGAATCAACGTTGTTTCCACATAATTTCAACAAAAAAATTACATGTGATGACATTGAATCAACGTGGAAAAATGATTGGATTTGCAAAAAGTTATCAACGTAAGGGAATTGTATTTTTCAACCAACTTTAAACCTAAATACAAGGACCGTGACATTTCCTGTTGATTTCATGTTGAATTTATGTTAGTTGACAACTCAACCAGATGTAAATCAAAACTAGATGTTGAAATGACATCTGTGCCCAGTGGGAAGTAGCCCAGAAGTACTAGTAGCAATACATCGCAGTAATAATAGTGAATGTCTTAAATAGGTAGGCCACGGGTTAGCTATAGTAAGTGGGTCGCTATTGTTGTTTGGCTAGTGAGTGTGGGGTTTGTTATATTGGGTTAGTTTAGTGTGTTGGGGTGAGCTGTGGGCAATGAGATTGAGGCTGTAACCGGAAAGTGCGTTCGGAAAGTATTCAGGCCCCTTGACATTTTGTTACGTTACAGCCTTATTCTAAAATGGATTCAATGTTTTTTTTTATCCTCAGCAATCTACACACAATACCCCATAATGGCAAAGCAAAAACAGGTTTTTCAAAATGTTTGCTATTTATATATTTTTAAAAAATAAAGTATTCAGACCCTCTGCTATGAGACTCGAAATTGAGCTCAGGTGCATCCTGTTTCTGTTGATCATCCTTGAGATGTTTCTACAACTTGATTGGAGTCCACTTGTGGTAAATTACATTGATAGGACATGATTTGGAAAGGCACACACCTGTCTATATAAGGTCCCACAGTTGACAGTGCATGTCAGAGCAAAAACCAAGCCATGAGGTCGAAGGAATTGTCCGTAGAGCTCCGAGACAAAACTTTCTGCAGCATTAAAGGTCCCCAAGACCACAGTGGCCTCCATCATTCTTAAAATGGAAGAAGTTTGGAACCACAAAGACTCTTCCTAGAGCTGGCCGCCCGGCCAAACTGAGCAATCGGGGGAGAAGGGCCTTGGTCAGGGAGGTGACCAAGAACCTGACGGAGCTGCAGAGTTCCTCTGTGGAGATGGGAGAACCTTCCAGAAGGACAACCATCTATGCAGCACTCCACCAATCAGGCCTTTATGGTAGAGTGGCCAGACGGAAGCCACTCCTCAGTAAAAGGCACATGACAGCCCGCTTGGAGTTTGCCAAAAGGCACCTAAAGACTCTCAGACCATGAGAAACAAGATCCTCTGGTCTGATAAAACCAAGATTAAACTCTTTGGCCTGAATGCCAAGCGTCACGTCTGAAGGAAACCTTGCACCATCCATACGGTGAAGAATGGTGGTGGCAGCATCATGCTGTGGGGGTGTTCGCCTTCCAACAGGGCAACAACCCTAAGCACACAGCCAAGACAACGCAGGAGTGGCTTCGGGACAAGTGGCCCAGCCAGAGTCCAGACTTGAACCCAATCTAACATCTCTGGAGAGACCTGAAAATAGCTGTGCAGCAACACTCCCCATCCAACCTGACAAATCTTGAGAGGATCTGCAGAGAAGAATGGGAGAAACTCCCCAAATACAGGTCTGCCAAGCTTGTAGCGTCATACCCAAGAAGACTTGAGGCTGTAATTGCTGCCAAAGGTGCTTCAACAAAGTACTGAGTTAAGGGTCTGAATACTTATGTAAATGTGATTTTTGGTGGGGGGATAAATTAGCAAAAAATTCTACAACTTTTGCTTTGTCATTATGGGGTATTGTGTGTAGATTGATGAGGGGAAAAAAAACAATTTAATGAATTTTAGAATAAGGCTGTAACCTAACAAAATGTGGAAAAAGTCAAGGGGTCTGAATACTTTCCGAAGGCACTGAAAATATCTGAATGTTAATTGATGACGGCCTCTCTTTTAAATTACATATTCAACAACTTACAAAAAAATTGAAGCTGAAGTTTGGATTTTATTTTAGGAATAAGGCCTGTTTTTCTTTTGAAGCCAGAAGGAGGCTAGTATCAGCTACATTTATGGCTATACTAGACTATGGTGATATTTTATATATGAATGCTTCCGCTCAGTGTTTGAGATCAATTGACACCCTTCGCCATGGAGCATTGACATTTATTTTAAACTGCAAAACCCTTTCGCACCACTGCACTTTATATACCAGGGTTGGCTGGCCTTCTCTAGTCACTCATAGGCTCAGTCACTGGTATACTTTTATTTACAAAGCCATTTTTGGTTTACTACCATTTTATTTGGGCATTTTATTCTTCAGAAATGTGATGGGTACTCTCTTCGTTCGCATGACTTTATCCTGCTAACTGTTCCAAATGTCCGAACTGAATTTGTTAAAAGGGCTTTTATGTACTATGCACCATCGGCTTGGAAAGCCTTACAAAATCGTTTTAAACTGGAAGAACTGGTCCCGATTGGTGTTTTTAAATCATTGATGAAGGATTTTGAGGCTGATTCCTTGACCTGTCAATGTTTTTAATTTGCTGTTTTATGATTCTGTTCTGATTTCAGATTTGAAAAGCAGAGAATATTTAATACGCTCTAGGTTTTTGTCCAAGTTGTTGGGAAAGTGATAAAAATGTCAGTTTGTAAAAGTTTAGATAAAATGTAGTTTGTGGTTACTAGAACAGCTGTATTGTTTGATTGGTAGAATATATTTCCATTCAGATTTCAGATTTGAACAGCAGAGGCGTAGACCAAGATTTCATACGCTCTGTTTTCGTCTAATTTGCTGGAAAAGTGGTCAAAATGTCAGTTGGTTGAGAGAAAATAAAGTTGATGCCGATACGTTTACAGTTTTGGCATGTCAAAGGGTGAAAATGTCATATGGTGCAACTGTCTAAAGGTTGCATTTTAACAAAAGGGTTGCAAAATTGGTACAAGAAAACAGAAAATATTTAACTTTAGCATACATTTACAAGGGTATGTGATGACATAATGAAATGTTGAGCTAGGAAGGAATCATTTTCTTTGAAATACTTTTGTCCACACATTTGAAAAACACTAATATCAAATGGTGCAACCAACATTAACATTTCCTCCATGTGTCATGATACAACATCAAAGCCTATACTGTAGTGGACCCTCCAATTCAGCAGAAAGATAAACAAATCTCCCACAAATGTCACAGTTCTATCCTCTGTCATGACAGGGGATAATTTACAATGTCATATGGTACGACCACAAAAAAAAAACTATTAAAATGGTGTATAATTTAAAAATAGGTTCTATGTTATTAAAGATTATGGTGAATATGCAAGCCTTTCAAATAAACTTTGCCTCATGACCAGAGCTCTAAATTTAAATGTTTCATTGGTAGCACTGGTGCTCCCAACTTTAAAGTTAGGAGCACTACATAAAATGTAGGAGCTACTGTACTTCTGAAGCACATGATGTGCCCTAGAAATGCTGTAAAAACATGTGTATTTAAAAAAGTTAAAATATGATACAAATACCGGTCATTGAAATTACAAAGTAATTTGTGGAATATTAGGTTTTTACATAGGATAGCATTAGCCTTCAGGCTATCTTACCCTGAAGACCGGAAGAGCCATGTCGCTGGATTGACCGCCTAGTTAGCACAGGCGAGCAAACGCAGACTAAACTAGGCAAAGGGGATAGCCAGCAGTACTACCGTGTGGCAGGTAGAAATGCATGGTTAGCTTGCCTTGCAGTGAGCTAGTCGAGATAGCCCAAGCCTTGCATTATGGGCTAGCTGAGTCACACTAGCTAGCTAACCGGAGGGGTGACCAAGGGGTAGAATGAATTTCTACACAAGCAATGCTACAATACCGTGTTTCAGGTAGGATTGCATGGTTAGCTTACCTTGCAGCAAGCTAGCAGAGCTAGCTTAAAGGAAAACTCCACCCAAAACCTATTTTGGTATTTGTTTCATTAGTCCATTGTTGATATAGTCCCAACATGTCAGCAATCAAGTTTTCAAGATATGCAACTTTCAATATACAGAAATCTGGCCCACATGATGCATCTTATGATGCTGCATTTTGAAGATGCATGTCAGTTATAATTTCTTCCTAGCAAACCATGTACCTGTCAAACAAATACTTAGCATGTGGGTATGTACAGTATGCCTTAAGATCTGCTTAATGACTTCAATAGCTTTCAAAGCCTGCCCTCTGGAATTAAAGGGGCAATCTGAGATTGGTGAAAAACAAGATATGATTTTGATCTCATGAATGAGCAATCATTGCATCCATTGCTCGGTCTATGAATCTGAGAGTGGTTATGTTTCTCCAGCTGCAGACAAGCTGTCAACCACCAAAAAGAGTGGTGTGGGGTCTGCTTTGTTGTTGTTTGAATCCCAGATTGTTCCTTTAAACCTTGTGTCATACCATTTCAGATAACATGGTGTAACTTCTATTTCCATTCCCAAATGCTTCCAGTTACAGCAATACTGTTTCTCTCTCTACAGCAAATTATAGCGGTCGCACCGTATGACATTTTTCACAGGACTAAACATCTTATTTAATAATGAAATTAAATCATTTCAATTTTAAACTATCATTAGTTCAAAGACTAGACTTCTGTGAAGATAAAACATGTATTTGAACGTTAATTCATTAAACAAATTTTTTTCACACTTGAAAAAACATATTTGTCAACTCCCTGGTAGAAGATGTTTGTTCCAATTTCAGATTTGAATAGCAAAGAAGCAGACTAAGATTTCATACGGTCTAAGTTTTTATCTATGTTGTTGGGAAAGTGTTAAAAGTAGCTGATTTGTGTCAAAATATATACAATACATACAATGGGAGTTTAATAGTTGAAATATTATCAAAAAGTTGTATGCAAACACACTGGTCCTGACCAGTTTACACGTTTTAAAGTTTAAATGGCGTTTCTAGCTTAAACTGTGTAAGAGGAGTAGCGTTCCAAAGAATAACTACATGTATAATAAGTCAGAAATAAGTTGTACATTATTTAAAAAGTGTGGCTGCTGTCACATTAATAAAACAAATATTGTTTTATTCTTAACAATGTTGGTTAGGTTTGGCATATGTGAGTATAACTTTTCAGTTTATTAATTCTCTCCATTTAATGATAGAACTTTACTTTAATGGACCACAACCACTTCCTACTCCATCTGATTTTTGAACACCATAGCTGCAGCTTGAATTAGGTCCATTGAATGACACCACCGCACCCTGTGGAAACATGAGAATTGCACATACCTGGAAATGCGTTGATGTCAATGACTGCATGCTGCCCTGTCTGGTTGCTGATGATGATGTCAATGCCAAACAGGGACACATCCAGTGCTCGCCGCAGACACCTGGAGATCTCCCTGATGACATCATCAATAGGCACCCTGGACACCCCCTCCACATTGTCCCTCTACACACCACACAGACAAATGGACGGACAGACAGACACATAGTAAAGAGGGAAAGTTGACAAGATCAATTCTGGTTATGCTGTTAGTACCAACACAAATTGCAAGGCTACAGTAGAGGAAGAGAGACAGATCGACAGACATAAGGTCAGTTCTGTGAATGCCGTTGTACCAATTACTATATAGCAAGGCCCTGACAAAGCAAGAACAAAAAATTATTTAAAAAAAGATATTGCCCATATTTTGTCAATCAAAATGGCTGTGCACATTTTCAGAATATGCTTTGGTCTGAGGTTTCACTTACAGAATTCAGGTCGGAAGCACACTCTGGCTTGGACACATCGTGACTGTGGAAAAAAATGGGTTTTCTCTCTGGAAAACAGAAACCAGGCAGTTGACTAGGTTTGTAAAGAACAGACACTAATGAAGTCAGAGAGCAACCACATTAAATTAAATTTGCTACATGTAACATTTTAGCCACACATTCGATTTCTTCAGTTCTCTTTTAAGGACACTGCTAAGAAACCTAAAATGGCTTAGTTCTGCTTTTTACCTGATCATAATCCCCAAAATATCAGTTGCAAGGACGTGAAGAAGTTTTGTATTGCTAATGTTTTTGCTATTGTCATCCTCGTGAATGAGAACCAATTGTAATTCAGTAAGTTGTACACACAACTAGTTGTCTAGTTGCCAAATTGCTAATTTGCAGTAAAAATGCTAATTAGTCCTGTCACACTGACTTCTAAAAAGTATGTTTTACTCCTGTGGATTTATATTCCTTTGCTACTACTGGTATGCAATTGACAGTTGGAGCTAGTTGCAGGTGGAAATGTTAAATGTAGCTATATTCCAGTTTCCCAATGTGGACATCGCTAAAAGTACACATTTTACCTTATGCTCATTTCTGATGTGTCTCTACTAAAATGACTAGCTCTCTCAATAAAAAATATGTCCTGTCGGTCTTTAAGGCTTAAAGGCCCACTCCTCGACTAACACACCTGATTCAACTACTCAAGGGCTATTGATTATATACAGTGAGGGAAAAAAGTATTTGATCCCCTGCTGATTTTGTACATTTGCCCACTGACAAAGAAATTATCAGTCTATAATTTTAATGGTAGGTTTATTTGAACAGTGAGACAGAATAACAACAACAAAAATCCAGAAAAACGCATGTCAAAAATGTTATACATTGATTTGCATTTTAATGAGGGAAATAAGTATTTGACCCCCTCTCAATCAGAAAGATTTCTGGCTCCCAGGTGTCTTTTATACAGGTAACGAGCAGAGATTAGGAGCACACTCTTAAAGGGAGTGCTCCTAATCTCAGTTTGTTACCTGTATAAAAGACATGTCCACAGAAGCAATCAATCAATCAGATTCCAAACTCTCCACCATGGCCAAGACCAAAGTGCTCCCCAATGATGTCAGGGACAAGATTGTAGACCTACACAAGGCTGGAATGGGCTACAAGGCCATCACCAAGCAGCTTGGTGAGAAGGTGACAACAGTTGGTGCGATTATTCGCAAATGGAAGAAACACAAAATAACTGTCAATCTCCCTCAGCCTGGGGCTCCATGCAAGATCTCACCTCGTGGAGTTGCAATGATCATGAGAACAGTGAGGAATCAGCCCAGAACTACACGGGAGGATCTTGTCAATGATCTCAAGGCAGCTGGGACCATAGTCACCAAGAAAACAATTGGTAACACACTACGCCGTGAAGGACTGAAATCCTGCAGCACCGCATGGTCCCCCTGCTCAAGAAAGCACATATACATGCCCGTCTGAAGTTTGCCAATGAACATCTGAATGATTCAGAGGGGAACTGGGTGAAAGTGTTGTGGTCAGATGAGACCAAAATCGAGCTCTTTGGCATCAACTCAACTCGCCGTGTTTGGAGGAGGAGGAATGCTGTCTATGACCCCAAAAACACCATCCCCACCGTCAAACATGGAGGTGGAAACATTATGCTTTGGGGGTGTTTTTCTGCTAAGGGGACAGGACAACTTCACCGCATTAAAGGGACGATGGACGGGGCCATGTACCGTCAAATCTTGGGTGAGAACCTCCTTCCCTCAGCCAGGGCATTGACAATGGGTCGTGGATGGGTATTCCAGCATGACAATGACCCAAAACACACAGCCAAGGCAACAAAGGAGTGGCTCAAAGAAGAAGCAAATGTTGGTCCTGGAGTGGCCTAGCCAATCTCCAGACCTTAATCCCATAGAAAATCTGTGGAGGGAGCTGAAGGTTTGAGTTGCCAAACGTCAGCCTCGAAACCTTAATGACTTGGAGAAGATCTGCAAATAGGAGTGGGACAAAATCCCTCCTGAGATGTGTGCAAACCTGGTGGCCAACTACAAGAAACGTCTGACATCTGTGATTGCCAACAAGGGTTTTGCCACCAAGTACTAAGTCATGTTTTGAAAAGGGGTCAAATACTTATTTCCCTTGTCAATTTATAACATTTTTGACATGCGTTTTTCTGGATTTTGTTGTTGTTATTCTGTCTCTCACTGTTCAAATAAACCTACCATTAAAATTATAGACTGATCATGTCTTTGTCAGTGGGCAAACGTAAAAAATCAGCAGGGGATCAAATACTTTTTTCCCTCACTAACTGAATGAATACAATCAGGGGTGTGTAATAAAATGTACATGTCCTGGTGGTCCACCAAGTGATAGTTCACTTTTTAAAGTTGCAGTTCATTTCCAACTTCCATAGGGAAGCGGTTTTCAAATCTCTCCTTGGGGACCCGCAGACATTTCACAATTTTGTTATAGCCCTGAACTAGTTCAGGTAACTGATTTACCTAATCAAGGTTCTGATAATTAGTTGACAAGTTGAATCAGGTGTGCTAGCCCTTTAATAGTTCAAATATGGAATGGCTGGGGGTTCCCGAGGAGAGGTTTGAAATCCCCTGCCCTAGGGTCTTGTTGTAAACTGCAACAAAAAAAGAAAAAAAGAAAAAGAGGGAAATGAACTATCCCTTTAAGCAGAAGGAAGTTTTTTGTGTGGCAGTTTAGCATTAGCACAGAAGGGGGCAGAAATGTCCATGCAGACTCTCAGATTAAAAAAGATTGATCCACTCTGATGACTGTACTGCTGTGAGTGACTCACACGCTAATGAATACCTTGCTCAGTGAACCAGGGAAATGGAACCTATACACAAACATGGGACGAGCACAAACATTGACACAAAGAAGGGAATTGTTTGGGAATGCATCAGCGGTGCTTTACGTCAAACAGAGCAACTCGGAAATCCCATTAACAGTCATTTAATTTGGCATGTGGCCCCCTGCCATGGTTAAACAGAAGACGTGTTTATAAACGGCGGTAAATCAAGTGTCTTCATAAGGTAATGTGCCAGTTTACAGTGGTCTCTAAGAAATGGGACAATTCTGAAGTGGCACCTACTCCCAATATAGTGCACTGACTCTGGTTAAAAGTAGTGCATGAGAATAGGGTGCTATTTCAGATGCAAATTTAGATAAGCTGGTGAGGGGATTTCAATTCGGACACCATCTGTACTTTTAACACTTTTCTAATCAAAACGCACAATTCAAACCTACTCTATACGCCGACATTTGAAATGGGACAAGCTCGATTTGGGTTAGAATAGGGCAGGGTTGGGCTAAATGGATCTGCTATGAGTTTCAGGTAAGGTGGCATGAGTAGACTCAGTATCGCCTAATTTTTTTTTCTTCTATTTAACCTTTAACTAGGCAAGTCAGTTAAGAACAAATTCTTATTAACAATGACAGCCTACCCTGGACGACCCTGGGCCAATTGTGCGCCGCCCTATGGGACTCCCAATCACAGCCTGGAATCGAACCAAGGTCTGTGGTGACGCATCTAGCACTGAGATGCAGTGCCTTAGACTGCTGCGCCACTCAGGAGCCCAAATCTAAGATGTGTCAAATAAATTATATCCAGCAGAGATCAGCAGAGACATTCAATCCCCTTCTGGATCAAGATCCCTGTTGCCTAAATTGTTTTGTGCAGGTTTTTTGTTGAAATAGCGCCCCTTGTGTGCACATTTGGTAATACCGTATACCCCGGTATGGTACAGAGATGGTATGACGGTATTAAAATCTGGGTACTGCCCAACACCATCGCCTAATACAAAAAATATACAGTGAGGGGAAAAAAGTATTTGATCCCCTGCTGATTTTGTACGTTTGCCCACTGACAATGATCAGTCTATAATTTTAATGGTAGGTTTATTTGAAGAGTGAGAGACAGAATAACAACAAAATAATCCAGAAAAACGCATGTCAAAAATGTTATAAATTGATTTGCATTTTAAAATGAGGGAAATAAGTATTTGACCCGCTCTCAATCAGAAAGATTTCTGGCTCCCAGGTGTCTTTTATACAGGTAACGAGCTGAGATTAGGAGCACACTCTTAAAGGGAGTGCTCCTAAACTCAGCTTGTTACCTGTATAAAAGACATGTCCACAGAAGCAATCAATCAATCAGATTCCAAACTCTCCACCATGGCCAAGACCAAAGTGCTCTCCAAGGATGTCAGGGACAAGATTGTAGACCTACACAAGGCTGGAATGGGCTACAAGACCATCGCCAAGCAGCTTGGTGAGAAGGTGACAACAGTTGGTGCGATTATTCGCAAATGGAAGAAACACAAATGACCTGTCAATCTCCCTCGGCCTGGGGCTCCATGCAAGATCTCACCTCGTGGAGTTGCAATGATCATGAGAACGGTGAGGAATCAGCCCAGAACTACACGGGAGGATCTTGTCAATGATCTCAAGGCAGCTGGGACCATAGTCACCAAGAAAACAATTGGTAACACACTACGCCGTGAAAGACTGAAATCCTGCAGCGCCCGCAAGGTCCCGCTGCTCAAGAAAGCACATATACAGGGCCGTCTGAAGTTTGCCAATGAACATCTGAATGATTCAGAGAAGAACTGGGTGAAAGTGTTGTGGTCAGATGAGACCAAAATCGAGCTCTTTGGCATCAACTCAACTCGCCGTGTTTGGAGGAGGAGGAATGCTGCCTATGACCCCAAGAACACCATCCTCACCGTCAAACATGGAAGTGGAAACATTATGCTTTGGGGGTGTTTCTCTGCTAAGGGGACAGGACAACTTCACTGCATCAAAGGGACGATGGACGGGGCCATGTACCGTCAAATCTTGGGTGAGAACCTCCTTCCCTCAGCCAGGGCATTGAAAATGGGTCGTGGATGGGTATTCCAGCATGACAATGACCCAAAACACACGGCCAAGGCAACAAAGGAGTGGCTCAAGAAGAAGCACATTAAGGTCCTGGAGTGGCCTAGCCAGTCTCCAGACCTTAATCCCATAGAAAATCTGTGGAGGGAGCTGAAGGTTCGAGTTGCCAAACGTCAGTCTCGAAACCTTAATGACTTGGAGAAGATCTGCAAAGAGGAGTGGAACAAAATCCCTCCTGAGATGTGTGCAAACCTGGTGGCCAACTACAAGAAACGTCTGACCTCTGATTGCCAACAAGGGTTTTGCCACCAAGTACTAAGTCATGTTTTGCAGAGGGGTCAAATACTTCTTTCCCTCATTAAAATGCAAATCAATTTATAACATTTTTGACATGCGTTTTTCTGGATTTTTTGTTGTTATTCTGTCTCTCACTGTTCAAATAAACCTACCATTAAAATTATAGACTGATCATGTCTTTGTCAGTGGGCAAACGTACAAAATCAGCAGGGGATCAAATACTTTTTTCCCCTCACTGTATATAGCCCCCACTCCTAGGTACTTCATGAAGATTTGAAAAGATTGAATAGGTATAAGAAACATGGGAATAGGGTGAAATGTTCGTGTGCCCATATTGTTTACTTACGTCAATACCATTTTAGTATATAGGAGGCAGGGGCTATGTGTTATAAGGTGTTGGGAATGGGTACATTTTGAAGCTGGGAATTGGGTATATCTGACCTGCAGGTCCAAAAGGGAAGTTTCTGATAGAAGGCCTCTCCACCACGTAGTAGGCTTCTCCCACCACATACACCTTGTAGAGTACAGCATCGTGGTTAATGAAGTTCTGGATCACACACGGGGGCTTAACATCCTTCAGGTCCTCCTCACTGAATATGATGGCCATCTATGGGGGGAATAACATGTAAGACTCGTGCATCTGTTCATTCAATTTCATCAAACCTCCCTTGTTATCCCTCTGTCAGTTCAGTGATGGGTAGAATCCACTGTCTGTGATCTCATTCAGCCATACTCTCTTAAAACATGCCTGTGTTCAAATAGTATTTGTCTTCTCTGAAATACATTGATTTTGATTGAGCCTACCTGGAGTGCCAGATGGGTGAGGTTTGCACTTTTGGGACTATTCCATTAGTTTATTGCACCAGCCAAGTAAAATGATTTGAAAGATCCTCAAAACCCATTGTCAACAATAACATATTGACAATGTGACATTTTTGTGCAGTAACTAAAAATGTTTGGCCACTATCACAATAAAATGATCAGTGCCGCAATGTTTCCCCACCAGATAGAGGGCACTAATACCCAATATCCTTTTTGGTGTTTTGTGATTTTGTTTTGAGGTTTCTTTTTTGGTAGAAATCTATGCAAAAAAAGTTGTGGACTTTAAAAAATAATCTCTAGAACAAGCCAATGTCTGGTGATTCTTTTACAATCCACACATATTTTGAACCCCTATTATATCACAACCATTTTAACAGAATAGCCTGTAAACCCAACCTATTTTTATGACCAAGGCGAGTCTGAGTACACAATGATAAAAAGCACATGACTACCTAACTGTACGCTTACTCAGACCCAACTCGTAATACAATCACTCATTAGTGAGACATTATGGTCTTGAACATCCCTTTAGGTCAATATTGCTAAAAGCTTTCGCAAGAGAGTAGGTAGCGATTGTTAGGGGAGTTACCATAAGGATAGGATGAAGTCATGGTTGGGGCAAATTTAATTTCAATTAAGTCAATGCAGGCACAAATGTGATCTTGTAATAATGATTTTAAAAAACGAATTTCTTACCTCATGGGAGTTGGAGTTTGGAGTTTTACAAACTGTAGAGGTGAAAAGGAAAGTGTAAAATATTAGGACATCATTCTATTCAGTCAAGCAAAGTTCTGAAAATTAAGCTAGACTTGAATATGTTTTATAAGAGACCCTGTAGAAGTCTCCAGAAATGTTCTGGTAACCAAACATGTAGAGAATGTGATCTTACGTACTGAAAGGGAAGGTAATGCCATGTTTCTGGATGTCTTTGAGAGTGTCGGTTCCACACTCACTCCTTAGAACCATGAAGGGAGGAGAGCAGATCCTTTCATCTATAGAAAAGAGGGAGAGAAAGAGAGAGATACTGTTATTCCTCTATCCTTGCCATTTTAATCACTATACTGTTTACTATAATCATGCTTATTTGTATACATTCCTTAATAATGTAAGTACATAGAAAAGGAAGGAGAGAGATATTTAAAAAGTGTGTGTGTATATATACACACACGACTACAACCCTGAGCATCATAAAATCATCAACTGTAAACAGTTTGATAATAACTTGTTATATCAGTCAATGTGAAGAAAAGTTGAAAAAATTCTTAATCAGTTAGGGAAGATGTAACAATCCTTTGATCTCTCAGCAAACCTCTGTTGAAATATATAGCCATGTGTGTCATGACCCCTTGACTTGCTGTGCTATGTTGTTTAACCACATGCTTGTCTGTTGGAGTTGAGACTGCGTGAAAACAATTACTTTAAATCACAATAAAAAAGGTCAACTGCTACAGCTCTCGCTCTCTCTAGCTCTCCCCAATATCTCCTCTTCCTTCTAAGGTCTCAGGGGAGCCGTTCAGCTGTGATGGCTTCGAGTCCCGCTGTCTTTGGTGCAGCTGTTTCTAGCAGAGCATGCAAAAAGTCTGCTTGTTTGCAACATTTTCACACTCTCTCTGTGGTTTGTCTACCTGGTCTTTCTCTCAGTCTCCATCAACCCTTTCATTCTCTCTCAGTTGAGATTGTAATCTCTCCCTTTCCCTCTTCTCTCTCCATACCGCTCTTCCCCCAGTCTCTCCCACACTCTTCCTCTATACCCCTTTTCTTTCCCTTTACCACCTGCTATGGCTCTCATTATGCTCCTCTGGGCGTCATCTAGGCGTCCAGTGGTATGTTTATATTTGCTCACTGTGACCCTCGATCTCTGTCTCCGTGTGTTTGGATAAGCCGTTTTGATAAGCCGTCTCTTAGCAAGGACGCCATGGCTATAGCCTTGTCACCCAGCCATACAAAGACCCTGAGACAAACGAGGGCCTTGGGGCAGAGCGTGCGCGCGCACACACGCATGTAAACACAAGTCTCGTTCACATTACCTATAAGCACTCCGTTCATTGCGCCGGTTGTCATGCCTTTCAAATGGGGACTTCCACAACGGCATGGAAAGGCAACGCCCCCTTGCGGTTGAAGGCTCCGTTGCGAGACGGACGCCACATACTTTGACATTTTTCTAACTTTGCATCATCTTCAGTCCAGCCAGTCTGACAAAGAACAAGAAGTTACCAAACCACCGAAGATGAAAATGTGGTTTTCGGTGATGGTTTTATGGGATAGCTAACAACTTGTAAACAATTACCCATTCCTGTAAGTGAGTACTATTTTAATCGTAACATTAAATAACACACATTGGCCGTTAAGCCAATTATATGACTGTTGCCTCCCATTTAAGTTTGTAATGGTAATAACTTCATTTTTATTATTAGTTGGAGGTCACTAGCTACAATGGTATTTTCAACCTAGCTAGCTGCTCTGCAGTGCAAGCTAGCTTGACTTGCTTTAAAGTTAGAGAAACAAGTTTATGAAAAAGTAACTAAACAAAACGTGTTTTATTTTCACCTGAAACAATATATTTATCCTGTCTTGATTGAAAGGGTCATATTTTGTAATCTACCAAATTAAATGCAATCTCTGACGAGAGACAGGCTTTCCATCTTGCGTTACAAACATTACACTTGTCCGTTCAGTAGCCCCGTGAAGATTACGTACGGCTTCATGAAATATGTCATGATGGAAACGGGGCAGCACATACACACACACCACCATGCAGACAGACAGACACAGAAAGATTGAGCTCTCCCTCGCTCTGTGTGTGTCTTGCTAGCTGTCACTCCAAATGGCAAGGGGCTGAAGCTCATTGGCTGAAACTCAAATTGCTAGGGGGCTGACCCGTGGGGGTAAATGTAGGGGAAATGGTGCCGCAAAGCTTCCAGAAAACAGTCGCTTTCAAACTAGGGATTTCATGGCTAATTGAGGAAGCTGAAACGGTAATTCTGCTTGTAGATTATGCATGTATGAACTAGACACTGACACATCCAGCCCAAAACGTGAGGTTTAAAAAAAACACTTACTAGTCGCCAAAGTACCGGAGCATGTCTTTAAGGGGTTCATGTAAATTGATAGTCTTCCATCCTCACAATCCACAATGTTCCCAATTATCGACCCTTGCAGGATGAAATACTGAAACTGCTCCATCTTGAAAACTTGACTGCTGACATTTTTGCACAACAGTGGACATATTTTTTGCACACGTCAAGCATTTCATTGAGCCCACCCAGAGTATTATATTGGCAGGGTTTAGATACCAAATATCCTTCAAGTCCACTTGCCATGTAAAGCCTGACTCCAGATACTGGCTTTTACAAATAATCTCTACTACCCATTTTAGAAATATAAAGCAACATTTATATGAACCCCTTTCAAACAGCCCCTTATTTACCACTTAATTGCAGGTATACACCCCCTTTATACATTTAACTGGCAAATTGGGAAGGCTGGGGTGTGTTAAACCATGGGGGCTGTTTGCATTTCAAATTAGGGAGGTGTTAAACAATGGAAGTGTTAATTAAATTTACCTGCAAAAAAGCAGAGAACCATTCACACAGACCCAAAACCTGTATATTCGTTACAAGGCCTGTGAAAATGCTGGAATCATGACTAGGTATTTAGGTGGGTTTTAATTTAACATGTTTTTTACCCCCTAACAAAGAGCTCGATTTTCATCTCATAAGACCATAGCACCCGGTTCCAATCCAAATGCCGTTTAGCAAACTCCAGGCGTTCACATTTGTCGGTTGCTCGCAAAGGCTTTTTTTCTGGAAACCCTTCCAAATAGCCTATTGGCATGGAGGTGGCGTCTAATTGTAGATTTGGAGACCCGAAGATGTGACCAAGTTATGTAATTCTCCAACTTTGGCTCTTGGATTTTTCTTTGCCTCCCAAGCCATCTTCCTCATGTGCGTGCGGACAAGATGCCTGGCATTGGACGCAAGTGCAAGTTGACCACTGTTCCAGTGGTTTTAAACTTCTTAATTGTTGCCCTAATAGTGGTAAGGGTTATTTTATTTAGCAATTGTTTTGGTACCCATTGCCTGATTTATAAATGTCAACAACCATGTCTCTTTTCGTTTGTGAGTTCTTTGCCTTTTCCCATTGTGATGGATGACCAAAAGGATTTTACATAAGTGTTACTTCATTTTTATACCCCAGTGAAACAGGAAGCCATGGAATGCCACAATACTATTCCTTAAAATGAGAATAACTTAAAAGTATAATGTTAATGCAAATTGAATTGTTTGATTTTATTTATAAGAATCTTATAATTTTGACACCGACAGGTAACTGCCAACATAAAGGAAACACTTGAGTAAATTAGGGATACAAAGTATATTGAAGATCCTAACCCAATGAAACACTTATGGAAGATTCTGGAGCGGCGCCTGAGACAGCGTTTTCCACCATCATCCACAAAACACTAAATTATGGAATTTCTCATGGAAGAATGATATCGCATCCCTCCAATAGAGTTCCAGACACTTGTTGAATCTATGCCAAGGCAATAGAATCTTGTGATGATACATCTTGCTTATCTCAGGGATTGACCCAAGATGAACCTTAAGTGCGCAATATGTTTAAGTTGCAACTTATTCTGTTTAGGTTTATTAGATGCTAATTGAACACTAAGTGCGGGAGCCTCCTCAGTTCATATGTTAGTAGAAGTTCTAGGATAGTGAGAGGTGAGCGCATAGTTGGGATTTTATTTGTGTTTTACCGCTTGTTCGAGGTCGCGCCGTGCTTTTTTGGCATCGGCCAGACAATGTGTTTGTTATTTTTATTTTCATATTTTTTTCTGTCCTATGTGTGTATGCCTGTTAAATGTGGGTTGATGGGGAGGGTAAAGGTTGGGGAAAGTAGGGGAACAGGGTGGAGAGTAAAGGTGCTTGCGGGGGGGGAGGGGTGGGTTGGATACTGCTCGGGTGTAGGTGCTACATATGCTGATCGTGATGGTTTGGTGCGCTTTCTTACCTTTTTAGTGAGTTACATGTTATGCAGGCCACCATAGGAACTACAAATGAGAGGAGGGCGGGACTTACATTCACTTCCTGGAATGTCAAGGGTTTAAACGAACCAATTAAGAGAGGCAGGGTCCTA
This sequence comes from Coregonus clupeaformis, assembly GCF_020615455.1. Classification (NCBI taxonomy): domain Eukaryota; kingdom Metazoa; phylum Chordata; class Actinopteri; order Salmoniformes; family Salmonidae; genus Coregonus; species Coregonus clupeaformis. The sequence continues at coordinate 14,253,753 of NC_059227.1, read as the reverse complement.
GCCCACTTGAAAGCACTTTCGTCTGATATTATATTTTTGCAAGAAAACCATCTGAAAAACAAATCTCATAACAGACTTAAATGTAAGTGGGTGGGACAAGTGTATCACTCTAACTTCTCTGCCAAAACGAGAGGCACAGCGATTCTGGTACGGAAAGGAATTCCCTTTCTACATAAAACCACTATTGTGGATAAAGAGGGTCGTTATGTGATCGTAATAGGAGAGATCCATTCTACTTCTGTAACTCTACTAAATATCTATGGGCCAAACATTGATAACCCCTCTTTTTTCAAAAGAGTCCTTGCCCTGATTCCAGATATCTCCCATACTAATCTGGTCATTGGAGGGGACCTTAACTGTGTACTAGACCAATATTTGGATAGATCCTCTACCCGGCGAACCCCTACCTCCCATTCAAACGAATTCTTGAATACCTACATAAAAAACTCTAACTTATTTGATATATGAAGGATCTCTAATCCTACGGGTAGGGAATACTCCTTTTACTCTCATGTTCACAATGTATATACTCGAATTGACTACTTTTTGGTTGATGCTAAACTACTCCCCTATACCTGTAATGTGAGATATCATGATATTATAATCTCTGACCACAGTCCACTCACCTTCTCCCTGAGATTGGGTGACATCGTACCAAACGAGAGGGTCTGGAGGTTGAATCCTCAGCTCCTCACAGAACCAACATTCTGTGAACATCTTAAAGACCAAATTACATTTTTCTTTGATACCAACGACAACACAGAGACTTCCCCAGCATTATTGTGGGAAACGCTGAAGGCTTATTTGAGAGGCTGTATCATCTCCTTTCAGACTGCCAGGAGTAGGCAAAACAGAAAACAATTGGTAGAACTGGAGGGACAAATTCACTTACTGGATAGGGAGAATGCTAGACATCCATCTATGGAGAAACATAAACAAATTATGTCTTTAACATTTAAATACAATCAGATCCTCTCGGCTAAAATTGCTAAATCTTTTCTCTATGCCAAGCAAAAATATTTTGAGTTTGGTGACAAACCACACAAATTACTCGCCAGACAACTTCGAAAAAACGTGAGTGACCGAATGATTCACAAAGTTAAATCTGCATCTGGGGAATTACTCTCCTCCCCCAAAGACATCAATGACAGATTCCGTCAGTTTTATGAGACTCTATATACATCTAAAGCGGATCCTAATCCCTTAATTATGCAAAACTTTTTGGAGGACTGTAATCTTCCTGCCCTGAACCAGGAAGACTCTAACTTCCTGAATAAGGAAATATCTCTTGAAGAAATTAGAGAAACAATTAAATCTCTAAAGAGTGGCAAGACCCCGGGCCCAGATGGATACCCTGGTGAATTCTATAAAACATTCAGCAACATGCTATCTCCCTACCTGCACAAAATGTTGGTTCGGGCCAATGAGGATGGAGCTCTCCCATCTACTTTGGATGAGGCGTTTATTACAGTTATACATAAGAAGGGTAAAGATCCGGAAGAGGTAGGGTCATACAGACCAATATCCCTCCTTAATACAGACCAAAAGATTTTAGCAAAAACTCTGGCTAACAGGCTTAGCACTTTAATTGGCAAATTGGTCCATTCGGACCAGACCGGCTTTATCCCTAATAGAAACTCATTCTTCAATCTCAGGCGCCTCTTCAACATTATGTATTCTCAGAGGTTACCTAACGTGGACCTTGCCGTTATATCTCTTGACGCCGAAAAGGCCTTTGACCAAGTTGAATGGCCCTATCTATTCAAGGTCCTACAGAAATTTAATATTGGAGATGGGTTCATAAATTGGATCCAGCTTTTATATAGGAACCCCTGTGCGAGAATACTCACTAACCAATCAATGTCGCCCCGATTTAACCTTCACAGAGGGACAAGGCAGGGTTGTGCGCTGTCGCCTATGCTCTTCGCCCTAATTATTGAACCTCTCGCTCAAGCGATCAGATCTCATTCAGCAATACACGGCTATAATACTAAAGATACTCTAAATAAGATTTCCCTATACGCAGATGATATTCTCCTCTATGTAACAGAACCCCAAGCTAGTATTCCAGCTATTCTTGAGGTGATTAATTTGTTTGGTACCTTCTCGGGATACAGAATAAATTGGAACAAGAGTGAATTAATGCCCATACGGTTGCAAAACACCTCCTGGCTAGAACATCTTCCAGTTAAGTTATCTTCAGAAAAATGTATCTACCTTGGAATTGTAGTTACCAAACAATACTCCTTACTATTTAAAGAGAATTTCCCTTCTCTGATGCAAAATCTCAAGGCAAACATACAGTTTTGGAGAACTCTCCCAATTTCTCTGCTCGGAAGAATTAATGCCATTAAAATGGTCTTCCTCCCACAACTGCTCTACCTATACCAGAACATCCCAATACTCATACCTAAATCATTTCATAAACAACTGGACTCTATTATCAATCCTTTCATCTGGGATTATAAAACACACAGGATAGGTAAAAAACACCTATGTAAATCCAAGATGGAAGGAGGATTGTCTCTCCCAAATTTTATATTTTACTATTGGGCCGCTAACCTCCGCGCTGTTACGTTTTTTGCTGGATGACGCAACCCCGCCACCCAGCTGGCTTAGCATGGAGCGGGAGGAGTGTCACCCCTTCTCTATTGGTGCCGTGATTTTGTCACCTGTTAATCTGGAGATGTCACTTTACCATAACAATCCTATTATACATAGCACAGTCCGAATCTGGAAGCAAATTAAAGCCCACTTTGAGCTTAGACCAATATCATTCATGCTCCCTGTTGCCAGGAATCCCTCCTTTGCCCCCCTCTAACCTTGATAACACCTTTGAGCGATGGGGAGAGTTGGGGATAAGTACCATAGGGGATTTATATATAGGAGGGACCTTTGCTTCCTTTGAAGCGCTGAGGGAAACTTATAACCTTCCCAGAAGTAACTTTTTCAGATACCTACAAATTAGAGACTATGTTAGAAAACACCTCCCAACATTTGAGAATGCTAAACCTTCCATGTTTGACGGATGCATAAAAATATGCCCCACCTCAGACAAACTGATATCTCGTCTATATGACGCTTTTCAATCTGTTAGCGCACCCTCTACAGATGCCATTAAGGCAAAATGGGAGGAAGAACTAGGGACTGACATTTCGGTGGCAGACTGGGGAGGATAGCTTGGAGTATATCCACACCTGCTCCATTAACTCCAGACATCGTCTCATACAATTTAAGGTATTACACAGATTACACTATTCCAAAACTAAACTGCATAGGATATTTCCTGATACATCCCCTATGTGTGATAAATGTCAGGCTGAGCAGGGTACACTACTCCACTGCTTTGCCCTATGCTCTAGTCTGTATGGTTATTGGTGTGGAATATTTGGGGTCCTCTCTGAAGTTCTGGAGACTTCAATAGACCCAGACCCGCTTCTGATAATCCTGGGAGTGTCCGACTCCCTAAATGGATTAACCAACTCCCAAAAACAACTCATCTCTTACAGTCTCATCTCGGCAAAATAATTAATTAATATTGTTGTTTTGGAAAAGGAGGGAAGCGCCCTCTACCAAATTATGGCTCACCGAAGTGGCAAAAACTGTACACTTAGAGAGAATTAGATATATTCTGAACAATAAATTATCAACATTTGATCAAATCTGGCAGCCTTTCCTCTCTTACCTGGACCAGTCGGTGCTGTGAATTTGTACTTTTTAACGCACTCTCAATTGTCATATTTATATATACCTTTGGGCAGCATGTGCTGGCCCCGACACTCGAGCAGTCGGGAGGGGAATAGGGTGGAATGGGGGGGGGGGTATAAGTGGGGGGGTTACATCTACCCTTTTTCTTTCTACCTGTCCCTGTTCTGTATGTCATGTTTTGTAATATTTGTTTTGTGTCCAGAACTCTGGGTCTTGTTGTTCATGTCTGTTCTCTTATGTTTAGATAAGAACTGTACACATGTCTTTCATACCTATACACCATTCTTGTGTGTGTTCAATAAAAAATATTTGAACAAGAATCTATGCCAAGGCACATTGACGCTGTTCTGGCAGCTCATGGTGACCCAACACCCGATTAAGATACTGTGTTGGTGTTTCCTATATTTTGGCAGTTACCTGTATCTTTTTGAGAAATAAAAAGTATTACTTGTTAAACAAAATCTTTATTTTAATTATATATTAAAATAATATAATAATAAAAAAAAAATGGAGCATACAATATTGCTCAGTATTTGTATTTCCACAGTCTTTTTTGCTCATCTTTATCAAGGGTGGCAATAATCGGAGGTGACTATATACAAAAACAAAGCTGGTATGGTAAAATTGTGGGATGGGGGGGGGGGATGAGAGAGGTGGGGGGTCACAGATACACACAAGAGCAAAGGTATGTTCTAATAGGGGTAAAAAAAAGCTAAGTAAAAAAATAAATAAATAATAACAGCTAGGCCTGAACACATAAGAGCTAATCCGTTATCGCCATCCACAATGTTCCCAATTGTGGGCCTTTATGGGGTTAAATACTGCTGGTTCTCTTTTTCTACCTGGTAGCTAATTGATTTAAAAAATAGCATTGATTGGCCAGACAGAGCATTCTTGTGGGTGTCCAAAGTGATGAGATATTAGTTTGAGATTTAGTTTTTTTTCTGAACCAGGAAATATGTACAAGCACTTCAGAGTGGCAGCTTGCCATCTTGCTGTACCTTTTTTGTGAAATACCCCCAGGGTTGCACATTTTTGTTCCAGCCCACCACAAGCACACCTTTTTCCAACTACTACTCGACTAATCAAGCTCTTAGCTGAACCAGGTGTGTTAATACTGGGCAATGATAGTTGAGAAGGTTAATATTGGAGGGGTATTTCACAAAACAAGGGCCGGGATTCAATCCTATCTATAACCTACTTTACAAAAAGGTAATTTACGGTTGAGCCAGTATGCACAGCCTTTACCGTGAACATGATCTCCGTAAACGTCAGGGAAAATGCATTTTAAAAAAGGTACATTGTCAGTTGTATAGTGACCTACGCTATAGCACACCTTGGATTGAATCCCGGCCAAGGTCAAGGAAATAGCCAGCTAAGAGTCCTGCCCTACAAAGCAAAAGAGCAGTTACTGTACATTTACACTTTTGATACATTAAATATATGCTTTATCAAGTGGACAAATATCCTGTCTCCACTGTGTTGTGTTTTGGAGAATATGGGGGGTTTGCAGTAACTGGAGAAAGTTAGTGAAACCAAGGAAAAAAGCAGCCATCCAGAAGGCGAGGTCAGTACAGGTGCAACAAAGCTGGGACTGAGAAACAGCTTCTATCTCAAGGCCATCAGACTGTTAAATAGTCACCACTAGCCGGCCTCCGCCCAGTACCCTGCCCTGAACTTAGTCACAGTCACTAGCCGGCTACCACCCAGTTACTCTACCATGCACCTTAGAGGCTGCTGCCCTATGTACAGTCATGTAACACTGGTGCCTTTAATAATGTTTACATACTGTTTTACCCACTTCAAATGTAAAGTATATACTGTATTCTAGTCAAGGCCTATCCCATTTAACTATTGCTGTACATATACTATTCTTCAGATATACTACATATTCTATCCACATACTGTCTATACAGCCCATCACACACACACACACACGCACACACACACAGAAAGGATTCAGACCCCTTGACTTTGTCCACATTTTGCTACGTTACAGCCTTATTCTAAAATGGATTAAATTGTCCCCCCCTCAATCTACATTTACATTTTAGTCATTTAGCAGACGCTCTTATCCAGAGCGACTTACAGTTAGTGAGTGCATACATTTTCATACTGGCCCCCCGTGGGAAACGAACCCATAACCCTAGCACTCTACCAACTGAGCTACAGGGGACTACACACAATACCCCATAATAACAAAGAAAAAATAAGTTTGGAAAATTGTGCATATATATATATATATATATATATATATATATATATATATATATATATATATATATATATATATATACACACACACACACACACACACACACACACTGCTCAAAAAAATAAAGGGAACACTAAAATAACACATCCTAGATCTGAATGAATGAAATAATCTTATTAAATACTTTTTTCTTTACATAGTTGAATGTGCTGACAACAAAATCACACAAAAATTATCAATGGAAATCAAATTTATCAACCCATGGAGGTCTGGATTTGGAGTCACCCTCAAAATTAAAGTGGAAAACCACACTACAGGCTGATCCAACTTTGATGTAATGTCCTTAAAACAAGTCAAAATGAGGCTCAGTAGTGTGTGGCCTCCACGTGCCTGTATGACCTCCCTACAACGCCTGGGCATGCTCCTGATGAGGTGGCGGATGGTCTCCTGAGGGATCTCCTCCCAGACCTGGACTAAAGCATCCGCCAACTCCTGGAAAGTCTGTGGTGCAACGTGGCATTGGTGGATGGAGCGAGACATGATGTCCCAGATGTGCTCAATTGGATTCAGGTCTGGGGAACGGGCGGGCCAGTCCATAGCATTAATGCCTTCCTCTTGCAGGAACTGCTGACACACTCCAGCCACATGAGGTCTAGCATTGTCTTGCATTAGGAGGAACCCAGGGCCAACCGCACCAGTATATGGGCTCACAAGGGTTCTGAGGATCTCATCTCGGTACCTAATGGCAGTCAGGCTACCTCTGGCGAGCACATGGAGGGCTGTGCGGCCCCCCAAAGAAATGCCACCCCACACCATGACTGACCCATCACCAAACCGGTCATGCTGGAGGATGTTGCAGGCAGCAGAACGTTCTCCACGGCGTCTCCAGACTCTGTCACGTCTGTCACGTGCTCAGTGTGAACCTGCTTTCATCTGTGAAGAGCACAGGGCGCCAGTGGCGAATTTGCCAATCTTGGTGTTCTCTGGCAAATGTCAAACATCCCGCACGGTGTTGGGCTGTAAGCACAACCCCCACCTGTGGACGTCGGGCCCTCATACCACCCTCATGGAGTCTGTTTCTGACCGTTTGAGCAGACACATGCACATTTGTGGCCTGCTGGAGGTCATTTTGCAGGGCTCTGGCAGTGCTCCTCCTGCTCGCTCCTCCTTGCACAAAGGCGGAGGTAGCAGTCCTGCTGCTGGGTTGTTGCCCTCCTACGGCCTCCCTCCACGTCTCCTGATGTACTGGCCTGTCTCCTTGTAGCGCCTCCATGCTCTGGACACTACGCTGACAGACACAGCAAACCTTCTTGCCACAGCTCGCATTGATGTGCCATCCTGGATGAGCTGCACTACCTGAGCCACTTGTGTGGATTGTAGACTCCGTCTCATGCTACCACTAGAGTGAAAGCACCGCCAGCATTCAAAAGTGACCAAAACATCAGCCAGGAAGCATAGGAACTGAGAATTGGTCTGTGGTCACCACCTGCAAACCAGTCCTTTATTGGGGGTGTCTTGCTAATTGCCTATAATTTACACCTGTTGTCTATTCCATTTGCACAACAGCATGTGAAATTTATTGTCAATCAGTGTTGCTTCCTAAGTGGACAGTTTGATTTCACAGAAGTGTGATTGACTTGGAGTTACATTGTGTTGTTTAAGTGTTCCCTTTATTTTTTTGAGCAGTGTATATATACATACATACATACATACACACACAGCTCAAAAAAATTAAGGGAACACTAAAATAACACATCCTAGATCTGAATGAATGAAATAATCTTATTAAATACTTTCTTTACATAGTTGAATGTGCTGACAACAAAATCACACAAAAATTATCAATGGAAATCAAAATGTATCAACCCATGGAGGTCTGGATTTGGAGTCACCCTCAAAATTAAAGTGGAAAACCACACTACAGGCTGATCCAACTATGATGTAATGTCCTTAAAACAAGTCAAAATGAGGCTCAGTAGTGTGTGTGGCCTACACGTGCCTGTATGACCTCCCTACAACGCCTGGGCATTCTCCTGATGATGGAGCGAGACATGATGTCCCAGATGTGCTCAATTGGATTCAGGTCTGGGGAACGGGCGGGCCAGTCCATAGCATTAATGCCTTCCTCTTGCAGGAACTGCTGACACACTCCAGCCACATGAGGTCTAGCATTGTCTTGCATTAGGAGGAACCCAGGGCCAACCGCACCAGTATATGGGCTCACAAGGGTTCTGAGGATCTCATCTCGGTACCTAATGGCAGTCAGGCTACCTCTGGCGAGCACATGGAGGGCTGTGCGGCCCCCCAAAGAAATGCCACCCCACACCATGACTGACCCACCGCCAAACCGGTCATGCTGGAGGATGTTGCAGGCAGCAGATCGTTCTCCACGGTGTCTCCAGACTCTGTCACGTCTGTCACGTGCTCAGTGTGAACCTGCTTTCATCTGTGAAGAGCACAGGGCGCCAGTGGCGAATTTGCCAATCTTGGTGTTCTCTGGCAAATGTCAAACGTCCTGCACGGTGTTGGGCTGTAAGCACAATCCCCACCTGTGGACGTCGGGCCCTCATACCACTCTCATGGAGTCTGTTTCTGACCGTTTGAGCAGACACATGCACATTTGTGGCCTGCTGGAGGTCATTTTGCAGGGCTCTGGCAGTGCTCCTCCTGCTCCTCCTTGCACAAAGGCGGAGGTAGCAGTCCTGCTGCTGGGTTGTTGCCCTCCTACGGCCTCCTCCACGTCTCCTGATGTACTGGCCTGTCTCAAGATGTACTGGCCTGTCTCCTACGGTCTCCTCCATGCTCTGGACACTACGCTGACAGACGACACAGCAAACCTTCTTGCCACAGCTCGCATTGATGTGCCATCCTGGATGATCTGCACTACCTGAGCCACTTGTTGTAGACTCCGTCTCATGCTACCACTAGAGTGAAAGCACCGCCAGCATTCAAATGTGACCAAAACATCAGCCAGGAAGCATAGGAACTGAGAAGTGGTCTGTGGTCACCACCTGCAAAACCAGTCCTTTATTGGGGGTGTCTTGCTAATTGCCTATAATTTCCACCTGTTGTCTATTCCATTTGCACAACAGCATGTGAAATGTATTGTCAATCAGTGTTGCTTCCTAAGTGGACAGTTTGATTTCACAGAAGTGTGATTGACTTGGAGTTACATTGTGTTGTTTAAGTGTTCCCTTAATTTTTTTGAGCAGTGTATTTTTTACTGAAATATTACAGTATTAAGACCCTTTACTCAGTACTTTGTTGAAGCACCTTTGGCAGAGATTACAAGTCTTCTTGGGTATGACGCTACAAGCTTGGCACACTTGTATTTGGGGAGTTTCTCGCATTCTTCTCTGCACATCCTCTCGAGCTCTGCACAGCCATTTTCAAGTCTCTCCAGAGATGTTCGATCGGGTTCAAGTCCAGGCTCTGGCTGGGCCCCTCAAGGACATTCAGAGACTTGTCCTGAAACCACTCCTACGTTCTCTTGGCTGTGTGCTTAGGGTTGTCGTCCTGTTGGAAGGTGAACCTTCGCTCCAGTCTGAGGTCCTGAGCGCTCTTGAGCAGGTTGTCATCAAGGATCTTTACTTTGCGACGTTCATCTTTCCCCTCGATCCTGACTAGTCTCCCAGTCCCTGCCGCTGAAAAACATCCACACAGCTGCCACCACCATGCTTCACCTTAGGGATGGTGCCAGGTTTCCTCCAGACATGACGCTTGGCATTCAGGCCAAAGAGTTCAATCTTGGTTTGATCAGACCAGAGAATCTTGTTCCTCATGTTGTTGTTTTTTTGGTACCCTTCCCCAGATCTGTGCCTCGACACAATCCTGTCTCGGTGCTCTATGGACAATTCCTTCGACCTCATGGCTTGGTTTTTGCTCTAACTTGCACTGTCAACTGTGGGACCTTATATAGACGTGTGTGCCTTTCCAAATCATGTCCAATCAATTGAATTTACCACAGGTGGACTCCAATCAAGTTGTAGAAACATCAAGGATGATCAATGGAAACAAGATGCACCAGAGCTCAATTTCGAGTCTCATAGCAAAGGGTCTGAATACTTATGTAAATAAGGTAACTTTATTTTTTAATAAATGTGTAAACATTTCTAAAAACCTGTTTTCGCTTTGTCATTATGGCGTATTGTGTGTAGATTGATTTAATCCATTTTAGAATAAGGCTGTAACGTAAAATAAATGTGGTAAAAGGGAAGGGGTCTGAATACTTTCTAAATGCATACATAGACTACGGCATTGCTCGTCCTAATATTTCTATATTCCCATTCTTTTACTTTTTAAATGTGTGTGTATGGTTGTGTATTTTTTGATATTACTGTATTGTTGGAGCTAGGAACACAAGCATTTCGCTACACCCGCAATAACATCTGTTAAATATATGTGTATGCGACCAATGAAATTTGATTTAACTGCACTCACTCACATCAGTTATTGCTTTTTACCTTGGTTTCACCAAGCTTTGGGCTGCAGTTACTACGGTTTACCTTGGTATTATTTATTGCTCTTTGCTGATACAAGTATTAAACTATATGACACTGACAGCCACAAACAAATAAGTCTATGAACACAACTAATGTTATTCCAGCCCAGCACTAACAAACCTTGATTGGGTGACTGGCTCATGCATAGATCCTTTCATATTACTTCTACACTTCGCTGTAAGTGTGAGCTTTTTAAACCACCTTTTACCAGCAGCTTTTAGCCAAAACCTTTTTTAAACCTAAATTGGATTTTTGGAGGATTCTTAAAAGGTTTTCTAAAAAGTACTGATATACGGGCCCTGGTCCCAGATCTGTATGTATTTTAGCCAACTCCTCAGACTATTATTGTCATGCCATACATGGCTGGCGGTGATATTACGATCAAACCCCTGAAGAGTTCAAAAAGTTGGCGCTTTGTAATATGACCGAAAATCGTGTAGAAAGAAAACATAAAAAAAGTTAAGCCTACCAGACTCCAAAACAAAAATGTAATGAATACCAAAAGACTCAACTTGGCGCTAAATAGACGATGTAATGCGCTGATATGACCCAGAGAATGTTCGTTCGGTGCGTTAATAGGAGTCTAAAAGCCTTCAAGTAGCCTTTTACATAAAGCCACAGCTTAAGCAAGTGTTATCGGCATTTTCCCAGGATCCTATTCTCTCTCCAGTCTCTACTGTTACCGGCTAATTGCCATGGAAGTGGTTGCCTGGGAGAAGCACAGCCACAGAAAACACTTTGCTCGCTGCTGAGGTATTTCTAAACAGAGTTGTGGAGCTGGAGCCAAGACCCACAGTTCACCTCACACTACCCCAGGTCGAGTGCACTTGCTCTGGAATTGACCAAAGCAGGGGGGTGAGCGGTCAACTTCAGTCCTGGAGGTCTGCTGGGTAAGGTAGTCGCTTTAAGGGATAATTTTATTTGTAGGTATTAGGTAACACTAAGTATTTTCTGTAGTCTCTTTATGTAGCTAGTTTCTTAAAAAGGTTAAATGAGCTATTATGAATGCTTATACAGTAGCATGTTTTATACTTCATATTACCACATAAGGCTTTATAAATGCATATTTTGCCTTTAGGCATGACAGCACACTTACACTAATACATGATAAACAGTTGGCTCATTAAACTTCTACCAACCTGAAGTTTGGTTTTAATTAGAACCAGTATTTGAATTATTATTCAAGTAGTTGAGGGGAGAGTACATAAACTAAATGAAATCAATGAGTTTAGTAAGTTAGTTCCATAAACAAATGTCTTTCTAGTATACAAGTTGTGCCACTTGATGTAAAGTACCAATAGATTCTGACGAATTGGCCAGTCAGAGTATACACAGCTCTCCCATTATTTAGAGCAGGACTGCCCAACCCTGTTCCTAGAGAGCTACAGTCCAGTAGGTTTTTGCTCCAACCCTAATCTAGCACACCTGAATCTAATAATTAGCAGGTTGATAAGATTAATCAGGTTAGTAACACCTGGGGCTGGAGCTAAAACCTACAGGAGGGTAGCTCTCCAGGAACAGGGTTGGGCAACCCTGATTTAGAGGATAGATTGGTCACAGAAACTATCCTAATTTACTTATTAACTTATTATCTCCAAATAAGTACATAGAAACTAGCCTTATTTCCATACGATAACCAGTGTTTGAATTGGGCTGGTGCACACACCTCGAATGTTCTATTGTTTGAGGACAGGAACCTCATAGAATATTCACTCTTAAATATGAACACGTACTGTAACATTTTAATGAGTACCAGCACCTAAAGTGAGTACAGAGTCTACAGACACCGTTGTCATTCAACTTCAAGCACAGACTATAAACACTCATGCCAGAGCATATGATAGCACCATATACCCTATATAATGCACTACTTTTGACCAGCACCCATAGTGCACTTCTTTTGACTAGTGCCCTATGTAGGAAATAAGGTGCCATTTGGGATTCACATACGTGCCTATGCAGCTAGCTACGCTAACCCTTCAGCCCCTTCAACCCTGATCCCTTTTGTTTAACTAGTTTGGGAATGCCCCATGGCGCAGGACAAAGGACGAGCCACTCTGCAGTTTTCATACACACGCCGTGAATAAACCCACCCTAAGCCACACATTTCCCTTGCGCAAAGCCCCAAAATGGAGCCTGCCATTCGACATCCAGCCCGGGACAAAAGGCTTACGGAAAGCGCCGGGCTCATGTAGGGAGCCAGTAGCAACATGAACACAGGCCAGGGAGGGATTCCTGTATTTTGCGATTCCGGGCTTCCCAACCCAAAGGGAGGAAAAAAATTCACGCACACACACATATTTAAAGATGGCATTGCCGGTTATGAGTAGGTGTGTTAGTCCCAGGCCAGGGGTAAACTGAGCAAGTGTATGCACACAGTATGTGAGTAATTGATTTGAATGTTCCTTATGTCGATGTTATGACGTAAAATTCTAACAAAAGGGTTAACAGAATGTCTAGGCAAGTGAGTGTGTAGTGTCTATGTTTTGGTATATGTGAGTGCATGGCTGTGTGTGGATTTGTGATAGTTTGTGTGTACATGCATGCGTGCGCGTACATGTCAGTTTGTGTGTACACTTTGGGTGGCAGTCCTGTCTCTATACCTTTCATGCAGTCCTCAAGCCTGCGGATGAGCTGGTAGGACTTGCAGCGGTCCAACAGGGTCCTAATGGCCGGCAGCGGGTCCAGAACCACCGTTTCAGGATGGGTGTCGATGTAATCCTGAAGACAGTCCCAAAACAACATCAGGGATGTATTCAAAAGTGCACACCTTAGCAACACACTTTGCAACAACAAAAAACGCCCCAAGGCCATGTTTATTAGGCACCAAAAACTGAGAGGGACTTCCTGGACTTGTTCAATAAGAAACGCACATTTTCGTTTTCCATTGCAAATCGTTTTAAAATATTCTGCGCCCTAATGAACATTTCAGACATTTCTGAAGCATATTACAGCCTCAGCAAGCCTTAACGCAACAAAGCCACTCAAATTATGAATCTGAAGAATGTTTAAATAATGTATACTAGATTTCAGAAAGTATACAGGTGACTTCCTAGTTATACTGTTGTAATTTGTTAAAGACTACAAAAAGGTTTTGTACAGTTCTGTTCTCCACTTCCTTGTGCTGGTACAGTAGAAGTCATTTATTTTCATATCTGTGCTTTTATGTATTAGTATCTCTGTATGCACTATAACAATCAAGAGGAACTCCATGTAATGTAAGTATCCATTTGAAATGAAAGGCTTGGCTCCTCGTCTAATGTCAATGAAACCATAAAAGGAGATGAAGAGGGAGGAGAGTTATTTTGTTTGTTTTTCTGAGACTGCAGGTGTGTAAAGCAACGCCTCCAGGAACAGCTAAGGGTGAAAACATGTATTCACGTGGCGTGGTGCATATTACCTAATGTTTACAAGATGAAAGAATGTGAAGAATGCAGAGAAATCCACGTGATATAAAAACAGGTGGCTAAATTTACCATTGGTTTTGTTTTTGAAATTCCTTGGTCTGTTTTGGTAAACAGTGAGGTCCAAAAGACATTTTGACATTGAAACCGTTGTTGTTTTGGGTCTGTACTCCAGCACAATGACGTTAAAGTGAAGATTGTCAGCTTTAATTCGAGGCCAATTTCATCCATATCGGGTGAACCATTTAGAAATTTAATCTGTTTTTGGACAAAAGTATTGGGACAAATTCACTTATGTGTAATAAAGTAATCAAAAGTGTAGTATTTGGTCCCATATTCATAGCACGCTATGATTACATCAAGCTTGTGACTCTACAAACATGTTGGATGCATTTGTAGTATGTTTTGTTTGCGTTTCAGATCATTTTGTGCCCAATAGAAATGAATGGTAAATAATGTAGTGTCATTTTGGAGTCACTTTTAATGTAAATAAGAATGGAATATGTTTCTAAACACTTGTACATTAATGTGGACGCTACCACGATTACGGAAAATCCTGAAAGAATTGTGAATAATGATGAGTGAGAAAGTTAGAGACAAATTTAATCTCCCCCCCAAAGAAATGCTAACCTCTCACCATTACCAATAACAAGTGAGGGTAGCATTTTTCTGTCTTGGGGGTATGATCGTTGTGCATCTAACTTTCTCACTCATCATTATTCACGATTGATTCAGGATTATTCGCAATCATGGTAGCACGTGATAAACCCACGTAATAAAAAACGAATTGCAAATGCATCCAACAAGTTTATAGTCATAAGCTAGTCATTGCGTGCTAGGAATATGGGACAAAATACTAAACTTTTGACTACTTCAACACACATAAGTGAATGTCCCAATACTTTGCACAAAACGTTCTGTAATTTCGAAACGGTTCATCCGATATGGATGAAAATACCCTCAAATAAAGCTGACAGTCTGCACCTCAACCACAGTCATTGTATTATTTAAAATCCAAAGTGCTGGAGTACAGTGTCACTGTCCAAATACTTTTGAACCTCACTGTATGAAAGCAACTCTGATCTAATCCCTGTGCCTTAAACATAAACTTTTTTAAAAAACTGTGTCCCTTTAAAAACAGGACATTTTACTTCAAAATCAGAAGATGCCAGATGTTTTCAGGCCTGGAAAGCAGTCCACATCAGAGGAATGAAACAGAATAAGTACAGACAATCTGGAAATAAACGGTTCTGATCTTTTCCATTAGTTTTAGATTGTGGCACGTAGCTGGATCTCCAAAACAGATGGCCTGGGACATGGACTCCCTCTGACAGTCTGAAAACATCTGCTAAAATGGGATTTCGGAGTGCAATGTCCCTTTAATGAATGAGGGGGTCCAGGGTAAACATTCAAATTAATGGCCATTAAAGAAGCTAATGGGAGTCATTAGTCAGTCATATAATGCTGAAAATAGGCCTATAAACCAAATCCAAGTTTGCTGAGGACCATTAAACATGTCAAGCTTTTAAAAATCGACCAGACTATCATGTGGAACTGAAAACAAATTCTGCATTAAAAGTCTCCCATATATCAGCTCTAGGTTTGTATAGTGTCTAGAGAAAAGAAGACTGAAGGAGTGGGTAAGTTTAAGGAGTCAATTACATGCGTTTTATGTAGATGTGAACAGTAGACCAGTGCACTGACTAAAAAGCTCAAAGTAGTATCCACAACTTGCGGTTTCCTTCTAATATTTGGTATTTTATTAGGATCCCCATTAGCTGTTGCGAAAGCTAATGTGGTTCACTGCGATGCTAGCGAGTGTAACAGTGCATTCTGTTCTGCCACGTGAAAGATGCGAACTAGCAACCTTCTGCACAACAACTCACGCAACTTAAAAAGGCAACAGTCTAGTCTGAATAGTCTGTCACTCCGTGAGTGACAGTTGCCTCAGGGAAGGTGTGAGGTCACCGATGTACTCCACCCAACATGCACTACATTCACCAACCTTTGATCTATGGATTAGGTCACGGCTATTCAACTGGTGGCCCACGAGCTAGATCCGGCCCCTTTATCAATTTAGAATGGCCATTTGATCAATTATGAACATTAATATAAAAATCCACACATAAATCCCTGCAAAAATCCAATGTTTAGTTCCAAAATGAGCCCTCGTTCAATATTCTCCAATAGGATCATCTGTTTTCCAGTGCTGTCAATCAATATCACCCAACGTACCAGCTACAGCCAATCAGAGCTGCAAACATCAGCCAATCGCAACTGCAAACATTTGGCGACGCCACTCCACCAACATCACTTGTTTCATACTCTGCTGAAAGACACGTCTGCTGAGCATCATGATCAACTTTTACATAATGATGTTAGGTGGCTAAGCAAGGGTAATGCTTTCAAGAGAGCATGTGAGCTTAGGAAGGAGATAGTTGCTCATCTCCGCCACAAGAAAGCCAATACATATCTAGCAAAAATTGTTGACATGATTGGAAAACTGACTGCTTTTCAAAATACCTTTGTTATTTTCTCCTCTGATTTGATCTCCAACAAAATGATCAATTTCTCTACACTCAGGGCTCGAATTGGAGGGGCTTTAGAAAAAAAATGGCAAAAAGCATACCACTTGTTAGCTTTTTTTTTCTACATAGTGAAAATCTCTGAAATCCTTAGCAGAGGCACTCCGAAGACAAAACGACAGCCAGGCCTGATGGAAAGGAGGGGAGGGAGAAAAAGGGGCAATCGTAGCAGCGGTAGCCTATCAACATACACCTCGGTATGTGTGCTGAGCACCTAGTTTGAGGAGAATATTATCTGTCGGGCAGCAAGAGCCCGCAGCTCAAACAACTTGTTGTCCCGTGGAGCAGCTCAGATGAACAACAGTGGTAGTGTAGTTAAATTGAATGAATGTCTCATAATTGATGCATCAGTTATTTGTATTTCTTGCCACATTCTGAAGTAGTAATGCCTGTTTGTGGCCCATGTCTGTGTAGCCAGTTAGCATGCCGAAATAGTAATTTCTAAGGCTTTCACCAAAAAGCTTCTCAATTAAATGTTTACTCCAAAGTAGGCCTACAGTGCCTTCAGAAAGATTTTGTGGCAGTGATCTACACACAATACCCCATAATATCAAAGTGGATTTATTTTGTTGACATGTTTACACAAATGCCTCAAGTCAATAAGTATTCAACCCCTTTGTTATGGCAAGCCTAAAAATGTTCAGGAGTAAAGGTGTCCAAATCACATAAGTTGTATGGACTCATTCTGTGTGCAATAATATACTTTTGTTATGACTACCCCAGCTCTGTACCTCACACATATAGTATCTGTAAGGTCCCTAAGTCAAGTAGTGAATTTCAAAAACAGATGCAACCACAAAGACCAGGGAGGTTTTCCAATGTCTCGCAAAGAACGTCACCGATTGGTTGATGTGTAAAAATGTAAAAGCAGACACTGAATATCCCTGTGAGCATGGTGAAGTTATTAATTAGGCTTGGATGGTGTATCAATAGACCCAGCCACTTAAAAAATACAGGCATCATTCCTAACTCAGTTGCTGGAGAGGAAGGAAACTCTTCAGGGATTTCACCATGTGGCCAATGGTGATTTTAAAACAGTTACAGAGTTTAATGGCTGAGATGGTAGAAAACTGAGGATGGATCAACAACATTGTAGTTACTCCACAATACTAACCTAATACTGCTTTCACGTTGGATTTACGGTATTTTGCCTGTACATTTTTTTGGGCAATGTATGACCTGCTTACAAACAGGCCCATTTTTACCACATTCTTGGCTGCATTCACCTTTTATACCTCCCGTGCGCTTGCCGGTGGTGTGCAGATGTGGGTGGGCGTATAAGTCCTTTGAGAATATACACCATCAAAAATAACTCCATTATTAATTCATTTTGGCAGGTCCTAAGAAACATAAGACTAATAAAATGTATTTTCAAAAGAATAGAATGGCATATTTTGAGTTTAATTATGTTACTGGTCTGTGCAGCCTGTATGGCTGCACATGAAATCAATAGTTATTTTGTTAAATTAAACAGACGAGACACACTAGCCTGATCAGTTTTTGATCCACGTTTCATCTCTTTCCTACCCTCCCTCTGCTTTGTTAGGGAGCAGGCATTGGGTCTTACATTGAGAGTATCTTCATCATGATACCGATAGAAAATAATAGCAATCTATTGTATATTTTCAAAAGCATTCCAGTCTTGTGTTCATATTTCACAACCTCTGCAGGCTTTTGGAGTTGCGCTATACGCGATCAAGCAAAATAATAGGCCTACACTTGATTTAGGCTACATTGTTGCATGCTAAATGTTTCTAATCAGTGATAGATGAGCAAATGAATAGATGAGCTATACCACCTCCATGTATTTGCCCAGACAGAGAATTAGCCAAATATACAGACAGATTCACTAAAAAAACTAAATTACATTGATTGATCACAGGCTTTCGGTCGGGAGTAGGCCCAGGCTACTAAGCGACTGATAAGCAATAATAATCCACTTGTTAAGCTACATAACATGCTGGCAAAATGTTCTGATCAGGGCTAATAAATGAGCCAATTAGACAAGATGATCATGAGCAGCTTCACCTCAACTTAATCTGGCATTTATTGATTTATCAAGACCCCATGCTGGTCTCAAAGCAGAGCGAAACGGTGCTGAAATAGTTGACCACACACAGGTAAGCTATTGCTTCAATCAAATGTATTATAACAATTCGATTACTTTGGGAGTTTCAGTAAGCAACAATGATGCCTTCAATTGCATTAGCCTCATTCAGTTATATTTATTCCCACAGTAATTCTTTATGGATCGATCCAGTTGTGGTTAAGAAAATAGTGCATGTGGTGGGCTATGCGACGAGATGGGTTAAGTGAAATGCCTCGCAAAATTATTTTGAACTGCCAGGATGATAGTAGTAAACGGGCACTGCCTAGCAACCATCAAGAGCTTAAGAGCGTAGTGCGTGCCAATGCCGCCTCGGCATTGCGACTTCATTACAGGCTTTGTCGCCGGCAATACTTTTCATAAAGAAAAGTTAGCAAACATTTGGCGGGATGCTAAAGTTGGCGGAAAAACAACTTGGTTTGAAAGGTATATAAATGACTGACTGAAAAGGAAGCCTGTACAGAAAAAAATATTACAAAACATGCATGCTGTTTGCAACAAGGCACTAAAGTAATACTGCAATATATATATATATATATATATATATATATATATATATATATATATATATATATATATGTTTGGGGCAAATCCAACAACACATTACTTGATGATTAGATGATTATTTGAATCAGCTGTGTAGTGCTAGGGCAAAAAACAAAACGTGCACCCCTTGGGGTCCCGAGAACAGAGTTTGGGAAACCCTGTCGTAGAGGATAAACCTGGTTCAGACAGCTTTCCAGGAGACTAATTCACCTTTTCAGCAGAACAATAACCTAAAACACAAGGCCAAATCTATATAGGAGTTGCTTACCAAGACGACCCAATGTTCCTGAGTGGCCTAGTTACAGTTTTGACTTAAATGAGCTTGAAAATCTATGGCAAGACTTGAAAATGGCTGTCTAGCAATAATCAACAACCAACTTGAAAGAGCTTGAAGAATTTAAAAAAGGATAATGGACAAATATTGCACAATCCAGATGTGCAAAGCTCTTAGAGACTAACCCAAAAAAGACTCACAGCTGTATTCGCTGCCAAAGGTGTTTAACATTTATTTACTCAGGGGGTTGAATACTTATCTGATCAAGATAGAACTTTTATTAAAAAGTTAATGACAAATTAAACTAATTTCTTTCACTTTGACAGATGTGTAGATCGTTGACAGAAAATGACAATTAAATCCATTTGAATCACACTTTTTAACGCAACAAAATGTGGAAAAGTCAAGGTGTGAATACTTTGACCTTTGATTTGTGGCCTATTAAGCAGGTGGTCTTTTTTATTTTTTTTACTGCCATCACATGTACACTACTGTATGTGCAGTACATTGTACAGTACAGAAATACCACTAGCCAAACAAATGGTCTTTTGTTAGATGCCAATTGAATTAATATAATAATATGCCATTTAGCAGACGCTTTTATCCAAAGCGACTTACAGTCATGTGTGCATAAATTTTTACGTATGGGTGGTCCCGGGGATCGAACCCACTACCCTGGCTCTACCAATTGAGCTACAGAGGACCACAAAGGGCAACTACACCCTCTCAATTATTATTTGTTTTTTTTGAGACCTCAAATGTGGTCACCTGATGTTGCATTGTTTTGGACTACATTTTTTGCAGTTTTTATATATAACAAAAATATGATTTTCATAATGAAAACCTGAAAAAACTACAAAAACTCAGAAAACTGGAAAAACTAAACCGGGAAAACAGATTGTTTAAAACATTGAAACATTAATTGATTTCATGTTTTTTTTAATATATAAAAATCGGTCTTAGGAAGAGTAATCGTCAGGGGTGAAAGTAAATAAAAAATAAATAGTGCCTGTAAGCCGTACCGGTAAAACATGAGTATCACAATAATTAAACCAAGATGGCAAGAAAACTGTAGGCTGTTACACCATAGTGTTTTATTACTGCCTTTCAGCTGCATGATAAATTAGTGAATGGACTTGAAAACAGGTGGTACACGTTCCAAAATGTGGTGTGGTTCGACGTGAACACTAAGTCAGAGATACGTTTTTAATGTGGCATGAACATGTAATATATTTTTACAGTTAAATTACACGTCTTTACTATTAGGCCCATAAAATCCTTTCATGCATATGAGGTTCCTTACCAGGAAGAATTTAAAATTTAATTTCACCGTGGTAATCGCATGTAGAAAATGTCTAACCCTGTAAATAACCTTTTTCAAATCTAGCCCCCAGTAAGAATATACAGGTAACTGCCAAAATAAAGGAAACACCAACATAAAGTGTCTTAATTGGGCATTGGGCCAACACGAGCCAGAACAGCTTCAATGCACTTCGGCATAGATTATACAAGTGTCTGAAGCTCTATTGGAGGGATGCGACGCCATTCTTCCACGAGAAATTCCATAATTTGGTGTTTTGTAGGTGGTGGTAGAAAACTGTCTCAGGTGCCGCTCCAGAATCTCCCATAAATTGGATTGAGCTCTGGTGACAGCCAGCCATGGAATATGGTTTACATAGTTTTCATGCTCATCAACCCATTCAGTGACCACTCGTGCCCTTTGGATGGGTGCATTGGCATCCTATGGGGGCATAGCCATTGTAGCCAAAATAATGGCCATAACAAATGGCCTGTCCAGCATTTTTATATATGACCCGAAGCATGATGGGATGTTAATTGCTAAATTAACTCAGGAACCACAGTGTGGAAGCACCGGCTTTCAATATACTTTGTATTCCTCATTTACTCAACAGTTTCCATTATTATGGCAGTTACCTGTAGTTGAATAGCACTGGATTAAGTCATGGTTAGGAGAGATTAAAAAAAAAATATTCATATTTCATTGGCACATTTCTATCCAGGAACACCAGAAAAGTTCACCAAAATCTCAGAGCAAAATTTCAGAATTATGTAATCAAAGGCATAACCCTCAAAGATAAACAGCCTACAGCACCTTCAGACCCTTAGCCCTAAAAGAAATGGCTGCACCTGTCAAAGAACAACTTCCCCAATTAGGTGAAGTGCTCAAGATCCACCCTTACAATGTTTTAGCGGTGCCGATTGGCTTACCTGGACACTCTGCACCAATAGCAGGCCCTGTGTGTCGTTCTGGTCCGCCAGAATGAGGTCCGCCAGCTTGTGGATGATGACATCCAGAGGGCCCTGCTCCTCCAGGGGCCGACTCAGATCCAGCTGCAAACAGGGAGTGAGAGAGGGAGAGAGAGGGCTCAGAGGTTAGGCAAGATAAAAATCAAGACACCTCTTTGTATTATTAGTTGATAAGATATGGGGTCCGTTCCAAATGCACCCTATTCCCTATATAATGCAGTACTTTTGACCAGAGCCATATGGGTGATGAACACACTTAAGACAATCATTTGGGGTTTGACCCAAGAGGTCAAAGAATTTGTTTTTTGCTAAGATTAGGCCCGTTCCAAGCCTCTTTTTCCCTCTCTTGCCACAAACGATACAACCATATGGGCTTTACGGATGGGCTTTACAGACTGCGTTCTGGTAACAGCTGGGAGAAGAAAAAAAAGCAGCAAGGAACATTGTCTGCTTCCCAAATGACACCCTATTCCCTATATAGTGCACTACTTTTGACCAGGGTCCTGCCATTTGGGACACACATTATGTAAGGAGTGGGGACCCGGTCATAGGGTCAATGGTCCAGCGCTGGCACAAAATAAAGGAGCACAAACGGACCACAGACCCACCAAGTCGTGGGATGAAATTGAGGAGGGGGAACATTTTATTCGGGAGGCCCCTGGGGCCTGTTCCCTACAAGGCTCTAGTTTAATCAGGGAGAGGATGTCTGCATCCCAAATGGCACCCTATTCCCTATGTAGTGCACTACTTTATGGGCCCTGGTCAAAAGTAGTGAACTAAATATGGAATAGGGTGCTGTTTGGGACGCACAAGTCTGGAAATGTTGTAGCGGCGGGATCAGAGCCTTCTTCTCGGCTGATTTAGGAAAACATTTTCATGTCTCCAAGCTCATAGATCAAGACACAGCAGTGCTGTCATGCAAGTAGAAGGTGTAGGGTAAAACGTTTCACCTAGACGCTGATCTTGGGTCAGTTTAGCATTTTCCCCCACTAACGGTTAGGATTGGGGGAGGGAAGCTGATCCTAGATCGGTACCTAGAGGAAATTTCACCCCAGAGCCAAGACACTGTTGTTCCTCCTTGTGTCCTAAGTGAGGCCACAGAGTGGGTTTGTGTAAAGAACTCAGTTTGGCAAAGCCTCTGAGGAACATGAAAGCCACCATTTGTAGCTGCCAGCATTGCTCACCTTCCAATTGATCAGGTTTGTAAACCGCAGTGAGCAATTGGAGGGGAATGTGTGTGCATTAGCCAAGCCAACATCTTTCCATAGACTTAGTCTTCAGAAAGTTCACACCCCTTGACTTTTTCCACATTTTGTTGTGTTACAGCCTGAATTTTAATTGGATTAAATTAAGATTTTTTTTGTCACTGTTCTACATACCCCATGATGTAAAAGTATAATTATGTTTTTTGAAACTGTTACAAATTAATGAAAAATGAAAAGCTGAAACGTCTTGAGTCAATAAGTATTCAACCCCTTTGTTATGGCAAGCCTAAAGTTCTGGAGTAATAATGTGCTTAACAAGTCAAATAATAAGTTGTGTGCAATACTAGTGTTTAACATGATTTATGAATACCTCATCTCTGTACCCCACACATACAGTTATCTGTAAGGTCCCTCAATCAAGCAGTGAATTTCAAAACACAGATTCAACCAAAGACCAGGGAGGTTTTTACCCAATGCCTTGCAAAGAAGGGCACCTATTGGTAGATGGGTAAAAATAAAAAAGCAGACATTGAATATCCCTTTGAGCATGGTGAAGTTATTAATTACACTTTGGATGGTGTATCATTACACCCAGTCACTACAAAGACAAGCATCCTTCCTAACTCAGTTGCCGGAGAGAAAGAAAACCACTCATGGCTGTGATAGTATTGTGGAGTAACTACAATGGTGATCCATCCTCAGGAGAAAACTAACCTAATTGACAGTGAAAAGGAAGTCTGTACAGAATAAAAATATTCCAAAACATGCATCTTGTTTGCAACAAGGCACTAAAGTAATACTGCAAAAAAATATGCCAAAACAATTAACATTTTGTCCTGAATACAAAGTGTTATGTTTGGGGCAAATTCAATAAAAACACATTACTGAGTACCACTCTCCATATTTTCAAGCATAGTGGTGGCTGCATCATGTTATGGATATGGTTGTAATCTTTAAGGACTGGGGAGTTTTTTAGGAAAACATTTTTACGAAATGAAGCTAAGCACAGGCAAAATTCTAAAAGGAAAACCTGGTTGTCTGCTTTCCAACAGACACTGGGACACAAATTCACCTTTCAGCAGGAGAATACCCTAAAACACAAGGCCAAATATACACTGGAGTTGCTTACCATGACGACATTGAATGTTCCCAAGTGGCCTAGTTACAGTTTTGACTTAAAATAGTCTTGAAAATCTATGGTAAGACTTGAAAATGGCTGTCTACAACCAACTTGACAGAGCTTGAAGATTTTTTTGAAGAATGTCCAAATATTGTACAATCCAGGTGTGCAAAGCGCTAAGAGACTTACCCAGAAAGACTTACAGCTGTAATCGCTGCCAAGGGTGATTCTAACGTGTATTGACTCAGGGGTGTGAATACTTATGTTAATGAGAGATTTCTGTATTTCATTTTCAATAAATTAGCAAAACCTTCCGCAAACATGTTTTCACTTTGTCATTATGGGGTATTGTGTGTAGATGGGTGAGAAAAAAATTAAAAATAATAAATTTTGAATTCAGGCTGTAACAACAAAATGTGGAATAAGTCAAGGGTTATGAATACTTTCTAAAAAGTCACTGTACACCCAAACCAGACCATCCATGTTGCGTGCGCTGCTAAATAAATCCACACGTTATTCAATCATTTCACCCATACTGCTCGCGCGTGACCAAATGTCTGCGTAGCCAAGTGCTAAAATAAAATGCTCAACGCACTGCAAGTCCCCTCCTTATTGGATATCAGGAAGACACAAACCCAAGTGGATGCTTGAAAGACCAACAAGGAGAGACTAATCAAAATATTGATAATTAAAACTAACTAGGTTTCCCTTTTTATCTGTGGATTAAATCAGGAGTAGAGAAACACGATTTTGTATTACTCTGGGTATTTTTTGGGGGACAAAGAACTAGCTAAAGTGGCCCATATTCATTCAGATAAAATAACAACCATCTCCCAGGACAAACTAGCTAGCTAAATATCCATAAATGTTTCATGCGTTTCGAATTGCGACAAAATTCATAATTGATTTTGGTATTTTAACCTGCGTGTCATGATCGCGTCTGGTGAAGATAGACAAAATTATCACGCACGCGCGGGGCCGGTGTTACAGTGCACTTACGCACAAGTTTACATTATGACTACCACACTCCACTTGACTAAAATAAATATCATGTGACGTCTCCTACCTTTAGGAAAATCATAATCCTTTAGGGAGAAATTCCACAGAAACACAGGACAAGAGTGGGAGTTAGAAGTTAGGAATAACTGATGTCATACAATAAGGGGTTGGAACATAAATTATTTCTCAATCTTTTCGTTCTGAACAGAACCTTTATTTTCATTCCTCTGTTCCAACCAGGAAACTAAAGTGCTGAACCGGTTCGAACCCCAAAAAAGTACCTCTGAAATCATAATTTTTCTCTAATAAAAAAAAAAGAATCTCTCTCCCTAGCTTCTGAACCCCGCTTGTAATGTCAATACGCTACAGCTAAGCTTTGGAAGGGCAGAGGCAGGTAGCCTATACGCTGGCTAAGATTTTCAACTGGCAGACAGACACAGGAAGAAGTTTGATTGACAGATGGGAAGGCGCCTTGTTGCATTTTTGTGTGGGACTGTTCCGGAACCGTATTAGATCACTTTTGTTCCTGGTTCGGATTCGGTTCGGTTCCAACCCCCGCATACCATAGTAAACCATCTGTGTTTAAAAGTGTCCTGGTTCTACAGGGTTGACCTGTGTGTGTGTGTTGTAGAAAGCAATTGATTTCCGTAGAAAAAATTGACAAAGTATCTATTGTATTGTCAAACAAGGTCCAAGATCGCAGTGCAACCTTATTGTCTCGGGGCATTGCAAACAGACATCCGAATAGACAGACCAATTCAATTCCAACAGAAACTCCAACTTGTGTAGAGAATGTCCAGATAGGCCTAATATCCCCAGCTCATGTAATATTGATGGCAGCGGAGTAGATTTATCAATTATGAATTGAACAAGATTAGTGGACTTGTCAATGCAGGGCATTGTTTCTCCTAAGGGGATTGAGGCATCCAAAGAAAACATCTCCCATACCGTAGATATAGTATGCATGCAAGGTTGGGATTA
Source organism: Coregonus clupeaformis (assembly GCF_020615455.1). Taxonomy (NCBI): domain Eukaryota; kingdom Metazoa; phylum Chordata; class Actinopteri; order Salmoniformes; family Salmonidae; genus Coregonus; species Coregonus clupeaformis. The sequence goes on along the minus strand of NC_059227.1, from coordinate 14,227,839 downwards.
ACCATTGTTTTGAGGTTTCTCTTTTATTTTGAATCCCTATTCTTCAGTCTGTCATTGGTGGAAATATCCAAAGTGGTGGCTCAACAAATCTGATTCAGATGCTTGCTGCCAGTTCGAGAACTAACGCTGGTTTGAAACACTTGAGACACTTCGTGACTATACAGAACGTTTGCCTCTGGGGGTTGCTCTTGAGCCAAAACGGGGTCCCCAAAATATTATCCAGAAATTACCTAAATTGGACAGGAAGAAAACAACGTTGCCCAAAAGAGAAGAATGTGTGTCATGACAGGTTTGACTGCTTCTCTAGGCGAAGCTAGCAAAGGATTTCAACACAATCCATGAACAACCTTTGGAACAACAATTTCTATCAGTTCAATCACTATCCCCAAGCCCTTGATTAACGACTGAAATGTGACACAGGTTGTGTCCCAAATGGTACACTAGTCTCTATATAGGGCACTACTTTTGGCCAGAGCCCTAGTCAAAAGTAGTGCACTACATGGGGAATAGGGTGCCATTTGTGATGCACCCATTGTATCTTATCTGCCTACACCCAAAAACATTGATAAAGGGTCATGTCTGTAGTACTGGGGCAGTGGTTCAGGGGCACTGTAGTACTGGGGCAGTGGTTCAGGTAGTAATGAAGACAGAGGAATTCAACGAGGGGAAGAGAAGAGGCGATAAAAGGGAGGGAGAGGATGTGATCGTGAAGCAATAACTGACGAGAAATCAGCTATTACATAAACCTTAAAAAAGGAAATGTTCACCCATTTTGAATGTTATATCGTTTTTGTGCATCTCAGTGATGTTCTATCGATTCCCTGGGTCATTTCATGTATCTGAGTTATTGGCGTTCAAGCAGGCAGAAATCCGTCCAGTATGACGTAGCACCGTGATAAAGTCGCTCTCGCTACACTGGAAGTTAATAGGAATACGACTTTTAGATCGTGAAAACATCTATCATACATGTCAGATTTCAATTCTGGCCGATGTCATAACTCAGGAGGGTGTCTTCTCTCGAATGAGCCTTACATCTTTTTGAAATATTCTTACCTCGGGAAAAGTGTAATTTAACGGAGGGTCTAACACATTGTTCCTACGAGTCTGCCTCTTTAGTCCAGGCTGCATTGCATGGTGCAGTTGCAAAAATATATTATAGAAAGGAGATAGGAATCCAATTAATCTTGACCAAGGCCAGTTGGTGTAAATGCTTGAAAATGACCTGTCACGAACTCTGATACCTCCTGCGCCTCGACCTGTTGTTTTGGCCTGTTTCCGAAGTTGTATTATTTTGTAAGTGTGTCAACACCTGCTACCAACTAGCTAGCTAGCTAGGTTGCAATGGAGCCCGCTTTGCCTGGAATAGCTAACGAACGCTTCCAGCGCTATAGAAGCTGTGCTTATTACGCTCTTATCCGGGACAATATTGACAAGCCGGAGTTCCAATGCAGGAATTGTTTGCCTGCGGAGGATTACAGGAATTAGGTGGCTATCCTTAGCAAGCAAATTTCAATTCTGCTGGAACTTATTGGGAAACGTAAATTGGAACTCTCTCATTCTCAACTCCTGTGGCCGGACGCAGCTCGGGCCTGATGGATGTATCCCCGCCTTGTCATCGGTCCCTATCCGAATGGCCTGTGCTACCTGGAACTTGCCTGCCAAGGAAGTCGTCTCCATCTGCTTCTCCTCCTCCTCCATCTTGTAGTGGAGTAGACGGAGAACAGCAAGAGGATTGTTTCAATCAGCAATGGTCCCATGTCACAGAAACCGAAGGCAGCGGCATGCTGCTAAGTGGACTGGAGTGTCTGTGAGCGGTTCAGAGCAGATTGACATGAGGAATAGCTTTGCGGCATGGTGCCTGATCTAACTGTGCCTTGGTCACTGGGACTGCCGGTGTCCAACTACGCGGACTCCAGCAGCGGCTTAGTCATCGAATTCGGCTCCTTTCACGCTCTCCGGATCTGACGAGGCACTGCCTGCTGTGGGAGGTCTGGACCTATCGCCGGGAGCAGCGGACGAATGCTATCCTGTTTCTCGTGGGCCCGTGAAATGTTCCACGAATTGTGTGAGGGGTAGGAATGGGCGGATTTCTCCATCCCTTCTCCGGCCATTGTATTGGGCAGTTCAATGGTGAGAAATGTCTCAGTCCCTGGAGCAAAAACGTTGTGCTATCAAGGAGCACAAGTACAGGACATCAATAAGATGCTCCCAAACATTTTAAACCTGCATCAGGAAATTGAGTCTATCATAGTTAAATGTGGGATTCAATGACATTATGAAGGGCAGCTCAGAACAGCTGAAGATGGATTTTAAAGAAATTATTGGGTCTCTGCTTGACACCAACAAACGCCCCATAATATCTGGGCATGTGCCCTCCCTAAATCGTGGCATTGAATGTTTCAGCAGACTTCTAGCCCTCCATAACTGGCCATGAGATGATTGCAGCTCTGTGGGTGTAACATTGACAATTTTGATCCCTTCAGGAAACAAAGCTTGATTTATAAAGGAGGATGGGATCCACCCAAATCATTTGGGTTCCTGGATCCTTTCACAGCATTATAAGGCTGCGTCGAGACACTGATTTATTAAATCACCCAATCCCAGCTCAGTTAATCCCTACTAGTTGTGGAACCCTGCCTTAAGGTAATAATAATAAAATAAGATTTATTTCATATAGCGCTTTTCATTACAATAGGAATCTCAAATACGTAGACTTACTCCGCAAACAAGCAAACTATAATCTGCAAGACATTTGGGGCTGGCTTTACTGTAGCAACGCTCATCAAAATTGTGATTTTTTTTTAAAAAGCAACAGTTGGACAATGGATTAAGATACTCCAAACTGTTAGAAAAGTTTTTTTTAATCTATCAGATATTGACTGAATCATAGCACATAAAACATTGTACTAGCAAAGACAAATAATGGAGTTCAGGTATTAAATGTATTGTCAAATGTAACTTTCTTATAATACACTCATACATTTTCTTAGTATATCAGGTATTTTTAAAATACTTTGTGATAAAATCAAGAAAAGTTGCTTTCATTCAACGCATCTAATTTGTAAACATTTCAACTGTATTAAAATCATATTTTTTTTTTTTTCATTGCACAAAAAAATCTACACCCACAAAACTAAAAGTTATCTTTCTTGTGATGCAAGTGTTGAGACAGTGCGTTAAATTTCAGACTAAGCATTAGCATTCTTATAGATGCAACGGAACACCAATGTATTCCATTGAGCTCATTACCAGCAGTGGCGGACTTCCCATTAGGCAGAATAGGCAATTGCCTCCTGCCTCACATCATCAAGGGGCCTCGTGAGCTGGGCATAATCTCACACACACACAACCAGTCAAAAGTTGACACCAACTCATTCAAGTTTTTATTTATTTTTTACATTGTAGAGTAATAGTAGAGACATCAAAACTATGAAATAACACATATGGAATCATGTAGTAACCAAAAAAGTATATTTTATATTTGAGATTCTTCAAATAGCCACCCTTTGCCTTGATGACAGCTTTGCACACTTGAGACCCATGAGACCAAGCTTTAAATTCCTGACTAATGTCTTGAGATGTTGCTTCAATATATCCACATAATTTTCCTTCCTCATGATGCCATCTATTTTGTGAAGTGCACCAGTCCCTCCTGCAGCAAAGCACCCCCACAGAATGATGCTGCCACCCCCGTGCTTCAGTTGGGATGGTGTTCTTCGGCTTGCAAGCATCCCCCTTTTTCCTCCAAACATAACGATGGTCATTATGGCCAAACAGTACTATTTTTGTTTCATCAGACTAGAGGACATTTCTCCAAAAATTACGATCTTTGCCCCATGTGCAGTTGCAAACCGTAGTCTGGCTTTTTTTAATGGCGGTTTTGGAGCAGTGGCTTCTTCCTTGCTGAGCGGCCTTTCAGGTTATGTCGATATAGGACTTGTTTTACTGTGGATATAGATACTTTTATACCCGTTTCGTACAGCATCTTCACAAGGTCCTTTGCTGTTGTTCTGGGATTGAGTTGCACTTTTCGCACCAAAGTACGTTCATCTCTAGGAGACAGTACACGTCTCCTTCCTGAGTGGTATGATGGCTGTGTGGTCCCATGGTGTTTATACTTGCGTACTATTGTTTGTACAGATGAACGTGGTACCTTCAGGCATTTGGAAATTGCTACCAAGGATATATATTTATATATATATATATTTATATATATTATATTTATATATATTATATATTTTAGTCATTTAGCAGACGCTCTTATCCAGAGCGACTTACATGAGCAATTAGGGTTAAGTGCCTTGCTCAAGGGCACATCGACAGATTTTTCACCTAGTCGGCTCGGGGATTAGAACCAGCGACCTTTCGGTTACTGGCACAACGCTCTTAACCACTAAGCTACCTGCCGCCCCAATGAACCAGACTTGTGGAGGTCTACAATTTTTTGTCTGATGTCTTTGCTTGACATCATGGGGAAATCAGCCAAGAGGCACTGAGCTTGTAGGTAGGCCTTAAAATACATCCACAGGTACACCTCCAATTGACTCAAATGATGTCAATTAGCCTATCAGACGCTTCTAAAGCCATGACATAATTTTCTGGAATTTTCCAAGCTGTTTAAAGCCACAGTCAACTTAGTGTATGTAAACTTTGACCCACTGGAATTGTGATAGTGAATAAGTGAAATAATCTATCTGTAAACAATTATTGGAAAAATAAAATGTGATTTGATCAGTCTTGAAGGAGTTCCCACATACAGTGGGGAAAAAAAGTATTTAGTCAGCCACCATTTGTGCAAGTTCTCCCACTTAAAAAGATGAGAGAGGCCTGTAATTTTCATCATAGGTACACGTCAACTATGACAGACAAATTGAGAAATAAAAATCCTGAAAATCACATTGTAGGATTTTTAATGAATTTATTTGCAAATTGTGGTGGAAAATAAGTATTTGGTCACCTACAAACAAGCAAGATTTCTGGCTCTCACAGACCTGTAACTTCTTATTTAAGAGGCTCCTCTGTCCTCCACTCGTTACCTGTATTAATGGCACCTGTTTGAACTTGTTATCAGTATAAAAGACACCTGTCCACAACCTCAAACAGTCACACTCCAAACTCCACAATGGCCAAGACCAAAGAGCTGACAAAGGACACCAGAAACAAAATCGTAGACCTGCACCAGGCTGGGAAGACTGAATCTGCAATAGGTAAGCAGCTTGGTTTGAAGAAATCAACTGTGGGAGCAATTATTAGGAAATGGAAGACATACAAGACCACTGATAATCTCCCTCGATCTGGGGCTCCACGCAAGATCTCACCCCGTGGGGTCAAAATGATCACAAGAATGGTGAGCAAAAATCCCTGAACCACACGGGGGGACCTAGTGAATGACCTGCAGAGAGCTGGGACCAAAGTAACAAAGCCTACCATCAGTAACACACTACGCCGCCAGGGACTCAAATCCTGCAGTGCAGACGTGTCCCCCTGCTTAAGCCAGTACATGTCCAGGCCCGTCTGAAGTTTGCTAGAGTGCATTTGGATGATCCAGAAGAGGATTGGGAGAATGTCATATGTCATATGGTCAGATGAAACCAAAATAGAACTTGTCGTGTTTGGAGGACAAAGAATGCTGAGTTGCATCCAAAGAACACCATACCTACTGTGAAGCATGGGGGTGGAAACATCATGCTTTGGGGCTGTTTTTTTCTGCAAAGGGACCAGGACGACTGATCCGTGTAAAGGAAAGAATGAATGGGGCCATGTATCATGTGATTTTGAGTGAAAACCTCCTTCCATCAGCAAGGGCATTGAAGATGAAACGTGGCTGGGTCTTTCAGCATGACAATGATCCCAAACACACCGCCCGGGCAACGAAGGAGTGGCTTTGTAAGAAGCATTTCAAGGTCCTGGAGTGGCCTAGCCAGTCTCCAGATCTCAACACCATAGAAAATCTTTGGAGGGAGTTGAAAGTCCGTGTTGCCCAGCGACAGCCCCAAAACATCACTGCTCTAGAGGAGATCTGCATGAGGAATGGGCCAAAATACCAGCAACAGTGTGTGAAAACCTTGTGAAGACTTACAGAAAACGTTTGACCTGTGTCATTGCCAACAAAGGGTATATAACAAAGTATTGAGAAACTTTTGTTATTGACCAAATACTTATTTTCCACCATAATTTGCAAATAAATTCATAAAAAATCCTACAATGTGATTTTCTGGATTTTTTTTCCTCATTTTGTCTGTCATAGTTGACGTGTACCTATGATGAAAATTACAGGCCTCTCTCATCTTTTTAAGTGGGAGAACTTGCACAATTGGTGGCTGACTAAATACTTTTTTTCCCCACTGTATGCTGAGCACTTGTTGGCTGCTTTTCCTTCACTCTGTCGTCCGACTCATCCAAAACCATCTCAATTGGGTTGAGGTCGGGGGATTGTGGATGCCAGGTCATGTAATGCAGCACTGAATCACTCTCCTTCTTGGTAAAATAGCTGTTACACAGCCTGGAAGTGTGTTGGGTCATTGTCCTGTTGAAAAACAAATGATTGTCCCACTAAGCCCAAACCAGATGGGATGGCGTATCTCTGCAGAATGTTGTAGCAGCCATACTGGTTAAGTGTGCCTTGAAATCACAGTCTCACCAGCAAAGCACCCCCACACCATAACACCAACTCCTCCATGCTTTACGGTGAGAACAACATGCGGAGATCTGTTCACTCACATTGCTTCTCACAAAGACACAGTGGTTGGAACCAAAAATCTCAAATTTGGACTCCAGACCAAAGGACAAATTTCCACCGGTCTAATGTCCATTGCTCTTGTTTCTTGGCCCAAGCAGGTCTCTTCTTATTGGTGTCCTTTAGTAGTGGATTCTTTGCAGCAATTTGACCACGAAGGCCTGATTCACACAGTCCCCTCAGAACAGTTGATGTTGAGATGTGTCTGTTACTTGAACTATGTGAAGCATTTATTTGGGCTGCAATTTCTGAGGCTGGTAACTCTAATGAACATTTGGTTTTTGCGACTGCCCTTGAAGAAACTTTCAAAGTTCTTGACATTTTTCTTAATGACTGACCTTAGTCTTAAAGTAATGATGGACTGTCATTTCTCTTTGCTTATTTGAGCTGTTCTTACCATAATATGGACTTGGTCTTTTACCAAAGAGGGCTCTCTCCGTATACCCCACCCCCACCTTGACACAAAACTGATTGGCTCAAACACATTAAGGAAATAAATTCCACAAATTAACTTAAGGCACACCTGTTAATTGAAATGCATTCCAGGTGACTACCTCATGAAGCTGGTTGAGAGAAAGCCAAGAGTGTGCAAAGGGTAGCTATTTGAAGAATCTCAAATATATTTTGGTTTGTTTAACAGTTTTTTTGGTTACTACATGATTCCATGTGTTATTTCATAGTTTTGATGTCTTCACTATTATTCTACAATGTAAAACATTTGACTGGTAAAACACACACGTTCAAAAGTTTGGGGTCACTTAGAAATGTCCTTGTTTTCATAAGAAAAGCAATTTTGTTGTCCATTAAAATAACATCAAATTGATCAGAAATACAGTGTAGACATTGTTAATGATGTAAATGGCTATTGTAGCTGGAAACAGCTGATTTTTAATGGAGTATCTACATAGGCGTACAGAGGCCCATTATCAGCAACCATCAGTCCTGTGTTCCAATGGCACATTGTGTTTGCTAATCCAAGTTTATCATTTTAAAAGGCTAATTGATCATTAGAAAACCCTTTTGCAATTATGTTAGCACAACTGAAAACTGTTGTGCTGATTAAAGAAGCAATAAAACTGGCCTTCTTGAGACTAGTTGAGTATCTGGAGCATCAGCAATTGTGGGTTCGATTACAGGCTCAAAATGGCCAGAAACAAATAACTTTCTTCTGAAACTTGTCAGTCTATTCTTGTTCTGAGAAATGAAGGCTATTCCATTCGAGAAATTGCCAAGAAACTGAAGATCTCGTACAACGCTGTGTACTACTCCCTTCACAGAACAGCGCAAACTGGCCATATCTCAGACTGCCCATCTTAATATTTTCTTTCTATTGGCCAGTCTGAGATATGGCTTTTTCTTTGCAACTCTGCCCAGAAGGTCAGCATCCTGGAGTCGCCTCTTCACTGTTGACATTGAGACTGGTGTTTTGCGGGTACTATTTAATGAAGCTGCCAGTTGAGGACCTGTGAGGCGTCTGTTTCTCAAACTAGACACTAATGTATTTGTCCTCTTGCTCAGTTGTGCATCGGGGCCTCCCACTCTTTCTATTCTGGTTAGAGTAAGTTTGCACTGTTCTGTGAAGGGAGTAGTACACAGCGTTGTACGAGATCTTCAGTTTCTTGGCAATTTCTCGCATGGCATAGCCTTCATTTCTCAGAACAAGAACTTGTTTTTGAAAACAAGGACATTTCTAAGTGACCCCAAACTTTTGAACGGTAGTGTACACACACAATTTCTCATCTTACATTTAAGTCATTTAGTAGACGCTCTTATCCAGAGCGACTTACAGGAGCAATTAGGGTTAAGTGCCTTGCTCAAGGGCACATCGACAGATTTTTCACCTAGTCGGCTCGGGGATCTTGAGGTCCCCTCCCCATGCTCCACTCGATGCCCCACAATCCTCCCCCTACAAATGACCCACTGTCGTGGGCTTGCTCAGGGCATCGCTCTTATTTCGATCTTGCTTCAGCAGGTTGGTTCAGCAGCAAAATCTGCGGGAAGATTCAAAGTTGCAAACGAAATGGAGAGGAAGGGTGCATTTTGCCTGGCTGCTGTGCCCAGGTTACCATGGTGTAAAGTCTGGTTTGCTTAATATAAGGAATTTGATTTATAGCATTTACTTTGTACTTTTATTAAAGTATGACAATTGAGTACTTTTTCCCACCACTGTACTTAAGAACATTTTAAACCAGATACTTTTACACAAGTAGTATTTTACTGGTACTTTCATGAGAGTAATTTTCTATTAAGGTATTGTGAACCATCCAGAGGTTTGGGGTCCAATTGGAGTCAGTAGGGCGGGGGCACTCCGGGAATCGTCACAGGATTCGCCGAAAACATCCCTTATTATCTTTACTTTTACTGAAGTATGACAATTGAGTACTTTTTCCACCACTGCCAGGTTAAATGAGGCCACATTGATGACAAAAAAGGACTCCAAAAAAATTTATTCAGCCACCTTCAGAAATTCACACCCTTTCACTTTTTCCATATATTGTTGTGTTACAGCCTGAATTAAAAATGTATTAAATTGAGACTGCACTGGCCTACACACAATACCCCATAATGTCAAAGTGGAATTAGGTTTTTTGACATTTTTACAAATGAATTAAATAAAAAGCTGAAATGTCTTGAGTCAATAAGTATTCAACCCCTTTTCTAGGGCAAGCCTAAATAAGTTCAGGAGTAAAAATTTGCTTAAGTCACATTATAAGTTGCATGGACTCCACATATACAATTATCTGTTAGGTCACTCAGTCGAGCAGTGAATTTCAAACACAGAATCAACCACAAAGACCAGGGAGGTTTTCCAATGCCTTGCAAAGAAGGGCACCTATTGGTATATGGGTAAAAATACAATAAAAAGCAGACATTGAATATACCTTTGAGCATGGTAAAGTTATTAATTACACTTTGGATGGAGTACCAATTCACCCTGTCACTACAAAAGATACAATCGTCCTTCCTAACTCCGTTGCCGGAGAAGAAGGAAACAACTCAGGGATTTCACCATGAGGCCAATGGTAACTTTAAAACAGTTACAGAGTTCAATGGCTGTGATTGGATAAAACTGAGGATGGATCAACAACATTGTACTTACTCCATAATACTAACCTAATTGACAGAGCGAAAAGGAAGCCTGTTTGCGACATGGCACTAAAGTAATACTGCAAATCCAATACATTCCTGAGTACCACTCCATATTTTCAAGCATAGTGGTGGCTGCATCATGTTACGGGTATGCTTGTAATAGTTAAGGACTAGGGAGTTTCAGGATAAAAAAGGAAACGGAATAGAAGTAAGCACAGGCAAAATCCTAGAGGAAAACCTGGTTCAGTCTGCTTTCCAACAGACACTGGGACACAATTTCACCTTTCAGCAGGAGAATAACCTAAAACACAAGGCCAAATACAGTGGGGAAAAAAAGTATTTAGTCAGCCACCAATTGTGCAAGTTCTCCCACTTAAAAAGATGAGGCCTGTAATTTTCATCATAGGTACACGTCAACTATGACAGACAAATTGAGGGGAAAAAAATCCAGAAAATCACATTGTAGGATTTTTAATGAATTTATTTGCAAATTATGGTGGAAAATAAGTATTTGGTCACCTACAAACAAGCAAGATTTCTGGCTCTCACAGACCTGTAACTTCTTCTTTAAGAGGCTCCTCTGTCCTCCACTCGTTACCTGTATTAATGGCACCTGTTTGAACTTGTTATCAGTATAAAAGACACCTGTCCACAACCTCAAACAGTCACACTCCAAACTCCACTATGGCCAAGACCAAAGAGCTGTCAAAGGACACCAGAAACAAAATTGTAGACCTGCACCAGGCTGGGAAGACTGAATCTGCAATAGGTAAGCAGCTTGGTTTGAAGAAATCAACTGTGGGAGCAATTATTAGGAAATGGAAGACATACAAGACCACTGATAATCTCCCTCGATCTGGGGCTCCACGCAAGATCTCACCCCGTGGGGTCAAAATGATCACAAGAACGGTGAGCAAAAATCCCAGAACCACACGGGGGGACCTAGTGAATGACCTGCAGAGAGCTGGGACCAAAGTAACAAAGCCTACCATCAGTAACACACTATGCCGCCAGGGACTCAAATCCTGCAGTGCAAGACGTGTCCCCCTGCTTAAACCAGTACATGTCCAGGCCCATCTGAAGTTTGCTAGAGTGCATTTGGATGATCCAGAAGAGGATTGGGAGAATGTCATATGGTCAGATGAAACCAAAATAGAACTTTTTGGTAAAAACTCAACTCGTCGTGTTTGGAGGACAAAAAATGCTGAGTTGCATCCAAAGAACACCAAAGCTACTGTGAAGCATGGGGGTGGAAACATCATGCTTTGGAGCTGTTTTTCTGCAAAGGGACCAGGACGACTGATCCGTGTAAAGGAAAGAATTAATGGGGCCATGTATCGTGAGATTTTGAGTGAAAACCTCCTTCCATCAGCAAGGGCATTGAAGATGAAACGTGGCTGGGTCTTTCAGCATGACAATGATCCCAAACACACCGCCCGGGCAACGAAGGAGTGGCTTCATAAGAAGCATTTCAAGGTCCTGGAGTGGCCTAGCCAGTCTCCAGATCTCAACCCCATAGAAAATCTTTGGAGGGAGTTGAAAGTCTGTGTTGCCCAGCGACAGCCCCAAAACATCACTGCTCTAGAGGAGATCTGCATGGAGGAATGGGCCAAAATACCAGCAACAGTGTGTGAAAACCTTGTGAAGACTTACAGAAAACGTTTGACCTGTGTCATTGCCAACAAAGGGTATATAACAAAGTATTGAGAAACTTTTGTTATTGACCAAATACTTATTTTCCACCATAATTTGCAAATAAATTCATAAAAAATCCTACAATGTGATTTTCTGGATTTTTTCTACTCATTGTCTCTGTCATAGTTGACGTGTACCTATGATGAAAATTACAGGCCTCTCTCATCTTTTTAAGTGGGAGAACTTGCACAATTGGTGGCTGACTAAATACTTTTTTCCCCCACTGTATACACTGGAGTTGCTTACCAAAATAACATTGAATGATCCCGAGTGACCTAGTTATAGTTTTAACTTAAATTAGCTTGAAAATCTATGGCAAGACTTGAAAATTGCAGTCTAGCAATGATCAACAACCAACAAGACAGAGCTTCAATAATTGTAAGAATAATGTGCAAATATTGTACAATCCAGGTGTGCAAAGCTCTTTCAGTCTTACCCAGAAAGACTCACTGCTGTAATCGCTGTCAAAGGTGATTCTAACATGTATTGAATACTGTGAATACTTATGTAATTGATATGCCCTCTGCCTGAGGCCTCCAAATCACTAAGTCAGCCCCTGATTACTGGAGTGTATGACAGGTCATTACAGTCATTATGTTAACAGGGAAAAATGAATGGCACAAGCAAAAGTGGGAAAGAGTCGCCAGAGTAAAATTAAAGTGACAAGTGGATTTTGCACCCCTCAAACACAGGAAATAGATGGCTGAAAAGGAGAGTTCAGGTGGGTGGGGCATGCGCATTGCTACACTCTTAGAAAAAAGGTTTCTTTGGTTGTTCCCATAGAAGAACCCATTTTGGTTCCAGGTAGAACCCTCAGTGGAAAGGGTTTTACATGGAACCCAATGTCCTATGGGGACAGCCAAAGAACCGTTTTAGGTTCTAGATAGCACCTTTTTTTCTAAGAGTGTACTTTACTGTTGCCTAACGGAATACTCTAAGCACAAAGGGTCCAACAAAAATACAAGGAAAAAAAACAAAAGGACTCATGTTAAAAGTGAAGAAAGAGACTGACGCCTATACAGTAAGTATTAGACCATGCCTAATTGAGCAGTGTTTTATAGCTTGCCACAAACGCGACAAGTTGATCATTAACAAATATTTATTTAGTCTCGTGACAACAGGCGACCTATGACTGGGTGTTCCCCGCCCAAGGATGACATGTGACAAGGAATCTACTCAAAGTCCACTCCCCTCCTTCAATACAATAATATGGATTTGTTCAAATGGTTTTCTAGTATCTTGGTAGTATTAAGACCATGGTTAGTTCCCACGTAAGGTGCATCGGTAGCATCCGAACAATAGTTGCACTAAAAACATAATAGCCCAAGTCTCGCTTTGCGAATGATATGCTACTTCAACAAAAATGGGATAAACAATTGGTGATAACCTTTAGTCACAATCATTGTTAAAAAAAACAAATCCAGGCAGAGAGGACAGAGAGAAATGGTCCTTCTTTCTTAGAGCTCAGACAGGTTTCTTATCAGCTGAACTGTCTGGCAGATGTTAAACAGCTGGAGGGAAGCCCTAAAGCCTTCTATCGGTACATTATGGTAAAGCTTTAAAACATTAAGTTTTTACAACAGGTTTGGTGGTTGTGACTAGCCATCACTAAATGCATTGCAGCGATTATTTGGTCAGTACTGGGTTGCAACCTAACTTTTTATTGCATGCAACTGTAAGTATAAAATTACCCATTGCAAGACTGGGGAAAGATATGAGGTGGAGACTGATGAGAGTGGCGGAGCTGGGGATCAAACCCCGGTCTCCTAGGGCAATATGTGGCCTTGAGTTGGAAGCAGCAGTGCTACTGCCAGACCAAACTCTTCGTCGTCTAAAATACTTATCTTAAATCCTGTTCACGTCCATAGATAAAACTCAACCATAGAGCCGGTTGGCATCACAATCAATGTACATAACTGTCCTCGCATTGCTTATATTAAAAGGTTATGCCATTTTTATGTCTATGCACAGACGACTGTGTGCTCATTTCTTTGTTGATGCACATTTAAAATGTTTCTGCGCATGCGAGTGTTTGCATGTGCATGAATGTGTGCGCGCATCTGTGTAGATGCGCCAGGTCCCAGCGAGATCTTATACAAAGTGGTTCCCTAGCCTTTCACATCTTCACATCCGCTTCTTTAAACAAAGCCATGCTGACTTTGGGACAGTTCCCAGGAACTGATCCATTTTCAAAATGGACAGACAGCAATGAAAAAACCAAAACATATGCACATTGCAAGCTCAAATTTCATCATGCTTAGGGTCATGTATACAAATGCTGGCCAATATTTTGCCTACCATGGCTATGCCCCCATAGGATGACAACGCCCCATCCACAGGGCACAAGTGGTCACTGAATGGTTTAATGAGCATGAAAACAACATGTCATGGCCGTCTCGGTCACCAGATCTCAACCCAACTGAACACTTATGGGAGATTCTGGAGCAGCGCCTGAGACTGCGTTTTCCACCATCAACAAAACACCAAATGGAATTTATCGTGGAAGAATGGTGTCGCATCCCTCCAATAGAGTTCCAGACAGATTGTAGAATCTATGCCAAGGTGCATTGAAGCCGTTCTGGCTCAACTCCCTATTAAGACACTATTGGGGTTTCCTTTATTTTGGCAGTTACCTGTACCTCAATTTATAAACACGGAACCATGTCATTGTGATAAAGCTGTCTTGCAAATGTTGCAAACTACACAAAAAGTATAATTTTATACACCTGTAATGTTTAAGCAGGATAACAGAAGCCCAAGATAAAAAAACAGAAATTAATATGGGTGAGACTTCCGCCCAACTCTGTATAAGGATTGCATGCGAGCAGCGGTGTAGGAGGGTGAACACACATAAACGCTGTTTATGCACCTTTTTTTATTTTGCGCAGGAGTTTACCCAACTATTGAGGAAAAATGCATTGAAAATATAGGGCACATTACTTTCCTCACAGCAAACTACGATCCGCGTTAACCCACCAATTTTTTACCACTACATCACTGAATGCGAGGCCTAACACTTAGTGATTCATTTTCTTAAAGATCGACTCTGCATTATGGGAAACAGCGCCACTGTTAGCCCCACCGCCTTTTTCATTTTTTTATTCTGTTGGCAAAACGGAGGTGAGGAGCATCCAGCAGCGTGGTAAATAACTTTGTTGTAATATCCCAAATGGATGTGGCAGTTTCACCATTAAGGATTCAAGCTTTACATGCACCTTGTCTAATGATCACAGGCGTTATACAAGGGCTGCATCGTGTAAACCACATGGAACATTCAGAAATAAACATATTATATAAAAACAGACGTGACAGACATGTAGAGTAAGCAATCATGCCAGCGCCAATCGTGACATTTATCTAATAATAAATTATAATAATTTGGAGGGTGCTTATACATGTGTGTATTATATGAGTGTGTGAATTGAACATTTGTTTTTTGCATATCACAACTCCCCCTGATACACCCTCAGAGAGTGGGGTCACAGCCAGGGTCAGCCTGGAGCAATTAGAGTTAAGTGCCTTGCTTATAGTGCTGAGCGATTAACTGACATTTGTTATTTTTCAGTTTTAAAACAACTAATTGACGTCAGTTGAATTATTTGACTTCCATTTCATTCTGTTTTTTTCCTGAGCTCAACGTGTATTTTCTCACTGCAGTTTCACTAGAGATAAATCCGATCAAGCCTGAACAGTGCGATGTATGCTGAACAAAAATGCAACAATTTCAAAAGATGAGTTACAGTTCATAAGGAAAATCAGCCAATTGAAATACATTCATTGGGCCCTAATCTATGGATTTCACTTCACTGGGAATACAGATATGCATGTTGGTCAGTTACATAAAAAAAAAAGTAGGAGTGTGGATCAGAAAACCAGTCAGTATCTGTTGTGACCACCATTTGCCTCATGCAAACACATCTCCTTCACAGAGTTGATCAGGCTGTTGATTGTGGCCTGTGGAATGTTGTCCCACTCCTCTTCAAATGGCTGTGCGAAGTTGCTGTATATTGGTAGGAACTGGAACAAGCGGTCATACACGTCGATCCAGAGCACCCCAAACATGCTCAATGGGTGACATGTCTGGTGAGTATACAGGCCATGGAAAAACTGACATTTTCAGCTTCCAGGAATTGTGTACAGATCCTTGAGACATGGGGCCGTGCATCATCATGCTGAAACATGAGGTGATGGCCGCGGATGAATGGGCCTCAAGATCTCGTTACGGTATCTCTGTGCATTCAAATTGCCATCAATAAAATGCAATTGTGTTTGTTATCCGTAGCTTATGCCTGCCCATACCATAACCCAACAACGTTGACATCAGCAAACCGTTCACCCACATGACGCCATACACGTGGTCTGCCGTTGTGAGGCCGGTTGGACATACTGCCAAATTCTTTAAAACTATGTTGGAGGCAGCTTATGGTAGAGAAATAACCATTCAATTATCTGGCAACAGCTCTGGTGGACATTCCTGCAATCAGCATGGAAATTGCACGCTCCCTCAAAACTTGAGACATCTGCGGCATTGTGTTGTGTATTCAGACCCCTTGACCGTTTCCACATTTTGTTACGTTACAGCCTTATTCTAAAATTGATTAAATCGTTTTATTTCCATATCAATCTATGCACAATACCCCATAATGACAAAACAAAAACAGGTTTAGAAAGTTTTGCAAATGTAGAAAAATTAAAAAATAATATCACATTAAGTATTCAGACCATTGACTCAGTACTTTGTTGAAGCACCTTTGGCAGCGATTACAGCCTCGAGTCTTCTTGGGTATGACGGGTACCCAAGAAGACTCGAGGCTGTAATCGCTGCCAAAGGTGCTTCAACAAAGTACTGAGTAAAGGGTCTGAATACTTAATGTGATTTGTTTTACATTTTTCTACATTTGCAAAACTTTCTAAACCTGTTTTTGCTTTGTCATTATGGGGTATTGTGCATAGATTGATATAGAAATAAAACGATTTAATCAATTTTAGAATAAGGCTGTAACGTAACAAAATGTGGAAACGGTCAAGGGGTCTGAATACACAACACAATGCCGCAGATGTCTCAAGTTTTGAGGGAGCTTGGCACACCTGTATTTGGGGAGTTTCTCCCATTCTTCTCTGCAGATCCGCTCAAGCTCTGTCAGGTTGGATGGGGAGCGTCGCTGCACAGCTATTTTCAGGTCTCTCCAGAGATGTTCGATCAGGTTCAAGTCCGGGCTCTGGCTGGGCCACTCAAGGACATTGAGACTTGTCCCGAAGCCAGTCGGAGGTCCTGAACAGGTTTTCATCAAAAGACCTCTCTGTACTTCTTTCCCTCGATACTGACTAGTCTCCCAGTCCCTGCCACTGAAACATCCTCACAGAATGATGCTGCCACCACGCTTCACCGTAGGGATGGTTCCAGGTTTCCTCCAGACGTGATGCTTGGCATTCAGGCCAAAGAGTTCAATCTTGGTTTCATCAGACCAGAGAATCTTGTTTCTCATGGTCTGAGTCCTTTAGGTGCCTTTTGGCAAACTCCAAGCGGGCTGTCATGTGCCTTTTACTGAGGAGTGGCTTCCGTCTGGCCACTGTACCATAAAGGCCTGGTTGGTGGAGTGCTGCAGAGATGGTTGTCCTTCTGGAAGGTTCTCCCATCTCCACAGAGGAACTCTGGAGCTTTTTCAGTGTGAGCATTGGGTTCTTGATCACCTCCCTGACCAAGGCCCTTCTCCCCGGATTGCTCAGTTTGACCGGGCGACCAGCTCTAGGAAGAGTCTTGGTGGCTCCCAACTTCTTCCATTTAAGAATGATGGAGGCCACGGTGTTCTTGGGGACCTTCAATGCTTCAGAAATGTTTTGGTACCCTTCCCCAGATCTGTGCGTCGACACAATCCTGTCTCGGAGCTCTACGGACATTTCCTTTGACCTCATGGCTTGTTTTTTGCTCTGACATGGACTGTCAACTGTGGGACTTCATATAGACAGGTGTGTGCCTTTCCAAATCATGTCCAATGAATTGCATTTACAACAGGTGGACTCCAATCAAGTTCTAGAAACATCAAGGGTGACCAATGGAAACAGGATGCACCAGAGCGCAATTTGAGTCTCATAGCAAAGGGTTTGAATACTTATGTAAATAAGGTATCTGTTTTGGATTTGTAATAAATTAGCAAAAGTCTATAAAAACCTGGTTTTTGCATTTTAATTATGGGGTATTGTGTGTAGATTGATGAAGGGGGGAAAATAATGTTATAAATTTTTTAGCAAGGCTGTAACGTAACAAAATGTGGAAAAAGTGAAGGGGTCTGAATATGTTCCGAATCCACTGTACTTGCCTGAAGAACACTCAAGAGGGATGGAGCAGTTGCTTTGCGAGAAAACGCTACCTGAAAATACATGATCTAAGCGATTGGTAGTTGGCAGTCAGCAGTCATAAAAGTATGCCTTATTTACTTTGAAGAACTACTAAAATAGCAATTTTGTCAGACAGCAGATATATTAAGATTAGATGACTTGGAATGAAATAAAAAGTCAAATAAAAACAAATGTAATATAGGCCTACACCACTGAAATACATTAAAGTAATGTGAATAAATTATGGTTAATAAGTGAAAAGCAGTCATGGGCAGTCACTACCATCATGGGACTTGTATTAATAGTTTTATTCTGTGTCGTTACAGCATTCAACCCACATAATGCATAGTGCATATAATGTCTAAAAATAAAACATGATTTATTTATTTTTATACTCGGAACAGACCTCAAAAAGCTCTCAAATCACTCAGCACTACTTGAAGGGCACAGACAGATTTTTCACCTTGTCGTTTCGGGGATTTGAACTAGCACCCTTTTGTTTGCTGGCCCAACACTGACTGCTTGGCTACCTGCCGACCTGCAATGTTTAGTTTGTGTCCCCCTTGAGTCCAGGGGCATTTAAACATGCAATTGTATACAAATATGATGAGCATGTAGTGCTCATGAAGCTCATTTTCATTGGGAACTTCTACAAGATTTCACCACATTCTGAATAGGGAATAGGGTACAATTTGGGACAAAGCCAGTGTGTTGTGGAATTGGAGTGGTTCTGAACTCTGCGTAAACCCTCCAAGACACCAGTTAGCTCCGCTCTGCTCTCCCTGAATAGAAACAGAGGAGCGCAAGAGAAGACACATTATGTAGTCCATATGGTCTCCCATGTCTAAATATAATCAACGATAGCACTCACTTCATGCAGATCGAAAGCTGAAAGAATACTTTTCTATAGAGCTGCCTCAGTACAATTGTATGTCCCCAGCAGGGACGGCCTGTTCAATAGGGCGATATGGGCGACGCACTGCCAAACGGGAAAAGGAAGGGATTTTTTTTCTAATCAATTATATCACGGCAACAGTAGTTATCAGTGTTCACGTCTGATCTGCCAGCCACTAAATGTCAAATCAGGCTAAAGTCGTGCTTCAAATGGCCCCGCCCATTTTTGGGGCGATTTCAGTCAAGTTGAAAATCGCCCAGAAGTCTCTCATAGCCTGTCATGTAAAATCTATTTTTTTCAAATTTCAAAGCTTTCAATACATTCTCTATGGGTGTCTGTGGGCTTGCACTTACGCGCTTCGTCATACGTGACGTAACCATGAACGTAACTAAGACAATAGCGGCTAGCAGCGTCTCTGTTGTGACCTGCAGTGTGGCGTTATTTTATGTTTTTAATTTGTAGACTTAGTTTACAAACATTCTGCCAACCATGGATTTCCAGTGGTTGGTTTTGGACTGATCTTGTTGATCGTGTACATACCCGCTACGAACGGACTAAATAATGAAAACGCTGCTGGCAGCGGAATCCCAATACAGCTGGGAGACTTGGCTGGATGACAGAGTCCCGGACAGAGAAGTGGAGCCGGCCGGCTTCACCCTGGTCAGAGCGGACCGCGATCCTGGTAAGAGAGCGACTCTGTACCCCGACATTGAACTGCTTTCTGTGTCATTGCGACCTTACTATCTGCCCCGTGAGTTCCCCCAATTGTTTGTTACCGTTGTGTACTGTTGATAATCACAAGTTTACTGGAGAACTGAGACCAAGTAGAGACTTTGGACAGGGTGGATATGGTATAATAAAGGCAGTTTATTCAGAGGTAAAGATATCTGGAATCGCGTGCACGGACTCGTTCGTGCACGCGAGTAAAGTAAAAGTGTCCTGTCTTAGGTCAGCTAGGATCACCACTCCTTGGCCACCTGCTGACAAGGCTGACAAGATAGGACTCTTTTGTCCATTGTTATAGGATAGGAACAGCATTGATTGAAAACAAACGCCCAACACAAAATGGGTCATGCACAAGATTTTAGTCAGACCAAGCTATAACATTATATATTTACTACGACAGTACATTCAACCAAAAGCTAATATAACAAAGGCATCAGAGATTATTTATAATCTGTCACAGAAACTGGAATCCATCTCCCCAGATCAGTCAATAAATGCTTCTGGTATTGACTTATATGCTGCCCCTGTCTTCATGTTGTTGCTGGACATATATTTTTTAAAATGTGTGTAGGTCACCTAAATCATCAGAAAAATTGCCCCTCCTGAGAATTTTTTCAGGAGCCGCCACTGGTCCCCAGTGTTTCCCAACTTGGTCATTAGACGACCCCCCATTCCACATATTTGGTTCATTCCAACACTCACACACTTGATTCAAGTAAATCTTCAAGCCTCTGATTAGTTAAATCAGGTATGCTAGTGATTGAATAGATAGACCAAATGTAGAATGGCCAGGGCATGCCCCAAAAATAGAGACTAACAGTCATAAATGTTACGTACGGGTGGTCCCGGGAAGCGAACCCACTATCCTGGAATTGCAAGCGCCATGCTCTGCCAACTGAGCTACAAAGGACCAGCTCTCTAATCTCTCAATCATTCGTTCTGGGAGCCACACAGATCATTTGTCACTCCCTAATAGTGCAATTAAAAGGGCCATAAAAAGCAACACGATTGGCC
This sequence comes from Coregonus clupeaformis, assembly GCF_020615455.1. Taxonomy (NCBI): domain Eukaryota; kingdom Metazoa; phylum Chordata; class Actinopteri; order Salmoniformes; family Salmonidae; genus Coregonus; species Coregonus clupeaformis. Next base: position 14,207,347 of record NC_059227.1, on the reverse strand, counting down.
CCATTAAGTCATTCAAAACCAGTAATTACAAACATGTCTTCGATCATTGATTACAATGATGGAAACCAGGTGCCAAACAGACATTGCCGTTCACTGCAGAACTAGGATCCGTTTTCTTTACCTTAACCTCTAGCATGTAAAAAATGAGCTGGGTTCAAAGTGTTTTTTCCCCCAAATACTTTAGCTGCGCTTGATTGAGCTTTCCTGGCCCCAATGGAACTAATTGAATAGTCCATCCATCGGTCTTAAAATCCACCCTATATCTGTGCTTGGGGCAATTTCTACCAAAACCAGATTAAAGACTGCAATGTTCCTCTTACAGTAAGAATAATTTGAGCTCACTACCAATATGATCCGATTCACATTTTTACCCTTCCTTGCAGTTTGCGTCGAAGACGAGAAATTTGATTTAAGAGCATATGGCGTATCCCCAGAGTCTCCGTTACTAGAAAGGTTATTCAACTGTTTCCACACAGGCCTCCATTTTGAACCAATCTATACATGTTACGTCATACGCGTCGATTGTGTGAGTGATCATATAGATTTATTTGAAGCGCCGTTACATCATTGCAGTTGTGTGCACTTAGAGTAATGGGATCAGGGGCTGTATGTGTCAAGTGTGTCAGAGTAGTAGTGTTGATCTAGGATCAGGTCCCCCTTGTCCATATAATCTTATTCATTGTGATCTAAAAAGGCAAAACAGATCCTTAAATAGATTATTATACAAAAATAACAATAATAATATATCATCATCCTGTCCACTTGCATGGGATGTAACGCCAAGGGAGAATTGTCATGCACAGAGAAACAGCTATACTGATTGCGCTCTATCCAATCATACGGCAGAATCTACAGACAGTGAGACAGACCTGCCCACATTATCAGTTGCCGACTTTGTCGCTATATTTAGCGAGTATTCAGACCCCTCTAGCGACACATTTTCAAAAAAAAGCGACTAGCAACAAATCTAGCGACTTTGTGTTATTGGAGACTTTGAGACTCTGACGTGAAAGCGCGTATCGTTCTTACTCTTCTCAACGAGCAGCTGCCGTGGGCCCCACCCCCGTCCCAAAGCACTCACAGGCGGCCCAATCCTCAAGCAGCAGTCCCTCCCAGCTGCAGTCAGAGCAGGAGATGTTCACCCCTCCGCGTCCAGACTGCAAATGAATCGCGCATGCGGGAAGCCGCTGCTGGCTGATCCCACCCTGGCTTACATTCAGGGCGGGATGTAAATGTAGGGTGTTTTTTACAAACTTTTTGTCTCTCCCACAACGTTATTCCTCTCTCCTACAGCGTCCATCACAATTACATGCACATGGCCAATTATGCAAATTAGGTGATGACGTCATTTAGCGACTTCTAGCGACTTTTAGGACAGCCAATAGCTACTTTCCTTACTGAGGAGTTGGCAACACTGCACATTATGCAGCGCCTCGGACTTGTTTGCATAAAACACACCTCGCCAATGTTATGTTGAAAGAACACTTGCCCTAAACCTTTAACGAGTGGCCACTTGCTGATGTGATTGATAGTGATCACTTGTCTGCCACGGTTTTGGGTAAAATTATAATTGAAACGATGCACACTTGCATTGCAACTTCCACATTTCAAAAGCCATTCGTGAGCATCGTGTCCCGCCGCGACCTGTTTTGTAATATAATTTGCTATGAAACACTGCCAGACCGATGCACACTACGGTAATAGATGGTGAGAAAATTGTAAAAACAAACTGCACCAAAGCACCTTTCCACTCGCCAGTTACTTGATAAGTTGATTTAGCTAACGTGGCCTGCCTGCTAGCTAATAGCTAGCTTCATAGTCAGATTGAACTAGCTAGTGATTTTGGGCACTGAAACGGTGTGTATACTTTATTTGCGATGTATGACAGCTTGCTGAAGTTCTAGACATGTTCTCAGAAATCAGTCCTAAGCGCAGCAGCAGCTGACTTGACTGTCTGCAGTGCACTACTGGTTTTCATGCAAATTTTTTTACTTGAGAAATACTGCAAAAAACGCCTTGGCGAGATATAGAATTGAGTGACTAAGACCTCCTCGGCCAAAACTTAAAAATCAATTACAGATTTATCTTAGATTAATTAGGACTATTTTGAGGGTGAAATGTTGCTACACAGTGATTTAAGAGGGACTGAATTCCATAACTACTATAATGGCCATGATATTTCAATTGTGTAAATATTCCATAATAAATAGCTAAATGAGTGCATTTATGTTAAAATAGGTAATAAGAAACCTCAGGACACCAAATGTAAATCAGTCAGAAAAATGTGATTGATCCAGAAGCGCATAGACTAAATATTAAAATAAGATGATAATGTTTGTTCACATTGGCAGTTTGAAGTGACTCAAATCCTATTTTGTTTGCATATCCGATTTGAATCTTATTTTTCCTGCAGTCTGAACAGCCAAAAAGTACATGGACTCTGATATTTCAAGCCACATTTCAAACCACCTTCTGGCCATGCAACTTGTCTGAACTGTCAAATCTGGTTTATTTGCCCTCAAGTGGTTACATTTTATTTAGCATATCTTGTTGCTTGCTAGCTACTCTGACAAGAACATGTGGTAGGTAGATAACTAGCTTGTTAATTGTTTACAAACAAATTAGTGAATGTGCTAGAAAGCTACCTAGCTAACTGCTGTGGCTAGCCAAATATGAATTGTGTTGTAAGTTGGATAATCTTATCCTTTGAGGCTTTAAACGTGTTCTTACACTATGATTTTGAACATTCAAAGCAACTGGGAAACATCCATGGCAGGCATTATTGTCGCCTTACCTTGCAACATAACTTGAGTGATAGGAAGCGCGAGCACCACCAATCAGCCTACACTGCGCACACCTCCGTCATTACTATGACAACTAGCGTAGCCATGACAGCAAGTGACTACTGTCTGAACACACACAGATCTGATTAGGTCACTTGTAACTTACCGTTTGGTCAGTATTCCAAAACGGATTTAAAAAAAAAAAAAAACTGATTTGAGCATTAAGGCCTGCAGTGTGAACGAGGCTTAAGACCGTAGTTGCCTGCCCAGCTAATGTCCCATCCAAACTACACCTAAACTATATTGAAACCAATTTCACAATGTGGGATTGACCCATCGTCATACACATATAGATGTGGCCTAAAGACAAGATTAAATTGACAATAGTTTGATGGGTGAAAATATTATCAATTGTCAAATTGAGAATGAAGAGGCTGATAACCAGTGCAGCGTGCATTGACACAGAAGGAATCAGCAATAGCTGTTTTGGGAAAAAATATCCTTTCTATTTTATTATGTTATATTCATCTTCTAAAATGTGTGTTGACTGGTAGGGCAGAGGAATATAAGCCTGTGATGTCTGCTAAATGAACAAGTTGATTTCATTGGCATGGCACAGCCTATGGCTATTAAGCACAGATACATAAAACTCAAACACTTTTCTCTTCTTTTGAAATAAATAGTCTTATATCATGTTTATGACCTGTGATTGTGTATATTAAATGAATGTATTAGACTGGTGGCTATTGCTACTCATCTTGATAGGCATTGTGCTTTGAGGTAGAAATGCTCAAAAAGTTGTCTTATATTTCTCAAAGTACTGTATTTAGGAAAAGTCAGGGACAGGTGGGTTCAAGGTTTTAATTGAAATTACAAAATTGAAAACCGTCAGATGAACCGTCTAGGCAGTTCTAGTGTTAATGAGCAGCATAGACATGTAACCTCTACACTAGCCACCAACAACATCACAAGAGTTAGGTGTGGTTTCCCATATCAGAACTGTATCTTGCATTGAAGGACAAGAAACACCAGTATGACTGGTGTGGTGGTAGGATAAACAATCTAAAAGAAACTTACCTGAACCATTTCTATGCCTCGTTTCCTAAGGGAAAAGGAGAAAAAGGAATGCTCATTACAACTTCATGGCAATAGAGAAGACATCAGAGAATTCCTTTTAACATGTCTACTATGAGATAGCTGGCCGATGCCCTCTCACATTGACAAGACAGATGGGGATATAATAATAAAGTGTATTTTTATTAAAACTTGCATGACATACCAGCCATAACCTTCACACACTGAATACCATCAATTTAAACAAACTGATGCACAGGTGTGTGCAATCAGCTAATTAGCAAGACTTGCAAGCAGTCAGCTGAAAATTAAAAAGGGAAATTCCATTTAATCTAACATTCAAACAAACCGGTAAAGGTTGAGCTGATTGGAAAAGATAAATTAACTGGATTTACATGTGATAATGAATTGACAATCACACAATAAATACAGTCATACAAACTACAGTGAAGGCTACTCCTTCACATTTACATATTTTTCTGAAATGCCTACGTAGTTTTAAAAAAGTCAAAGGGATTTCATGAAAACAGGCTCTCTGATTTATTCAACAATGTACACTGTATTGCATCAGGACTCTCTGGAAAACAGTGGCTATTGTTACTGACTGGACTATCCTGGAACATTCATTTTGTCACAAGAAAACCTGTACCATTATCTGCAGATCAAAAACCGAAAGGTGTTTGATAGAAAAGGAGAACATATTGAAGCACTGCTATGTTTTTTTGCCTTATTATACATTTTGGTATACAGTGACCTTCAGAAAGTATTCATACCCCTTGACTTATTCCACATTTTTTGGGGGATACAACCTGAATTCAAAATATATAAATATGTTTGCCCCCCCCCCCCCATCACCCATCTACACACAATACCCCATAACAAAGTGAAAACATGTTTTTAGAAATGTATAGAAAATTAAATACAGAAATCTAATTTACATAGTGGGGGAAAAAAGTATTTAGTCAGCCACCAATTGTGCAAGTTCTCCCACTTAAAAAGATGAGAGGCCTGTAATTTTCATCATAGGTAAACGTCAACTATGACAGACAAATTGAGATTTTTTTTTCTCTCCAGAAAATCACATTGTAGAATTTTTAATGAATTTATTTGCAAATTATGGTGGAAAATAAGTATTTGGTCACCTACAAACAAGCAAGATTTCTGGCTCTCACAGACCTGTAACTTCTTCTTTAAGAGGCTCCTCTGTCATCCACTCATTACCTGTATTAATGGCACCTGTTTGAACTTGTTATCAGTATAAAAGACACCTGTCCACAACCTCAAACAGTGTCACTCCAAACTCCACTATGGCCAAGACCAAAGAGCTGTCAAAGGACACCAGAAACAAAATTGTAGACCTGCACCAGGCTGGGAAGACTGAATCTGCAATAGGTAAGCAGCTTGGTTTGAAGAAATCAACTGTGGGAGCAATTATTAGGAAATGGAAGACATACAAGACCACTGATAATCTCCCTCGATCTGGGGCTCCACGCAAGATCTCACCCCGTGGGGTCAAAATGATCACAAGAACGGTGAGCAAAAATCCCAGAACCACACGGGGGGACCTAGTGAATGACCTGCAGAGAGCTGGGACCAAAGTAACAAAGCCTACCATCAGTAAAACACTATGCCGCCAGGGACTCAAATCCTGCAGTGCCAGACGTGTCCCCCTGCTTAAGCCAGTACATGTCCAGCATGACAATGATCCCAAACACACCGCCCGGGCAACGAAGGAGTGGCTTCGTAAGACGCATTTCAAGGTCCTGGAGTGGCCTAGCCAGTCTCCAGATCTCAACCCCATAGAAAATATTTGGAGGGAGTTGAAAGTCCGTGTTGCCCAGCGACAGCCCCAAAACATCACTGCTCTAGAGATCTGCATGGAGGAATGGGCCAAAATACCAGCAACAGTGTGTGAAAACCTTGTGAAGACTTACAGAAAACGTTTGACCTGTGTCATTGCCAACAAAGGGTATATAAAAGTATTTAGAAACTTTTGTTATTGACCAAATACTTATTTTTCACCATAATTTGCAAATAAAATCATTAAAAATCCTACAATGTGATCTTCTGGAAAAATTTTCTCATTTTGTCTGTCATAGTTGACGTGTACCTATGATGAAAATTACAGGCCTCTCTCATCTTTTTAAAATGGGAGAACTTGCACAATTGGTGGCTGACTAAATACTTTTTTTCCCCCACTGTAAGTATTCACACCCCTTTGCTATGACATGCTAAAAGGAGCTCAGGTGCATCAATTTCCTTTGATCATCCTTGAGACGTCGCTACAACATGATTGAGTCCACCTGTGGCCAATTCAATCGTTTGGACATGATTTTGAAAGAAACACACACGTCTATATAAAAAAGGTCCCACAGTCAAATGTGCATGTCAGAGCAGAAACTATACCATGAAGTCCAAGGAACTGTCTGTAGATCTCCAAGATAGAATTGTGATGAGGCATATATCTGGGGAAGGGTATAAACAATTTCTATAGTGTTGAAAGTTTCCAAGAGCACAGTAGTCTCAATAATTGGGAAATTGAAAAAATATGGAACTACCCAGACTCTGCCTAGAGCTGGCCATCCAACCAAACTGAGCAACCGGTCAAGAAGGACCTTGGTCAGGGAGGTGACCAAAAACCTAACGACCACTCTGACAGAACTACAGAGTTCCTTGGCTGAGATGGGAGAACCTGCCAGAAGGACAACAGTCTCTACAGCACTTCAATCTGTGCTTTATGGGAGAGTGGCCAGATGGAAGCTACTCCTGACAAAAGGCACATGAAGTTTGCAAAAAGGCACGTGAAAGACAGAGCATAAGGCAAGATTCTGTGGTCTGATGAGACAAATTGAAAACCAGGCACAGCTCATCACCAGTCTAAAACCATCCCTAACTTGAAGCATGGTGGTGGCAGCGACTGGGAGACTGGTAAGGATAGAGGGACCAATGAACAATGACCCCAAGCATACAGCCAAAGAAATGCTGGAATGGCTTCAGAACAAGAATGAGAAAGTGCTTGAGTGGCCCAGCCAAAACCCAAATCTGTGGAAAGACCAGAAGATTGCTGTTGACTGCCGCTCCCCATCTAACTTAACAGAGCTTGAGAAAATCTGCACGGAAGAAGATCCCCAAATCCAGATGTGCAAAGCTGATAGACATACCTAAGACGACTCAAAGCTGTAATCGCTGCCAAAGGGGCTTTTACGAATTGACTTGTGTAAATTAGATGTTTTCTGTATTTCATTTTCAATAAATTTGCTAAATAAAATTTAAAACATGTTTTCCCTTTTTCATTATGGGGCATTGTGTGTAGATGGGTGAGGGGAAAAAATATATTTAATCCGTTTTGAATTCCGGCTGTACCAACATTTTGCTTTGTTGCTTCTGGCAATATACAAAACTAGCAGCATCCTGCCCTTATGCACAGTAAATCATTGGAAGTGTTTTAATTTAAGTCAATGCAACATCTTTAAGGACCGACAGTGAAGCAACCAACATTTCAACTCAAACAGTCACTGCAAATGAATGTGGCGTTTGGTCTCTGGATGCTGTGAATATTTACAAGTCTGGACCATTTAAACTCTTTCCCAAATTTCCGTGGGATCATGCTTCCCTTCGAAATTCAATGATTTGATAGGCCTACCATGAACCCATGTTCCCAACAACTTAACTTGTTGTAGCCCTAGGTCAAATCTTTAAGCTAAAATTTTAATTCACACAAAACAATGTTTGTAATTGCAACTGGGGCAATGTAAATAAATGTATAAAAACTGCTTATTTGGAATTCACATATTACCACTGTGTGACCATAAATGTCTGCATGCAACTGAGACAATTGAAGGGAATTTGAGCTCCTCTACCCTCTATTTGCATCCCAAATGGCACCCTATTCAGTTCACTAGGGCTCTGGTCAAAAGTAGTGCACTATATAGGGAATACGGTTCCATTTGAGACATAACCGCTGAGTCCCACTTTTACTTTCCGATAGTCAATGTACCTTTACATCACATAGCTAAATATTTCCAAAAGAAGAAACCAGTTAGGGGACACACATAACCACAGGTGTCCTTGTGACTGACACAAATTCTGTGAGAAGTCCTTCTCCAATAAGCCCACAACGCCATGACAATGGAATAAAATGTCTGTGGTCACATAAGGAACTGTTGACTAACAACAACCAGGAAACAAATTGAATTCAGTGCACACCCATTTAAAACAGTCAATTAATTAGTTGAATGAATTGCCCGAATTGGTCCACCCACAAAAACAGCTAGGGACAGCAGGCCCCCCCACATTCAGTAGGCCAGGGTACTATGTTGTGGAACATTCAAATATAAATATATTGTGTAGAACAGACATGCCTCTGACATCTAGACTAAATAATCATGTGAGCTCTATTTGTAGCAATTTTAACTCCAACTTTCAGGAAGTTGCACCCTCTTGAAAGCAATGACAGTCTGTCAGGGTTGGGTATGTTACTTTCTAAATGTAATCCGTTAGTTACTAGTTACCGGTCCACATTTTATCAGTAACGTAACTTTGGGATGACCCAAACTCAGTAACGTAAAATCAGATTACTTTCCTCTTAAGTGGCATTAGAACAAGACAAATTAATATTACCAATTGAACGACATCTATTGCAGGATAAATAAATGTTCGAGTTTACATAGCTGGCCATAAATGGAGGTTGCATTTTTTTTTTTAATGGGTTGGTTATGTAGGGTTCTTCTAACCAATTACTTTCTACTACAGATAATAATATGATTAGGTTACATCTTTACAATAAAAACCAATGTCTGTCAGATTTCCAGTCATTCCAAATAATGTAATTCCCCTTGATCTTCAAGAACAGGACTTGTAATTATGGAAGTATAGATTAGCCAAATTGTTTTACCTGAGCATATCCCAAAAACTCGCCTATTGTTTACGTTTGTTGGTGACACGTTGATATCTTGATAATTTGTAGCTGTTTGAAGGGCGAACAGTATTTTTTTGGTAAAAAGCTGAGGGCTGGGCCTGGAGAAACCACTCTCAGATTAATAGAGCTATGGATGCAAGGACTGACCATCCATGATATCAAAATTATTGTTTAAACCATGTTGAGGATATACAGTGTTTGTTTACATTTACAAATATTGGAGAAAAACAAGGTTATATTTTGGGTTCTCATGGGGTGTGACAATTGAACTAGTTCATGAGGCATTTATAAATTACATACCCATTGAGTGGCAAGTTTCAACCATGTGTATGTTAGATTATTATTCATTTTATATCAGCACAAATTAGACTGAGCAACAAAAGCCCCACTTCTGGTCTTGTTGAATTAAGCTAGTTTTTGACAGTATGGAGCACAATACCACGGAGGAGTTCATTTGGTAGGAACTCTGCATTATGCAGCTGTTGCAAAAGCCCTTTTTTCACTGGCTGTCCAATAGTTACAAAAACAATGATTGACAGGCAGCTTAAACTTAAAGCAATTCAACCATTATTGGGTTAAAATACACCTATACATTTGTGAACAGTCATCCACAACCCGTAAGGCGTAAATAGTTAAGAGAGAGCTGCAGTGCGACTCACACCAATGGGCTATGTAGAATTCAACACTAGTGATATCCGTTTCGGCCGTAGGCTACACCACTGCTGTCATCCTTACCTCCAAGCGTTTATTCAAGTTGGATAACCTTTGGATACCGACAGCAGTCGCACCATTGGAAGACAGCTTGGACTGTAGCCTATTTCTGCTCTTTTCCCGCGATTCATCAAACGTATTTGGTGTGTCATCAGTGGTCAGAGTCGCTAAGCCAGAACATTTAAACATGCGCCCTTTTCAATGCTGATTTGAAAGTCATTGAGAAAACAAAGTTGTCAAAGATTTTTTTCGCAAACATCCTGTCTGAATTTAAAAGTATTCTACTTTTTAAAAAAGTAGCTATCATCTGATTACAATATTTTTGCTGCTAACGTAACGGATTACATTTACAGTTTTTTTAAATAACCCATTACTCCAACCCTGCACTCAGTTACCAGGTTATGGATTCATGTTCTCAACATAACTAATTGAAAGATGCGTTCTCCCAGTGTAGGAACATAATTTTTTACAATATCCTGACATTCTCTGGGTCTTTTTTTATTATCTTGTTTGTTCGCTGTCCACTTGAGTCACCATTCATATGGACTGGCAATATTGCTAAGGGACAGATCGACATTTACTGTGGGGGCAGGGGTGGTCCAAAATACGGGAGGGTTGTCAAACATTTCTCTTTGCTTTGGGGAGGGTTGTGTTAAAAACAATTTTTTATTGGGCACAGGGGAGGATAGTGCATTTTTTCCCTGGTTTACATTCAAGCTTCTGCTCATATTTTCCCTATAAAACAATGGCTTGGACTTAGTTTTGATATTACTCTAATAAAGTTTAGAAACGTTTGGTATAGTGTGGCTATTATTAAGCTTTAGCTACTGCAGGCCCATGATATGAAGGCAGTGCACCCCGGTGCTCAAACTGACTCCAACAGTTGAACTTGATGTGAGGAAGTCGGTTTCAGGTCTACCAGAGTTACTCCTAAAATCTAACATTTATAAATGATCATCTTTGAAAAAAAAATCTGATCTAAAACTAATTAGACTCCTTCTGTACGTCTACATCTGTATACCAGGCGCAGTAGCCATCTGACACAAATAAATGCATGTCGGTGTCGTAGCATGCCACCAGCATCTCTCTAGGGGTTAGGCCTAAGCTTTTCTTCCACACAAAAGTATGTGGACACCCCTTCAAATTAGTGGATTCGGCTATTTTCAGCCACACCAGTTGCTGACCGGTCTATAAAATCGAGCACACCGCCATGCAATCTCCATTGACAAACATTGGCTTTACTGAAGAACTCAGTGACTTTCAACGTGGCACCGTCATAGGATGCCACCTTTCCAACAAGTCAGTTTGTCAAATGTATTTTTTGTGAAGGGGAAACGTCTAAGCGCAACAAAGGCTCAGCCGTGAAGTGCAGAAGCGTGTAAAAATATAGTCTGTCCTCGGTTGCAACACTCACTACAGAGTTCCAAACTGCCTCTGGAAGCAACGTCAGCACTGAACAGAACTGTTCTTCGGGAGCTTTATGAAATGGGTTTCCATGGCCGAGCAGCCGTACACAAGCCTAAGACCACCATGTGCAATACCAAGTGTTGGCTGGAGTGGTTTAAAGCTCGCCACCATTGGACTCTGGAGCAGTGGAAACGTGTTCTCTGGAGTGATGAATCACGCTTCACCATCTGGCAGTCCGACGGACGAATCTGGGTTTGGTGGATGCCGGGAGAACGCTACCTGCCCCAATGCATAGTGCCAACTGTAAAGTTTGGTGGAGGAGGAATAATGGTCTGTTTTTCATCGTTTGGGCAAGGCCCCTTAGTTCGAAGGGAAATCTTAACGCTACAGCATACAATGACATTCTAGACAATTCTGTGCTTCCAACTTTGTGGCAACAGTTCAGGGAAGGCCCTTTCCTGTTTCAGCATGACAATGCCCCCGTGCACAAAGCGAGGTCCATACAGAAATGGTTTGTCGAGATCGGTGTAGAAGAACTTGACTGGCCTGCACAGTGCTTGAGACTAGGCTGCAAACTTTGGCCCTTAACACCTATTACCTATAGATCAACAGGCATGGGGTAAACCCACTTTAGCACAAGACTCGCTATGATTTGCCAGTAGTTTGCCACATTCACTTGTCAATTCCTGGCTCCTTTAACAATGAGAAGCACTGAACACTGCAGTTGCCGATAGCATAGCATGAGGTACAGTTGGGTCCAAAAATATTGGCACCCTTGATAAAGATGTGCAAAAAAATACTGTATTAGATAATACAAATTCCGAGCTTCATTGTATGTTTTTTTCCGTATTTTATACTAATACAATTGCTCAGAGAAAGAGCTTCTTTTTGAGATTGTTTAACAAGTAAAAAGAACAGCTGTCAATTATTGGCATCCCTAAAGTTTCTGATAAATAAAATCAAACAAAATAAAATCTGCATTAATTATTTTCTTTTTTTTTTTAAATTAAAATGAGACTAAGTTAATCTCATCAGTATTGTGGCCTTCCATAGCTTCCTGTTTCACTGGGATATGTAAATGAGGTAACATGCACAGGGCTCTAAATAACATTTTTCATTGGTAGCACAACATAGAATTTAGGAGCACCAGAAAATACAATCTTTTTTTTAGCGATTGAGATTTAGCCTATATGAATTATAGCCATTTCTGAAGCGCGTTGTGCCCTAGAAACTAATTTGTAACCCTGTAAATACATTTGTTAAATGTAGCAAAAATGTTAATACAAATACCACTCATTGAAATTAGTCATTTGTGGAATATTAGTGTTAAAACCTATGTAAAAGCACTATTTTCTATTGAGATGCATTGCATTGAAAATTGTACACCGTCTCTTTAAGAGCGCCAAGTTTGTGATGATATGCAAGATACAGTATCTCTTCCATTCATCGGTATGATCATTGATCTCCTGAAGAAGCCATTACTTTTCCTTTCTTTCTGTGCCCCCAAATGTTTGGATATATTGGTGTTACCAGGTTGTAAACTAACTAGCTAATGAGGTAACAAACATGACTGAACAAGGTGTATAAGAAATGCGGAGGAGAGTGGTTTAAAAACAATCCGTGACAGGAAGAGAAAAACGTTGCGCTGGTAATGTGGGTCAGCTCTTTTGAAGCAGTTTTCGCTGTATTAATGGTGTAAGCATGACGCTAACGAATCTGCGCTCAAGAAACAAAATGGTACAGCAAAGCCTTATCATTACAATTATTTTAAAAATCCAGGTTGCACAGCAAAACATTTTGATGCATATGCGCACTTTAGAGCACCTTGAGCACGGATGTAAAACCCCTTTGTCATCCATTTCATTGGGAAAGGCAAGGAACTTGCCAAAAACCAAATACCACTTACCATTATTAGGGCAACAATTAAGAAGTTTGAAACTCCAGGAACAGTGGTAAACTTGCCTAGTAGAGGACAGGTGTTACTTATCCCCACGCACAGTGAGGAAGATGATTCGGGAGGCAAAGAAAAGTCCAAGGGCCACAGTTGGAGAATTACAGAACTTGGTCACATCATCACCAAATCTACAATTAGACACCACCTCCATTCCAATAGGCTATTTGGAAGTGTTGCCATAAAAAAGCATTTATTGAGAGCAACCAACAAATGTAAATGCCTGGAGTTTGCTAAATGGCATTGGCACTTGGATTGGAACCAGTGCTTTGGTCAGATGACATGAAAATAGAGCTATTTGGCCACGCACACCAGTGGTGGGTTTGGCCTCTAAAGAAGGATGCATAAAATAACCTCATACCTACTGTAAAATATGGTGGTGGGCTGTTTTTCTTCCACTGGTCCTGGGGGCTTTGTTAAGGTCAACAATAACATGAACTGGGACATTTTAACAAAAACCTGGTTGCCTCTGCCAGGAGGCTGAAAATGGGCCACAAGTGGATCTTACAGCAAGTCAATGACCTCAAGCACACATACAAATTCACAAAGGAATTGTTAATTGACCACAAAAAAAAAATCTACATTTTGCAATGGTCTCCAGACTTGAACCCCATTGAAAACTTGTGGTTTGAATTGAAGAGGGCAGTCCATTAGCACAATGGAGGAATGGGCAAAGATCCCTCCCAATGAGATCTTCAATATAAAATCCTATTACTGATGAATGTGTTTGTTGTTTTTGACCGTGTTTCTTTCTTCTTGCATTTATATTGACGTGTATTTTCTGTAATTCAGGGGTCATCTGTAAGAGAGACTTTGGTCTCAGTATGACTCCCTGATAAAATAAAGGTTAAATAAAGTAAAATAGAAAGAAAAGCTAATTGTTGTTATCCTTGCAAGGGGAGGGGGCACAAAGTATTAAAACAGTGGTGCCAATCGTTTTGACACCTATTTTTTGTATTCATTTTATTAATTGCTAAACAAAATCTTTCTCTGAGAAATTGTACTCGTATAAAATAATATAATTTCCCAAATCTTTGGAAGCATACACTATAGCTCAGTATGTATTATTTATTTTATAATCTTTTTTGTTCATCTTCATCAAGGGTGCCAATAATTTTGGATTTGACTGCATGTCATCTCCAATCACTGGCGTCAGTAAAACGTCAATGGCATTCTGACTAACCAGTAAAACCTGTATGCTTGGTAGCCTCTCTGAAGCGGAATACCTGTTAATAAAAGCTTGCAACACCCTGCAACTTCTTGAGGGGAAGGTTTTGGGTAAAAGTCTATTTTTATCTGGTAATAGATTTTTCAGGGGCTGCTGCAGCACCCTCAGCACCCCGGCTATGGGTCGAAGTGGAAACATCTGGATGAAAAACACTGACTCTAATTCAATCACATTGATATTATTATGCATGTCCGACTTGGAACAGCTACTAAACTATCATTCTAGCAGGCAGCACTACACGCACTTTAGCCTATTGAAGATTGCAAGGAATTGTCAACATAACCGAAATAAGTATGTGATATTTCTCGAGTGTTCTTGCGATCAGCAAGAACATTAATTCACACACTAATTGATTTGGGCAGGAACACACATCACATGTTCTAATGCTTAAATTACTGCACATCTTGGAATATTGGCTTAAAATAGTGCGGAGTTCTGGCGCCCAAAATGAATACCTGCACCTATTTCAGTCCAAGTCGAGCATTAAGTCCTGTACCAGTGTGTAAATGAATTGGATGTGCTAGAAATGCGTGCAAAGCCCTGTAGCCTACATTTTTCAGCAACAGGTTACACACGGTCTAAGTCATGTAACCATTATTGTGAACTGAAGGAAAACTATTGGCTATACTTCACGGATACGTTCGAGGTTACAGAATGTATTGGTAGGCTAATAGCCTGTGGATGTTCTTACCTGCACATGTCCACGAATACTAGGAAATTCATCTTTTTGATCTTCTTCTCGCTGAGCCAGTAGCCCACTCTTCTGCCCTTCAGAAGAGTCTGCATCTCAATATTATGCGTTGGGGCCCTTGCTGACAATGACATAATGAAAGAGAGTTATTCATAAAAGCCAGCTGTTCTTGCCGTTGTGCCAACGATAGCTAATTCTCTCCTAAAATGTTTTCATTCTGTAGCTCTTGCAAACTGTGAGACCTTTAAATACCCTAGACAAGATCTGTATGGCAGGTTTGCACCCTTGCCTACTCCAGCTGTATTTCAGGTAAGTCTGGTTACCAACAATCCTTCGTGGTCAATTAGTTCCCTGAGCGATCTCCCTTCCAATTGTGTCCCTCTCTTGCCCAAAGTGCCGATATTCCGTGCCAGAAACGTTTACTTTGAGAAATTGAATGCATTTACCCACGAGTCATTTACAATTAATCCATCCAATTCGTTTCTTGATGTTTATCGGATATAGTAGCCTAAAGGTGACTCCAACGGTGAATTGTTGTGGCTGAAAATCGTAGGCATACAAGTGCTGTAAACCTTCCGCGAGTTTGCAAGCTTCTGTTGTTGTGCGCAGAGCAACAGGCAAAATACTCAATTGCTTTGAATCACAGAGGGGGAGACCGAGAGAGAGCGCGATTGTGTTTGGAAGAGGCCGATATTGGACTTGTACAAAGTAACTTGATCAGTTTCAGTTTATGAAATATAGGGAAAATGCATAGAACCTCTTCAAATTAGTGTTAGGCTATAGGCCTATTAATTGTAGCCTTTGTATAGTGCAGAAACGACCGAAACAGAACACAAAAATAAGCTATTTTTGGTTGATACTTGATAGCCTACAAAATTAGATACCACGTACCTTGTCTGGTCTTCACCACAACAGGTTCCTTGATCGTTGGTTCAGACGAACAGTCAAATAAATGCAAGATAACCTGATATGCCCAAATGGTCAGCTCAGAGAAGATTATGCATCGGACGCTATTCCTATAATAACAGGCCCAAATGAATTGTGAAAGGCTTTTAATCAACTTTAATGTCGTGCTGTCGTATCAATGGGAGGAGGCACCAATTAAGTTACCTATTGGGTGACACAATCAGCTCAGCTGTCAAATCACTCAATCCATAGATTGAGGTGGGTGAAAATGGGAAAATTATCAAGTGGACATAGCCAAAATTGCACAAACATTTGCTAAATACATGATGATTGTTGGATGATATATACACAAAAAGGCAGAAAGATACGATAATAGTGGTAGCCTACTGTTTTGCTAAGGTGTACTGCTCACATTGCGACATCTAGTGGTAGGCTATTCATTATTGACAGGCAACCGGGTAGACTATATATTGGAATAATTTTCATGGCATGCTGCAGTATATGAATGTGGATGTGCAACACAAATGCATACAGTTCCTTATTAAATACGTATATATCGCCCTTAAAATGCACTAGATTCTAGTAACCTACCCAAGCAACAGGCCTACAAAGTATGACAAGGAACTTGATGCTGCTCTTATTTCAACTTTATGTGGCGCTGTTGTTTCCCGAATATCGGGTCTTCACTAGTTACCTAAAAAGAAATGTCTGTAACTATACTGAACAAAAATCTAAACGCAACATGCAACCATTTCAACGAGTTACAGTTCAAATATGGAAATCAGTCAATTGAAATAAATTCATTAGGCCCCCTATCTATGAATTTCAAATTGTCCGTACATTTGCCGCATTCAAAACAACTGGGAACATGGAAAAATACGAGTCAAATCATGAAGTCAGTGATATTCAGGTCGGAAAGTCGAAGCTCTAGAAAGAGGCCCGAGTTCAAACAATTATTTCCAGTCGGAGCTCGTTTTTGTCTGAGTTCCAGTTGTTTTGAACGCATTAAATCAGGCATTTGCGAGTTCCCAGTTGTTTTGAACGCGGCATTAGTCAATGGGGCCGTGCGGTCCATTCTAGGACAACTCCGACAAGGAGCGCTCTCCTTCAAAGAGTCAATTGTGCGCTACCACAAAACCACAACATGAGCACGAATTAAGTGAACAAGAAGCTCAATATAAAACATATTTTCCAGGATTTGAGATAATTCACTTGTACTTTCGAGGAAAATAGGCAGGTTTCTCGTCTTCTTCTTCTTCAGTGGGGTTTATCGGCGGTTGGCATCCAACATTATGGTGCATTACCGCCACCTACCGTACTGGAATGTGGCCCAGAGACAGGGAAACACTAAATCCTACCTGCCAACCCCGTTTCTCTTTAAAAAGATAACAAAATATTTGAGACTATATCTAATGACGTTCTGCTCAATATACTCCACTGGAGACATCCGAAACGCCCCACTACATATTCTGAGTCCTTGCCCCTGTATGACATCTAGCCTTTCCAATGAGGTCCGGGCTGCCGAACCATATGCTATACTTCCATAGTCTATTACAGATCGGATCAATGCAACATACATGGTTTTCAATGAGGAACGCCCAGCCTCCCACTCCTTCCCCGTCAGACAGCGCATCACATTTAGCACCTTCTTACACTTTCCCACCACTCTCTCAATGTGTTCTGCCCACGTCAGTCTAGTATCAAAGTATACCCCAAGGAACCTGAAGGCCCCCACCCTCTCCAAGTTTCTCCCATATAACCTCAAGCATACCTCATCTCCCACCTTCCTCCTGGTAAAGAACACTGTTTGAGTTCTCTACAGAGAACCTGAATCCCCACATTAATGCCCACCGCTCTACCTCATCAATTGCTTCCTGTACCATCCTGACTATGTATGGCACATTTCTACCCCTCTTCCATAAGGCACCATCATTTGCAAATAACAACCTCCCTATATCCGGCTGTACCTGAGGGTAAACATCATTGATCATGATTGAGAACAACAGAGGACTAATCACGCTCCCCTGTGGTGTACCATTATCCACCAAGTAGCTGGTTGATAAAGACTTCCCCACCCTCACCTGGATAGACCTTCCAAACAGGAAATCCTTTATCCAGTTGTACATTCTTCCTCCTACCCCCATAATATCAACCTTCCACATCATATCATACGCCTTCTCCACATCAAAAAAGACAGCTACAATAGTCTCCTTGTTCACCTGAGCCTTCATGACCTCTGCTTCTAAGCAGAGCACTGGATCCATAGTTCCCCTACCCTTCCTGAACCCACTCTGATATGGCGTTACTAGCCCTCTGCTCTCCAGGAAGTAAGTTAGCCTCTCCATAATCATATGTTCCATAATCTTACATACATGTGATGTTAAAGCTATTGGCCGATAGCCTGTTGGCTTCGTTGGATCCTTCCCGGGCTTCCGGATTGGTACCACTACTGCCTCCTTCCAACTGCCTGGTAGTTTCCCCTCCTCCCACACTCTGTTGTACAACACCAATACCTTATCCAGTGCCTCATCACTAAGATGGGCCAACATAACATAGCACACCTCCTCTTTCCCAGGTGAAGTTAACCCACCCTTACCTATTGCTCTTTTCACCTTTGCCCTGGTAAATGGTGCACTCAACGCATAATTTATATCCTCCCTCCTTTCCAGCACTCCAGGATGCTCCTCTCTTGTGTTCTCTCTCCCCCTCTGCCCCTGCTCTGACAGATTTGCGGAGCTATGCACTTGGACAAATGCTTTGGCCATCATCTCTGCTTTCTCCTCATCTGTTACTGCCACATCCTCCCCACTCGTCAACACTGGATAATCCCACTCCCTTCTGATCCCACTCATCCTCTTAATCATCCCCCACACTTCTCCCACAGGTGTCGCCCTTCCAATGGTGTCACAGAACCAATGCCAACATGACCTCTTTGCCTGACGGATAGTTCTCCTCACCATGGCCTGGGCCTGCTTATACTGAATCAGATGTTGGAAGTTATGCGTCCTTTTCAGTACTCTAAATGCCCTGTTCCTAATCCTCACCATTGCCCCACATTCCTCTGTCCACCATGGGACTGCTTTCCTCCTCCTCCTCCCTGAACTCTTAGGTATAGCCTCAGTAGCTGCCCCCACTAACGCTGTTCTCACCCAGTTATTCATACTATCTACATCCCCTCTCATATCCACACGAGCAATCACCTGCTCACTCAGCTCCTGAAACTGATCCCACTTTGCCCTTCCAAACACCTACCTGCCTACTCCATCCACTAACACCTCCTCCTCCCTCCGGCCTACTGTGCATACAATGGGGTAATGATCACTCCCTACTGTTGACTCCTCCCATACCTCCCACTCACACATTCCTGCCATAGCACTAGATACCAGACAGAGTGAGGTCTAAGGCAGACTCTTTCCCTGTGGCTACATCAATCCTGGTCCCTCTGCCATCATTCAGGCACACCAGATCTTTATTTTCTATTACATTTCCCATCACTTGGCCATTTGCGTCACGCGATTAGTTTAGCAACCGCGTGACGCAAAATGACTACGTAAACGCGATTGGTCGACAGTCTGCTGGGCGGAGTGTTATATGTTTCTCCATTCATTTCCTGCTGGGATATATGCCGCATTCAAAACAACTGGGAACTCGGAAATCCCAGACTTCCGAGCTTTCATGACAACTCGGAAAAGGACGAGCTCCGACTAGGAAAAATCGTTTTGAACGGTCATCCAACTCGCAGTTCCAAGTCGGAAACACGGGGATGTTTCTAGAGTTCAGACTTTCCGACCTGAAGAACACTGAAGTCGGAAGTCCGAGATTTCCGAGTGCCCAGTTGTTTTGAACGCGGCATTATCTCCTTTTCTAATATCTCTGGTCAGTCATATGACAAGGAAGAAAGGCGATCGGTGTTGTTGTTGCTGGTTTATTAAATGGCCTGGGGTAATGAAATAATATGAACATGGATTTAAAATGAAATCACAGCAAGTTGCCTCGTCAACGAAACGGTTTGTCATGTAAAGAAAGGTGAGCTTCATGGCTAGCTAATGTTACACACTTTCCATCTATCAAATCATGTGGTCTACCATTTTCAGCTACCTAGGCTAACGTTAACTGCCTAGCTAGTTAGTTAGCAAGAATCCGACTAGATGTTCACATGACATTCTCTCTGTAGTCGTAACGCGGTGCGAGATATAATGTACCTCAATCCAGGGATGAGAGATGGTAGTGTACTCCTAATTATCCCATTATCTAGAAGATTCAAATATTGCTAGTTTTTCGTCAGCATTCTAGGCTAGCTACTGCTATAGCAGCCCATTGGATTCCATGCAAATGCGACGCCTAGCGTCATAAACTGTTTTTAAAGTATTTCCGCCGTTTTGTTTCATAGCTGGTAAATTAATCGCACAAAGTCAAAGAACTACGAATCCTATATGTGACCGAACGGCTCGATTCGGTCTTATGTAGCAACATTTGAAATTGTGTTTTTTACATTGGATGAAAGTAGAGACTCAGAGTTAGAAAATGCTTTGAAAGTTGATAAACTTGTAACCTCACTTTTGAGAAAATGGCCCTTGAATGTTTTGGTACACCTACTGGAGAGCTCTTCTTTGTCTACACCCATTCAGCATCGTTCACACCCTCTTTCCCACCCATCTCTTTAAGGATTCACATGTGAGGCCAGAGTGTGCTCTGGGCGTTCGTAAACTCAGAGCGTTGTCAGATTGTCAGTTCGTAAATTCAGAGCGTTTCGCTCTCGGAGTGTACAGTCTGGTGCTGTGGTAAGCTACCTGAAGAAGCGGCCCAGCCCATAACGTTAGCTAGCTGGCTTTATCCCAGTGTTTGTTTGTCAGTTAGTCGACCACATCTGCCATTGCATTGGATTGTCTGCGCATTGCTGGCTAGCTAGCTAACGTTAGCTGGCTAAACATAGCAGAAAAGCATCTGTCATATG
Source organism: Coregonus clupeaformis (assembly GCF_020615455.1). Taxonomy (NCBI): domain Eukaryota; kingdom Metazoa; phylum Chordata; class Actinopteri; order Salmoniformes; family Salmonidae; genus Coregonus; species Coregonus clupeaformis. The sequence goes on along the minus strand of NC_059227.1, from coordinate 14,186,724 downwards.
CAGATTTGACAGCCAACTAGCTAGCTAGCCAGCTAACTTGGCTCTTTATCTATGGCAGAGCACACACTGGATGCTCTGGCCGAGGAGTAGGGTTGATCCGAGCGTTCTGACCTAACAACAGCAGTCAAGCACCCAAGCTAACTGGCTAACGTTGGCTAGCTTGCTAGCTACTTCCAGACACAAATGAGAGAACAGCTCACTCTGGCCATTTTACTCGCCCTAGCAGAGCTGATTAGGGTGTTTGTATGTTATCCAGAGCGTTGGTGACTAAAACTGTGCTGCTGGCAACAATTTCATTACGCTTTTTTGCCAACGTTTACTGACACCGGCCATATTCAACGGGTGTTGAGCATTCGTAAATTCTGACAAAATTTCGAAATGTGTAATATCTGAAAATGTAGCTAGCTAGACTATCTTACCTGTATACATGGATGGACGCTCCTCCCACTCTGTCACAGATGCCATAGTTGCCCTTCGTTTGAAGATGTAAACCGGAGACAGGTGTTTTATACAACAACCTTCAGTGTGTTCTCTTTTTGACTGCATATTTGCAATCAAACAGCAGAATTTTCCCCATCTCCTTAGCTATCATTCCACTGATTTCAAAACTCGGTCCTCCAGAAAGTGGAGAGCAACACTTATGCAGTTCTACTATGTGATATCTTTCAAAAAAGCTGCATTAGAAAGGATTACCAACACATACTGACCAGCTCATGTTATAGACAGAAGCGTGCTACATGGCAGACCAATCCGAACTCATCTAATAATAATAATAATATATAATAATATGCCATTTAGCAGACGCTTTTATCCAAAGCAACTTAGTCATGCGTGCATACATTTTTGTGTATGGGTGGTCCCGGGGATCGAAGCGCCGAGCTACAGAGGACCATCTCTCTGCATGTCCAGCCCACTCATTATTCAATTTACGTAATTTAGCATTATCTCAGCCGATCATGGCTAGCGGGAAGGTTGCTGTCTTTTTCCGTGGCTAAACCAACTAGGCTCGTAATTTAACAATTTTATTCATATTTACAGATGGCATACAAGTTTGTTATTAAGGCAAATGAAAGTTCACATGTTCCAGAAGGCATTTCTGCCAAAAAACGCCCTTTGATAAAAAAAAAAGTTTAAGTTCAAATGGCTCTCCTGTGAAGTAGTGACGCGCGACATATGCCTAGTTTCCTGAAACCAGTCACATATAGCCTATCCCACCTCACGCTGCAACACTGCCAGGCTGTGCGCACGTGAAGAGCTGAGTGAAATATTCATTTTCAGAAGCACTGCTCACAGGCATAAAAGTTGATTTAATTTACTTAAAATGAAAGTCTACTTAAATGAGACTTTGTACTTGTTTCTTGGCCATTTACATTGTTTTCTTCACAAGCTAGGTTGTTTTTCTATGAGTTTCAACTGCTAGGGAAGAGAAGACAATGCTTCTACTAGTCAGACTCAATCTCACAGGCACAAACATGACTTGAGTCGTGCTACCACCTGTAACCTCTCGCCCTTAGAGGCATGTGAACATTGTCTCATCTGTGATATTTTGGTTAAAAGACTCGGGTCACAAAAAATGAAATTAAACAATATACCACATGACCTCTTACTAGTAATACATTTGTTTTAGAAACATTACAAAGCATGCTCATCTGTGTTTTTGGGTGTTAAAAAATCTGAGTGGCTGTTGGTCAGGGGCGCATTGTGTGTGGATTTCTCCTCAGTCTGGAAGCAATCAGACTACCGAAAGCGCATACAGTGGGCGACGTCATCAGAAAATTTGTGTTTTGGGAGCGAGGCACATTTTTGAATGTATTTGTATTTTCATATATTTTATTAAACGTTGGAGGAAATACTTTCCTAGTGTGTGAGGAACGTGTTTGCTGGCTTCTTAAATGCTAGCCAGCGACCTTATTTAGAATTATTTATTTTTTGTTTGGCTAGAGTTATGCTAACGTGTTTGCAATTCCTTTAGCTTTGTTAGCTAGCTTACTGGCTAGTTAGACGTTAGCTGGCTAGTTCGCTACAATAGTTTGCTACTGCCATCAAGTTGTTGTTGTGCTATCAAGTGAGCCATACGGGCATTTGAATATAGCGCGTGGAAAAGTGAATTGGGACACAATTTGGACAGTTAGACACATTTAAATGTAGGTGTAGACGCATGATGTGTTCGGAATTCCATCTTCAGAACACCATGATCAGAATACAAAAGCTTGTTTGTAGCCCACCTGTTTGCTTGCCATTCTTCATCGCACCTCTCATCAATGAGCACACGGGACTGTCTCTGGCTGGATGTTTTTTGTTTGTCTTACCATTCTCAGGAAACCCTAAACGCTGTCGTGCGTGAAAAGCCTGAGATACTCGATCCAGCGTGCCTGGCACCGACGATCATACCATGCTCAAAGTTGCTTAGGTCACTCGTTTTTCGTTCAAACAAACAGTAACTGGATGCCTTTCTGCCTGCTTTATATAGCAAGCCATGGCCACGTAACTCACTGTCTGTAAGAATGATCCAGTTTCGTGAATGGGGTGATGTATGTAATAAACTTGCCTGTGTGTGTGTATATACACTGAGTGTACAAAACATTAGGAGCGCCTTCCTAATATTGAGTTGCACACCCTTTTGCCATCAAAACCTCAATACGTCGGGACATGGACTCTACAAGGTGTCAAGCGTTCCACAGGGATGCTGGCTCATGTTGACTCCAATGCTTCTCACGGTTTTGTCAAGTTGGCTGGATGTCCTTTTGGTGGTGGACCATTCTTGATACACACGGGAAACTGTTGATCTTGAAAAATCCAGCAGCGTTACAGTTCTTGACACACAAACCGGTGCGCCTGGCACCTACTACCATACCCCGTTCAAAGGCACTTAAATATTTTCTCTTGCCCATTCACCCTCAATGGCACACATACACAATCCATGTCTGTTGTCTCGAGGCTTAAAAATCATTATTTTAACCTGGCTTCTCCCCTTCATCTACTCTGATTTGAAGTGGATTTAACAAGTGACGTCAATAAGGGATCATAAATTTCACCTGGTCAGTCTATATGTCATAGAAAGCACAGGTGTTCCTAATGGTTTGTACACTCAGTGTGTGTGTGTGTGTGTGTATGTACGTACATACACTGAAATATTAAAATAGTTGGTTGTGGATGCGTCCTCATCATGGTAATAGGCACACAAACTAGCTTTGTCAAATAAAACAAACGAGCTAGTTGCAGGATGGTTATCAATTCAAGTTGCTGTCACATGCTCACTCAAACACTACAGTAGCTGCCTGTGCATATTAGTCAATTTTAAATTTGCATGCTACCAGCTCTTTCTGAGTATTTGCCCTTTAGGTCATCTTTGAGATGGGTGTAGTCAAGAAGAGAAGATCAGCCACGCCTAGGCAACCAGGACTCGGGGGTAGACATAACATAGTAAATGTAAATCCAGGACACTCCAATTAGTATATGTTACATTTCTTATGGTATGTATTAGTTTGTGGATTTCAATCATCGTTTTTGTATGAAATGTTACGAATTACAATTAGTATGATATGTTACAAATTACAATTTGTTGTGGTTAACGTTAGCTAGGCTAGGGGTTAGGGGAAGGGTTAGCAAACATGCAAAGTAGCTAAAAACTATTAAGTAGTTGCTAATTACCTAAAATGTTAAAGTTGTCCAATTATGAGATTCTTACACGCAACTTTTGGGTTGCTAGAAATTCGCCTTATACGCCCACCCATTGACCCCAACCAACCACCTGCTTTGCTACACAGAAAGCAGCAGTTGTCTACTCCATTGTTAAGACTTTGATGAATTCAGTAGACCTATATCAATGTCTTTGAAAATACCATATAAGTATGATTAGCTTTTAAAACAAATATTTTGGACCAGAGTGAGGCAATCGCTCCACTAGCCTACCTATTGTTGCTGCAGTGAGGAGGATTCACCATCTTCATAGAATGTTTTCATAATTTATCTGCAGATGATCGCTAAAAAGCTTACCGGTATGTAAATCCGAGAGCCAAATGAACTGCTCTCTTACCAATGCAATTCGGTAGCCTACTGACGAGTCACTCATTTTTACGTCACTGTCTGGCAAGTCCTAATGGACTTCATATCGAAAATACAAACAATATCTTTAGTTTACTTGACCCGATGCGATACCATGGGCATATAACTATGTTGTATGCTTTATGAATGGCCAGGATATGGGATTGACTTTATTCAGTCAGTTCGACACCATTTATAAATTAGTCAAGCTTGCTGTTCATCAATCAAATTACAGTAAGCCTATGCGCCAACCCTTCGTGGCTGTATATGAAACACGCAAAATAAATTAATGTGCCAGAAAACAATAGACTAAGTGGATTTCGACTCATCGTTACCACATTATATGGGACGGTCAAATTGACTCATGTAGAGAATGAAGGAGCATCATGCTCTTCCCTCCGTGAACATATATTTGACTGCACACACACATACTGGGAGGCGGGACAGACCGCAGACTGTCAAACCAGCAGTGTTTGCCTGTCATCGCTCACTTTGTGACTGACAGGCGCCTATCCTATCAATAGATCGCTAGAAGATGCATATCGTTCATTCTAGCGGGAGAGAGCTCGGCTGATTTTTTTTCTTCTGACTTCCGTATTTTTCTTCTGACTAGTTAATTTAAGTGGAAAAAGTACCCGCTGAAAATGAGTCTAACCGGCTGTATAGCCGACAGCCGGCGCTAGTGGAAAATGCTGCCAAATGTAACATAACATATACACATTTGAGCGTCCCGGATTTACATTTACTATTACTATTACATCTAGTCTATGAGAGCAGGCTGGCCTAGGCGGTTCTCCTCGGGAGCATTCAGTTTCATTTGAACGTTTGCTAGCTACGTTGCGTAATGGTTCGTACTGAACGTCACGTTTCCCCAAAACGTTCTTCAACAGGGATGTAATCATTATTGGACAAATTCAGGTAGGTCCCTACCCGTTTTGTTCCGTTTAAGAAACGTTTTCCAACAGAATCTGAGTATTGAAAACGCACCAGACTTTGAGGGACGTTTACTCCGTTTGGTGGGGGTGGCGTTCAGAACAGCACTGTTTCCGTTTAATTGACCGTTGCAGTAAAAAAACACCGTACTGAATGCAGCCCAGATACGTTTTGTTTTTTTACCCAGGGGTGGCCAACTGGGTAAGAAAATGAGTATGCATAATGCAAGCTATTGAGTAGTACTTTGAAACTAAGGCCCTTTTCTGTTCCAGGGAGGAGTATGGAGAATGATGAACTTTCGTCAGCGGATGGGATGGATCGGCGTGGGGCTGTACCTTCTGGCTAGCGTGGCCGTCGTCTACTATGTCTTTGAGATCGACCAGACATACAACCGTCTCACCCTGGAGCACGTGGAGCGGGTGGCTCAGGAGCAGCAACCTCTGGCAGGGGACAACGCGCCTACCGCCGCATCCTCTGGGCCCCCCTCCTCCTCAGCCTCGCTGCCCACCTGGACCCAGAGTCTCAAGACTCACCTGCTCCTCTTGCCCTTCTGGGTGTGGGTCACCATCTTCCTTGTGCCCTACCTTCAGGTGTTCCTCTTCCTCTACTCGTGCACGCGAGCCGACCCCAAGACGGTTGGCTACTGCATCCTGCCTATATGCCTGGCGGTGCTCTGCAACCGCCACCAGACCTTTGCCAAGGCGTCCAATCAGATCAGCCGGCTGCAGCTGATTGACACCTAAAGTGTCCAACCGGTTGAGACGGTGGATGATATGAGAGGCGGGGTGAGCAGCCTTGGTGCATGCTGCACACAAACTAGGCGGCGGCCTACTACTCTCACACCTGAACTCCAGGATGCTAAACACTCACCTAGTGCACTGTGGGAAGTCTTAAGCCTGCCAGACATCACTAGGCAATTCCCTTGGGGGTTTGGTGGTGGTTTTGTTGATGTGTATGTGTGCTGTTCTTGAGATGAACAATGGTACGTGTTTCACAACCCTTTGTATTTGTGAATTCTTATATTGAAGAAAGGCTGGACCAAAGGGTGCCACGCGCTCCAGGGGCACCACAGTACCTGACTACGATACAGATGCCAATCATTGAAGGTTTGTCTGTTCACTGCAAGGTCCCACACTTTTTTGAGCAAATAATTCTGAGGGGAAAGTTTGAGAGCCATATTGGTTCAATCATCATCCCAAAACTATTACCCCCACTGACTTGAAGTAAGGTGAAATATGACACGTCAACTAATTTGTACAGACAGTTTTAGGAATGTGATGCCATTTAAAAAACAGTCTTAGTGGACCAGTAGTGATTCTTAGATAAGTAATGCAGTGTTGTTTTGTCATTGGTCTGAATGTATTTTGTAGTGTTATAACATGCTTTTTTTTGTCGAATTCTATTACTTGCAATATTTAGGAAGTGTTTCGGGGATTCGTCAATTGGTCCATCTATCTAGTATTTGTAAGAAAAATAGCTTGTGCCTTTTAGGACTGCCCCCCCCCCCGCCCGCCCGCCCGCCCGCCCGCCAAGTAAATTCAAAGAAAGTCCACACAAAGCACACAGACCATGCTTTTGAAAATACAGCTCTTCTTCTACAGCCATTGTTTGTTGTCCTTGTGTGCCATAAAGTGACGAAAACGTGACATGAAATTGTTTGTCAAAATGTTTTTGCCTTTTTTATGAAGATCACTAGTCCCTTTTTGTAAGCCATTTATGTGGAAATTTGTTTTTGCTAGTATTGTATGTTCAATAATGATCAATGAGTATTGTGGAATCCTTCTTCGCGTATGTAAGCTATGAGTCAAATGTTCACTGCCAACAAAGATCACATTTCCGATTTTGAAATATGAAATTAGTAATGGGACAAATGGGGAGGGGGGACAGGTACTATTCTGAATAAGTTTTGATTTAGTTTTCCATCTACAGTAGCACAGTCATGAATGTACATAAGGTTTATTTGACCTTCATCCCGACACGGAAGTGGCATGTACTGCTTCGAGTGACCTGACCGAAAGGTAATTGTGCTGGGTCGTGTTCATTAAGGCACACATCAGAAAACATTTTGATACGCTTTGTAACGGAAAATGAAAATGAATCCAGGTAGTCCTTTCCTGCTTCAGTCAGTTTTCTTCTGTTTGTTGCCTAATGAACACAACCCTGATTTTGTCCTTGAGTATAAAGCGTCACTCATTGCACAGAGGCCTTGATTGATTAATAAAGGTCACTGATTAGTAAGGAACTCCCCTCACCTGGTTGTCCAGGGCTTAATCGAAAGGAAAAACCAAAAACACTAGGCCCTCCATGGAATGAGTATGACAACCCTGCTATAAAGCAGGGTTTCCCAAACTCGGTCCTGGGGTGCCCCCTGGGTGCCTGTTTTGGTTTTTGCCCTTGCACTATACAGCTGATTCAAATAATCAAAGCATGACGAGTTGGTTTAATTGAATCAGCTGTGTAGTGCTAGGGCAAAAACGTGAACCCGGGGGGCCCAGGACCGAGTTTAGGAGACCCTGCTATAAAGGATAATCTACTTGGGTTTTGGACTGGGTGTTTTTAGTGGCTTGCAACATTACGTTTTCACTGAACTATTATCTTTCACTCCAACCCGTTTCAACATCATTCATCTCTTACGATGTTGCACCCATTAATAACATCTTAGAGCACAACTTGGGTCCTCAGGAGTTGCAGTGTCTACAAAGGGTCGCGTTCAGTAGGCATAAGATGGAGTTACTGCTTGAACTCATAGGAACGCTCATTTTGTTTTTTTTCACAAGTCCTACATGATTATTTCAATAGTTTGGACACAGCACTTGCCTATAGAGACACTGCCTTTCATGGTTCCTCTTTGGGTTAAGGTTTTTTCTTTTTCTTTAAAAATGTGTCATTAATGGCAAAGGAATACGCTTGTAGTAGTAAAAAATAATAATATGGGCTTGTTTGGTCTGTCTTTAACAGAATGACTGGCTGTTCATGTTGGTGCTTCTGATTTTTATTGCCTTTCAAATCTAAATGCACTGTGATTAAAATAAGGCCTGGATTGTAAGAAAATTAAACATGTTATGGGAAAATGTCTGCAGACTTCATGTAATTTCTTAAAGCAAGCAAATGCTGGGGGGGGACAGTGCTGTTCTATTATCCAATGAATGGCCATTTTAACTAAATTTCTACGAAACACATTCCACTTAAAAATGATTGACATTTACACAAATGTTCAAAACAAACATTTCAATTGTCAAGCATAACAAGAGAAAGATGTAGATCATAACTGCAATGATTGCCAAGGCAGGAGCAATACCATACATGAGTGGAAATGAATAATAAAGGCTGGCATATCTGCCCCCAAAACAGTGTCCCCGCAACATGTCCTCCAGTCTTGTATGCCAGGACCACCCTTCTCTGACAGGATATCCTACAGTGGGTCCTCTTAAATCCCAAATGGCACCCTATTCCCTACCTAGTGCACTACTTGGGCCCTGGTCAAAAGAAGTGAACTATATAAGGATAAGGGTGCCATTTGGGACAGAGCCCTTGTGTCGTCAGGCCCTCAAGGTCTTTGACCGCTTTGCAGGAGGCTGCATAATAGGGGCTTTTGTGTTTGTGTCTTCTTCATCATCATCACCACCATCATCATCCTCCTCCTCTCCATCTGCAACAGAAGACAGAAAATGACTTTGTGAACAAGTTTTTTGGGGGGTTGACAGGATAGAAAACAAACCAACATACATTACACAAATACACATTTATCCCTCCCCTTCCCACCCACAGGACCTGCTTATTTGAGTACATTGCCTATATAGTGATTTTACTATCAAGTGTTGTAGTCCATATGTTAATATTGGACTCTTTAGATTGTATCAGTTTATGAAGATAAGATTGATTACAACCAAACCTGTCACGGACTGAGAAAGGTTCAGTAAAATAATCTGACCAAGCCATTATTTTTATTAGATCTCATGTAGCGCAAGATATTGAGCATGGTTACATATTAGTAATCAAATACCAGGTATGTCAGCAGAGATGCTGCATGTTTTAATGTTTGAGGAATATTCACATCAAATCTATGTTGACACTTAATTTATGCAGCTTGATAACATGTTGCAGGCATGACACACAGCTGATTGATTTGATAGCCATCTGCCTATATCTGATATACATAACGTCTTCAAATGTCCATTGTTAAGTCATAGGCCGCCTACCTATAGTCATAAGATGGTTGGTAAAAACAGAGGAATAGAACATTGTTTCATCTGAAATGACAGGCTGCAGGCTTTATGTTTTAAACAATTGTAATTTGGTAAATTGTGATATCGGGAAAATATCAGCAAACAACTCAATTATCATATCAATACTCCGATGGAATCAATTAATCTGTTCACATGCACACACGTAGTGACAAGATGTTTGTACGTCACACAGTGCCATCATAGGCACAACAAACGTGTTCATGCTGGCTACATAAAAAAAGGCAGATCGGAACTAGGAAGTAGCTAGCCCAAAGACAGCTATATAACTCCCTTCTCTTATCAACGTGGGCGGTTTCTCTGACCATCCAAAGATTTACTAAGGTTGGGATTTGTCTATAATGATTTGAATAGCAACTAGCTCTATCTACCAAAAGGCGTTTGTTGTTTTCTTCCAGGTCATGATTAGCTAGCTACCAAAAGCGATAGATTTCGTGATAGACAATAGCTACAATAAAAATGAATAGCTAGGCTCAATAGAAACAGAGCAATTCGTGAACCTTGTTTTGTTTTTACAAACATTCATTGGTGTAGCTACGCGTGTTAAGTGACTAAAATGTAAATGTTAAATGTTAAGCGAGCTAGCTAGCTAACCAAGCTCACCATCATCGACTTGCAAATCCCCCTTGTCATTTCCTCCGCAAAATTGTTCTTGTACAACGAGATCAGTGAGAACCCTCGATACGTCTGCGTTTAATTTCTTAATCCCCACTATCATAGAAGTCAGGTTGTTTTCTGTTTTTATGATAATCTCTTTCGTCAGGCCATCCCTGTATTTTAGCTCTCCTCGTATCTCAGTAGCTGCCATGATTCTTGAACCATGACCCTAGTTTGAACTCTGACCCGAGTCATGCGGCATTTTGATTTTGATTTGTTCAGAGCCTTGTACTTTGAGACTTTAGCCATGTTTGCACAAAGACATATAAATAACCTCTAACTAAACCAACAGGTAGAGACAATATTTTAATTATCATACAAATGTGAAGATCTCATAAATGCTTTTCAGAAACTCCCCGCCAAGAGGGTGACATATTAGCATAATCCGGAAATCGTGCTGATGTTGTCATTGTGAGGGGGTTCGAATAATATAGCCCGGTCGCCCGTGTAGGCATGTTTTGTACTGGTTGAAAGTTGATTGCATTCGATTTGGAACCGGGCTGCCTCCCGGGCGTGAGCCAGGTGCCCTGCTCTGTCCGACGGCGATGTCAGCGCAAAACAATAGTGACGTAATTAAGCACGTGCCGTAATGAGTAGGATTATTTGTTTCCCCATGCAAAAGTGATTGCCTTTCTGCCTTCCCAGTGAAAACTAATTTGAAATGGTTAACATTTATTTTATGGAAAATAGATGTATGTTTCCGGACGATGCAACATGATTCCTTGTTGACAACATGATCGAACGGCGCAGATTACTGTTCATTTTGAGAAGGGCGCTCCTCCCTCCCCGTTTTCGGCCGATGATGTGCCGGCCCATTGCCCGGTTCAACCCGGGCCAGTGTAAAATAACTCCCTCATTGTATCGGGTTTGAGAAAAACATAAAGCCCAGAGCGCTCCAATATTTGTTTGCTTATTGTATCTAACTTACTGGATCTTTTGATGAACAGAGTATTTTGATACCTCTTCTTAAGTCATGGACATCCCTGTTTAGATTGATCTGGCGCTGTACATTTTGCCCTGGAACAGGAACTTGTATTCACACTTTTTCACCTTCTATTTTCCAAGAATGGCGGCAAATGAGGGAGATGAGGCTACTGTTTCTTTGGTAGATGTTTTGGAAGAAGATGAAGAGTTGGAGAATGAGGCATCTGCTGTTTTAGCTGGTAGTGATTCTGAGAAGTGTTCCTATCCCGAGGTAGGTTATTTGCTCCACATTGTTAGAGAAACACAAATTCCCCCAATTTAAGTTAGCTATACTACAACTTTGCAGTCTAAGCCAGTGTTTAGTTGCAAATTGATTTTGAAAAATGAAAACTTTGGCGACTTCACCAATCGTATGTCTCTGCCAACCTAAATTACAAATATAAAGACCAAATTGACATAATTGTTAATAAATTGAACTTGATTTGTGTTTTCATGAACTTGTTATAACAAAATATCACCTGTGGTTTTATCAAATGTACATTTTCCCTGTTATGGTTAATTGCCATGGTAGACATTGCGTTCATGCTCTACCCAAAGACTGATGGCAGTTTCACACGTGTGTTTGTTTTGATGTGGTCATGCAGGGCTATGTGAAGCGACAAGCCCTCTATGCCTGCAGCACCTGCACACCAAAGGGGGGCCAGCCAGCCGGAGTCTGCCTGGCCTGCTCCTACAAATGCCATGAAGGCCATGACCTTTTTGAGCTCTACACCAAAAGGTGAGTTTCACTGCATTGTTGACTTTTTTCGATTAATCTTTCCTCAATTCCTTGTATCCTCTTTCCTTGCCTTGTTCTCAAAACCTAGTGGAGAAGAAGGTCTGAAGGGAGGGACCTTGGACCTACTCCTCCAAAAAGGTTGAGGAGGTGAGGAGCTGGGATTACGAATTCAGATAGACTGGAATGGACACCTAAAGGATAAGACAGACCAACACAAATGTGGGCCATGCACAAAAAATCAAATGTTGACACATACTGTAAGGCAATATTTGGGTGCTGTGTGTGCCCCTATATCTGTGCTCAAAGGTATTATTGTCCCACGCGATGAAATCGGGGAGGGGACTGTGGATCTGTCTCCGTTCGTTCGTATACTAGTCACACGCGATATCTCCGACAGCACTAGCCCGATTTTGACAAAACGTGGGTGAATGATGCGTCTTGCCACAGAGATCCAGCATTTACAAAATTACACTGATTTGCCCAAGGCGGGAGTTATAGTAATTCATTGAAATTTGTTAGTCACACACAATATCTCAATTGGCCCAAGGGGGAGGAGGGGGATGTTGCATCATTTGTGGGGGACGACATGTTTACTGTTGCCTTGTTTGTCCTTTACCACCCTTCATCCCACTGCTGGCTTGTCTCTGAAGCTAAGTAGGGTTGTCCTGGTCGGTCCCTGGATGGGAGACCAGATGGTGGAGGGCCAGTCGGAGGCATTCTTTCCTCTGGTCTAAAGCAAATATCCCAATGCCCCAGGGCAGTGATTGGGAACATTGCCCTGTGAAGGGTGCTGTCTTTCGGATGGGATGTTAAATGGGTGTCCTGACTCTCTTTGGTCACTAAAGATCCCATGGCACTTATTGTAAGAGTAGGGGTGTTAACCACGGTGTCCTGGCTAAATTACCAATCATGGCTACCTAATCATCCCAAGCTTCCAATTGGCTCATTCATTCCCCCTCCTCTCCCCTTTAACTATTCCCCAGGTCGTTGCTGTAAATGAGAATGTGTTCTCAGTCAACTTACCTAGTAAGGGTGAAATAAATAAAATCATGAACCACAGCACTCTCTTGCTTTATCTGTGATCTTGCAGTTGGGAACAGAATTTTCCTATAGTTAATCCTGAATTTTTTGCAGGAATTTCCGCTGTGACTGTGGAAATGGCAAGTTTGAAGAGATGAGGTGCAAGCTATACTCAGTAAGTTTCCTTACATTTATTGAAATTATGTGGTAGTTTGATGTGATACTGTACAGTCGTGGTCAAAAGTTTTTGCGAATGCCACAAGTATTGGTCTTCACAAAGTTCGCTGCTTCAGTGTTATGAGATATTTTTGTCAGATGTTACTATGGTATACTGAAGTATAATTACAAGCATTCCATAAGTGTCAAAGGCTTTTATTGACAATTACATTAAGTTTATGCAAAGAGTCAATATTTGCAGTGTTGACCCTTCTTTTTCAAGACCTCTGCAATCCGCCCTGGCATGCTGTCAATTAACTTCTGGGCCACATCCTGACTGATGGCAGCCCATTCTTGCATAATCAATGCTTGGAGTTTGTCAGAATATGTTTGTTTTTTGTTTGTCCACCCGCCTCTTGAGGATCGACCACAAGTTCTCAATGGGATTAAGGTCTGGGGAGTTTCCTGGCCATGGAACCAAAATGTCGATGTTTTGTTCCCCGAGCCACTTAGTTATCACTTTTGCCTTATGGCAAGGTGCTCCATCATGCTGGAAAGGCATTGGTCGTCACCAAACTGTTCTTGGATGGTTGGGAGAAGTTGCTCTCGGAGGATGTGTTGGTACCATTCTTTATTCATGGCTGTGTTCTTAGGCAAAATTGTGAGTGAGCCCACTCCCTTGGCTGAGAAGCAACCCCACACATGAATGGTCTCAGGATGCTTTACTGTTGGCATGACACAGGACTGATGGTAGCGCTCACCTTGTCTTCTCCGGACAAGGTGTTTTCCGGATGCCCCAAACAATCGGAAAGGGGATTCTTTAGAGAAAATGACTTAACCCCAGTCCTCAGCAGTCTAATCCCTGTACCTTTTGCAGAATATCAGTCTGTCCCTGATGTTTTTATTGGAGAGAAGTGGCTTCTTTGCTGCCCTTCTTGACACCAGGCCATCCTCCAAAAGTCTTCGCCTCACTGTGCGTGCAGATGCACTCACACCTGCCTGCTGCCATTCCTGAGCAAGCTCTGCACTGGTGGTGCCCCGTTCCCGCAGTTGAATCCTGGCGCTTGCTGGACTTTCTTGGGCGCCCTGACGCCTTCTTCACAACAATTGAACCTCTCTCCTTGAAGTTCTTGATGATCCGAAAAATGGTTGATTTAGGTGCAATCTTACTAGCAGCAATATCCTTGCCTGTGAAGCCATTTTTGTGCAAAGAAATGACGACGGCACGTGTTTCCTTGCAGGTAACCATGGTTAACAGAGGAAGAACAATGATTTCAAGCACCACCCTCCTTTTAAAGCTTCCAGTCTGTTATTCTAACTCAATCAGCATGACAGAGTGATCTCAGCCTTGTCCCCCGTCAACACTCTCACCTGTGTTAACGAGAGAATCACTGACATGATGGCAGCTGGTCCTTTTGTGGCAGGGCTGAAATGCAGTGGAAATGTTTTTGGGGGATTAAGTTCATTTTCATGGCAAAGAGGGACTTTGCAATTAATTGCAATTCATCTGATCACTCTTCATGACAATTGCAATTCATCTGATCACTCTTCATGACATTCTGGAGTATATGCCAATTGCCATCATCAAAACTGAAGCAGCAGACTTTGTGAAAATTAGTATTTGTGTCATTCTCAAAACCTTTTGACCATGACTGTAGTTTGAGTTATAGAGACATGAGGCCAATAACATAATGATAGGCATGTTTTCTATATGAAGCCAGTTACAGGTCCGGCCAAATATATTGGCACCCTTGCACTTTTCTTAAATAATTCCCCATTTCTTCTAAAATAAGTAAAAATTGAAAACAACTTTTGGTCTCCACACCATGTTATTAGATTTTCAACATTGCAAAACCAATTTTATTTTTGTGCAATATGTAACTTTTAGGGGACCCGACCAAATTCACATAGGTATGTGAGTTAAAGATCTGTCATTCTCGTTGAAAGCAAGTCTAAGAAGCGGTAGATATGTTCTATGTGCGCTGTTTCTATGCTTCCCGTTCTTACGTTTCGTTTTTGCGTCTTTTACTTTCGGTTTTGTACACCAGCTTCAAACAGCTGAAAATACAATCTTTTTGGTTATGGAAAAGGTATTCCACAGCGGTTTAGATGGTGCAATGATTCTCTACACTATACTTGCTTGTTTTGTCACATAAAAGAGGCAGCAAAGAAACCCCATAGCATTATCGGGCGGCAGGTAGCTTAGTGGTTAAGAGCGTTGTGCCAGTAACCGAAAGGTCGCTGGTTCTAATCCCCGAGCCGACTAGGTGGAAAATCTGTCGATGTGCCCTTGAGCAAGGCACTTAACCCTAATTGCTCATGTAAGTCGCTCTGGATAAGAGCGTCTGCTAAATGACTACAATTTAAAATGTAAATGTAATTATCGAACCTCCCCCTTGTTTGATTTTAGGGAGGGTGTTCTTTTCTTTGAATGGTTCATTTGGTCGTTGGTAAACATAGGAAGACCCCACTGCTGAAGAAGGCTCAAGAAAGCCTGATTTGAACTTCTCAACAGCCCACCTAAAAAAGCCTAAATCCTGGGGAAAATATTATGTGGACCAAAAAAACAAAATTAGAGCTCTGGAAATGTAGATCAGCGCTGTGTTTACTGATGACCAAAAACAGCAATTGGTGGAGGGCAACTCTCAAACATTGAAGAATTAGAGCAATTTGCTGCAGTTATTTTTCTGCAGTTATCTTGGCCAAAGGCTGTGCAACCAAGTACTAGCTCCAGGGTGCCAACAATTTTGTCCATGCCATTTGTCTTTGTTTTCTCAATTAAAATAGTCAACTTAAGCAGACAAATATAAAATTGGTTCTGCAATGTTAAAAATCCAGTAAAATCTCAACTTTAAAAAATACATTGGGAATTATTTAAGAAGTACAATATATATTTGTCCAGAACTGTACATCTAGGCCAGTGTTTCCCAATCCTGGTCCTGGGGACCCAAATCAGGCTTGATTATGAATTGAATAGTTTAATCAAGTGTGTTAGTTCTAGGGCAAAAACAAAAATATGCACCCCTTTGGGTACCCAGGACCATTGATTGGGAGACATTGATCAAGGCATAGAGTACTACATGGCCCATGATGTTACTGATTTCGCATTCTTTCTTTTAGGACAAGGATCAGTTGAACACTGAAAACAAATACAGCCACAATTTTTGGGGTCTGTATTGCACCTGTAACAGACCGTATCCAGACCCAGAAGACCCGGTGAGAGTTGACCATTCACCTCAAATAGTCTATGAATTGGTGTTAAAAATCAGTAATCCAGTAAAGATCTATTGACCAAAACATGTCTTTCCCAGGTTGAAGATGAGATGATACAGTGCATTGTCTGCGAGGACTGGCTTCATGGCAGGGTAAGGCCTTTGTGGAGGACCTAAGCATAAGGATGTGTTCAAGGTGCACAGGTCCCTGGGCATGTACACTCCCCTATGTATTTATTTGGACAGTGAAGCTAAATCTTTTAATTTGGCTCTATACTCAAGCATTTTGGATTTGCGAAAAAGTGTTTCATATGAGGTGACGGTACATAATGTCACCTTTTATTTGAGGGTATTTTCATACATCTGCTTTACCGTTTAGAAATGACAGCACTTTATGTATCTTGTCCCCCCATTTGAAGATGTCATAAGTATTTGGACAAATTCACTTATACACTACATGACCAAAATTATGTGGACACCTGCTTGTCAAACATCTCATTCCAAAATCATGGGTATTAATATGGAGTTGGTCCCCCCTTTGCAGCTATAACAGCCACTCTTCTGAGAAGGCTTTCCAATAGATGTTGAAACATTGCTGCGGGGACTTGCTTCCATTCAGCCACAAGAGCATTAGTGAGGTCAGGCACTGCTGTTGGTCGATTAGGCCTGGCTCGCAGTTGGCGTTCCAATTCATCTTAAGTGTTTAATGGGGTTGCGGTCAGGGCATTGTGCAGGCCAGTCAAGTTCTTCTACACCGATCTCGACAAACCATTTCTGTATGGATCTCACTTTGTGCACGGGGGCATTGTCATGCTGAAACAGGAAAGGGCCTTCCCCAAACTGTTGCCACAAAGTTGGAAGCACAGAATCGTCTAGAACAGGGGTGTCAAACTCATTTTAGCTCAGGGGCCACATGGAGGAAAATCTATTCCCAAGTGGGCCGGACCGGAAAAATCATGGTATATATAACTTAAAAACAACAACTTCAGATAGTTTTCTTTGTTTTAATACGATCAACATACAACATAAAGCTGGAGCCTGAGGACAGTGTGTCCAAAATAGTACAAGCACAACATCACTATTAATCATAAAACACGTCAAGTTTATTTGAAAATTCTAAAGAAAAAAGAACACACAAACACACAATGCCTCAGTGATTAACAGAACTGTTTCACAGATCACAGAACTATATCAGGGTGTCATTTCTCAGGCAGAAATGTAGATACAAATAATGAAATCCTGTTCCCCAAACAAGTGCAAGAACCACAGAGTCAAGAATAGGTTAAATATACAAATAAAATAAAAATAATTAAAAACAATAGCACATCAACATAAAAACATATAAACATAAAGCTGGAGCCTGAGGACAGTGTCCAAAAGCACAACATCACTATTAATCATAAAACACCTCAAGTTATTTGAAAGTTCTGAGGACAAAGAACACACAAACACACAATGCCTCAGTGATTCACAGAAGTATATCACATAACTATATCAGGGTGTCATTTCTCAGGCAGAAATGTAGATAAAAATAATGAAATCCTGTTCCCCAAACAAGTGCAAGAACCACAGAGTCAAGAATAGGTTAAATATACAAATAAAATAAAATCAATTAAAAACAATAGCACATCAACATAAAAACATATAAACATAAATCTGAAAGCGTTGCTCAAACTCCCGTAACAGTCCGTTATTTTATCTTTGAACACGCTTCATGTCTGCCACATGTTGGAGTCGCGCACACATTTTCAGACAGGGGAAGTGAGCTGCATCACCACCGGCAAGTTGCGTCTCCCACAATGACAGCTTCAACTTGAAAGAACGATATGCTGTCATAATACTGCGTGACAACTTTGTTGCCCTTGCAGCTGTTTGTTCAAGTTATTCAGGTGCTCTGTAACATCCACCATAAATGCAAGGTCCTGCATCCATTCTGCGGCATGAAATTCTAACACTGGTTTGCCCTTTTCTTCCATGAACTGTTCAATTTCTTCTCGTAAATCAAAGAAACGCCTCAGCACAGCACCTCGGCTTAACCATCTTACCTCAGTGTGGTATGGCAGGCCATAGATGTGGTCTTTCTCTCTGAGAAGGCTGTCAAACTGACGGTGATTCAGGCTTCTGGATCGGATGAAATTAACAGTTTGGATGACCACCTTCATGACGTTATCCATCTTTAATGACTTGCAACACAAAGCCTCCTGGTGCAAAATACAGTGAAAAGTCAAAAAATCATGTCCTCCATTTGCAGATTGCACTTTCTCTCTGAACTTTGTCACAACGCCTGCTTTTTTCCCGATCATTGAGGGCGCACCATCTGTAGCCAGGCTGACAGCGGGACCAGTCCACTCGACCCTGTCCAGCGCGCCCGACGAATGCGGTAAAATATCAGCTGCTGTCGTTGTATCCGTCATCGGCACCAACTCCACGAACTCCTCGGTGACGGTCAATGTGTCATCAACTCGCGGATGAAAATGGCCAGTTGTGCAACATCTGTAATGCCCGTGCTTTCATCAATTGCAACCGAAAACACAATAAATGACTTTACTTTTTGCTTCAACTGGCTGTCCAAATCCACTGAAAGATCGGAAATCCTGTCTGCAACTGTGTTTCTTGTCAGGCTGATATTTGCAAAAAGCCTGCCGCTTTTCAGGGCACACAATCTCCGCTGCCTTCATCATGCATGTTTTTACAAATTCACCCTCACTAAATGGTTTTGAAGCCACTGCGATTTCATTAGCAATGAGGTAGCTAGCTTTCACTGCAGCGTCACTGATGTCTCGGCTGTGAGTAAACACAGACTGCTGTTTCTTCAGACCCGCCAACAGTTCATTCACCTTCTCTCATCTCCGCTGTCCTTGAAAGTTGTCATATTTGTCGGCATGAAGACTCACATAGTGGCGACGAATGTTATATTCTTTCAGCACTGCAACATGCTCTGAACACACCAAACATACAGCTTTCCCATTCAATTCCGTGAATAAATAGGATGACCATTTTTCTTGGAACACTCTGCACTCTGCGTCCACTTTTCTCCTTTTCTCTTTTTTGACAGAGACATATTGGGGCAATGAGGGTGCCAAAGCACATAATGTTAAAAGTAGAAGCCGCAATAAATATCGCGGGCAAAACAAAGTAGCTCATTGGCTGCACGTGCTTGACCTACTTGCTCTGCCCCGGTATAAACAGTTTGCTTGCTTAACACAATTGCTATTGCGCCATCCAGTGGACGCAATTGGAACAGCAGTTTATTTTATTGAAAAATTGCAGCGCATTTTTATACTTAAAAAAAATTATAATAATAATAATATATATTTTTTTCAAAATCATCTCGCGGGCCTGATTAAACCCGTTTGCGGGCCTGATACGGCCCGCGGGCCGGACGTTTGACACCCCTGGTCTAGAATGTCATTGTATGCTGTAGTGTTAAGATTTCCCTTCGAACTAAGGGGCCTAGCCCAAATCATGAAAAACAGACCATTATTCCTCCTCCACCAAACTTTACAGTTGGCACTATGCATTGGGGCAGGTAGTGTTCTCCTGGCATCCACCAAACCCAGATTGTCCGTCGGACTGCCAGATGGTGAAGCGTGATTCATCACTCCAGAGAACACGTTTCCACTGCTCCAGAGTCCAATGGCGGCGAGCTTTACACCACTCCAGCCAACACTTTGTATTGCACATGGTGGTCTTAGGCTTGTGTACGGCTGCTCGGCCATGGAAACCCATTTCATAAAGCTCCCGAAGAACAGTTCTTGTGCTGATGTTGCTTTCAGAGGCAGTTTGGAACTCGGTAGTGAGTGTTGCAACCGAGGACAGACGATTTTTACGCGCTTCAGCATTCGGCAGTCCTGTTCTGTAATTGCGGCTGAGCCGTTGTTGCTACTAGACTTTTCCACTTCACAATAACAGCACTTACAATTGACTGGGGCACCTCTAGCAGGACAGAGATTTGACGAACTGACTTGTTGGAAAGGTGGCATCCTATGACGGTGCCACGTTGAAAGTCACTGAGCTCTTCAGTAAGGCCATTCTACTGCCAATGTTTGTCTATGGAGATTGCATGGCTGTGTGCTCGATTTTATACACCTGTCAGCAACGGGTGTGGCTGAAATAGCCAAATCCACTAATCTGAAGGGGTGTCCACATACTTTTGTATATATCATACTTTTGACTACATCAAGCTTGTGACTCTACAAAGTTGTTGGATGCATTTGCAGTTTGTTTTGGGTGTGGTTCAGATTATGTTGTGCCTAATAGAAGTGAATGGTGAATAATGCATTGTCATTTTGGAGTTACTTTTATTTTAAATAAGAATAGAATATGTTTCTGAACACTTCTGCATTAATGTGGATGCTACCATGATTATGGATAATCATGAATGAATCATGAATAATGATGAGTGAGAAAGTTTGAAGCACAAAGATCATACCCCCAAGACATGCTAACCTCTCACCATTACCAATAATGGGATGTTAGCATTTTTTAGGGGGTATGATATTTATGTGAATACAAGCCCTGGACAGATCAGATCTTTACAATGCCTGGAGAAGCGTTTAACACAGGGTTCTCCAACTTTTGGTCCTGGAGAGCTACTTGGTGTGCAAGCTTTTGTTCCAGCCCAGCACAATGGATTCAGCTAATCATGGTACAGATTGAATGGGTTTGTTCAGTAGGAAGCAACATAGTAAAACATTTAAAAACGGAAACCGAAATTGAGCATTCTTATTGGACAGGTTCGGATAGGAGCGCCTCTGTTTCAAACTGCTTTCTCACATTTTGTGCCTACTGAACACAGCCCATAATTTATTGATTAATTGTGTTAGTGCCGGGCTGGAACAAAAGCCTGTACACCCAGTAGCTCTCCATGACCAGAGTTGGAGAACCCTGGTTTAACATCTTGTGAACCACATCAAGATAATATACGGATCCTATAATCTGTTGTCATATATCTGGAACGCATCCCAAGTCTTTAACTCAAGTCCGGCCTGGTCTTGACTGTGTACCCTTGATACCATAACTGCTATATGAGCATATGTATATGAGTGTTATTACGGTTTTCATCCAGCACTTGGGCTGTCCTGTGCCAGAGTGTGTGGAGCTCCAGGAGATGGTGTGTGAGTCCTGCATGAACAATGCTCCTTTCCTGTGGACCTACGCTACCCATCTGGCAGGTACTCATAGATCCTATAATTCACAGTGATTCTTTATGTAATTCTATGGGTACTCTCTCCTTACCTTCAGTTTACTGGCATGCTCCAATTGTCAACAAATTCAGAAAGAAAACACAAACTTCAGTATAGGAGACATCCTTTAGGCCTACTCTTGAGTTCTTTTGAGAGATTACATTGTGTTTTTAGTGTTTCGTTTATGCTTCTATGTGAATTTACAGGTAATTGCCAAAATAAAGGAAACGTCAACATAAAGTGTCTTAATAGAACAGCTTCAATGTGCCTTGGCATAGATTCTACAAGTGTCTGGAACGCTATTGGAGGGATGCGACACCATTCTTCCACTAGAAATTCCATCATTTGGTGTTTTGTTGAGGGTGTTGGAAAACCCCAAATAAGTGTTCAAATGGATTGACACCTGGTGACTGAGACACACACACGTTTAAAACCCCCATGCTCCTTTAAGACCCCTCTTTCAAAGTCACTGAGATCTCTTCTAGCCTTGTTAGCCAAAATAATGGGCAACTGGAAATGTTTATACATTACCCTGAGCATGATGGGATGTTAATTGCTTAATTAACTCAGGAACCACACCTGTGTGGAAGCACCTGCTTTCAATATACTTTGTATCCCTCATTGCCTCAAGCGTTTCCTTTATTTTGGCAGTTACATGTACAATAATAATGAAACCTGCAGTAACTAGTGAACAAGAGGCTATGGTCTGCGGTAGAGCAGTTTACTTCAATGAGTGAATAACAAAAATGCTAAAGTACCGTTAGCTATTGAGGTTAAAGTGTGCACTATTTCATTCCCCCTAAAGGATTTTTAAGGTCCAATTCAGCCGTTTTGATCTCAATATAAAATAATTTCTGGGTAACAATTAAGTACCTCATTGTGATTGTTTTCAATTAAAATTGTCACAAAGAAACAAAAGAGCTTCTTAGCGAAGAGCAATTTCTCAAGCAAGAATTTTGCTAGGACTGTCTGGGAGTGGTCTGAGTGGAAATGGGAAAACTGAAAACTAGCTGTTATTGGCAGGGAGGTTTCAGACTCTTTCTCATTGGTCTATTAACTAATTAATCACGACACAGGCCAAAACTCCATCCCACCAAACCAGGCTGAAATTTCAGGCGGCCTTTTCAAAGAGCTCTTACACTAAAAGGGCACTATCATCATTTTCACAATTTCACAGTATTATTCCAACCTCAGTGTGGAAATATATATAAAATACAGGAAAACCACGTTTTTGACTGCAGTGGGCATTAGATTGGATTGGTTAATACAGTGCCCGATTTCAGCAGCTGGTAATTACTGATTAATATGTTTACATTACTTTTATTCATTTCCCACCATTTTATAAGTCAGAATAAAACAAACTAGACAATCAGAGGCTTCTCTGTCGAATAAACATGTCTCTGGCTCTATCCAGGGTTCTGATTAGAGGGAGTACAGCTACGACCGGACGTGATTTTTCGTAGCAGGTTAGGATAATTAACTTGGCAGGTTAGGAGACTTAGGTTAAGGTTAGGAAAAGGGTTAGGGTTAGCTAAAATGCTCTCCTAACCTGCTACGAAAAGTGACTTCCGGCCGTAGCTGTACTCCCTTACCTGTTTTCCACGTCACATCAAAGGGGCGGCCTTAGAAAAGCTCCTCTGCTGGTAGACTCGATCACGATACAGACATGACAAAAAACAACGATGGATTTCTATCGAACAGGCGGCTCTAAATATATAGCTATAGTAAAACAGTGCAAAGAGCCTGTCAGCTCTTAAGTGGCTCCATTTTGTTTTGTATTTCTCCACCAGTGCCTGCTGCGACCAAAGCAAGCCCCTGCAAAGCAGAAGGGGAGGTGACGAACGAAGAGGGGGACCGTGAGGAGGGAAAGAATACAACAGCGGAGGCCTCCACGAGCCTCAATAACCAGGGTGAAGAGAAGGTACTCCACCTCTCTCGATACAAATCTTCATATACACTCAATGTTACGAGGACAATGAAGAGCATTTTATTTATTGCAGTACATTGAATATCATGAATGAACCTGTAGATGGGTATCTTGTTTTGAAAGTATCACTGAGAAAGGGATATTATGACCAGATAAAACAGATGGATGGAAATATATTATGTAGAAAAGTTTTCCAATGCGGCTTCATGCTTTTTAAGTACACACGTTTCAGAAGTCAAGTTTCTGCTTTCATCACTATTGAGAGCATTTCATCCATGCAGAGTAGGGAAAGGGACTGTCGGTATTAACCACCAGGTGGCGTCAGTCCTCTAACAGTCAGCATGAGATAAGCGCACAGAACCAGGCTGTTAGTTTTCTGTGGGTATTTAGGGGATAAATGGCCCGTACCATGCGCAGATTCTCCGGTCTGTGGGGAGCAGCCCCAAGGCTTTGCGGCGCCCGCATATCATCAACAAGAACGATTTCATTAGTCAGCCTCTGAGGCGAGCTTTAAATTGAAGACAGCCTTATTTGACAGCAAATATGGAAGCCCACGATTTGCCCCCTCATGCTGGGGCCCGGTGAGGTCGCACATTTGCGTGCACTGAAGACAGTAGTCACTCTAATGCAACTGTTTTTTGGTGTATCCTCCTAATGTTGGTTTTGGTTTTATGGGAGTGGTCTGTCTACTGGCGAGGTAGTGCAAGGTAATGGGCCTTGATAAGATTCTTAGGAAATATTTCCTTTCTTTCTTCTTTCCTTAGACTTAACTGATCATACAGGGCGGGATAAGTTAAAGCAAGGTGTCCACTTTCTACTCTCAACCTTTCAACCTCTTCATTAATGTCTCACCTTTTGTAATCATATTGAGGATGGAAAGATGCATCTTTTGAGTGTTCAAACAGAGGACATTGTGTGACATCTGTCCTACTCGCAGGTAAAATCCAATGGGGTGCCAGGCTGCAAAAGGAGGCACCAGGAGATGGAGGGAGGCTCGCCCTCCAAAGCCCCCTCCGATTGCAGGTTCAAGGAGCTGAGGGGCACAGGTACAGAGAGAGCAGAGTTTGGAGCTGTATTCTGGCCCTCAGCCTGGAGAACCAAACTCTGTTCCTGTGTCAGCTGCAAGGTATGTCTTCACCACTTATCACATCAACCAGGCTGCTACTCTGTTCTCTGCTTCAGCTGATTTAGAAGCAAGTCAAACATCCACAATCTGGGGTGTATTCACTGGGAACCAAACTGAAGCAAACGGGCTGAAAGTGGGAGGGACTAACCTACATTTGTCCAATAAGAAACGCTGGTTTTCGTTGTAAAACATTTTCAGTGCAAAATGTTTTGCTACAGTGTGCACTAATGAATACACCTGTTTTATTGTAGAACAGGTAAATAAATGCATGTTGTTTAGGCCTTTCAGTTTGGTGTGTATGTACGAGCAGTATCTTGCAAAACAAGTCAAAGGCATAATACACACCAATATAAAAAAAAAATGATCACAGAATTATTACTGCATATTTATGTCGTTGAGTAGGCCTATATCATTCGTAGAATTACCATTGACAATGGGAAAAGTCCTGCTCACCCGTTTCCTCCCCCCAGCAGAAATCCTACGCCGAAGCTGGTATGTCCTTTCTCCAGGATGAGTCAGACACGGTCTTAGCCTACGAGAACAAAGGCAAGACCACCGAACAGGAGCAGGCGGGGGCCGCCGAGGGTTGCGACCCCCTGATGTCAGCCCTTAATACCCTGGGCCGGGTTCAGCAGCTGGAGATAATCCACGGTACGAGGTGGTGGTGGGGAGGTTAAAGAAGAGACTGTACCAGTTCTCTCCCTATCCCTTTGATGTTTGCAGGTCTGAAGGTTCTGGGCAGGTATGTGAAGTAGAGGAGTTTCCACCATTATTGCTTACACCCTACAGACCTGCAACCATCAAAGCATTAGGGGTAGGGAGAGAATTGGGACCATCTGACAGGGAGAGAGTGAGTGAAGGAAAGAGGTGAGGCAGGTGTCGTTAGTCATTCCCTCGGCTGTATTGATTGAAATACAGATTGAATTTATTTTGTGTGGAGACGACTATCGGTGCTGCAATCAGAAAAGACAGCTGCTTTAAAACATTTTTATTTTCCTGGTTCTCAGGGTACAATGACATGAAGACTGAGCTGAAGGATTTCCTGCAGAGATTTGCTGCAGAAGGAAAGGTAGGTAAAACCTGCAAATGTATCAGCACACACACTATTTAGTTGAATGAGCAATCATATCAGCAGTGTCATCATATTTTGGTCCTCAGTTGATGTTCACTATCCCAGTGTCCCAAACCAACCTTCAATAAAGAATAGGGCTATAATGATAATATTGATGAGGATTGTTTTTCTCTCTATTCACATTGTGGTCCCTGAATCTGGAATGCCGCCTCCTGGCGGTCCTGTTCTTGGTGTGTGACCATGAGATCAAACTTTATTTAAAGTAACTGTCCAATAAATCTAATTCGGTCAAAATCATACTCCTAACATGACCTTGACTCCCATCTTTTCTTATGTTTGTAGGCAAAGTCGCTACACCCAATAAAAATGTGTGCCCAATTCCCCCCCCCCCCAGGTGGTGACTCCCGAGGACATCCGACAGTTCTTCGAACAGCAGCAGAACCGCAAGAGACGACGGGCCAATGCGGGCCAGTACTACTGCAGCTGAGCAGTCCATCCGGACCACAACTCCCCGTCTCCCCTCTCCACATTTCTCCAACACCTGTCAGTATAGTTGTATTCTTTTTCTTCTTCCCACTGAATGTCATTGCCTTGCGTCCAATATCTTCTAGTCCAAATCCTCAGACGTTATTGTTTGAACTTTGTATGAGCTTTTGTGTTATCTTGTTCTGGGCAGTATGCTTTGTTGTACTGTACTCGGGGCTCTGCAGTGTGATTTGTCTATTGAGGCTAAGCAGGTTAATGAACTGGCATTTGATTGATGTGGATGACACTGGTTATCTTTTTCTATAGGGAATTGTTAGTCTATCATAGCTCTCCCTCAAGTGTTCCAGACAAAACAGACTCCAGTTCATGGTGACCCCTTGACCTTTTCATTTACCTTTTTATTTGAAGATAAACTTCAATGGATTTGCTCTTAAAGCTCATTCAAATGGAATGCATTATCTATTGCTGTGCTGCAAATCAGAACTGGTTAAGCTGGTCAAAACAAAGGCATTGTTTTGTCTAGTCGTTCATCGTTCCTGCAACATGCTTTCTTTCAACTCATTCCTTTGACAATGTATCATTTTGTATTTGTCCTTAGTGGCATCACAGCTGTTTGTAGATCGCATGATTGCAGAACCCTGGCCCATTAGTATGGTTTGTATTTTAAAGGACCACGTTTAAATGTTACCATTGGTTTCCCTGCTCCTTTTTAATGTTCACTCTAAGAAATAAAGCTATGAATAATGTAAATTGTTTTAGCGTTGTTACTTACAGCAGTTCCACCTGGGAGCCATCGACCCATCCATTAAATGGAAGTTGTTGTTGTTTTGTTGCTAGCTTTAATACCCCACATGCTGATTTGACATCTGGCAAACCATTAATAAGGGGATATTTTAATCACACAAGCAATGAGTTAAGCGAATCGCTCAGATGGTAATAAATCTCTTCCTTGTGAGATCCAAAATGATAATGTACCCATCCATTTGAATGTGTTGCTAACATTAGCCGACCCATACTGACTGAAACAATGATTGACAAGTCATCATGTAGTGGTCCTTGTCTAGCCTCATTAGACTATCCTGATCTTGTGAGTTTACGTTCGGTTTCGTTACACGGTATGATGAGCGCAGTGTTTTGGATGGTGGATCAGGCTAGTCCTTCTCCTTGTAGACTTCAGTAAATGCAGAAAATTGACTTCTAATACTGACATTTGATTTGTTGGATTTTTGAAGATGCTACTGACTCAGTTAACCTAAGACAACCCTGTGCAGAAGCATTCAAGTAACCATTAAAAACAGATACAGTATCGTATCACTGACCTTTTTTCCTCACTGCAAAATAAAGAATCCCAAGCCATTTGATAATTTTTATCAAAGCTGTTTATTTTGAAGATGTCAGTCACCTAAATTGCAGATTTGAGTTCACCACTGTTACAATCCCAACTGAGAAGAATAGAAAAATAGACTTTCCACAATTCCTTAAGTCTACGAGAAAGCTTTTTGTCCTCGTGATATATACAACAAATACTTGTGACATTTGTTTTATATATATAGAAAAATGTATATATACAACAAAACAACATTTCAGAGACCGTTCAAAAGTACCTAAAATCAAAAAATACTCTTTGAAACCACTATGTATATGAAGCATTGGCTACACTATTACAAAGAGACTGGTTGAGTGGGCTGGTAGAAAAGGCTTGCATAGGACGAAGATAAGGATGCCCAGCCACTGGCAGGGAAGGCACTCTTTCGTCTCCATACAAGAGGGAGGGAGGGAGGGAGGGATGGGGAGCTAAAGGAGGAGGGAGGGATGGGGAGCTAAAGGAGGATCTGGAGGAAACGAAAGAACAGTCTTAAATGAAGAAAACCCCCGTTGCCGCTGATACTGGATGTCCTACTGCAAACCAGAAAGCAGGAAATTGGTTATTATATCTAGCCTGGTGGTCCAGATCTGTTTGTGCTTTAGCGAAGTACGTGTTCATTCGCTGACATGCCAAACATGTACATACGGCTTGACAACGATAGAAGAGTTGGCTACAGCACATAGAATGGGATCAGCCTGTTACATACCCACCCCCCAACCTGGTCCTTGTGAAAACCTAGAGAAAGTGTGAGTGCATCTCTAAATACAGTATCTTACATGATCAAGTAATTAAGGGTCTATTAAAGTTAACTCGTAATGCAAAGGTACATACCGTAGTACTTTTTTGAGACAATAGCTAGGTTTACATCTAAATGATGACAGATTTCCATACAAATATTCTAAAATATGCATAAAGAAAATATGCACGTTTCCACCAAACTGACTTGTTGATAAAAAACAGTTCGTGATGACAGTGCACACAAAATGTAATTTTCCGCTTAAAATTCATGTACCGAATAAAAATCTACAATTCGATGGGTTTCCATTGTATTTTCAACTCTACCGATAGTTTTGTCACAAAAATGTTGCGTTAAATAGCAAATGCGCCTACTCTGGTCTTGGCGCATGCGCTCTAGCCAACAGCTCGCAGATAAAGTGCGGGTTGGCTGTGGGGGTAGGTTAGTCTAAATGAGATTCTTATGGATTAAAAATAAATAAATTGTCAAACGGCAGTCAAGCATCATGTCACCAGAATAAAACCCTAGATATTTATTGGAAAGGAGCATCAAGCTCATCACCGTGCACTTTGACCACCCTATGAAGTTCATTATAATCTATTTTAACTGTAGCCGAATAAACTGCATGCTTCCCGAGTCGTAGTGGGAGGACCACACTTATCACCGCGTGACTCCAAGTTTACTTCGATATGATGGTTATTACATCAATATTTGCGCATAAAGGCGTTTCCACCGCCATTGCTTGCATAATTAATTGTACAGACACAAAAAGATCCCACCATGTCCGCGTACCATCACAGCTGTCATGATTTTAAAAAAATACGGTATGACTTTACTCGGAAACGTGGTTAGTGAAGGGAAATGTGTCACTCACCAAACTCTAACTACCAAAGAGGACAATCAACTGAACATCTCAATTCTACCTACAGGGGTGCTACTCATCAGTGAATACAAACATACAATACTGTTTTAAGATATAATTTTAGTGCAATAGTGAGGCCCTCTGTACAAGTTGCTGTCAATGTCTTCTATCATTCTGAATCAAATGAGTGTGTATGCATCATGATATGGGTTCTCTAAAGGGTTAATAGTCTGCAGGTTACCATCTTTCATCTTTATTGCAACAGTCATGTTTGTCCAACCATTGTGGTAAAACACACATATACAACAATACAATGGAATTAGTAATCTAGCCTAACCCATGAAACGCGAAATAACGTACACACTGCAGGATTGGTAATGCTCGTCTACTCACTCTGTCCAAAGCCAGGAGTCACGCCCTCATCCTCAGTACAGATGAGACACAGTTCAGAGCAGACCAGGGGTCATCTCTACACTTCAAAGAGACCTCTGCATTTGCCATTAAAATAGATGAGCTCATGCCTGAATGACCAACAAAATCAATTCATACCTGTGTCAGCAAAAATGTGCTCACACTAGCATTTGGAGAGAAAACAGCTCATACCACCTGTATTTGCCAAACTGCCATAAGCTCATAACTGTATTAGCATAGCAATTAGCTCATACATGTGCAGTATTAGTAAAGTAAACAGGTAACTATTTTGGCTAGGAAATGAGTTCATAAGTCCAAATACACAACGAATATAGCTCAAACCTAGATTTGCCAGTTTGCGGAAAGCTGCATCAGTAGCTACAATTAGCAAATACTTGCATTTCAAAACAAACTAGCTTATATCAAAAACGACAACAGACCCGAATGACTAAGCCAAACCGATTTTGTTTAACTGTTATTCGATTCAAGAGACCTCCGGCTGCAGTCCTCAGGGGCTGCAGAATCCGATTCCAACATGCCTGGTTGGTTATCACTTAATCACACAGGGTCTCAGGGTGAAGACCTTCCCTTTAAGGTTAAAACAAGCCCACAAGAAAAGTGGCCCAATAGAGCACGGCCTGGCATTCCCTTAGTGCTGCTTGGAGGGGGGCAACGTGTTTATTAGATCTAAAGCCCCTATCTCTACATTACTGCCGGGGGAGCCGTTCGGTAATGGGAAAAGCGTGAGATAACATCTCATGGTTCTCATATCTTTCATATTTTTGTCCCACTCCCATGGCTCTCCCATCTCCTCTTCTCCCTCTCTGCCTCTCCCTCCATCTTCTGTAGGTCAGGTCTGGATGACCTTAGCGGTCTGCAGGGAGGAAGGGGAGGCTCTGGCCTCGGGGGCTGCAGTACGGGGTGGCCGAGTGACTATTTTAGGTCTCCGGTAGCTCATGCTCCAGTGAGTAGACCCACGGCACTCCCCGCCCCCCCACTTGGGGTCGTGACTCAGGGGCGGCACACGCCTTCGGGGGAGTGGGGGTACTCTAGGCATTGAGTGAGGGTGCTGAGAGGGGTAGCTCTCTTCTAAGCTCACTTCTGCAGCAGTCACAGTGACAGGCCCAGTGTTTGCAAAGGGCTGCGCTGACCCACTCAGTTTTTCTCTCCCCTCCTTAGAGACAATATGCACAACACTGACGGTCTCATATTGCAGAGTAGTCTGGTCTTTGAAAAAATAAAACATAAACTGTTATCCATACTAAAACTTCAACCCAGCACCCAAAAATATAAATGATTCAAACTACCCAAGAGTGGCACCATCATCTGTCCATGATAAAGGATCACATGCCACCAACCTCCCACTCAAGACAGCCTTCCTCTTCCAATGACAACTGCACCTCTCTTTCACAACCATATTAGCTAAAGTACTGTCCACTATGTCCTTAGTAAGAGAAAAAGAGAGAGAGAGCCCACTATGGACAATGGTTTAGTTGTTGTTGAGCTCATCCGCGGAGAACAGAGCATGAACAACACACACCCACCGACACGTGTGAACACACACACCACCCCTTATAGCCTCGAGCAGCGGCAGCAGTGAGCACTCACCCACGGGAGGTCGAAAAGATTAGCAGAAAAGCCAAGGAAAACAATCTTCTGCAGGTTATGATCTTAGCAAAACAGCCACAGAAACATCAAGATATATCTAAGATATTAGCACTACTGTACTGTTCCAATCATTTGCATTCCAGTATATGAGTTCCAGAGGTCCAAATGAGGGAGTGCTTGGCGTAAAATGAGAGTGATTAAGGTTAAAGTACTGTGGAGTGTCTGTAGCAAGTAAAGAAGTCTGCGCAGAGACATAGCCTGGTTACAAGTCTGTTTCTGCTCTCTTACCAGCTCCTTATGGAATTGTCATGCCAAACATTTAGCTTGACAATGGAGTAGGCAAGAGCACAAACAGATCTGGGACCAGGCTAAAACAAGAACAGAAAGGGACCCAAGTTTGAATTGAGGAATTGCACCATCAAATGCCAATGAGCCCAGAAGGGGGTGCAGGAGAGAGCAATGGAAAAGTAAACAGAGCCGTTAGAGGGATAACTAATATCAGACGACGGATGCTACTTTTGACCAACTTGACACGAGCCGACAACCAAATGTAGGTTCTGAGCATGCCAAGATAGTTTTTCTGACAGTGGCAATCAAATTATAATGTGCCGTAGCCAATAATACTCCAATCTGCCAACTACAACTAGTTCAAATTGATACTCATCTCCTACTCATCTCTTGGTGATATGCATTAGTCTTCAAGTCGCCGCCATCGAAAGCGAGGGGAGACAAAAAGCCTGCAAACATACTTAGCCAACCTTATCCCAACCTGCTTCACAATCAGACCTCATTCATGAATTGATAGAAAGAGTATTCCATGTCCCACCATTCATACATGCATGCATCAAAACCAACTGGAGGAAATCATCCAACTTCTGAAACTGAATAGGTAAACACCTTAAACAATAACTATAGTCTGTCTCCTTGCAGTTGACCAACCGGGTTCAAAATAACAATTTTAAAAAATCACCAACAAGTAGGGATTTCTATGCTTCTCCAGTACCTTCTGCCTTGAGAATAATCGCACGCTGAAAGGGCATACAGAAATTAGTAATTTCGACTGCCTAGATAAAGGAAGGTATTCATGTGACAAGGTTTGCTGTGAGAGAAACATCATTTGCTAACCACCAGAGGTGAGGCTCTGCCTCACAGACAAACATGAGGCATCAGCATTATACAGAGAGCCAGGTCATGTTCATTAGGGCACGCAACGGAAAACGTTATAAAACATTTTGTGATGGAAAACTGAAATAAGGATTTCTTATAAGTCTAGGTAGTCCCCCCCTCTGTTTAGGTCCGTTTTCTTCTCGGACACACAAGTCATGTCCTGAGGGGGAAAAAGTGGCATATTGAGGTACACAGTGAACTATAGAGAATGTGTGAATGGTAGTATAGTATGGGCACAATTCAGCAATTTCATTTCTCCATGTGCGAGGAGATGCTAACAGAAGGAAGATAATTACAGTGAACCCAAGTCAATGTAATGTTCTGACAATGCGCCGCAACAGGGACTATGGAAAAATGGGATGGAAAATGTGTTGAGATTCTGAATTGAAAGGGAGGACCCGTGAGTGAGTGTGTTTTAATTGAAGCTATGCTGGTTTCGTGAGTAAGTCTTTGCCCCCAGTGGACAAGACATAAAAAATTCCTCAAGAGGAACCATTTAACCGCATCATCATAATCGTTGGTTGTTGGGTACAGTACGTCAAAGTAAGGATGGTGACCAAAGCAGTCTTGTTCAGATCTCCATGGAGGGAGACAGGGAGTCAATGGATTGAGGAACTGGGCTTTGGTTTGGTTGAAGTTTATCCAAGATGGCCGCCGGCATTGCTGAGCTATTGAAAAGGCAGAGGGGCACAGTCATGGGGCCTGCATCTTGATAAACCCCCACAAATTGCTGTAGGGTTAAGGCAGGGATATTCTACTTCAGTCCTTTATTTGCTGTTGCTATTGTGCTATCCCTCCTTTTTAAATATTAAGGTTGAATTTAGACCCCGGAAACCAGGTGTATATGCATGTTCTGGCCAATCGACAGTAATAGATCAATAAAGTGGGAAATGTGGTCTGGAATACTAGCCAGGGTTCACACGACTTACAGTGTCCAGCACTCAGGCTACTGAACATTACAGTACGGTTAAGGTAAAGGGACATCTGCAAAGGGTAAGTGTGGGAGAGGACCAGAGATAGCGCTGAGCAGTGGCTACCGCTCACAGAAACTTTGGGTATGAAAAGTGAATGGCTTCTAGTCACTTCTAATAAAAGCAGCTATGCAATTATTATTCCTGCCTTGTAGCCACATTGGTAGTGTTATGAAGATTTAATTTGTTTTTTTCTTCTCCTCTTTGTGCTATTGCTCAAATCTTAAATTGCTCGTACTGACATGCAGCCCGTGGGTCATAAAGGATTACAAGAGCTATTACTGCAATTCCTCCTTATTCAAAAGGAGGAGCTATTTGTAATGGGCAGGTTGCTGAAATGAGTTTGCAACTCATTGCCTGGGCATTTTTCCATTTATTTCTAAGGAAAGCATACCGGGACAAAAATATTAATATATAACTCTACAGTACCCTCATCCTGATGCAGGAAATGAGTGTAATGGAAATGAAACGATGACTGTGCGTTGTCAAAATCCAAAACACTAGGAAGAAAGGGAAGGATTTATTCACGTTCAATGACCAGTCAAGACTTTCATTTTGAGAATAATAAATGTGATTGGAAGATAAACAGTTGAGCATGGATCCAATCTGGAAGATGGGAAGGGCTAGGACCCATTATGTTAATTCATGAGACTAATGGCTATTTGGACAGATAATTCTCAACCAAACCGAGCCTTTCCTCCTCATCCCCCACCATGGCTCTGTGCTGAAGGCACTGTGACCGCCGCACATCGTTAGTTGGTGCAGCACCTGGGGCTCGCCTGGGGAGGGGGGGGACTACTATGTGTGCTTAGTGCCTTTGCCCTGAACTGAGCATGAGTATGACCACTCCGTCACCGGAGACACTGCCAACCACTAAGCCGTCAACCCCAAATCCCCCTAGAGCAAACCGTCCTTTAGCGCTCTTGCCTTTTCCAGTCTGTCTATATGATTTTAGCTAACCCGAGGCCTCTGACAGTCTTGGTTGCGGAGGGTCAGAGTGCAGACTTCCTGTAAGGGTACTCAGGTTTGTTGGGCGACCTGCGGTCCCTGGCCCCCACCACCTCCTCGGAGTAAGGTTCCGCGTGCCGCGCCTGTCCCAGTCCGCAAGTAAGGTCTGTTTCAGTTCGGGCGCGTCCTCTCGGGTTGTGTGATGCCCCGGCTGCTTGCACTCCTCCTCCGCTCTGTATGGCCAGAGCCAGATCTAGTCTCTGGGGGGGTTGCTCCAGAACATCCAGGCGGAGTGGGGTGCCGACTGGGCCGCGGCAGGGGTTTGGCTGCTGTTCGTCGGGGGAGTACTGTGGAGGGACTGGGCCCCCTCCCGTAGGAACTCGATTGTGACTGTAGAGGTCCGGCCCGGCGAAGGAGGTCACGTGGCGCCCGGGAAACTCATACAAGTCAGGATACTCCGACGCCTGGGCCTCAGGCTTGGGCTCGGCAGCGTGCCTCTTACGTGAGGCGTGCGGACCGTGGCGGCTCAGGCCCAGGTGGCAGTGGGGCACAGCGGGAGGAGCCGTGGAAGGGTGAGGGTGGGGGTCGTGAGGCTCCACCTCCATGGTGACCTCGGGCAGGCGGCGCTCCTTCAGGGTCATGGCCGACACGCCCATGGCAATGTCCGGCATGAACTCGTTGATGACCGGCACCACGTTCTGCAGGAACAAACAAGCAAACCTTAAGACAATAGCAACCAGGCCCCACTTTCCTCTCTTCCCTTTACGCATTGTTGCCACCTACATTTCAACACAGCTCAGGACACTCCTCTGGATCAAAATGGCATTCCAACATTCCCACCCAATTCCAGCTCTGTATTCTCACTATCCACGTAGGCCCCGTCATTACCACTATCT
Source organism: Coregonus clupeaformis (assembly GCF_020615455.1). Lineage (NCBI taxonomy): Eukaryota > Metazoa > Chordata > Actinopteri > Salmoniformes > Salmonidae > Coregonus > Coregonus clupeaformis. Next base: position 14,151,994 of record NC_059227.1, on the reverse strand, counting down.
CAGGGGAACACTACAGCTCTGAAGTCCTGTAGACCTCTACTTACCCCTTGTTTATCCTGATGCGGAGTGCGTACCCCCCCTCCCTGGGGATTGGTGCAGTCCGGCGGCAGGGGCTTGGCAGCCGGTGGGTAGGCGGGGCTGCCGTGCTTGGAGGAGGAGCTCGCTGTGTGGTGGAGCAGGCTGTGGTTGCAGGGGTAGGAGAAGGAGCGTGACGGCGGCTGGCTGGGGGCACGGCCAGGCCTCCATCCACTGGCTTTGAGCTGGGCATTGTGAGTGGGTGTGGCCGGTGGGTGGTAAGGCGGTGGGGGAGGTGGCAGCGGCGGGTGGAAGCCCGCCATGGCCTCCAGGTCGGTGAACATGCTCTCCACCACTGGGCTGCTGTTGACCCGGCAACGCCCTCCACCACGGCTGCCACCCAACGGCTGGCGCAGCGCTAGGACGGGGCTCTCGTCGCCAAAGCGCTCCTCCGGGAAGAACTTGTGAGGGTTCTGTGAGGGGTGGAGCACAGCACACAACAAATTAGTCGAAAATGGCGGAGGAACAGCCATTTTCTTTTGTCATTTAGCAGACGCTCTTATCCAGAGCGACTTACATGAGCAATTAGGGTTAAGTGCCTTGCTCAAGGGCACATCAACAGATTTTTCACCTAGTCGGCTCGGTGATTAGAACCAGCGACCTTTCAGTTACTGGCACAATGCTCTTAACCACTAAGCTACCTGCCGCCCCATTTGAAACCGAGTCATATTCTAACCGTGGGAAGTCAAAAAATCGTTCATTATTTCCTCTGCTCTCAGTTCAACATTTGAGTTAACTTTGGCCCAGTCACCACTCAATGGAAAGCTAAATAAAATGTAATGGGGGGGACAAAATGCCTGGTGTGCTCCAGCCAGAATTCCTGAGACGTTTGTCATTAAAGTGGCACGCTGGTGACAGAGGCTTTCAGCGCATTAAAGGGAAAACACAGCCATACTAAAAGCAACACTGCATGAAAACAATCTCTTCACCGTATCCTTTAGGTTGTTAACCGATCCATTACTGCCTAGACATTAGATATTGATATATATATTTCTTACATATTGTTTGACATACACTGAGTGTACAAAACATTAGAACACCTGCTCTTTCCATGAAAGACTGATCAGGTGAAAGCTATGATCCCTTATTGATGTCCATTGTTAAGTCCACTTCAATCAATGTGGATGAAGGGGAGGAGACAGGTTAAAGAAGGATTTTTATAGCCTTGAGACAATTGAGACATGGATTGTGTATGTGTGCCATTCAGAGGGTGAATGGGCAAGACAAAATATTTAAGTGCCTTTGAACGGGGTATAGTAGTAGTAGGTGCCAGGCGCACCGGTTTGAGTGTGTCAAGAACTGCAACGCTGCTGGGTTTTTCACTCTCTAGTTTCCCATGTGTATCAAGAATGGTCCACCACCCAAAGGACATCCAGCCAACTTGACACAACTGTGGAAGCTTTGGAGTCAACATGGGCCAGCATCCCTGTGGAAGGCTTTCGACACCTTGTAGAGTCCATGCCCCTACGAATTGAGGCTGTTCTGGGGGGGAGGTGGGGGGGTGCAACTCAATATTAGGAAGGTGTTCCTAATGTTTAGTATACTCACTTTTTGGACTGTTCAATCAATCCTATTTCTATAAATTCTAGTTCAATGCTTTCAAAGAGGGTGATCATTTATGTCAGTAAAACCATGTATAAGTCGGATATTGAAGCATTAGTAAAATGCTTAGAATATACCACAATATACCCAAAAGGGAGTCGGGTACAAAGCATCTCTTTTTGTGGATGGCCACAGGCACTTCTGTAGACGGATGAAGTAGTTGAGAATCCTTTTGCTATCATATAATTTTCACACTATGGGCGAAATATTGCACGAGGACATGGCATTGAGCAAAATAACCATAATATTTAAAATAGATGGCAGTAGGCACATTATCCTATGCGAGCTCCAAATACGGCAACTGCCGATTGATCACGTGCATCACCTGCATCATGCAGATTACAAAATTCGGGTGAAATAATATTTGCCTTACAACACATATCTTTGAGGAAAAGTAAAACACTTAATTATGCAGAAGATTATAATTTTTATACACTGATCTGTGCTCTTTTGTGCCACCCTACAGCTTTACAAAGTTCAACAAAACATAAAAAAATCGAATAAAAAAAAAGATTGATTGGCATCTCACCTGCAATAGCTCTGCGGCGGCGTCCGGCAGGCCGAACTCGCGGAGCACGCGGATCTGCAGCTCATAGCTCACCGTGGCACCCTCGCCGCAGTTTAGGGCGTACGCCCGCTGTACCTGGTCCGTGTGACGCAGGTCCTGCAGCCTCCGGATCATCTCCTTCACCACCGCCAGCCTGGGAACTGAGAGAAAGAGAGTGGCATAACTGAGTGGCCTGGTTGGTCTAGCAGTAATGCCACTGCCTCCTGCACATGTCTACAGTGTTGGCATAGGTTCAAATCTTTATAGAAATAAAAACATAAATAACAAAATTAGTCTTTTACATGCTGGGGACCACCCTGCAACATAAAATCATGACATAATGGTAAATATTGTGTGTATTGTGTGTGCAGGATCATATGTAGCCTTTTCAAATGGTCCCTGAGGGAATTTATTTTCTTCTTTATTGGCCCATCCAGTCTTCGGAGGACAAGTTACATTCTACTCATTTTACATACATGGCACTTTTTTTTACACAGTAGTTCCGGTACACAGCAAATATATAGTTATTTGATATACACGACATCTGGATAGATAGTACTTAAAACATATCCAATATATATTATATATAGTGTTTTCAGTCATAACTATTACAGATCATTAGCTTTTAATCCAACCCCTCAGCTACTCTCAGCCCATCCCACTTATCTCCGTAAACCACCCCCTTATGATTTCCAAGTGCCATATATTTTTCAAATGTACTGTGATGTTTCACATAAATTCTGAACCTTTCTTATCACGTAGTATCTACAGATTGTAAGTTCAAGATCAATATTTTTACCAAGAGTATTATTATATTGTTGATTGATTGACTATGGCTTTCCAAATCTCCCAACAGTGCTATTTGTAGGGTTAGCCATTCCTGAGGGAATTAGTAACGTTGTTATTGAACTGGATGGGGGTGAGAGAGAAAGTCAGTAGGGAGAAAGAGTAGGAGAGGAGAAAGCATGGGCAATGGTGGAGGGCCAAGGGGAGCACACTAAAAAGAAAGGTAGGGCAGACAAAAGAAAAGCAGATAGATAAAGGGATGGAGGCGGGAAAGAGTGTGTCATCTCTCTATGGTATGAGAGAAAACTGTAGGAGAAAAAGAGAGGGCGGGATGATGAGAGGGATGGAGAGCGTGTGGGAGACCAAAAGAGAGAAAGGGTCATCTCGCAGGTCGCCCCATCTCTGCCAATAATGCTAATAACTACTGTTCGTCTGAGATAATAGAATATAGAATATAACCATGAATTAAACAGCACAGTGCTTATAATAAAATGCTCTATTGGCTCTGGTCAAAATTAGTGCACTATTAAAGGGAATAGGGTGCCATTTAGGACACAGCCAAGAGCAAAGGTTTGCCTTTCCAAACCCATCAAATCATAAAATCAAGAGCTAACTGAGAACTTGAGGCCCTGTCAGGGCAGTTTGGTCGAGGTTAACAATGTATGCAATGCATAGCCACCTCTTCGTTGGGTACTGAGTGGATCGGCATTGAGATAAGAAAACAAAGAGGTTCATCACTTGTCGGAAGGATGAGGATAGATGGAGGAGGGGAAGTCTCTCTCTTTTCTTGTATGGAAGAGGAATAGCCATAACAGAGTCCTAACTTATTGTTTGCCTACGGGTAGAAGTTGCGCCTTAAGCACAGGTTCAGCTTCCGTTCATCATTCATAAACCTACACTGAAACGTTACGGAATAAAACTCAGAAACAGACTTTAGATCAGTACTTAAGGGTCAACATTGACCTGCACCACATTTTCATGAGATCTCATACATCCTTCTGTGGACCATTGGAGTTTGTAGGAAGACTGCAAATTGGTAGGGGCGGGTTTATTCAGTGAAGTTATGTTTGTCATAGCCGCTTGCTCAACACCATTTCTTCCTTGTTACAATTGCATTTGTATCTTTTCAGGAAGAACTGACTGTAAGACACTCTAGATAAGAGCTACAAAATGACAAAAAATCTACAGCATCGTTTTGACCATTTTCATTTTGGGAAGCTGGAAGAAAGCTAGCTTTGCTGCTCCACCCACCTGGTATCTCATTGGCCACCACTGAGGGTGGGGTCGTCTGGCTGCCACCGATTTGCTGGTGGTTGATCATGTGACAGCACTGTGGCACAGCATTGTTCACCATGTAAAGGGTGTCGGGCACGTTGGACATGCGGACCATGCGCAGCCGCACCAGGTCCGTCTGCTCCACCATTATCTCATCTAGCACAGACTGACAAACAGCACAACAACAGGGGGGTTAGAGTGTGTGTGTGAGGGTGAGTGAGTGAGTGAGTGAGAGAGAGAGAAACAAAGGGTTGGGGTCAATTCAGTTTTCAATTCAGTCAATTCCGAAGGTGAATTGTAATGAATCCTCATAGACAATAATGGACAATAGCATGGGTAATTTCAATTCACCCCTTGTATCTTAGATGTGATGATGCCCACCATTGGTAATGTTGTGATGTACAAACAGTGTGTGTGTGTGTGTGTGTGTGTGTGTGTGTGTGCACGTAGTGGTTCTGTTGTGTGGTGTTGTCCCAACCTTGGCCTCCTCCACGTAGGGCGAGAAGAGGCGGGGTCGCACGTAGATGCCGGCACTCTTTTGCCTCAGCCAAGAGTTGGCCTTTCCACCCTCCGCTGTTGGCAGCATGTCTGAGGGAGGGGTGCTGATCAGACCCCTCTTCATCTGGGAGGGGGTGGAGTGGGAAGGGAAAGGAAAGGAGAGAGAAGAGAAGAGAGCGAAAACAGAGCGAGAGAGGAGAGGCAGAAAGAGAGAGGAGGTGTGGGGAAACGAGGGAGAGTGAGAAGGGAAAGAGAGCAGGAAAGTGAGAAGGGAAAGAGAGCAGGAAAGTGTAAAGGAGAGGGGCATGTTAAATGGAGGAATGCAACATACACTACAGCCAGACTGATCCTGCTGGCTTCACAGACCGAAAACAGATTGGCAACAAAAATACTGCAGCAAGACACTTACAGTATATAGTGCATAACATTTGATCTACGAAACCAAAAGGACTACAACGAAAACGTTGGTAAAAAAACAAATTCCCCACAGATTCCGTCTGCCCCTGCATATGAAGGATGACTATGTTTGCCTGGGAAAACATGATTTATTTATTTATTAACCCGTATTTTACCAGGTACGTTGATTGAGAACACATTGACTGTGTCCCAAATGGCACCCTCTTCCCTATATAGTGACCAGAGCCCTATGGGGCCATTCTCTTTACAGCAACGACCTGGGGAAGAGTTGCAGGGAGAATTAAGGGAATGAATGAACCAACTGAAAGCTGGGGATGATTAGGTGGCCAGGAGAGTATGCCAGATTAGGAATTAAGCCAGGACACCCCAACTCTTGCGATAAGTGCCATGGGATGACCACAGAGAATCAAGACATTACACCATGTCGGAGAGGACCTCGCTGTTGGGGGGGGGGCAGTATGTGTTCGGTGCGGGGACACACACACTCTCTTTCACACACACACACACACTCACTGTGTCGTAGAGGACCTCGCTGTGGGGGGGCAGTATGTGTTCGGTGCGGAGACACACACACACTCTCTTTCACACACACACACTCACTGTGTCGTAGAGGACCTCGCTGTGGGGGGGCAGTATGTGTTCGGTGCGGACACACACACACACACTCACTGTGTCGTAGAGGACCTCGCTGTGGGGGGGCAGTATGTGTTCGGTGCGGACGAAGGGTAGCAGAGGGGACAGGATCTCCTTGAGCTCCTCCAGGTCCAGGTCTCTCCTCTTCACCCCCCGCTTGTTCACGCTGTGGGCCGTGCCACTTAGGAGGTTGGGCTCTGAGGATGGATCACACACACAGTAAGGCACACACGCAATGCAATCGGGAGCTCCCGTTATTTAGAACGTTGCAGTGCATTAGTTCACAACGCAGCCGTTTTTGCCACAGGAAAATGCCGCCTAATCTATTTGGTCTTACTTGTGGTCAATTTGCTGTGTAAAAACGATTATAATTATGTACCGGCCCTCGGCTAAATCGAGTTGCTTACTCCTGCAGTAAGGTATATATTTTCATACACACACATTCTTCTTCACAAAAAGGTTCACAATCAAAATCTTACTTTTTCTTTTATCTGCACAAGGGATTAATCATACACTCTGAAGAGGGCTCTTAGCCAAAACATGTGTATGATCCATCCCTCTGTACAAACAAAGTATTTTAAGACACTGGAAAATGACATAAGCTCCTTCAAACTACTTTTTGAGTTCGGGCCTGCTGTATTTTTCGTGTATCTGGAGTAACTGGTTTTTACGCGCCAAAAGAACCCCCCCTTTCGGAAAGAGCTATGGTTTTCCAATTTCCATTGAAGAATCTTCCCAACAAAATACCTAGCTGCACCCAAAATAGACTGTTCATCTTGAACGACAAATGAAGGTGTAGAGAAGGAGTGAGCATGGCATCCCTGTTCTCCGATTGGGCCAAACTCTCATCTGACTGTGACATGTGTCCCAAATGGCACCCTATGTAGTACACTACTTTTGACCAGGGCCCACAAGGCTCTAGTCAAAAGTAGTGCACTATGTAGAGAGGGAGGAAGGGAGGGAGGAATGGGTATCTCACCTCGGTCAGCCATCCTCTTGATGAGCTGGTGCTCTCCCCACTTGATGAGATACTTGAGGATGTCCTGCTCGCTAGCCTGTGAACCGAGACAATAATTAGAAGCCATGGGAGATGACGCGTGTATTCACATCGTACCATAACGTTTTGCAACGAAAACACACTTTTCTTAGTTCAGGAAGATGAAACACTATAAGACTTGTCTGCTTGAAGTCTCCCTGTAATGTCATGTGTTTTGGATCTGTAGAAAATGAATGAGAGTCAGTCTGCCTCTCGTTGTGGACCAGGAAAGTTACCAGGATGTGAGCTCTCTGTGTTTGTTCTAAATCCTCTTTGGGAATTAAATGATCTGCCCGTGTCTGTTGCTTTGAGTGAAGTGTTTCAGCTTTGATGTGGGTGACAGAGGGCAAACGGTTTGTCTTTGATGCCATGGCTTTGACCTCCAGGCAGATAATTGTCCAAACCATTGCTGTGCGTGGGCATGCACCGTGTGTGCGAGAGTGTGTGCGCATGTTTATTTATGTACTATGAACTTATGCATGTTTTTTTGTAATGTGTGAAAGTGAGAGAATTAAAGTGTAAGCTAGCCTATATGCGTGCATGTCTCGGAAAATGTGTAATGCCTTACTATATGTGCTTTCCCGAGTGCGTCTCTCCGCGTACGCATACCTCTGTGTGTCTGTGTCTTCGTGTATCCTTGAGGATTCTTCTCCTGCATGTGTGTATGTGTTTGAATGTAACACGGAGCCAGGGACACCTGTGGCGGACACTGCTCATCATTGACCGTTTGGCTGGGAATTTGGGGATGTTAGATGCTGGAAGCTCTCCCAGCACCAGTCAAGGCTGCTGCTCCGAGCCCTGGCAGGTCCCTACGCAGCCTGGGGTGTATTCACTAGGAACCAAACGGAACAAAATCGGGAGGGACGTACCCTAATTTGTCCAATAGAAACTCTAATTTTTGTTGAAAAGTGCTTTGTTAAGGTTTGCAACGGTCAGTTGTGCAATAATAAATACACCCCAGCTTAATCTTCTTCACACGAACAGCCTAGTCTTCCAAGGGTGACATGACATTATCCTCTAAACGCCCCCAGGCACTACCTGCAGAGCTTTCTGTAGGCTAGCCTACATCTCAAAACTTCCCTTGTCTGTGAAGGTGGTGATTAAAACTGCAGATTAAAAACAGTGTGGAAATGTGTTGCATTGCGGTTACTTGGCACTCTGCTTGTGTGCGTTTAGAAGAGTGAAATGCCGTCCAAGGTCCTCATAAGCCAGTCTTCAAACAGTTAGCCTATTTCTATACCACAAAGATCCCTCATAAAACAGCCTTGTCTAACAGCACACAACCACTAACCAGTCCTAATATCATCTATCATCATCAACTCATACAAGCAAATCCCCCCTCATATCCAGTCTATTTCCAAAGAGCTCAAATGCATATCAATTTCGCAGCAACGAAGCAGAAGCCCGTCAGGTACTCGTTAAGGCCTAAACACCAACAGTATAGTACAGAATGTAATGGTCACCACAGACACAAGCTCAATCATGATACACTGGCACTAATAAGAGATCGAGAGAGGGAGAGGAGAGAAAGGGGGAGGTGGAAGGGAGGAAGCGAGAGTGTTCTGAAGGATCATGCCAATTCCACCAACTCCCTAATTACCCTCTGGGCACACCCCCTCTCCTGCCAAGTCGCCATACCGGTCTCCTCTCTGATGATGACCATTCCACCCCCTTCATCTATAGACCCATTTCCCGGCCTTGTCATGAAAAGTTTGAATCAGAAAGCAGTTTGAATCAGAAAAATATTTGTTTACATGGGAGTGGATACAGTATAATCCGACTTCAAATGCAGCTTGTACAAGTTAACGCGTAATCAAATGGTTATTGTCTACAACAGGGGTGTCAAACGTCCGGCCCGCGGGCCGATCAGGCCCGCAAACGGGTTTAATCCGGCCCGCGAGATGATAAAAAAATAAAAATAAAAATAATAAATATATATATCTTTTTTTTGTAAAGTATAAAAATGCGCTGCAATTTTTCAATAAAATAAACTGCTGTTCCAATTGCGTCCACTGGATGGCGCAATAGCAATTGTGTTAAGCAAGCAAACTGTTTATACCGGGGCAGAGCAAGTAGGTCAAGCACGTGCAGCCAATGAGCTACTTTGTTTTGCCCGCAATATTTATTGCGGCTTCTACTTTTAACATTATGTGCTTTGGCACCCTCATTGCCCCAATATGTCTCTGTCAAAAAAGAGAAAAGTGGACGCAGAGTGCAGAGTGTTCCAAGAAAAATTGTCATCCTATTTATTCACGGAATTGAATGGGAAAGCTGTATGTTTGGTGTGTTCAGAGCATGTTGCAGTGCTGAAAGAATATAACCTTCGTCGCCACTATGTGAGTCTTCATGCCGACAAATATGACTACTTTCAAGGACAGCGGAGATGAGAGAAGGTGAATGAACTGTTGGCGGGTCTGAAGAAACAGCAGTCTGTGTTTACTCACAGCCGAGACATCAGTGACGCTGCAGTGAAAGCTAGCTACCTCATTGCTAATGAAATCGCAGTGGCTTCAAAACCATTTAGTGAGGGTGAATTTGTAAAAACATGCATGATGAAGGCAGTGGAGATTGTGTGCCCTGAAAAGCGGCAGGCTTTTGCAAATATCAGCCTGACAAGAAACACAGTTGCAGACAGGATTTCCGATCTTTCAGTGGATTTGGAGAGCCAGTTGAAGCAAAAAGTAAAGTCATTTATTGCGTTTTCGGTTGCAATTGATGAAAGCACGGACATTACAGATGTTGCACAACTGGCCATTTTCATCCGCGGAGTTGATGACACATTGACCGTCACCGAGGAGTTCGTGGAGTTGGTGCCGATGACGGATACAACGACAGCAGCTGATATTTTTACCGCACTCGTCGGCGCGCTGGACAGGGTCGGAGTGGACTGGTCCCGCGCTGTCAGCCTGGCTACAGATGGTGCGCCCTCAATGATCGGGAAAAAAGCAGGCGTTGTGACAAAGTTCAGAGAGAAAGTGCAATCTGCAAAATGGAGGACGTGATTTTTGACTTTTCACTGTATTTTGCACCAGGAGGCTTTGTGTTGCAAGTCATTAAAGATGGATAACGTCATGAAGGTGGTCATCCAAACTGTTAATTTCATCCGATCCAGAAGCCTGAATCACCGTCAGTTTGACAGCCTTCTCAGAGAGAAAGACCACATCTATGGCCTGCCATACCACACCGAGGTAAGATGGTTAAGCCGAGGTGCTGTGCTGAGGCGTTTCTTTGATTTACGAGAAGAAATTGAACAGTTCATGGAAGAAAAGGGCAAACCAGTGTTAGAATTTCATTCCGCAGAATGGATGCAGGACCTTGCATTTATGGTGGATGTTACAGAGCACCTGAATAACTTGAACAAACAGCTGCAAGGGCGCAACAAAGTTGTCACGCAGTATTATGACAGCATACGTTCTTTCAAGTTGAAGCTGTCATTGTGGGAGACGCAACTTGCCGGTGGTGATGCAGCTCACTTCCCCTGTCTGAAAAATGTGTGCGCGACCCAACATGTGGCAGACATGAAGCGGTTCAAAGATAAAATAACGGGACTGTTACGGGAGTTTGAGCAACGCTTTCAGATTTATGTTTATATGTTTTTATGTTGATGTGCTATTGTTTTTAATTGATTTTATTTTATTTGTATATTTAACCTATTCTTGACTCTGTGGTTCTTGCACTTGTTTGGGGAACAGGATTTCATTATTTGTATCTACATTTCTGCCTGAGAAATGACACCCTGATATAGTTCTGTGATATACTTCTGTGAATCACTGAGGCATTGTGTGTTTGTGTGTTCTTTGTCCTCAGAACTTTCAAATAACTTGAGGTGTTTTATGATTAATAGTGATGTTGTGCTTTTGGACACTGTCCTCAGGCTCCAGTTTTTATGTTGATGTGCTATTGTTTTTATTTTATTTGTATATTTAACCTATTCTTGACTCTGTGGTTCTTGCACTTGTTTGGGGAACAGGATTTCATTATTTTTATCTACATTTCTGCCTGAGAAATGACACCCTGATATAGTTCTGTGATCTGTGAAACAGTTCTGTTAATCACTGAGGCATTGTGTGTTTGTGTGTTCTTTTTCTTTAGAATTTTCAAATAAACTTGACGTGTTTTATGATTAATAGTGATGTTGTGCTTGTACTATTTTGGACACACTGTCCTCAGGCTCCAGCTTTATGTTGTATGTTGATCGTATTAAAACAAAGAAAACAATCTGAAGTTGTTGTTTTTAAGTTATATATACCATGATTTTTCCGGTCCGGCCCACTTGGGAATAGATTTTCCTCCATGTGGCCCCTGAGCTAAAATGAGTTTGACACCCCTGGTCTACAACATCACAGATGTCAGAAAATGATTACCTAGCAAGTTAGCAAGCCAGCAAGGCAAGGTAAAATATTACAAACAGAGCTAGATAAAGAATAACATACTTGTTGAACATGGCTATAGCCATCAGTCTTGAGTGTTTTCATGTACATCACTCATTCACTTAAGTTTCTCAAGGTCACGACATCAGCGTTACCTATCCTGCAACAGAGCTTTTTGGTGCAAGGATGCGCGTGTATCGCTCGAATGTGGCGTTTGCTTGTAAACAAAATAAATGGCTCTATATTATCAGCAGCTTCTCACTCCAGTGGTAGGGTGCCAATCAAAAATGCGTCTTCTGACCAATGGGTAAAATGTTAATGGTTAATTGTGTAGATACTCCTATAAGAAAACCAATGGTCCAAACCTCATATCTCTATCATATTCCGTTCAAAGATTACTGGAGTTTTTACCCAGTAGGATGGCTAAGATTAGGGTAACTACAGTGGGGAAAAAAGTATTTAGTCAGCCAACAATTGTGCAAGTTCTCCCACTTAAAAAGATGAGAGAGGCCTGTAATTTTCATCATAGGTACACGTCAACTATGACAGACAAATTGAGAATTATTTTTCCAGAAAATCACATTGTAGGATTTTTAATGAATTTATTTGCAAATTATGGTGGAAAATAAGTATTTGGTCACCTACAAACAAGCAAGATTTCTGGCTCTCACAGACCTGTAACAACTTCTTTAAGAGGCTCCTCTGTCCTCCACTCGTTACCTGTATTAATGGCACCTGTTTGAACTTGTTATCAGTATAAAAGACACCTGTCCACAACCTCAAACAGTCACACTCCAAACTCCACTATGGCCAAGACCAAAGAGCTGTCAAAGGACACCAGAAACAAAATTGTAGACCTGCACCAGGCTGGGAAGACTGAATCTGCAATAGGTAAGCAGCTTGGTTTGAAGAAATCAACTGTTGGAGCAATTATTAGGAAATGGAAGACATACAAGACCACTGATAATCTCCCTCGATCTGGGGCTCCACGCAAGATCTCACCCCGTGGGGTCAAAATGATCACAAGAACGGTGAGCAAAAATCCCAGAACCAGACGGGGGGACCTAGTGAATGACCTGCAGAGAGCTGGGACCAAAGTAACAAAGCCTACCATCAGTAACACACTACGCCGCCAGGGACTCAAATCCTGCAGTGCCAGACGTGTCCCCCTGCTTAAGCCAGTACATGTCCAGGCCCGTCTGAAGTTTGCTAGAGTGCATTTGGATGATCCAGAAGAGGATTGGGAGAATGTCTTATGGTCAGATGAAACCAAAATATAACCTTTTGGTAAAAACTCAACTCGTCGTGTTTGGAGGACAAAGAATGCTGAGTTGCATCCAAAGAACACCATACCTACTGTGAAGCATGGGGGTGGAAACATCATGCTTTGGGGCTGTTTTTCTGCAAAGGGACCAGGATGACTGATCCGTGTAAAGGAAAGAATGAATGGGGCCATGTATCGTGAGATTTTGAGTGAAAACCTCCTTCCATCAGCAAGGGCATTGAAGATGAAACGTGGCTGGGTCTTTCAGCATGACAATGATCCCAAACACACCGCCCGGGCAACGAAGGAGTGGCTTCGTAAGAAGCATTTCAAGGTCCTGGAGTGGCCTAGCCAGTCTCCAGATCTCAACCCCAAAGAAAATCTTTGGAGGGAGTTGAAAGTCCGTGTTGCCCAGCGACAGCCCCAAAACATCACTGCTCTAGAGGATGTTTGCATGGAGGAATGGGCCAAAATACCAGCAACAGTGTGTGAAAACCTTGTGAAGACTTTCAGAAAACGTTTGACCTGTGTCATTGCCAACAAAGGGTCTATAACAAAGTATTGAGAAACTTTTGTTATTGACCAAATACTTATTTTCCACCATAATTTGCAAATAAATTCATTACAAATCCTACAATGTGATTTTCTCATTTTGTCTGTCATAGTTGACGTGTACCTATGATGAACATTACATGCTTCTCTCATCTTTTTAAGTGGGAGAACTTGCACAATTGGTGGCTGAATAAATACTTTTTTCCTCCACTGTAAATCAATGGAGGCCAGTGAAAAAAAGTGGTAATAAAATTAAAATAAGCTTTCTTCTCATTTCCGGAGGACATAAAATAACAGAGGTAAGATGGATATCGATTTTGAGACATGATATGTAGTAATTTCATATTTTAGTATATGCTTTTCTTATTAATGCGAAATTCCTGTTATATTTCTGAAGACTTCTCAGAAAAACAAGCAAATCTCTGAAATGCCAACTGAGCCCTGAGCGTACCACAAGCCTTTTCTTTTCAAAGGCTTTTACATTTAATTCAGCTCGTGTCATGTTAATTTAGCTTTTTGCGATCCGTGGAAACAACTTTGGAAAGGACCACCACAACATATAACATTCTCAAAAGTCGCTGCGAGAAAGCGGCGCAGCTCTGTCAACAGAGCTCGGGGGTGATTCTATCCAGTGTATGTGACAATAAAACAATTAATTTTTTTAATCGGATATATTAGGTTACGAAATCCGACTTTTTGGATATAATGTTAATACAGTATTTTCGAGAAAGACTCCACTGAACGATTCAGAACATGAATCATTTGTCTTGGTAAAATGTATAACATAAGTGAAATTTCATCACCAGAGTGGGTGGACACCCTATCCAGTGTTGTTCAGTGTTTATGGTGGCATAGAGCAGCCCATTTCCTTTCCTTTTCATTGTGTTGTGCATGCCTGAGTTAAAGTGCCTTTTCATGTGTTTGGAGATTGTTTGATGCTAACTTCCTAGCCTTTGTATTTATTGCCAATTGGATTGCTTATATGACGCTACCATTTTCCCTTAGTATAATTCCTTTGTTGGCTGAATATCTCCCGAGTTCCTTAGTTATCGGTGATGTCTTATTTCTGTTGCCTGTTAAGTTATACCATTTACATTTGGAATGGCTGGAGTCAGTGGTCTGTGCAAATGGTGGACATGAGCAAATGCTTCAGGTAACAACAAACAGGGACATTTAGAATCACAGAGCAATGCTTAGTGTTGCAAAATTCCCGTAACTTTCCCAAGATTTCAGAAATTCCCAGTTGGAAGATTCCCAGAATCAGGAGGTAATAAGCAGGAAATCCAGTAATTCTCCAACCTGGGATTTCTGGAAAACCTGGTAATTTTTGAAAAGTTATTGGAATTTTGCAACACTAGCAATGCTTCTGTGTATTTTTCTAAGAAATAATTTCCACTAAGGGTGTAGTAAGGCGAGAGAGAGGAGCTCAGCAAACAGAACGTGAACAGGGCCGGCCTTAAGTAGGGAAAAGCTCAATTTTATGCCAGTGCTCAGCGATATCGCGGCACAATTGACCAATCAAGGCGCTATATAGCTTCCAGCCTGTACTGGATTGGCTGTCGATACCCTCATGTAAATCCAATGTCGGCGAATCAAGCGTTTCACAGTTCTAATGGGTAAATTCTGTAAGTTTTACTTTAGGCAACTGAAAACAACATAAAAAAAATACAAATAAAACATTTATCTAATCTGGAATTTGAACCCTTGCCGCGAAAATGACCAGAAGCTAGGCTCGCTACACTGTGAGCTATTTGTCAAGTTGTGCAGTTACACGTGTTTTAGCAGATCGTGGCGTTTTATTTATTTCATGAAAAAGTATTCTATCACGTCCAACTACGTCAACGTTTTTAATTGGCTGATGCAGAATGTGTTCGAGAAAACGTTTCAACCGTAGCTTTCAGCAAGTTCGTAAGTATGGGCCCCGAAAGTTTAGAATGTATTTAGGTACATATAGAACTGGTGTTATGTGTGAATTTAGGTCAGGTCCTCCCGAATCTCTCAGAGATCTGGAATTGTGAGCTGTAAAGTCTCACACCTCATCTACGGCCAGCTTCCATTACAACAAGTAACAATTGCCTGAGCAGGAGAAACGCTGTCTGTCCACAATCACATGGAGCTGATGCGCAAGGTGGAATTTTAAAGGAGAGTTAGGATGGATTTTTAGAAGTAGTAGTAAAATAATATAAAATAAGATAAGAATGGTATAGTACGTTTGATAAGTATAAGTTATTTTCTATTTTACATCAATAAACATACATATTCTAGGTATAAAAAATAGTAATGAGTCTGGGTGTGTGTGTCTGTGCGTGAGTGAGTGATTAAGTGAGTGAGTGAGTGATTAAGTGAGTGAGTGAGTGCATATGAATGCACACGTATGCATGTGTGGGTGCATGCATCTGCCTGCCTCTCACCTGCAGATAGTCTGACTGGATGGCAGCCACCAGGTGTTCCTTGCCCAGTTCGTAGAGCACGTCAGAGGTCATGACCTGGCTGAACTCCTCACACAGGAAGTGCATGGCCTGCCGGTGGACCCACTTTGAGCCGTAGGGCTGCGAGCTCCACTTCAGGATGGGCACCACCGTGTCCAGAGAGATGCTCTCCACCACGATGTCCTCGCAACCTGGAGAGAAAAGGACAGAAGGGTTTATGAGGACATAAAGGAGCAAAAATTAAAATATTATTAAGGTTTTGCTTTCCATGATTGCAAAATCTTAGTACTACACTTCACAGTCACTGAACTGAATAAGATCGTCTGGTAACTGAATTGAATGTTATGCAAAGTCTAAAGCCAAGGATGCGACTGTCATATATAATATAGACCTTGCATACTGCAAATGTTGGCACGAGAGTGAGAGATGGAAAGAAGTAAAGAGAGAACCTCTAATTCACCAACATATAATGGCATATTATTATTATTATACACATAGCAACTTTTTTATTCCATAGTTGACAACCTTACTATTTCTCAACCTAGTATCCCCTCCAAACACACACAAGGGGAGATGGAATAATAATACATTGAGGTACAGTGGGACCAAAAATACATATGCATAATAACGACTTTATAAATATTGATAGGAATGTACATCTGAGAAGAATTAAATGGTACAGTGGGGATCAATTAATAATTCACTCGATTGCACACACTGCTGTAGGGTAGTAGTGTTCCACACACAAAGCTATCAATCTCAATATAGTCTGAAAGTTACTAGTTTCCTCAAAAATAAAATGCTTACATTTTAGTGATTTAGCAGACGCTCTTATTCAGAGGGACTTATAGTTAGTGCATTCATCTTAAGATAGCTAGGTGGGACAATCACATCACAGTCAGTCAGTACATTTTTCGTCAAAGTAGCTTTCAGCAAAGTCAGTGCTAGTGGGGGGGGTAAAAAGTCAAGTACGAGCGTTAGTTCACGAAAAGGCTTCTTTTTTTTTCACTCCACCACACCATCCATAATCTCTCTTTCCACCCTGACTTTGTTTAGTAACCTTTGTGTCAAAGTGTACGTACGGGTGTGTGTACAAGTCATTTTTGCTGTTCATCTAACACCGGACATCTAAAACACAGACGATGCAAACTACAGAAAACGTTTTCAAGCGATTTGCAAAGGAAAGCGAAAATGTGTGTTTCTTATTGGACAAGTCATGATAGTCCCTCCCTGTTCCAGTTCGTTTTGTTCCATCAGGTGCCTAATAAACATGACCCAGACCATCTTCTGTCAACATCTAAGGAGTTACACACATTGAGCCATGTGTAACATCATTTCAGAGACTGACAGAGCTCATAAAGCTCTGTGGCATGCGTAGGACACCATAAATCAGTCACACATCATCTGACTTCTTGGTGATCTAGGAGGTTGCTCAGAGCTGTATGCTATTTATGCCAATTGAACCATGTCGCTAATGTTCACTGTCGCTAAAAACCTGTCTGAAAGTCCTACTGAGATCTGTGATGGCAATTAGTGAACTAGCATGTCTCCTTGGTGACTAGTTCCTGTGGTGCTTTAGCTCAAATGCTAGTTGATCATGCAAACGTGCTGGTCTCGTTAGCTTAGTCTGTAGACTTGGTCATGTGTGGCTGCTGACACGCTCGTGGCTGTGCACTCTGGTGTTACTGATGTGGAGGGACCGCACCGTTCTTAAATGTCAGCTCAGCGAGCTGGCCCAGAGGCTGGGTATGACATCATAGGTCATGCGAGGTCAGCGCTCTTTGCCGTTCCACAAACTGGCTCTAGAGTTTCTAGTGTGCTCGTAGCACTTCTTGTAGGGTGTTCAACCATAAATAGATTATTTCATTAAATGTTTATGAAAATATGTTAATTCAATAGAGATGGTGTATTTCTGAGTCTTTCCCTTTAAATCAAAATTCAAAAGGCACTTGCACATCTGAGCTATCTTTTTTGCATGTGCATGGTAACAGTTGAATAAGATGAGAAAAAATAAGAAACACCCTTTAAAAATCACCATAGAAACAGCCCCTCTCAATGTTGATTGACCGGGCTTAGAGGAATAGAAAGCCACGGATCTGGAGATGAAGATGTTATCAAGTTTATTTTGATTGGTCCAAAGCACGAAAACGTCTCCAAATGTTACCACCTCCCAACACCGAAATATGAAAGCGATACAACCAAGCTGTGCAGTATAAATTAGCAACAGTCACAACAAACTAACGTTCTTACTTAATCAATACTGTTAAGTACAAGCATATTAAGGTTATAATATTGTAGAGAACAATCTAATAATGAATAGTGTGATTCAGAATGAAATAGGCTAAAGAAAACTACGTTTAGACATTTATTTAGTAGCACCCTCTTGAATATACCCGTATTTCTAGTTCACTACATTCACGCCCTACTTCTTGTTATGCGTCTGTGGGAAAGGACACGCAGCAACATTCCTGAGATATTAATGGAATGATCCACTGCAGGTCCACTGCTGCCTGATACGTTGCATTATTAGCCCTTTTAAGTTACACAAAGTATTAGTACTTTGCAATTCCTTAAATGTTACCATAAGAAATTAACCAGATTTTCTAAATCATTACTTAACTAAAGGGCAACTGTACATGACCAGGTTTTTACACTGGAAATCATTCCTAGACAAGCTTGTGGCTCTACTCTTAAAAAAGTCATTAGTATTTTTCTCCCGCTCCTCTACAAACAGACGGCCACTACTATCATGGCTGCCGGATTAATACTTAAACTTTACTCTTTTCATATATCACTGCAGACCTCGTTTTAAAAACAGAAAAAAAAATAAAGTGACTGCAAAACAAATAAATGATGTTGTAGAGTTTATATTTCGCTATTTCTTTGTTTATAAAGAGACGGGGGAGCAACAAGAGCATGCGGCGTTGAGGCAGTAAAACGCTAAGCCGTATTGCTGATAGAGAACTAAATGAAAATGTCACTTTAGTGATGGGGTTGTGGAGCGCCCTGCAGAAAGCTGGCTTACGCTTCTCTGCTCTCCTGAGGAGGGATGTGGTTGAGGAGCACTAGCTTGGATTTCTAATACAGCAGCCTGTAAAGTCCAGTCCATCCAACTTCAGCCTGAGTATTTCAGCAGTGAAGGGCATGTGTATTGTTCGATTATAGATGACCTGGAACAATTGGACCTGAGAAGTCTACAATTCAATATCTTAAATGTCCCAGTACAGCCCGGATTTCACAAAAATACTACATATACTGTATACACCACCTATTCACACTTGAAATAAAAAAAACATACAAAGAAAAAATGTATACATTCGTCTTCACCATCAACAGTGATAGTTACCGGTTTTGTTTTCTCCATTTGAAAAGGTTCAATGGCATTGAAAACCTATTTTGCTCACCAGAAACTGAGGCCTGAAATGTGAAGAAGCAGCAACACCCCTGGCCCCATGCAGTGTGTATGATAGGAATTGAAGATGCCCCAAAATATTATTGCGGGCATCAACCAACTGAACTGTGACAACAGCCTGATTTCAAGGTAGAGATTAGAAGGAAATATACGCGATGGGGTCTGATAGTGACTTGCACAAGAAGTCTCCCTGTCTCTTAGACACACACACATACCTAGACTCCCACCTCAAAGGCGTGTAGAATGTGCCTTCGCAAAGTATTCAGACCCCTTGACTTTTTCCACATTTTGTTATGTTACAGTCTTATTCTAAAATGGATTAAATAAATCTACACACAATACCCCATAATGACAAAGCGAAAAAGTTTAAATTGTTTTGCAAATGTATAAATAAATAAAAAACAGAAATACCTTATTTACATAAGTATTCAGACCCTTTGCCATGAGACTCGAAATTGAGCTCAGGTGCATCCTGTTTCCATTAATCATCCTTGAGAGGTTTCTACAACATGATTGGAGTCCACCTGTAGTAAATTGAATTGATTGGACATGATTTGGAAAGGCACACACCTGTCTATATAAGGTCCCAGAGTTGACAGTGTATGTCAGAGCAAAAACCAAGCCATGAGGTCGAAGGAATTGTCCGTAGACCTCTGAGACAGGATTGTGTCGAGGCACAGATCTGGGGAAGGGTACCAAAACATTTCTGCAGCATTGAAGGTCCCCAAGAACACAGTGGCCTCCATCATTCTTAAATGGAAGAAGTTTGGAACCACCAAGACTCTTCCTAGAGCTGGCTTCCCGGCCAAACTGAGCAATCGGGGGAGAAGGGCCTTGGTCAGGGAGGTGACCAGGAACCCGATGGTCACTCTCACAGAGCTCTACAGTTCCTCTGTGGAGATGGGAGAACCTTCCAGAAGGACAACCATCTCTGCAGCACTCCACCAATCAGGCCTTTACGGTAGAGTGACCAGACGGAAGCCACTCCTCAGTAAAAGGCACATGACAGCCTGCTTGGAGTTTGCCAAAAGGCACCTAAAGACTCTCAGACCATGAGAAACAAGATTCTCTGGTCTGATGAAACCAAGATTGAATTCTTTGGCCTGAATGCCAAGCGTCACGTCTGGAGGAAACCTGGCACCATCCCTACGGTGAAGCATGGTGGTGGTAGCATCATGCTATGGGGATGTTTTTCAGCGGCAGGGACTGGGAGACTAGTCAGGATCAAGGCAAAGATGAACGGAGCAAAGTACAAAGAGATCCTTGATGAAAACGCTCAAGACCTCAGACTGGGGCGAAGGTTCACCTTCCAACAGGACAACGACCCTAAGCACACAGCCAAGACAATGCAGGAGTGGCTTCGGGACAAGTCTCTGAATGTCCTTGAGTGGCCCAGCCAGAGCCCGGACTTGAACCTGATCGAACATCTCTAGAGAGACCTGAAAATAGCTGTGCAGCAACGCTCCCCATCCAACCTGACAGAGCTTGAGAGGATCTGAAGAGAAGAATGGGAGAAACTCCCCAAATACAGGTGTGCCAAGCTTGTAGCGTCATACCCAAGAAGACTTGAGGCTGTAATCACTGCCAAAGGTGCTTCAACAAAGTACTGAGTAAAGGGTCTGAATACTTAAGAAAATGTGATTGTTTTTTAATAAATTAGCAAAAATATATAAAAACCTGTTTTTGCTTTGTCATTATTGGGTATTGTGTGTAGATTGATGAGGGGAAAAAAAACAATTTAAAGGTGAAAAATCAATTTTAGAATAAGGCTGTAACCTAACTAAATGTGGAAAAAGTCAAGGGGTCTGAATACTTTCCGAAGGCACTGTACAGGCTGTTAATCCCATCATGTTCACTCCTTCGTTTTCATCAGCATGACGTTGCAAATTAACAGGTCTCACTTCAAGGTGTGTATTCTAGATTTAAAACAGCTGTTAATATACCAAAATAGTGTATCCTACCCTCATTATGCAAGCTCAAAGTGTCAACACTGACATGGGGCTAAACATTCATAATTTGATTTGAAAGCTTTTTTCAAATCGCAAGGCAATAAGGTTTTCATTTTTCCCTTGTGGTTAGTCAGTGTAAATTGATATAAACGACAACTCATCACGTCAGGTCAGTTGCCTTATGAGAACTGCCATGAGTCAGCTGTGCTTAGGGCTGTGGCGGTCATTACATTTTGTCAGCCAGTGATTGTCAAGCAAATAACTGCCATCTCACGGTAATTGACCGTTAATTAACATAAACACATTTAGCATCTCCTGGCTTTCAAGCATACAAGCCACTGATGCAGACCTTTGGAACATCTACATTTAAAAAAGTATAATAAATGCATGTAATATAGCCTACACCTTCACAATAAATCCATTATTTATTTTAGACAGTTCTAAAGAAACATGATATGAAGAAAACATAGTATATTTCAGAAGAACGGGATAACATACTGAGTTGTCCTTATGTTAGGTCCTAATCTGGCTATACCATATGGCTGTGGGCTACACTAGTTCATTTAGCAGACAAGATTTGCTTAGAATTCCGTGGCATTATTTTATAGTATGAAGAATACAATTTAACATAGCTGAATAAAATAGAAAGGATATTTTCTCCAAACAATTTGAAGGAGAGTGCACATGCGGCTATTCTGTGTTTAGATTTTTAATACATTGTAAGGCTGCATGATGCGACTAATGATGATTTTAATCTGCTTTGTTTTCTAGCAGGCTGCACACACTTCATCAGTCTCTCATTCACAATTTGACAAGCACTTGATAATGCCTTGAAATTCCTGTCAGCATCCCCTTTGTGTGGCCGTAATTCCCCCTAAAAAAATCCATGCCTTTTGCGGCCAGTGGCCGTTGTGCCCTTGGGCTGAATATAATAATGATAATTCCCTTTTCTGCTGCATGCTCCGAAGCACCTCTCACTCACATTGCTCTCCGTCACATGATCAGGTCTTTCTCACAGGCTACAAGTGAAGACAGACACATCAGGGACTCAAATGTGCACGTCCTAATCCAATTCCGAGGTGTATATTGAAGATATTGGAAGAACTGTCCACGTTTACTTTTCGTCAGCCAACAAGATGAGTAGGCCTAACAAACAGCAAAAGCCCTAGCCTATGTCAATCTACTATCCCCCATAGTACAAAAGTTGACCTAGGCTATTATATTCTGTGCGAGAAATAAATATTCCAAACACAGTCTGGGACAGTTGTGGGATGCGATAGATCCCAAATTAATACAACCAGTAGCATCAAAAACCATTTTTTAAGTAATGAGGCTGACGCAACAGATCAGAACGTTTAGCTTAAAATGTTGATAAACTATTAGGCTATTTCTTCACATTATAAGCGCAGCAATGCGCACACGGCAGTAGGCTCTAAGCGCGAATGTTCCATTAGCAGGAAAACACCATTCTCAAAAGGGACCACAAATGTGATTATGCATGTAATGCTTTTATTTTAAAGGTGCATTTTTATGGTGAAAATTATCTTCCCGAAACTTGAAACTCACACACTGCGTATGTATGCCAGTTATGCTCTACACCCGTTGTAAAGCAGATTAATGTGCTTCATTTAAAAAAGTTATTTGGCCACTTTAGTTGCGATACAAACCTTATCAAATCATATAGGTCTATAGGCTAGGTTGCAACTATCAGTTGAAAAAGTCACACAAAAAAGGAATGCGCTGTTTCTTGTCTTAAGCTGGGCATCATTCACAAGTGATAATATATAATTCAAAAGTGATTGGCTAATATTGTCACCCATCAGAATATTCTTGATTTAATCTTGTCTTTACATATCCTAAATAATATATGTGTGAAATTTGTTTTGATTTAGAATGGACCATTATCATGCACCTGTCTTGAAACAGGGGCAAGGGAAAGGAATACATGTTATAAAAGCACTTAAATAGCGAATGGAGGACACTTTTCCCGTGGTTCATTTTCATGCTAGCCAGGTAGGCTATACTCCTGTTGTAAAGAGAAGCAATGTGCTTAATATTAGGAAAGTTTAGAAATATAGTAGGCCTAGCTTATAGAAAGCTGATCCCATCCTCCTCTTTTTAATAGAGGTCATCACTTTGTCTCCTCACGCAATTGCATAACCTATAGAAATGTTGCGCAACATGAGCTCATCGGCTCTCATGAAGTGTTTGATTAGATTTTCGATTACATTTGCATTGATGTCAGAGTGATTAGCGGGACAATAGAGTGCTGAGTACCAGGCAGTTAGCAAGTTTGGTAAGCTACTAATGACCATCAGCATCATCAGAGCTTGGAGGCCTAATTACCGTGACTAAACGGTCACGTGGAATTTGACTGCCGTCATGACTCGTGACCGCCAGCGTGGCGGTAATACGGTCACCGTAACAGCCCTGATCCAAGGTGGCCACAACTGCACTGGGCCTAACTGCAAAACCGACGGGCTTCTTCCCTTCTCCCTTTGCCTTGATAGGACAGCTTTACAACAATCCTGCAGACTCAATGCCCTAGGCCAGGGACCATCAACTAGATTTAGCCGCGGGACGATTTTTTTCTTGTGCGGATGGTCGGGGGGCTGGAACATAATTAAGCAATAAGGCCTGGGGGGGGGTGTGGTATATGGCCAATATACGACGGCTAAGGGCAGTTCTTATGCACGACGCAACGCAAAGTGCCTGGATACAGCCCTTATCCGTGGATATTGGCCACATACGACAAACCCCCAAGGTGCCTTATTGCTATTATAAACTGCTTATCAACGTAATTAGAGCAGTAAAATAAATGTTTTGTCATACCCGCGGTATACGGACTGATATACCACAGCTGTCAGCCAATCAGCATTCAAGGCTCGAACCACCCAGTTTGGTCCCGGGAACACTCTTCACATTTCTAAAAAAAATTTAAATGACCGTGTCGGCACTAATGTGGCTACATCAGATTATAAAAAAATAAAATAGCACATTATCCAAACAGGTGTATTTACTACACACAAAGTCCCATAAATTCAAATCACACGCATAATTGACACTGCTGGACTGCACACGCGACCCGAATGCAGTTAATAAACCCTACAGGAACCCCTTACAGTATAGCCTATAAAATAATGTGTGCCTCTGAGCTGTCGTTGTGAATCTTCAGACAGTCACAAATATGATAGGCCTATGCACAATTCACTACATATGCATCTCTGTCACAGACAGTCTGGATACAATTCAGATGCATGAGGGAAAATTATATCTTCACCTGTCCTAGAGCCTAGACTATTTTCCTATCCAGTCCCAATCCCACTGAAACCCAAAATCCTGACTCCTGTCCACATGAAAATTCCTAACTTTATCTGTAATCCATAGGTTGCATTATGAAAGCACTTATCTATGTACAAATACCGCTATAACATTTCCCCCGCTTCTCTGCGCTGTCTCATACTTGCTGCCTATATGAGCGCTTCAGTAGAGAATGTGTGATCAACAAACGGTATGAGATAAGTATATTTTTTTAAACAGAGTTGGTCCCCATTAAGATACCTTCATATTTAAACTATTTCCACTCTTCATCTCTCCGTTAATCATGAGCTGATCTGTATAATCATCAACTCGATTTTGCCAAATATAGGTTTAGTTGAAAGAGGTTATCTATCAAGGTCAGCAACTTTCGTCTTTTATTTGACTGCCGTTACAAAGTTTGTATGATTCGACACCACTTTACTCGGGGTGCGCTCTGTGCGTCCTGAGCATTCTCTCTGTCAAGATAGCCTACCGCTGAAATGCACGGAAAGAATTGAGGAACACGATAACGTTCTACATTTATGAACGGCCTGTTTTGCAATTCACAACAATGTCATTGGCGATAGTTACTCTATCAATATTAAATATCAGTTTCATTTGATGAAATCTTTACATTACATTTACACATCATTTTAGTCATTTAGCAGACGCTCTTATCCCGAGCGACTTACAGTTAGTGAATACATATACATATATATATATATATATATATATATATATATTTATTTTTTAAAAAAAAATTTATACTGGCCCCCCGTGGGAATCGAACCCACAACCCTGGCGTTGCAAACGCCATGCTCTATCAACTGAGCTACATCCCTGCCGGCCATTCCCTCCCCTACCCTGGACGACGCTGGGCCAATTGTGCACCGCCCATGAGTCTCCCGGTCGCGGCCGGCTGCGACAGAGCCTGGATTCGAACCAGGATCTCTAGTGGCACAGTTAGCACTGCGATGCAGTGCCTTAGACCACTGCGCCACTCAGTCACGTAGTGGCGCAGGCAAGCCGACTAGGTGGCGCAGCGCCCCTCTTATTTGGGGAGAACCCTGGCATAGTGACCATATCTTGGTTTTAAATGCTTTAAAAATTGGCACCTCAGATTTTTGCGGTATTTCCAGGGACTCTGGATAAATATGAATTATTCCTGGTATTGAAACTTGGTAATTTTTTTGGAAAATATTCATCCCTACCTAGGGCTGTGGCAGTCATGACATTTTGGCAGCTGGTAACTGTCATACAAATAACTGCCGGTCTCACAGTAATTTACCGTTAATTAACAAACACGTTTAGCATCTCCGGGTTTCCACACACAGCCTAAAAGCCACTGATGCGGACCTTTGAAACATCTAGGCTACATTTTAGTCTAATAAATCAATTTAATATAGCCTACACCATCACAATAAATCCATTATTTTAGGCAGGTCTAAAGAAACATGATATGAAGAAAATTTAGCCTGTTTTAGAAGAAAATAATATATATTCTATGTCGTTCTTATGTTACGCCCTGATCTAGCTATGCCATATGGCTGTGGGCAACACTAGTTAATTTAGCAGACAAGATTTTCTAATAATTCCTGTGGCATTATTTTATAGTAAGAATAGAATTGAACAAAGCTGATAATAGATTTCCGAAGGAGTGTGACCATGCGGCTATTCTGTGTTGAGTGGTTGACAAAATGATCATTTGAAACAGGTCCTCCTATATGCTTAATTTTGAGTTATTTCTGCAACTTTAGTTGTGATACAATCCTTAGTCTATATGTTTTGATTTCTAATACATTCTAAGGCTGAATGATGCAACTAACGATAATTAGAAAAAAGCTGCATGAAAGGCATTATTGCGCAGGCTGCATACAATTCATCAGTCTCTCATTCACAATTTGACAAGCACTTGATATTATTCTCACCCATCAGACTATTCTTAATTTAATCTGGTCTTTACATACAGTGAGGGAACAAAGTATTTGATCCCCTGCTGATTTTGTACGTTTGCCCACTGACAAAGACATGATCAGTCTATAATTTTTATGGTATGTTTATTTGAACAGTGAGAGACAGAATAACAAAAAATCCAGAAAGACGCATGTCAAAAATGTTATACATTTATTTGCATTTTAATGAGGGAAATAAGTATTTGACCCCTCTGCAAAACATGACTTAGTACTTGGTGGCAAAACCCTTGTTGGCAATCACAGAGGTCAGACATTTCTTGTAGCTGGCCACCAGGTTTGCACACATCTCATGAGGAATTTTGTCCCACTCCTCTTTGCAGATCTTCTCCAAGTCATTAAGGTTTTGAGGCTGACGTTTGGCAACTCGAACCTTCAGCTCCCTCCACAGATTTTCTATGGGATTAAGGTCTGGAGACTGGCTAGGCCACTCCAGGACCTTAATGTGCTTCTTCTTGAGCCACTCCTTTGTTGCCTTGGCTGTGTGTTTTGAGTCATTGTCATGCTGGAATACCCATCCACGACCCATGTTCAATGCCCTGGCTGAGGGAAGGAGGTTCTCACCCAAGATTTGACGGTACATGGCCCCGTCCATCGTCCCTTTGATGCGGTGAAGTTGTCCTGTCCCCTTGGCAGAAAAACACCCCTAAAGCATAATGTTTCCACCTCCATGTTTGACGGTGGGGATGGTGTTCTTGGGGTCTTAGGTAGCAATCCTCCTCCTCCAAACACGGCAAATTGAGTTGATGCCAAAGAGCTCGATTTTGGTCTCATCTGACGACAACACTTTCACCCAGTTCTCCTCTGAATCATTCAGATGTTCATTGGCAAACTTCAGACGGGCCTGTATATGTGCTTTCTTGAGCAGGGGGACCTTGCGGGCACTCTGTTCATAACGTTGACATCACCAAACCGCTTTTCCACATGACGCCACATACGTCGTCTGCCATCTGCCCGGTACAGTTGAAAATGGGATTAATCCGTGAAGAGCACACTTCTCCAACGTGCCAGTGGCCATCGAAGGTGAGCATTTGCCCACTGAAGTCGGTTACGACGCCGAACTGCAGTCAGGTGTGCAGAAATTATTTGGTTGTGCAAACCCACAGTTTCATCAGCTGTCCGGTCTCAGATGATCCCGCAGGTGAAGAATGTGGAGGTCCTGGGCTGGCGTGGTTACACGTGGTCTGTGGTTGTGACGCCGGTTGGATGTACTGCCAAATTCTCTAAAACGATGTAGAGAAATTGGTAGAGAAATTAACATTCAATTCTCTGGCAAAAGCTCT